>NW_006921603.1:5503182-5592352 GCF_000298275.1 Orycteropus afer afer | reverse complement strand
TTTTTTTTTTTTTCCTTCATTCTCTTTTCTGATTGTAAGGAGCTCTGGTGGAGTAGTGCTTAAGGCATTTGACTGCTAACCAGAAGGTTGGCTATTCAAACCCAGCAGCCACTCCATGGAAGGAAGACTGGGCAATCTACTTCCATAAGGATTTATCACCTCAGAAACCCAAAAGAGGGTTGCTATAAGTCAGAATTGACTCAATGGCAGTGAGTTTTGTTTTGTTTTTTTTCTGATTGTTCCTCTAACAGATTAGTATCGAGAAATTTGTCTTCATTTTCACTAATTTTGTCTTCCATTGATTTAATTCTACTTTGCTCTTCCAATGTGTTGTGTATTTCTGAAATGTTAATATTAATCTTCTGGATTTCTATTCGCTGTTTTTGTATGGTTTCTAATTTTCCAGTTATTCTATTTGTTTGTATTTTGTTTTCCTGAGTTCTTCCAGAGTTTTGTCAGTTCTTTTCCTGATTTTGCCTATGATTCCCTTGGTGTTATCTTTGCTTTTCTTGATTTCCTTCTTAATCTTTTAAAGGATCATAACTGTAATTGTTTTTAATTTCTTATCAGGTTATTTCATTAACATTTCTTACTCCAGAAAATTTTCTGGTCCTGTGTGTTTGTTATTGCTTGAACCATCTTGTTCAATTTTTTTTTTGTGTGGTTTGAAGTTATCTGTGTGTGTGTGAATTTGGTAGTGGGTGGGTGGGAGTGTGGGCAGGAGTCTCTAATCTCTGGTTGTATAGAATAACTGAGGGCAGGCTAGGCTGGTGTTGGCCACTGTCTATCATCAATCCAGTGGTGTTGGAGTGAATGGTGGCACTAGCCTAATGGGTCAAGTGGCAGATGTGGCATGTATGGCTGGGTAAGGTTGCTGGCTCCTGACTTATGGGGAAGAAAAAAAAGGTGTGTGTGGGGGAAACAAAGAACAGAACAACAACAACTAAAGAAAAACCCAAAGGTAGCAGTGAAAGAACTAAGAAGAAAGAAAGAAAAATAATAATAGTAGCACAGTACTGGTGCAAGTGCTATCTGCCAAACATGGCTGTGGCAGGAATGTGATGTCCACTCCATGGAACTACACACTGCTGACTATGGAGGAGTAGGGGTGGGTATTACTAACCATGAAGGTGGTAGGAGGTGGAGCATTTGCCCTGCAGGATCATGAACTGTAGCCCACAGAGGACATGGAGGCAGGTGCTACTGATTATGGAGGTGGTGGTGGTAGGGCACCTGCTCCACAAATTCAAAAACAAACAAACAAACAAAATTTAAAATGTGGGAGGAGGAGAAGAAAAAAAGAAAAGAGAAAAACATAGAACCAGGAATAAGGAAGAATTATGATGAGAGAAAAAGAAAAGAAACTTGACACAGTACTGATGCAGGCGCTAGCTGCCAATCATGGCTGTAGTGGGAACATAGTAGTCACTTTGTGAGACTTAAGGCATATACCTTACAACTATTTTATAAGAATATTTTAAAGATTAAAAAAATAGATTAAGTGATTTTCCCAAAGTCATATTGCCAATAAGTGATAGAGTTGGGATTTCAAGCAAAGCTGCCTGTACTCTTAACCAGCCATAACAAAGTTCCACCACGTAAGTGGCTTTCAACAATAGAAACTTACTGTCTCATAGTTTTGGAGACTAGTAGTCCAAATTCATGTGTTCACAGAGCTATATTACCTCCAAAGCCTCTAGAGAAAGATACTTTCTTGCCTATCTCATCTTCTGGTTTCCCCAGGGATTCCATGGCTTGCAGGTGCATCTTCATATGGCCTTTGTCCTCTCTGTCTCTCTGTGTCTCTTTTCCTCTTGTGATGCCCTATAGGCATCACTCATATTGGGTTAGGATCTACCCTAATCAGGTATGACCTCACATTAATTTAATTGCTGAATCTTCAAAGATCTTGTTTTCAAGCAAGGTTACCTTGACCAAGACTTCAACTATGTTTTTTGGGGACACAATTTAATGCATAAATTAAGACACAGCCTATCATCAGGTAGCTCATTGTCTAGTTGGGGGATGAGACTTGAAAATATATAACTTGTAACACAGTAAATACATGCAATAATAAAATCAAACCAATGTTCAATGTTTGTGTAGTGTGTATGTGTTGGACAGAGGATGATGAAAGAGGCTTCATGCAGGAATTTCTGAATTCTTAAAGGACAAATAGGAAGTGATCAGAAGATATTGGTTACAGAAGAAGTGAGAGTGGGAAGAGGAGAATATTACAGGAGCTCAAATGCTCAGAGGCATGAGATAGCATGGATAACATCAATCTTTTTATACAATAAACCTCACGAAAGTCAGAATCTGTGTAAGAGAAGGAAAACACAAATATTTTCCACTAAAATGACTGATAGAAAAGTGGTGAGACTGTACCATGTCAAAGGTGGAAAACTTGCAAGACCCAGAGAAACAAGTCAGTCTTGTTGAGTTCCAGCTCTCACACTTTTCACTGTATATATTTGTTTTGGGAATGCACAGATCATTTGGAGAGTTGCAAGTATTTCCAAGTATGTTGTACAATAGGCTAGATGATGGCAATCTACTTCCGTAGTGATAAGGCTAGGGATTAAGAGTTTTATATGTGCTTTATTGTGAGAGAATAATGCAATGAGAATTGGATGGCAGCAGTTTGGAAGACAGATTGGTGGGAAAGGTGCTAGAGGCTGAGACAGTTACTCCCAAAACCAAACTCACTGCTGTTGAGTCAGATCCAACTCATAGTGACCCCCCCCCTTGGGTTTCCGAGGTGGTATCACTACGGAAATAGATTGCCCAATCTTCCTTCCAAGAAGCAGCTGGTGGGTTTGAACCACCAGCCTTTTGGTGGGCAGTCAAAGGCCTTAGGCCCTACGCCACCAGAGCTCCTGAGACAGTTATTAAGAGGGATATTTCAGATCAGAAAAGTGAAGAGAGCAACTCAGGCAATAGCAGCAGAGAGAGAGGATAATAATTTAGACAGTGGATGCGGGAAGAGCTTATGTCTGGTTCTCTGTGAGGAGATGAGGGAAAAGGGCTTCTGAAGTTGTCTCAGCCAGAAGTTTATGAAATGGAACATAGAGTGTGGAAAAGAAATGTTAGAAGATCTAAATGTATTTGTTGTTGTTGTTGTTGTTGTTTGTTGTTATGTGCCATCGAGTCAGACCCGACTCATAAATAAATAAATAAATAAATGTATTTTGCTTTACTTATTTAAATGAAGGAAAATTTGTTTCTATTAATGTTTAAGCTTTGAATTGTCAGTAGTACAGATATTTAAAAATATTTATGGATGCATTGGAAGTAGATGCACAGAAATTTTTCACAGATATGGGTCTGATCATAAACTGTTGTAGGTCAAAGAATAGCTTAAGGCAGTGGTTTCCAAACTTTTTAGTACTGGGTCTCTTTATATCTTAAAAAGGGATCGTAAGAAACTTTTTATTTTGTGGATTATATTTATTGATATTTTGTTGTTGTTGTTGTTAGGTGCCATTGAATCAGTTCCAGCTCATAGCCATCCACGTACAACAGAATCAAATACTGTTCAGTCCTGTACCACCGCCATAACTGTTGCTGGGTTTGACCCGTTTTTGCAGCCACTGTGCTGATCCATCTCATTGAGGGTCTTCCCCTTCTTTGACTCTCTGCTTTACCAAGCATAATGCCTTTCTCCAGGGACTGGTCCCTCCTGATAACCCTTCAAAGTGCATGAGATGAAGTCTCACCATCTTCATTTCTAAGGAGCATTTTAGAAATGTACTTCTTCCAAGACATATTTATTCCATCTTCTGGCAGTTTATGGTACATTTAATATTCTTTACCAACAACATTAATGATGTTTACTTATTAAAATTTATTGTATTAAAAACTGAGACATTTAAAAAATTTATTAATTCATTTAAAATAACAATACTTAACCCAGCATATGTTACCATAAACAACATATTTATTATGAAAAATAATGCTATTTTCTAAAGCAAAACAAAATTCAGTGAGAAAATATCCATTGTTTTACATTTTTGCAAATTTCTTTAATGTCTGTCTTCATAGATGCCATCTGAATTCTCATATCTGCTGCTGCACTCAGTCTGTTTCAATATGTTGTTTTGATTGAAGTATATGAAGAAAATCTGGTCTCACCCAAATATGTAGTTGGAAAAAAAGAAGAGTTTTTAATAGCATTTTCAGGTAATAGGTATACCTAAAATAGTAGATACTCTTCTTTGTTATTTTATTAAAACTCAACAAGTGATAGTTTCCTGAAGATTAATTGCAATGTGCAACCTGATGCCACATCAGTATACTTTTTCTACTGTTAAATCAAAATCCATCAACTATACTTTAAATGGATCTTTAATTCAAGCCTGATTTGGAAACACCATGCATTGCTTATTTGAAAGTATTGGCTCATTGAGTTAAGAAAGAACTTAAAAATATTAACACATTCATTATACAACATCAGAAAATCATGTTTCTTAATACTACCACCAATCTCATCCGAAAATCTTTAAGAATTGGGACACTGTCAAACTTACGGTAATGGACACAATTTTTGCAAAAAAATTTTGCTTGAATGTTCACATTTTATCTTTGGCAACAATTGGTGTCAGTTGTTTTCCTTGAAATGACAGGTTCACTTAGTTCATTTTCAAGAAAATACTCAGACCTAGTCTGCATAACCATAGTATGTCTGTTAGACATTCTTTCAAATAGAAACAATGATGCATAAAGAAAGTGGCTGGCTCAGCTGGCTACTCTATCAAAGAAGTGAATTTTCTTGCAGCAATCACTGTAATTTAGCTAAAGCATTTAAAACTTTAATTGTTCATTTGTTCAGTGAGTGTGTGGTAGGGAAGCATATAAGGGATAAAGTTTAGTACCAATACTTTGGTTTATGTTCAAGCTCTGGCAGTTTTACTCACCACCTTTTTTGCTCCATCACTATAAATGTGAACACAGTAAACAAGGCAAAGACTGTGTCTTAGTACTGTTAAGAAAATAGTTTGGCTTCACGGCATCTATGAAAGATTCTTGGGTACCCTGTGGTCCACTGATCTCTCTTTAAGGTTTTCTGATTAAGATGTAGGAAGGCATTGTACTATTTTATGCTTTTTGCAAAGTTTAATGAAAAATCACTTCAGATTTCTGCTACATTAAAACAAATGAACAAAAAACAGATAATCTTATCTGAAACTCATGCTTCTGAATCATTTTTCTAAGAAATGCTTTCTTTTTAGTCTAAGGTTAAAAGTGTAAGGGTTACTGTTTCAACTTTTCTGGCACTGGTGTTTAGTAATTCAAAATGTCTTTTTATTTTTCTTGTCTCTAGTGTCAAACATTTCACAGAGCCCTGGCGACAACCCATAAAGAAATAGATTGATTTCCCTCCCAAGGCTCTCAGCAGTGTAGTTAAAGATGAAATATTTGCCCCCCCCCAAAAAAAAATTGATTGTTCAGGAATAGGTTTTATTTTATGTCTTAATGTGTGCTATAGGTAGAAATGACAACTATATAAATTAATCCAACTCATGTTTTAATTAGTGAAATAATATTTTTGCCCTTAAATCATCCAAAAGGGCACTTTATTTTAAAAGGTTATTTGAAATGTAATTGTTTTCATCTATCTCATTTCTTAGGAGACTTTTTATGTGACAGCAGATGATCATCTTAATCTAGGGTTTTCAGTGATACTTTCCTAAAATGTTTAAACCGTGTTTTTGTTAAGCCTACGTACTCTTTCTAATCATAGTCCAGATAGCTATAAAAATGATCTGAATAAGTCACCTAATAGGCCATGGTTTGAATTCTCTTTTAGGTTATGGGTCATGTGATGTTTATAGAGTGATCCTTAAGAAAAGATAATGTTGCAGAAGAAAGACAAAACATAAGAGCTAGAAGCAAGAGAAAAATTTTAAGGAAAACAAACTGGAGTTGTCAGGCAATGAACATGGAAGAAAGATGAAGCTAACAGAGAAAAGAGCCTTGGAGGTGATCTGGAGATGAATACTGCCCTTGAGAATAAAGAAAGGGAAATTTAGTTATAAGATTTCTTTAATTATCAAAGAATTTCAAATGTACAGAAAAGTAAAGAGAATTATAGTGAACACCCATATACTCTCCACATAATTGTAACAGTTGTTAATGTTTCCTTGTATTTGCTGTTTTGTGTGTATGTGCATATGAAAGTCTTTTAAATAAAATTATAGACATCATGATATTTTCCTATTAAATGATATAGCATGCATCTGTAAAAGATAAAGACTTGCAAATATAAATTTTATGGTGATGGGAAAATCTCAGAACCCCAGAGACCTGGTGGAGTTCTTTGTTTTAGAGTGAAATGTGCAAACTATGGGTTCTAGCATATAGTTTGGGTGTTGATGGTGATTTAAAAAATATATATATATTGTTCAGAGGACTTATAGGAGGAAGAGCATTGAACAGAGGACTAGGGATTGGTAAATGGACAGAAATACCTAATGAATAAGTTTGATTAAATTTTGCTATTTGGTGTATGTTTTAACCATCTCCCTTGTCTCCCCCTGATGTCTTAATTTTAACTTGCATTGTTCATTAATGTTTTAGAAACTGAATCAGTTTTTAGACTTGAATCTGGGCTCAGGATAGGTAAGGCATGAAAACCAAGGCTGCCCACATATGTCCACTGGGGTTGTACAGCTCACATGGAAGGAGTTTAGGAATCTGTGCTTCACCCAATCAGTAACAGTATGCTCAATCGGAAATAAGGAATTTGTCCTTTTTCAAAATTTTGTATTGAAGTAATGCCATCTGTCTTAATTTGTGCAATGTCTTCATATGTGTAGGTCTTGGATGTGGTTTATTATACACTGCAACAGTGACCATTACGTGCCAGTATTTTGACAGCCGTCGAGGCCTTGCACTTGGCCTGATTTCAACAGGTACATATTCAAAATAAGTACAGTGTAGTCACTATTTAGTTGTCTAGACAAAGTTAAAATTTCCTGTACCTAGAGATATTTAGGTAGCAACATAATTTTTTACCCTACTTCCAGAAGGAAAATTTATTTCCCTTGGTAAATATAGGAACATATCTCAAAAAACTCTAAAATACATATATGAAAAATCTGGGACATTAGATGTCCAGTACTATACAGGAAAAGAAAGAGAATGAGCCTTAATAAATTGAGACTCAAATGCTAGTTAGGGCTTTGCTGAAAGAAGCAGAGAGCATTTGTGTAAAGCCCCTTGGGAGAAATGGAAGGGAAATGGAGATACAGAAGCCATTTCTAGAAAGACATGCTGATCATCTCTTTCCTAATTAATTATGGAATTTATAATTTTTCTAAATAAGAAACCAAACCAAATCCAAAACTCACTGCCATTGAGTCTACTCTGACTTATATTGACACCCTTTGAGTTTCCGAGGTGGTAAGTCTTTACGGAAGTAGATTGCCAAGTCTTCCTTTCGCAGAGTGGTTGGTGGGTTTGAACCACCAACCTTCTGGTTAGCAGTCAGATGCCTTAGACACTAATTTATACTTGTATATAAACATTTATTAACATAATTATATAACATTAATTATTATTGCCTATAATAATATAAGGAGTTCTGGTGGCACAGTGCCTAAGGCATTTTATTGCTAACCAGAAGGTTGGTGGTTCAAACCCACCAGCCACTCCACAGAAAGAAGACTGGGCAATCTATTTATGTAAAGATTTACTGCCTTGGAAACCCAGTGGGGATCACAATGAGTTGGAATTGACTCGATGGCAATCGGTTTGTTTTTTTTGCATAATAATATATAATTAATATTATATATTTATGTGTTATTAAATGTTTATATGCAGTTATAATTATAAATTAAAGCATTCAACTGCTAACCAAAAGGTCAGTGTTTCAAACACATGAGCCACTCCATGGGAGAAAGATGAGGCATAAAGATCTTCCATAAAGATTTACAACCTTCTAAACCCTATGGGGCAGTTCTACTCTTCCTTATAGGGTCACTATGAGTCAGAATTGATTCAATAGCAGTAGGTTTTATAATAATAATAATAATATACAATATTGACACTAGCATATAATATTATAATATGTAATTGGATATTATAATATAATTTTAATTATAATTTATATAAATTTTTCATGAATATATCTCATTGACCTACATGCATATTCAAATGACGGGCTCTTTGCTCTTGGTGTTCTTTCAATAATCAAGAGATGATCATTGAAGGGAAAATGGAAATATATAAAAGCCTTTTGCACTTCCTCTAGGAAGCCCTGGAGGTACAGTGGTCAGGAGCTCAGCTGCTAACGCAGATTGGTGTTTCAAACCTACCAGTCGTTCTGTGGCAGACAGATGTAGCAGTTTGCTTCTGTAAAGACTGTTGCTTTGGAAGTCCTATGGGGCAGTTCTACTCTGTCCTATAAGGTCACTATGAGTCTAGATCAAGATGATAGCAGTGGGTTTGGTTTTCAAACACATTGAAGTGGTGTTTGATAGTTTTTAAAAGAATTTATTGAAAATTTCTCTCCCAAATTTTATGAGTTTATTTGGGAGATACAGCTGCCAAATTTTCTAAAAGTTGTTAAGTTCACATATGTTAGTTGTTAATGGGCAGATATTCCTGAGAAGTCAGGTGTTTAGATAGGATTTATCCAATAGGATCATTATAAGGATTAAACAAGATCATTTAATGTAAAGTACTTCGGACAGTGTCTGACATACAAATACTAAGTCTTGCAATAAATGTTTTATCAGTATTACTATTATTATTATAATTATCATTTCAATTTTCTTTTTATTGTTTTAATATAAGCTACATAATAAAGCAATTGACTTTGGTACTATGAATGCTCGCCTAACGAGCCCTAAATTATGAGAGATTTAGATTGAATAGTCTCATTTCCTTTTTAGGTTCGAGTGTTGGACTTTTTATATATGCTGCTCTGCAAAGGTTGCTGATTGAATTCTACGGATTGGATGGATGCTTGCTGATCGTGGGTGCTTTAGCTTTAAATATATTAGCTTGTGGCAGTCTAATGAGACCCCTCCAGTCTTCTGATTGTCCTTTGCCTGAAAAACCAGCTGTGGAAAATGTTCCAGAGAGATACTCCATTTATAATGAAAAAGAAAAGAGCCTGGAAGAAAACATAAGCATTCTTGAAAAGAGCTACATTAGTGAGGAAAAATGCAAGAGTACTTTAGCCAATGGAGACTGGAAACAGGAGGGCCCACTTCATAAAAACCCAACAACAATGATACACACAAAAGAGGCTGAAACGTACAAAAAGAAAGTTGCAGAACAGACATATTTCTGCAAACAGCTTGCCAAGAGGAAGTGGCAATTATATAGAAACTACTGTGGAGAAACTGTGGCTCTTTTTAAAAATAAAGTATTCTCAGCACTTTTTATCGCCATCTTACTTTTTGACATTGGAGGGTTTCCACCTTCATTACTTATGGAAGATGTAGCAAGAAGTTCAAATGTGAAAGAAGATGATTTTATTATGCCTCTTATTTCCATTATAGGCATTATGACAACAGTTGGTAAACTCCTTTTAGGAATATTGGCTGACTTCAAGTGGATTAATACCTTATATCTTTATGTAGCTACCTTAATAATAATGGGCCTGGCCTTGTGTGCAATTCCATTTGCCAAAAGTTATGTCACGTTGGCAATACTTTCTGCGATCCTAGGGTTTTTTACTGGTAACTGGTCCATTTTTCCGTATGTGACCACCAAGACTGTGGGAATAGAAAAATTAGCCCATGCCTATGGAATATTAATGTTCTTTGCTGGACTTGGAAATAGCCTTGGACCACCAATTGTTGGTAAGATATATATCACTTATTCAGGAGCTCTGGTAGCATAGTGGCTAAAGCACTTGACTGCTAACCAGAAGGCTGGCGGTTCAAACCCACCAGCCACTCCTCGGAAGGAAGGTTGGGCAATCCTGCTTCCTCGGAAACCCAAGGAGGGGTTGCTATGAGTCGGGGTCGACTCAACGGCACACAACAACAACAACAACAAGTGACTTATTCAAAATTACTTTGGATATAATTAAGAAACTCAGTATAGTCACTCCAGGATTCATTTACTTGAGAGAAACTCAAAATACCTAATTATTCTTGTCCAAATTTTGAGAGAGTATCATTTTATAACTACCAATAGGCCGATTTGAAGTAGGTAGGGAAATACAGATCCTAATCCATACAGCGTATACAACAGTGTATGAGCTTGATACTCATTCTGCTTCTATGGAATTCACTTTTTTCTTACTTCCTTTTCAGGTTGGTTTTATGATTGGACCCAGACCTATGACATTGCATTTTATTTTAGTGGCTTCTGCGTCCTGCTGGGAGGCTTTATTCTGCTGCTGGCAGCCTTGCCTCCCTGGGATACATGCAACAAGCAACTCCCCAGGCCAGCTCCAACAACTGATTTCTACAAAGTTACCTCTAATGTTTAGAGGAATATTGAAATATTTGCCATTTGATGCCATATAGCAAAAATATTTTAACAAATTCTTAGGCAAATTCTCAAGAGTCGAGACTGTTTTCTCATAGCAACATTTCACTGTGGCTGACTGAATGATTCATTTTTTACATTATTCTGTTTCCATGTACTGTATATGCAGCCTTTATCTCCTGTACTTTTTCTCTTTGGGCCAGCCTCCGAAGTCCACCTCTGTATAAGGAAGTGCAGTTTCTCTACAGACTCAATTAATTCCATGGCAAGACACCCAGAGGGGATGCTTCTATTTTAAATCTCATGCAATCAGCGTGATGAGATATGTGTGACGGCCACTAGAGACTAAACCACTTTCTTCTCTATGGTAGAGTGATGAGTAAATAGAAGACTTCAAGCCAACCAGGAAAATGAAAGTGGTTACTAAAGCAGCATTAAGGACCACAGTGGAGCAAGTGGATAATTAAAAAAAAGAAAAAGATTTTAAATCACAGTCACCAGGTTTCATTACAGTAATGCATCACTTAACATCTACTATACATTCTGTGAAATAGGATGTTATGTGCTTTAGACACTGTGTGAACCACCATATCATAGTGCAATCCTGCTTTTCTTTAAGCATCTCAAACAAGCTTTGTGCCTTAGCAGTGATCCTTAACGTGCTGAGAGGGATTGGCTTTTGTGTTTGGTGCTCAATCTCCATTATTAGCTATTTCTCCATAGCTGATATAGGTCCCTCTCAAATTTTATTAACCTTGTAACTTTCAGTGGAGGTGATTCTTTTAACAGCTTGGAGAATTTTTCTTTGTGTCTAAAGATCCTCATGATTGTTGAGGACAGTATGCCTAAATCTCAAGCAATTGTGTTTACTGATTTTTCACCTTCCTGTGGTTTAACAACCTTTTGTTTCATTTCCAAAACAATATGTCTCCTCTGCTTCTTGCTGCTGCCGTCTCTAGCACTGGTTTTGGCGCATTAGGGAGCTGTGGTGCACTTCACAGTAATACGTTCAAAAGAAAATTGAACAGAAGTAATGCTACAATGTTCCAAGAGATGCACAGTGCATGAGATTAAATGCTTCTGGTTATGAGTCAAAGTATACACTGTTAAATGCTAAACATAGAAAGTATGGTATAGTACTTACATAAGCCAGTAACACAAGCATTTATTATGACTATCAAGACATATGTATTATAGGTTTTATATGTACTGTACATTTATACACCTGGAAGCACAAAGACTTTGAATACAAGAGACATGAGATGCACGTGCTGCATGTGGGAAAGCTGTTGCATTCGCTATGTCCTGTTCTCTGATAGGAATTTCTGAACTCTTATAACTTTATGGGACCACAGATGTATATGCAATTGGACATTGCCCAAATGGATGTTATGAAGCACATGACTGTATTTTGTTTTATCTTGCTTGATGAAACATCTCCATGTTGTTTGGTGAACACTGAGCATAAGCTGTTTCAATTCCTTTTGCTGAGATGCAGGCCAGCTCCCAACTGAGGAATGGTCACTGGAGCGTTTCTTCATTGCTGGCCACTACAGCCTCACATGGGACCCTGATGACACAGTGGTTAAGTGCTCAGCTGCTAACCAAAAGTTAGCAGTTGGGACCCACCAGCTACTCCACGAAAGAAGTAGCAATGTGCTTCTGTAAAGATTACAGCCTTGAAAACGTTATAGGCAGTTCTACTCTGTCCTATGCTGTTGCTATGAGTCTGAATTGACTCAAAGGCAATGGGTTATAACCTCACACATTTTTGTGGGTCAGTATCTACTCATTTGTTGTTTCCCAGGAAGTGCTGACTTTACCTCTTTCCAAATTGGAAATGCATATTTCAACCATTCCATTCCTGTAAATAGGAAACATCCATTTGTTTTGGGCACAGAGGGGATGGATTGCAAATCTTTGCATATCTTCCCAATGAAGCATTTATTTGTTACTATCAAATTTTACGACTATCAACTTTTAAGACGAGGGAAGAATTAAAAATTGTATGTGTACATATGTGTGTGCGTGTTGTATTCTGAGTCTTTGTGGGACACGGGAAGGGAGAAGGCAATAAGAAATTGATATTCTGATCCAACTTCATTTAATCTTAAAAATAGTGTTCTAAGAAGCAGATCAAAGTTTAATGAATTGTCATTTTTCTAAAAAGAAATCATTTTTTTAATTTTAGTATGCATCAGAATCCCCTATGAGTCCTTTTTAAAATATAGATGACTGGGTCCCACCTGGAGAGTTTTTTATTCTGAGGTATAGACTGTGGCCTAAGGATCTATATTTTTAACAAGCTCTTTAAGGTGTTCTAATAATACAGACTGGTGTGAGAATGGCTGTTGGAAAATTGGCAATAGAGAAACGTTTATTCTCTTAAATTGAAAAACAAATTTTTGAAGAAGAGGTTTTATAAATAGCTAACTATGATTCTTTAAATAGGAGACACCCTTCCCACTGTGCTAAAATTGTGATTTCTTTTGAAATATGGAAGATATTTCTATGTTGCCTTTCTTCAAAGGCACCTAAAGCACTTTACAAATATGCATCCTCACAACACCTCTGTGAGGTAGATAGACAGCACTTTTCTATGTAGTAAACCTGTGGTATGGAGAATTTAAACCTATTTAAGCCTAGTCAATAATGCAATGATGAGACTGCAAGGTGCCTTGGGACTTCTGCTCTGAACTCAGTCTTCTGGAATATTTTCTGTACCTCATTCTTTAGCCTCTGTCAAAGAAAGTAAATAAGTGACATTAAAAAACAACATATTTTGGTGTTGAAGGTTCTTTTTTTGCCAATGTTTTGTTCAGGAAATCCAATAACCTAGAAAAGTTTAACTTCTATGGCATCTGCACATTCATCAATGTTGATAATTACCCAACTATATTCTTTGTACTAATTTCATCCAATGTGTGCATTATCTATTATCTAGAGAATGAATTTTAAGTTACAATAAAATATATTTTTTGTTGTTTTGCATCATTTTGGTTGGTTTTTCTCCCCTCAGCCATTTTTCTCCCAGTTATAGTGGCATTTCACTTGAATTTAAAAATTTTAATTGCATGATGTTCAGTTCAGGCACCAGAATTTGGTGATTGGACATCACAAGTAAAAGTCAATTTGCAGCATTGATACACAAGTGGATAGATGGGTGGACAGGCTGAATGATTAGGTATGTCTGTGCAGCTGGGATGTGCCCATGACCATGTATAGTGTTGGCAGACTATGTTTCTACAAGTAAATTTGTATGTTCTGTGAGAATTCCCAGGTATATAGTAAAGCTGACAAGGGACAAGGTTGTGGTCACTTCTGGGCCACAGTTTCCCAGAGGGAGCAAGTAGTTGGACCTGTGGGCTGAGGACCATAGTTACAGGGGACATCAAGTTTAATTGGCATAACATACTATACAAAACATTGTTCCACATCCTACTTTGGTGAGTATTGACTGGGATCCTAAAAGCTTGCAAGCGGACATCTAGATGCAACAATGGGTCTCTCCTCGTCCAGAGCAAAGAAGAATGAAGAAAACCAAAGATACATGGAAACAGTCCAAGGGACGGGTACACCATGCGATCCTCAGCCTATACGATTCTGAGACCAGAAGAACTAGATGGTGCCCGGCTACCACTGTCAACCACTCGGAGGGGGATCTATGTAGGAGATCCTGGACAGAGTGGGAGAACAATGTGCAACAAAACTCAATATATTTTTTAAAAAGGACCAGGTTTTGTCTCATAGAGCTGGATGGAACCACTGAGACTATGGCCCCTAGCTGCCTTTTAGGTCTGGAATTGAACCCACTGCCATGGTTTCCAGCCAAACAAAAGACAGGCATATGAGCTGAACATTTACATTAGGTGATACACTCCTTGGAGAGATCAATCATGGGAGAATAGAAAGGCTGCATGTGCACAGGAGACAGCTCGGGGCAGAAGTACATGGGAGGGAAGAACACAGGAAAGAGGTAACTATGGGGAGGAAGTGAAAAGGGAGCTATTGCATTGTGGTAAATTGTAGTCAATGTCATGAGACAAAGTGTATGTGAGCTGCTGTATGGAAAGTGAATTTGCTCTGTAAACTTTGACCCAAATCACAGTAAAAAAAATTTTTAAAAAGTCAATTTGCTGAAATCTTTTCACCATTGCTTTCCAAAAAGCTGGTATGTCAGTTCTACAGAATCCTCTTAAGGAAAAGAAATAGATCCCTCTCCAATTCTTAATAATAATCTTGTGTTGTTGTTGTTATGTGCCATCAAGTCAGACCTGACTCATAGAGACCCTCCTTGGGTTTCCGAGGCAGTATCACTATAGAAGTGGATCACCCAACCTTCCTTCCGAAATAATCTTGTACATATGGTCATTTATGGACTTCTCAATATGTTCCAAACACATTATACTATTTACCTCTCATAATAACCCTGTGAAGTGAGTATTGTCATCCTCATTTCGTAGTAAAGTTAACTTATTTAGAATCTAAGAAATCAATGTGGGAGGGGTGGTATAAAGCTAATCCTGTAACAACTAGAGAAGTCAAATTTATGTAAACAACTATTCATGACTTACCCATTTCCCAAGAATAAGCCTTAAAAAAATAAAAAAAAAACCACAAAATGAAATTTTATTATTAGAATATAATATTTCTTTTGTGATCTACAAGATAATACTTGGCATTTGAGGTGCTATGGCTAAGTTTGGAAAAGGTGGGAATAAGCAGGTGTGTTAGGGGCTCCCCCCTGACTTCTAACAGTTTTGTTTTAACTCTTTTGTTTCTTTTAACTGTTTTGTTTCTTGCCCCTTTCCCTCCAAAATGCCTCCTATAAGCCAGTTGGTGATCTAATTTTCTTTAGGCTTACCATCTCATCATGGAAGAAGGCCCTGCCAGTGACTTTGAAAGGAACCGCAAGGAACAATTCCCAAGAACCAGGAGTACCGGCACCATAAATTCACAACTGAATGATGTATTGGTCTTGTTGTGAAGGCCTAAAAGGTCATTCATATGATGAAATCATCCAAAATAGCTGGAATTACAGGCAGATGGTGTAGTGGTGAATCTTTGGTAGTGGTGTTCTGAAGATAAAATAAACAGAAAGAAGTGTGACCTCAGATAACCTCAACTGCCAGCAGTTGAGATAGGATTATCTTAGAATGTTACAGGAAATAAATAGAGCTCTTCTCAAAGGGAAATAATGTGCCATCTTTTGTTTTACAAAAAAGGAGCATTATTTGAACACAGAAAATACATATTAACCAAAGTAAACCAACCCTGTTGCCGTCCAGTCGATCCCAACTCATATAACACTATAGTCACTCTGACTATGTGTTACATTAACAGTGCCATACAATTAATTTCTCCTCCATTAATAACAACCTGGAGACCTTTTTATTGCACAGTCCATGGTGTCTGAAGAAAACCAAAAGTAAGATCCCTCTTTGAATAGAGTTTAACCACAATCAGTTAAAATGACAGAGATCTATGAGTACATAGAAGATGCAGCATCTATACTCCTTAAGCTTGTGTTTGCACAACTAGATTACCTGAGTTCAAATTCTAGCTCAGTTTCTGTGGTTAGGTGACTGGAAACAAGTCATTTAGCCTTTCAGAACCTCAGTTTCCTCACTGTAAAACATGTCATAGGGCTATTAAAGAAATTAAATGTACTAATGGGAGCTCTGGTGGTCTAGTGCCTAAGGCATTTGACTGCTAACCAGAAGGCTGGAGGTTTAAACTCACCAGACACTCCTTGGAAGAAAGATTGGGCAATCTACTTCCATAGAGATAGCACCTCAGAAACCCAAGGAGGGGTTGCTATGAGTCGAATCGACTCGACAGCAGTGAGTTTTTGGGTTTTTTAATCCATAAATGTGTGTGTGCATGTGCATGTGTGTGTGTGTGGTAGATGTTCAATAAATATTAGCTATTGTTTCTGTTGTTCACCAAGTTTTTCTGGGCACAGATGTGAGGTAAATGTTTGCATTGAAGGGCATCAGTTAGGAGAATGATAATGGGCCTTCTGTTATCCCTAAATTATACAATTGTCACAGCATTTGCCATCCTCCAAGAATGTTCTTGTCAAACTCTTTTATCCTTAGGGGTTCATGACTCAGCACATTTTTCTGGAATAGCCATTCAGAAGCTCTGACACAGCACACAATACATGCTGTTCCTCTACAAATCAAATAGAATCTACTTTGTAAACTGAATTGCTTTGGGAATTTGAACATCTCTTTTTTTGTCTAAGAACTTTAATCTGAGCTATTTGGAAGGTGGGCCTGAAATTGAGCAGACAGCAAAATGCTCCAATTTGTTTATTGAGCTTTAATTGGCTGCCACTAAAAGTCTGTACCTCACTGTCTTCCCTTTGCCTTTGAGATTTGTCTTGAGGGAATGCTATTCCTTGTCAGGTCTTCTGGGATTCTATCCCAACAGATCACAGTTCACATTTGTTGCTTTTTACTGCCTGCATTCCTTGTCCTAAAGAGTCATTTACTTTTATTCTTTCTCCTTGCAAAAAAATAAAAAAAAAGAAGTCTTTAAAAAAATTAATCTTTTTTTTTTTTTTTTTAAGTGATGTTGTAAATCTTTAGTAAGAAACATGCTTCCAATAAAAGAATAATTAACTGTGGTCAAGGTACTATCCTGCTGGAGATCACCTTAAAATTACACAGTCACTAAGAGATGCCTCCTTTCTCTTTCTGGAAAAGTTCCTGGTGTGTTAAAGCAGGTCATTGTTCCTCCAGCTTAGATCTGAAAACATGTAGATATCTGATCATTTTAACTATAAACCTATCCACAGTCATTAAAAAAACAAAACAAAAAAACCTTGAAATGTAACTGGGGATTACAAGTTTTCTTTCTTCTAAAGGGTAACCCAGTGTATGGAGTTAACTGAGACAGGCCATTCCAGTTGGGCTGTTGAGGGACAGGTATGTGGAAAGGGTGGAAAATAATACCCCTCTCTGATTCTATAGCACTGCCAGGTTTAAAAAAGCACATTTTAAAACCCATAATCTCATTTTATCCTCATTACAGCCATATGATATAGCCAGGAGTCCCTGCCTGGGTTGTGCAACAGTTAATGTGCACTACTAACCAAGGGGTTGGTGGTTTGAGTCCATCCAGAGGTAGCTAGGAAGAAAGGGCTGGTAATCCACTTCTGAAGAAATTCAGCCACTGAAAACCCTATAGAACAGAGTTATACTCTGACACACTTCTTGTTGTTGTTGTTATTTGCCATCGAGTCTGCCCCGACTCATAGCCACCCCTCCTTGGGTTTCTGAGGCAGTATCACTACAGAAGTAGGATTGCCCAACCTTCCTTCCGAGGAGTGGCTGGTGGGTTTGAACCGTCAGGCTTCTGGTTAGCAGTCAAGTGCCTTAGGCTCTATGCTACCAGAGCTCCTCTGACACACTTGGAGTTGCTATGAATTAGAATCAACTCCATAGCAACTGTTTTTTTTTTTTTTTTTTACTTTTATTGTGGTGAAAACATATGCAACAAGACATTCACCAGCCTAACACTTCCACATTTACAACCAAGGACATTGATCACCTTTTTCATGTTGTGCCACCATTATTGCTATCCTTTCCAAAATATTCTATCACCTAGTATCATAAACTCAATGCCCCCCAAACAAAAGCTTCCCCTTGTCCTCTCACTCTTACCCCTGGTAACCACTAATAATCTTTGGTTTCTGCCAAGAAATCAGAGCTTAGTCTTATTGGTTGCTCTTTATAAGTAATTTTTTTTTTTTTTTTTTTTCCATGCTGCTTTCAGGATTCTTTATTCATCTTGATTATGATATATCTTGGAGATTTTCTTTTGGCATATATCCTGTTTGGGGTTCATTGAATGTCTTGAATGGACATATTCTCATCTTTCATCATATTTGGGAAATTCTCTTCCAACAAATATTTGGCAATTTTCTCTGTGGTTTCATTTGTCTTTTCCTGTTCTGGAATTCCAATTACACATAGGTTATTCCTCTTGATGATATCCGATCATTCTACATTTTGTTTTGATCTTTTGTCTGATCGATCCCCTAACAAAGTAATATTGAGATATTTGTCTTCAGTCTCATTAATTCTGTCTTCCATCAATTCAATCCTACTCCTTTGCCCCTTTAATATGTTATCTATTTCTGAAATCTTCTGGTGTTTTTGTATCATTTCTAATTTTTTGTTTATGTAGTCAATTTGTTCTTGTATTGTTTTTGTCAGTTTGTTCTTGTATTGTTCAAGAGTTTTTTTCTGTGTTTTCCTTAATTTTGGCAGTGTTTTCCTTGATCTTGTCACTGTTTTCCTTGATCTGTCTCTCAATCTGTTGATGGTACCCAAATATAATTGTTTTGAATTCCTTATTTGGGAGTTACAATGCTGCTTCCTCAGGAATGTTTTATGAGTTTGGACCCTGGTCCCTTGTTTCTACTACTTTATCTTGCTTCTTTGCGTGGATTGTGATGGTCTGTTGTCTCTCAGACATTGTGGTGGTGTTATATTTATGTTTACTGTATGAAAGAGAATGAGAGTATGAGCACAGATCTCTGTTAGCTGTTCATAAGGAACAGTTGAAGGTGAGTTGAACTGGTATAGGCTTCCGTCTATTGTTTGTCAGTTGGTGCAAAAGCAAGTGTTGGCCCTCATTTAGTGGGTAGGGCTGCAGGGGGTGCAGGTATGGTTGGGTTGTGTTGGAACAGTTTCTATCTTCCATTCAGTTAGACAAAAAATAAAAATAAAATTAAAAAACACCAAAAAAATATAAAAACACGAGAACAAAAAGCTCAAACCACATAAACAAACAGGAATAATCACCAAAAGAAAGAAATGCAGCAAATGAGCAGAAAAATTTTCAAAATATATTTTAAAAGGATAAAAGAAAGATAATGAGAAAAAGAAAAAGCCACAATATCTGGGGGAAGGAGTAATGAGAGAAAAGAGCAAGAGTAAAAGAATAACTAAAGAAAAAATGGGAAAACTTTTGCAAAAGGAAAAACAAGGGATGGGAAGAACCAAAGGAAAGAAAGAAAAAAAGGAACCAGGAAAAGGGAAAAGATGAAAAGAAAGAAACACAAACCCGGGATGGGAAAGAGAAAACTAAAAAAATGTAAGAAAGGATGAAGATAAAAAGAATAATTTAAAAACAAAGAAAAGCAAAACTGGGGGGGAATGAGGCACGGCCCCGAGGCTCTGTCAGGGCACAGATGGGAGTGGAATTCCTGCTGGTCGAGAAGGTGGGCGGAGGCAGAGGATGGCTACATCTCTGTTCACCAAAAGTGTGTGAGGTATGATTGTAACAAGGATGACCCCCCAGTCATCAGCCTCCAGCGCAGCTAGCTGCCGGTCTTGTCCTCAAGCAATTGGAACCCGCTCCTATATCGCACTCTAGGTAAGAACACCGCTCGCATATATTCAAAATGGTCTCGCCTGCCGCTTGCAAATATTTCAAAATGGCTGCTCTCTCAAGACAACCACTGCAGTCGACAGGTCTGTTTGTCTCCCTCTTTGCTGCTTTCCTTTCTGGTTGTCAGGCACCAATGCGGTGCTTGCCTGTGCAGTCTTTAAGGAGCAGAGCTGATTCTTAGGTTGCTACCGGGATATATTCAAAACGGACGTCCCCTCGGGACAGCTGGCAGCCAGCAGTGCTGTTTGTCTCCTAACTCATTGTTTTCATTCAGGTTTTTCTACTAGTTGGTATTTAATCCACTCCTTTATCCTTGCTTTCAGAGTTCAGAGTTCCAGAATCATCTTCTGTATGGGTTTTAATCGGTTTCTTATTGCTTGGTTACAGAGGTTCTGTGTAGCTTATCTGCTTATTCGGCCATCTTGCTGGGAGGTTTGTTTTATTTTGATGTAGGTCAGGCAGATGATGCTCTCACCATTTGTTGTTGTTGGGTGCCACTGAGTTCATTTTTGACTCACAGTGACCCCATATAACATAGTAGAACTACCTCATAGGGTTTTCTAGACTGTAATCTTTATGGGAGCAGATCGCCCTGGGTGGGTTCCAAGCACCAACATTTTGGTTTGCAGCATAGTGCTTAACCATTGTGTCCCCCAGCACTCCTTCTCACTATTTTATACACTAGGAAACGGAAGATTCCACTGACAGAAATTGTCTTTGGGCGTAGAGCTCATGATAACCCAGCACCTGTAACCACAAGCCTCCTATTGGTTCCCTGTCAGATTCTATTGGTTAACTCAGCCCTACTGCGCTTAGCTTGAATGAGCAGCAACTCAGATCTACTTTCTGTCCAATGTCCACCTGGTAACAAGAAGGGAATGAGAGATGTCATTAAGCCCTCCCTCCTGCTTTAGAAGGGGCTCTGGTGGTGTAGTGGTTAAGGCATTTGGCTGCTGACTAGAAGGTTGGTAGTTTGAACCCGTCAGTTGCTCCACAGAAGAAAGATGAGACAATCTGCTTCTGTAAAGATTGACAGCCTTGGAAACCCAATGGGTGTTGCTGTGAGTTGGAATCAACTTGATGGCAGTGAGTTTGGTTTTTGGTTTGGTGATACTTCAGAGGAGCCCTCATAATGCCATGGTTAAGCATTGGCTGCTAACTTAAAGATTTGTGGTTTGAACTCACCAGCTACTCCACCAGGAGAAAGATGTGGCAGTCTGGTTTTGTAAAGATTATAGACTTTAAAACCCTAAAAGGGAGTTCTACTCTATAGGGTGACTATGAGTTGAAGTTGACTAGATAGCAATGGGTTTGGATTTTTTTTTTTTTTTTTGATACTTCAACAGCCTTGGGGAGCCCTGCCATCCCTCACAGTGTCTGGAAACCATCAACTTTGGCCTGAGATCTGGTCTTTTCTCTTTACTTCTTTCAGATTGTCTATTATTTATAGGTTGTGCCTCAAAATTTGATAAGAAGTGACAAGCCTACCAGATTGTACTGGATGACGTCTATTTCTGTTAAAATCAAGTGTAGCTCTTTTTAAAACAAGAGATTAAAGCATTAGATGAAATGATATATTAACCCAACAGGTGGCATTTCATTTTCTGAAAGTTTGTAATATTTTTCCATTTCCAAGAATGTTCCATAACTAATTTCAGAGAGTGTAATTCACATACTGATGCTTCTGGTCAAACAGATGAAACATGCCTATATGTTATGTTTGAGAGGAAGGGCATTAAAGGGGGAATGGAACTGAGGTGGTGAAAGTGATGAAGCTGAATTTTTTCTTTCCAATGGTATGATCTTTTTAATGTCCTGAAATAATTTTAGGTTCAATAAAAATCGCCTTTAAAAAATGAAAACAAATACAAAAGTTGAAAAACCAAATACTGAGAGAGTGCACAGACAGATGATTTGCCTTAAATAAAATATCAAAAGGAGTAATTTGAACATTTAAAAAATAATCACTGAGGGAAACAGGAACAATTTTTTAAAATCTAAGTTCTAAATTTGAATTTACTAGTAAATTACTCTGAGTGTAATGCAAAACGCAACGCACTGCTGTGGAGTCGGATCCAACTCATAGTGACCCCTCCTTGGGTTTCCGAGGTGGTTTAACTATGGAAGTAGATTGCCCAACCTTCCTTCTGGGAAGTGGCTGGTGGGTTTGAACCACCAGCCTTCTGGTTAGCAATCAAATACGTTAGGCACTATACCACCAGAGCTCCCCAATCTCAGTGTGTGAGAAAGTACTTTTCAAAGTTTTCCAAGAAATAGAAATGAAAGACAGTTTCACAACTTGTTTTACAAAGCCAGTGTATTCTTGGAAACCAAAATTGACGAGAATATTACAAAAGAGAAAAGTTGTAAACCAGTCATTCTCTCTCCCTCCCTTTTTTTTAAGACATCTAAATAATTCTCTTTTCCTTCACATTTTAAAATTTAACAAGTATGAATTTTTTTCTGGCAGCTGATTTTTCTTCCATTGAGATGTTGTAGTGGCTTTAAAAAGGTATCATGGTGAGATTGCTAATGTTATCAAACAGCAAACCCGTATGGAGTATCTGTGAGTCTGCCTATGTGGGGTGCCGGTCTGATTACTGATTGCACTGTAAGGAGCATTTGTATATGACGGGTGTCATTATTTCAGATCAACTTCCAGTTTTGTAGTTCTAGACACTTAATGAGATTGATAAGGGCATCCTGAACTCATAGAGGAGACAGTGCAGATGGAAATTCCTCTACTAATCACACCTAACATGTACTGCTTTTAGGGCCAAGTATCGTAAGATAGTCTAAATTAGGAAAAGACGGAAAGACTGTGGAAAGAAAAGGGTAGTGAAGTTACACATTATCAAAGGCCAGTCTTCCTCTGGTCCATCACTAAGAATCTATCCAGAGGAGGAATGTGGAAGGGAAAGAAGAGAAGGCTAATATGACAGCATGTGCTTGGGGGCCCCTAAATGAAACAGGAGCCTTAAAAGTAGTGAACAAATATTTGGTGAATGTGTGGTGATATAGCTACTCTTGTATACTCACAATGCTAGTTATTGGAGTAAACTTCATAAGTAGCATGGAAATATCTATCAAAATAAAAATGCATATACTCTTTGATCAGTAATTCTACTATTGAGAATTTATGCTGGTCTTGCAAATGTGTGCAAATCTTTGCATCATTGTTTGTAACAGAAAGCTGGAAATAACTTTAATGTCTAACAATAGAATAGAGGACTAAATAAATATAGGATGTTACATTGAAATAATGAACTACTGTACAGCCATTAATAAGAATGAAAAAGATTGAGATGTGCTGATGGCATGTGTTTCAAGACATATTAAGTGCAGGTGTGTGTGTGTGTTTGTGTGTGTGTGTATAGTATGTGTGTGGGTCAGGATGCCAGTAAGAAACAGAATTTGTCCCAGATGGTTCAAATATTGAGATTTTAATGGATGAATTGTGTACAGAGGTGTGGGCCGAGGCATGTTCAGGCACTCAGACACTAGTACAAGTGGAAAACTGTTACCACCCTGTAATGGATACTGTGGTCTCATGCCTGGCTCTCTCTTTTAGTGCTGATGCATTCACCTATGGAAGCTCAGAATATCAGCTGTTATTGGCTCAGCTGCTATTGGCTCACAGCTGATCCCTTACTGGGAATTGCTGTCAGGGAACAGCCTCACTCAAATAATACCCTCACCCAGGAGGTGTTTGTGAGCAATGACCATAGGATGTAAGGATGCAAAACCCAGCCTCCTTGCCTCAATTGTGAACAACAATGGAGGGCATCCCAACTCCAGAGCACCCTGGGGGATTAGCTGAGGTCTCAGTTGAACTGTTTCAGGTTAGCTTCTCCTTCTGGCCAATCTTGTTTTCCTCCTTTCCTTACATGTGTGTCTGCCAAGAGCACTGCTCAAATAAGCCTTCTTCATGTACCTCTCCATCAAAGTCTGTTTCCAGGAAACCTAATCTAAGGTACATTCTTATTGCTGAAGGAGCTGAAGAGGCTGGAGCTGTAGAGTAGGGGCCACACCCAGGAACTATACAGTGGAGAGATATAGCTACCACCAGGGATGCAGGGCCAACACAGTGGAAGAAGAGATACTCAACTCCTCTTTCCTCCAATCCTCTGGCCTCCTCCCATCATCTCTCACTGGACTAACTCAACTGGAAACCAGCCAGCAAGGGGGTCTGCATAATGAGGTGTGCAGCAGCCACCTCTGGAGGCAAAGAGTAGGAAAGAAAATGTAGTGGAGTAGGGGGTGGCAAATGGATAATAATCCGTATAATATATCCCATTCATGTAAACAGAAGGAGGAATATATAAATATAGATAAATCTCTCTCCCTATATATGGATGATATGTATTTTTATATATAAGCTTTGAATACATAGACAAAGTGTATATGCATACATACACATAAAATATGCTTCCTTATGCAGAGAAAATTACTTCTGGAAAAATGTAGAAGAAAATATAAACAATGGCTGCCTATGGTAAGGACAACCATGCAGCTAGGGTATGAAGGAAACTTGCCCTTTGTTCATTCTTTTCTGATAATTAGAATATTTTTAAGTGCAATTTTTTTTCCATGTTTATTTATTTATTGTGATTTGGATGCAAATTTACAAAGCAGATTTCTTTCACTCTCAACAGTTCATGCATATTTGGCTTTGCAGCCCTGATTACAATCCCCAGACATGAAATCTCTCCTCCCCTCCCTCCCTGTGACTACCCCTTCCCTGTTCCCTTCTTATCTATGCAGTCCTGTCTGGCCAGCTTTCCCTCTATGTGAACACTGCTCCTCTCATGTCTCATGGCTGATTGATCTAAGGGTGCATCTCCCTAGGGTAATACATATGTACGTGCATATGTATTTAATATTGTATTTGGTAAAAATGTCAAAACGGAATTACTGAGTTTCCAGTTAGTTAGGAAATTAAGGAGAACGGTTGGCGTGAATGATTGGTGCCTTCATTTATGGATGGTTACTGGATGCTTTGGAGTCCCTGGGTGGTACAGCTAATGCATTCAGCTGCTATCCAAAAGGCATCTGCTACCCAGAGACATCTCAGAGGAAAAGCCTGGCAATCTACTTCTGAAAAATCAGCCCTTGAAAACCTGTTGACCTAATGTACAAAAATAACCTCAGGGAAAGAACATTAGGACCCAGAGGCAAAGGCCAAAGACACCAAGAATATAGTCTGAGGTAGTCCAGGGAGGTCAGCCTTGAGAAAAATAGGACCCACCTGGTATTGATGCCTTCCAGAACAAGAGATAAAAATTATAGCCCAAACTAACCAGCCTTTCTTTTTCCTTTTTCAAGATCAAAGATCCCATCCTTGGGAAATGGAATGTGTATACATAACTATAAACTTTAGCTCAACATATAAAAGTTCTATTTACCCACCAGGGTCAGGAGGATTTTTAGAGTATTCTGAAACTGTCCTTTCCCCACTTATGCATAAGTGATGAACCTCTTTCTCTTCTCTCTTCTCTCTATGTGGCTGAATTGACTCTGTGTCGCGCCAAGCATGAGCCTACATTTTGGGTAACAAACCCTATGGAGCACAGTTCTACTCTCACACATGAGGTTGTCATGAGTTCAAGTTGACTTGATAATTGGTTTTAACTGGTTTGATGAAGCTGGTAGTGGGTGTCTCTACCATTAGGAAGGCACTATATTCCTCTTTTTGGGAGCTCTGGTAGCAGAGCCACTCCTCAGAAGGAAGGTTGGGCTATCTACGTCCATAGTGATACCACCTCGGAAACCCAAGGAGGCATCGCTATGAGTTGGGTCTGACTCAACGGCACATAGCAACAACAACAACAACAACAACAACAATCACAACGCATTCCTCTTGATTCAGAGTCACCCTACTTGCGTAACTGTGGACCAGTCCGCTCTGGTTCTGCTCCCCCTTGCCTACTGGAAAAACCTGTTTCTAGGAAATCTCACAAAGCACTGTGCATTTGGATGGGCAAGCCATTTCCCTCAGCACCCTCTGTCAGCTTCTAGCAGTTGTGATTAGAAAGCTGAGAAAAAGCCCTGGAGCAATAGTTTTTATTCTGCATATCAATGAAATCCTAGATGTGGTCACTCTAGTGTGGGGTGGTAGGTCAAATTCTGGCCTGATGACTTGTTTTCATTGCCCCCCTCACGCCCCAGGGTACAAAAATGATCCAAGGTTTTATCCTTTCAAATTGACAAGGATTCCTGGCTGTTGAACCAGGGTAGTAATATCAGCTGCTTTTTCTTTCTCAAGTAATCTAGATGATAATGGCTTCATTTCCTTTGCACCAAGGCCTATTGGAGGAGCTCTGGTAGCGTAGTGCCTAAGGCACTTGACTGCTAGCCAGAAGGCTGGCGGGTCACACCCACCAGCCACTCCTTGGGAGGAAGGTTGGGCAATCTACTTCCGTAGTGGTATCGCCTTGGAAACCCAATGAGGGGAGTCTGGGCGACTCATGGCACATAACAACAACAACAACAAAGGCCTATTGTTGCCTGGATTATGTAAGAGCTACAAATCAGAAAGAAGCAACATTTGTCCTAGAAATGTTGAGTCAAGTGAGAGCTTGTAGAGAAAAAGACAACTGTAATTGAGAAACAGAAGTAACAGAGATTTGAAGAACCTGACTAAATTGAGATCTCGAAGTACAGAGTGAAAGTGACTTGGTTGTTTTATGCCAGGAGGATTTTTGAAAAAAGTTCAGCTCTGAAATCTAGCTTTCTTCAATATGTAAAACCCTCCAGAGATTTCCTGCACCTTGTTCTTCCTAAGTAGTGTAACTCCAAGGGGGAATCCCTATCACCTTGGGATATGGCAGATTCCTTTTTAGATATGAGAGGCAGCATTGGGTGGGCCCTGGGAGTCAGAGGACACTGTGTGGCTTCCTCGTACCTTCAACCAACATCATTAAGCGCTTCGTATGTATAAGTTTTATGCATACATATGTTCAGGATGCTGGGAGCAGGGAATATAAGGTCGGTTAAGATCTGCCCTGCAACTCATGAACTCATGTTCTACACGGAAAGACCAACCTAGGATTAGAGTACAAGTAAACAGGTGTTATGATAAAGTATATGCAAGTTTTGTAGGTATGGGTGATAATCTAAATGTTTGACAATAGGTAGACTCACTACAAGGAGCCCTGGTGGTACAGTGGTTAAGCGATGGACTGCTAAGGAAACGTTGCAGTTCAAATTCACCAGCTGCTCCATGGGAGAAAGATGTGGATGTTTGCTTCAGTAAAGATTAAAAAAAAAACAAAAACCCACCCAAACGCACTGCCATTGAGTCGATTCTGACACATAGCGGCCCTATAGGACAGAGTAGAACTGCCCATAGGGTTTCCAAGGCTGTAAATCTTTATGGAGACAAATTGCCTCATTTTTCTCCAGAGGAGCTACTGGTGTGTTCAAACTCTCAACCTTTTGGTTGGCAGCTGAGTGCTTTACCCACTGCACCACCAGGGCTCCTCTGGGGTACTAGGGCAATGCTATAATCTAATGTTACAAAACTATTTCAGTATTTTACAAACAACATAGTTGTGCTAATGCCTTAACCCCACCAGTACAAACTGCCATTGAGTTGACTCAATCATGGTGACCCCATATGTGTCGTAGTGGAACTGTGCTTCATAGGATTTTTCAATTACTGATTTTTTTCTAGAAGTAAATCGCCAGGTCTTTCTTCTGAGGTGCTTTTGGGTGAACTTGAATTCCCAGGTTTTTGTTAGCAGCTGAGCATGTTAACTCTTAGCACCCACCATTCAGGGTCTCTCACCTTAACCCTAGAATGTTGTTGTTGTTATGTGCCATCGAGTTGGACCTGACTCATAGCGACCCCTCCTTGGGTTTCTGAAGCAGTATCACCACGGAAGTAGATTGCCCATCTTCCTTGCGAGGAGTGGCTGATGGGTTTGAACTGCCAGGCTTCTGGTTAGCAGTCAAGTGCCTTAAGCACTATGTTACCAGAGCTCCTAGAATAGCAGTATTCAATATAGACCACATATGTAATTTAAAACTTTTTAAGAGCCACAATAAAAAAAGAAAACAGATGAAATTATTTTTAATTATATTATTTAATTCACCCAACATTGCCAAAATGTTATCATTTCAACATGTAATCAAAATGCAACGTTATTAATGAGATACTATACGTTTGTTGCTGCTGCTTTTCTTCTCTTTGAAATCAGTGTGCATTTTACACTCACAGCCTATCTCAATTCAGAAAGTGCTCAACAGCCATATGTGGCTTGTGGTTACAGTACTTACTGGACAGCACAGGTCTAGAGGGTCAAAGACCTTCAACCTCTCAGCTACCAGCTGAGTGCATAAATTGTTTACACTACCCAGGAACGACTCCGTCACTGCTTAGCCCACCTGTAAACACACATAGCCCTTAACAGGTGCAAGATTGACGATGAGCTATAGTGGGTTTTTCAATTCTGAGCTCAGTTACATTAATTATCTAGTCTACTGCTTGGTGTTGTCTTCATTACTAACCCAAAGAGAGACTTAATTGCTCTTTGAATTTTCAGACTTAATTTATCTGCAGCTTTGAGCTCCTGAAATTCAGTATGCTTGGGTTTACTGGGGATAAGGGGGAGCTTACTGTGTGCTGAGGCCTTGCAGCTCATAGGGTCACCCTGTTTTCCTTTTTTCTTCAGCCACCTGAGATAATGGACCTTTTCCTTCCATTTTTTTCTCTCCTTGCAGGCAGGGGACAACAGCGTGCCTAAAAAGCATTTCCTGTACTGCAACACCACCTTGTGGTTCAGGAGAAAAATTCCAGATCCAGGCCGCATCCATTTTGAGATCACTGAGCATAATTAACAGCCTTGAAAGGCCATATGGCTTTTGTTGTCTCCTTCAGTCTGAGAGGAAATGAGATTTGTTACTGAATATGGAATGTCTCCTACAGGCTAAACTGCCTGCTGAGAAACCAGGCAATTTAGTGGGTCCAATTTGAACGAAGTAGAGTCATGCAGAAACAAATCCAGGCTGCTACTGTTCTATTATTTAAATTGAATTGTGTCCACATTTCACAAATGACTTGGCTCAGCCAAGGAACTTGGCATCCCTGTCTGCTATTACTGTAAAACATTGAGCTAATGTTTTCAGTTGCTCCAAGCTACAAATTAACTCTTGACCATTGGTAATACAACCTGGAAGCTGACCTGCTTCATGAATTCACAACCCAACCTACAGCTGAATTTTACCTAGACATGTTGGTTTGGGCAGCATAGGTTGAAGATAATGGAATTATAAAATCCTTTGACAAGGCAGAAGCTTTACCAGTATCCTTAACTCCACATATTTCCCTATTATTTACACCCATAATCCCCAATTCCTTCATCATTTGCTACTGCGCTGACTACATAGTGAGTGACCCCTCCTTGGGTTTCTGAGGCGATATCACTACAGAAGTAGATTGCTCAATCTTCCTTCCAAGGAGTGGCTGGTGGGTTTGAACTGCCAGCTTTCTGGTTAGCAGTCAAATGCCTTAGGCACTACGCCACCAGAGTTCCTCCCTGGCTATGTATGAGTTTACAATTCCTTAGTGGTCCAGAGAGAACACTTGATTTGCCTGTGGTCCCACTCTTACTGGCAGAATTTTATTGACTAAGCTACTTCTAAGCTGTCTTGTGGTACAGTGGTTAAGCACACCAGACACTCTGCAGGAGAAAGATATGGCAGTCTGCTTTTATGAAGATTGCCTTGGAAACTCTGTGGGGCAGTTCTACTCAAATTGACTCATTGGTGATGAGTTTTTTTTTCCTCTTTGTTTACTAATAATTGACTAATACATCCCACAGATTGCTTATTAAAAATAAGTCATTCCATTTTTTTGCAGTGATATGCTTGTGCTCAGAGTGATGAATAGAATCAATAACCTAAGGTCCACACTTTCCCAACATCAGAACTTTAGGGTACCAATTTGACAATTGTCAGCAATTCAAATCTAAGCTCTACTCTTCACTGGCTATATAAGTTGGGCGAAACATCTATTAGTGAGATTTCTGTGCTTCAATTTCTTTATTTGATTAAATCAGTTAATAACATGCGAAGTCCTGATTCATTGATGATGATCACCAGGGCTGGAACTATCACGAATAGAGTGAGTACAAAATGACTCTGTGAATGAGGACCTCCTTTAACTTTGTACACTAGGCATATTCCTCACCTCACTCTAGTGCTGACCCTGATGATAATGATGATGATGATGGTAACTATACAAATTCTAAACCAGCAAATCCCTCAAGTCAGTGGTTTCTTGTGCTGTAGCTTTTCTCAAGTAGGATCAGAAAACATCTGCAATGTCAGATATTAAATAAAAATAGAGACAACTCTTGAATATGAAAGTTAATTGGATCAGAGGCAATGCTGTGGAGTCCTGTTTGCTCTTGACTTCACTGCGCACATTCTCGCTAAAGCTTATAGACCTCCTCATGAGATTTTCCTGGGCTAAAAGTCATACCAGTCACTCCTGAGGACTGTGCCTGTCGTGGGTATGTGTGGCATAGGAAAAGGACCTCAGGGCTGACAATTCCTGCCCACCAGCTTGCCTCAGCACCTATAGTTCCTGTATGAGTCTCTCCTTTGAATGAAGGCATTGGTAGTCATTAAAAGCACAGTACTGCTAAGTGAGCAATTTAAGCACATATCTGTCACTTTATCTTTGCATGAAGTGCACATTGTATGGATACTGTGGCACATGAGTTTTATTGGCTATGGGTAGAATGCACTTTGAAGGAAAATGTCCATATGAAATAGTGCAAGGGTAGGAACATGGCTTCTCATCTGAAAAATGTACATATAATGAACAGATGACTGGAGTTTTATGAGCAGAAAGCAGTGCTACATGGGCAGTGTTCTCTGAAGCCTGAGAGTATTTGCTCAGCATTTGTTTGGCTTGGGCTACCAGGGTCTTTCTTTTATTAGAGCCAATGCAAACATTAAAAGGAGGTTTGGTGCTTAAGATCCCAGAACTGGACCAAAAAGGCATATGCAAGCTTCAGTGGAGGGGCAGACTTAGGACCAATGTCAGCCAGTTAGTCACAAACCAAACTACTAGAGAATAAGATCACACTCAGAAAGGAAGCAAAGATGTGTGAGGAGCTAGCATTGGGTCATAGGTTTGAGGGTAACTGGGTGAAGCTTGACAGGGGTAGCAGTCTCTCTGAGTTTCCTGTGAATCTTCTAGGGTCTAGAAACAAACTAGGAGAAACATGGATTTGAACCTCTTGTAATTACAGGAGACAGATAGAGAGGGGTTCAAACCCTTATTCCTTGCTTTCCTAAGTGTATTTTTTAGGATGTTGGGGCTATAGCCAACACTGGCTTAAGTAGTAGTGGTATTTACTATCTCATATAATAGGATATTGGGACCCACAACAAGCCCAAGACTCGTAAAGCAGCTCAACGATCAAGTCCTCAGATTATTCTTATATCTCTCCTCTGCCCTCATTAGCCTGGTGACTTTTTTTTTTTAAATCTGTGGTAAATACACACACACATATATATACACACATACACACATGTAAACTCAAACCAAACTCACTGCCGTTGTGTCGGATCCGACTCATAGGGACCCCTCCTTGGGTTTCCAAAGTGGTATCACCACGGAAGTATATTGCCCAGTCTTCCTTCCAAGGAGTGGCTGGTGGGTTTGAACCTCTACCCTTCTGATTAGCAGTCAAATGCCTTAGGCACTATGCCACCAGAGCTCCCACACACATATATATGTATGAAATAAAATATTCACTATTTCAACAATTTTACCATGTATAATACAGTGACATTGATTATATTCATCATGTTGTACAACCATTACCACTATGCTTCTCCAGATGATTCCAACATGGTGACTTTTGTCCTCAAAATTATTCTATCATGGTAGTAAGATGGCAGCCACAGTTCCAGGTATCATATTCCCATACTACCTAGAAGTAACATGGGGGAAGTTTCTTTTCATGCACTATTTTTTGTACGAGAAACGGAAGCTTAGAAGCCGTGTGAAAGCTTTTCCTTGGGTGCCACTGACCAGGATGAGTCAATGTTCATGCCCTAGCTATGACATTTTTAGCCTCTTAGAGTAGGAAGTAGACTCTGCCAACTGGGAAGAAGTGAAGTAATATGGTCAGGTAGGCAACCAGATATCTGAAACACGTGGCAAAAACCTTAATATTCCTGTCCTTGGTTTTTTCATCCATACGTTGGGAAGTGTTTTAGAATTATTTTTCAAGCAGAATGCTTGATGTGTGTGTGTGTGTGTGTGTACACATATATGGCTATGGGTAGAATGCACTTGGAAGGAAAATGTCCATATGAAATAGTGCAGGGGTAAGAACATGCCTTCTCATCTGAAAAATGTGCATATAATGAACAGATGAACACACACACACAAACACACACACATATAAATAAAACAACCATTGCCATCAAGTCAATTATGACTCATAATAATGCCCATAGATTTTCCAAGGCTGTAAATCTTTAAGGAAGTAAATTGTCTCATCTTCCTTGTGTGGAGCAGCTGATGGGTTTGAACCACCGACTTTCTGGTTAGCAACCAAATGCCTCACCCATTGTGCCACCAGAGCACCTTTTGATACACAAAAGACTCAATAAATGTGTGTGCTTTTACATCCAGCATCCACAGCCCAAGAATTTTGGGAGCCTGTTGCCCCAACAGTCAGGTGCTGTTGGATCATAAGGGCCAGCCAGGACAAATGATGGGGTGAGTGACCTTGACTAGGTGGGGACAGTCCCTTCCACCCTAGACTTCACAATAGGGGCAGTCATGAGAAAGGGGAAGAGGGGAAGGGTTACCCACAAGAAAAACAAACAAATAGTGTTGGAATGTTTGCTATTAGTATGTACAAAACACTTCAGGATGTGCTTATTTCCAAGAACTAGTTTATGTTCCCACTTTTGAGGTTTACTGCTGTATCCCAGCTGCCATTTCAAAAAGTGTCATTATAAAACAGAGAGGCACCTGGGAGATATTTCGTGAAGATGTGATCAGGGTTAACTTCCCCTGTGGTGGATAACAAAGGGCAGATGTGGAAGCCATTGTTATGAAACCCTGTTGTTATCATGTTGGGTGCTATTGAGTCTACTTAGCCTCATGGAAGCCTCATGGGACAGAGAAGAACTGTCCCTTATTGTTTTCTAGGCTGCAATCTTTCAGAAGCTTCCAGGGAGTAGCTGGGTGGGTTCAGATGGCCAACCTTTTGTTTAGCAGCAGAGCACTTAACTGTTGCATCACAAGAGAATCCACAGATGTCCGGGAACAGTTGTGGTGTAGTGCTAAAGTGGGATGGACCTCTTTAATGTATAAAGAAAGAGATAGGAAAATAGAATTTTAGAAACCATTACAAAGTATCGATTCAGACAGGAATGATCAATTTGTGTTAAACATTATTAAATGAATGGTTGAGAGAGGACTGAACATCCCTATAGTACCAAAGTAACAATACATAGATATACTGTCAGATAGATACAAGGGAGAAACTTTACTGGGTGGTGTGATATGGACCACCATCACACTAATCCAGGAGGCAGGCCCGCCATCACCAATGGTGTTCTAAGATATTATGTCTTCTGATGTGACACAGCTCTAACCCATCAAGTCTTTAAAAGATTTAACTTCTATTGTAAGGGAACAGTGGAAAACACCCTGCAAGACAGCACCAAGGCAAATTCAAATCTAGAATGTGGGGCATTCTTTAGGATTATTGGGACCAGCCATTTGATAAGTCAGGGGGAAGTAAACTAGATTAAAAGAGATTTAGGGAAAAATAAAAGATGCAATACAATCATTATCCTGGATTCGATAATTGATTTGAACAAACCAGTTGAAAGACATTCTGGAGCCAACTGAAAAAATCTGAAAATAATCTGGATATTAGATGAAATAATAATGTAGAGGACATTGACTAAAAAAATAGGTAATAAAATAACATATTATCTTATTTCAGTTAGACACACTCACACACTCATATACACACATACATGTCCTATATATATATATACACACACACACACACACACACACTTATGTGTATATATACATACACATACACATACATATACATGTATGTATACATATACATATATATGGAGCTCTGGAAGCGTAGTGCCTAAGGCACTTGACTGCTAACCAGAAGGCTGGGGGTTCAAACCCACCGGCCACTCCTCAGATGGAAGGTTGGGTAATCTACTTCCGTAGTGATACTGCCTTGGAAATCCAAGGAGTGGTTGCTATGAGTCAGATCCAACTCGATGGCACATAACAACAACAACATATATATATATATATATAGAGAGAGAGAGAGAGAGAGAGAGAGAGAACGAGCTGTGGTGGTGTAGTGCCCAAGGCATTTGACTGCTAACTAGAAGGTTGGAGTTTCAAACCCTCCAGCCACTGCATGGAAGGAAGATTGGCCAATTTACTTCTGTAAAGATTTACCACCTGAGAAATCCAATGGGGGTCGCTATTAGTTGGAATCGACTCTATGGCAGTGAGTTTTATTTCTTTTATAGGGCATATGCTCTGTTTCTATAATAGCAAGTTATTTTTAAAAGTAACAATTATTAAATCAAACACAAAGGGGAAAGAGAATGGAAAAAGCCCAAACTGTATAATTCTTAATTTGCTGAAATCTGGCCTGGTCTAGAAGAATAGCTATGGAGAATAGCTATATTGTTTATTCTTGCTTCCCCTTTCATCTCAGGAGGAGTTGAAGTTGCTGGAAATGACAGCCTAAATGTTTTCTTTAACTGTCACACAACTGTAATCAATCTGGCCACTTCCCCCCCAAATAATGGCATTACCCTACTGAGAAAGTAGGGTTCCTGGAATATATAGTGCCTAAGGCACTTGACTGCTAACCAGAAGGCTGGCGGTTCAAACTTACCAGCCACTTCTCAGAAGGAAGGTTAAGCAATCTATGTCCATAGTGATACCATCTCGGAAACCCAAGGAGGGGTCACTATGACTCAGATCTGACTTGACAGCAGTGAGTTTGGTTTGTTTTTTTGGAAGAACTTCTGGCACAAAGTAGTAGAATGTTTTCACTTTTTAATGGTTGGAATGGACTACCGCCTCTCCACCTGCCTGAGAAAAACAGACTCAGCATCATGAAGTGATTACCCAAGGGTGCACAGCTAGTTAGAAACAAACCAACACTACCTGTTGAGACTCGTGAATACCCCATATGCACAGAGTAGAACTGCCCCCTAGGGTTTTCATGGCCATGACCTTTTGGAAATAGATTGCCAAGTCTTTCTTCTGAGGCACATCTGGGTGCGTTCAAACAGGCAACTTTTGGTTAGCAGCCAAGCATGTTAACCGTTTGCACTACCCAGGAACTCCTATGGCTAATTACCAGGAAGGAAAACAGGTCTCCTGATGCATGTTGCTGGGTTTCCTTTCTCCTATGAATTAATGCATTAATTCACCATATGTTTATTCATCATCTACTATATGCAGGAACTGAGGGGATACAGTAAAGCTAGTGTTCTTCCTGGCAACAAAGCCTGACCCCTCCTGGAGGAGTGCTTTGTTTCTCTGGTGATGCCCTCTACTGATTTGAGAGACCCTCTACTTACTACTTTTTGGGTAATTAAAAATCCAAATATGCTTATGTAATTTTTCCTATGACATGTGAGAGATTCTTAGTTCAAAAGAAAACTCAATTACAGGGACAAAAATGTGCTTTCTTCCTCTTCACAGCAAAGTCAATAATCCAAGTTACATGTGGGGAAATAAAGGAGAAAGAACTTTATGTAAAGCTTAGGAATCAGGGCTGCTGTCAGAACCACGGTGCATTCTAGAGAAATGTTCCTTACCACAGTCTCTAACATTCAAGCAGCACTCTGAAGAGATTTAAGAACTCACTCTTTCATTGATCGATTATTCTGCAAGTATCTCTTAAGTGAATATTGCAGCAGAAGCCACAAGTCAGGTGTGGCTGGAATGAGAATGGTTAGGCTCAGTGTTTAACTTTTAATCCTTTCTATTTTCCATAGGAGAGAACTAACCCCAGAGGAGCAGAGACCAGACAGTGAAACAGATTGTTCAATAAACAGCATTGATTATTCCAGTAGCAAGAGCATGGCCTGAATCTGCGCTCCCATTTTCTTCTGGAACACTGCATTTTATAGCTTTGTAAAAGTGCATCCTTTTATAACCCAAAGTATAAGATTATTGCCCATGAATCCATGCTGATATAAATAAATGATTGAGTAAATTAATAAACGGGGAAGAAGAGACAGATCGCCTAGGCTGAGGAATTCTAAGTCTAAATAATCGATACAGATTCTTCACCCTAAAGGAGGGGAATGTAAATCCCTACCCTAAAAGTCTGGCTTGTGCATAGTGCCTTTCTTCCAAAGAGGACAATTTGGGAAGAGAGAGAAAAAAGAATAACTTTACAGTGGTGAAACCCGACAAACGCTATTTCAGCCGAGTGATAAAGGACAGTATCAACAGTCGTAAATCACGTTATAGTTCATACTCTTGATATGATGTGATAAAAATGTCTCTTAACCTCTGTGGTCTTTCTTCTCCAAACGCATAAATCCAGTCTAATCATGACAAAAAATCAGATCAATTCCAGCAGTAGAATATCCCATAATATATCTGTACTCCTCAAAACTGTTAAAGTCATCACAAACAATGCAAGTCTGAGAAACTGTCACAGCCAAGGGTTGTGTGAGGAGATGTGACCATTAAATGCACTGTGGTATCCAGGATGGGATCCTGGGACAGAAAAAGGATGTTAGGGGAAACCTAAGGAAATCTGAATAGACTGTGGGCTTTAGTTAATAAGGAGCCCTGGTAAAGTGGTGGTTAAAGCACTTGGTTGCTAATCAAAAGGTCAACAGTTTGAACCCACCAGCTACTCTGCAGGAGAAAGATGTGGCAATCTGCTTCCAGAAAGATTTACAGCCTTTGAAAACTTACAGGAAAGCTCTACTCTATAGGGTCACCATGAGTCTGAATTGACTTGATGACTGGAATTTGAGTTTTAGTTAGTAATAATGTCTCAGTAGGGGTTCATTAGTGTAACAACTACACTATACTATACTACTGTGAGATGGGAATAATAAGGCACACTGAATGTGGGCTCTGTGGAACTTTCTGTACTATCATCTCAATTTTTCTATAAATCTAAATCTATTCTAATATTTTAAGTCTATTTTGAAAAAGGACATCTGTACCAAAGAGGTCTGGGGAGCTCTTGCATTAGATCTTATAGCTGAGTCTTAGGGTCATCTCTTCAGATAAACACTAAATACTTGCATGGCCATTGAACACTGCATATATATGTAAAAGATTAGCTTTGTGGGATGATAGAGACCTGATGTAAATAGTGCACATGAAAATAATGGGCTTTTGGCATGATTTCTTTTCAAATATTTTTTTTCTGATTACAAAAATTATATATATATATGTATATGTATATTCAAATATTTGGAAATAAAAGCTCAAAGAAGAAAAATTCAAAGCTACCTCAAAAAAAAAAAAAAAAATAAAAAAAAATCCCAGTTCACAAGACATGAAGGACATCTGATTGGAAGCTGCATCTTTTTCCATGGATGATTTCCATCTAAAAAGACTGTCGTGTCACAATTGGTCTGGAATGACAAGATGGCCTGTAGCCCTCTGTGTGTGAGAAAGTCCAGCTCTCTCTGCCCTCTGCTGACATTGTGAAGTGCCTACCATCAAGGAAAGAAATGCTAGTTAAATGATCTATTGTTACTTTTACTCCACAGCCAAGATAGCTGGGAACTGTTAACAGTGTGATGAGCATTTGCCCTTTCTGACAAATAGAGTGTGTAAAACTGAGAGTAAAAAGACTACTTTTGCACATTGACTAGAGCTCTGTGAATATTTGGATTCAAGAAAAGTGTTTGGTTTTTTTTTTTTTTCCTTCATTTTGTATTTTTTTGTGAGCCAACTAAAGTGTATATAAGAGGCTCAGATGGGGTTATGCGTGTGAAGGGAGCTATCAAGAGCCCAGTAATGTTATTTTTTTTCTTGCTTTTACTGTCTGTCTATACCAGCTGCTGGAAAGCTTTTTCTCTAAGGGGCCAGAGAGAATATTTTAGGATTTGTGGGGCATGTTGTCTTGGTTTCAATTACTCAATTTTACTATTGTATCATGAAAACAGTTATAAACAATAAATGGGCATGGCAGTATTCCAATAAAACTTTATGTATGCCCTGTCCAGAGAAAAGAAGTGTGAAAAAAAATCAAAGACTCAAAGAAACGAGTCCAAAGAACTCATGGAAGATGCAAACCACAGTGTCCTATACCCTGAGACCAGAAGAATTAGACAGTGCTAAGCTACTACTACTGACCACTCTGATCAGGACCATAGAAGGTTCTGGATGGTATGGGAGAAAAATGTAGAACAAAATTCAAAATTATTAAAAAAAAACAAAAGACCAGCGTTACTGGTCTAATAGATACTGTTGGAACCCCTGAGACTGTTGATGTTCCTTAGACACCCTTCAAACCTGGGACTGAACCCACCCTTGGGTATCACACTGTAGCCAAATAACTGACAGACCTATAAGGTGAATAGTAACACTCATGAGGAATGTATTCCTCAGAATAATCAACCACATGACACCAAGAGGGCAACATGTCCCCCAAAACAAAGCTCATAAGACAGTAAGGAGCAGGAAAGAAGAAGGAATGGACATGGGGAACACAGGCAAGAAGTGGGAAGATTGCTGTTACACTGAGGAAATTGTAATTAATGTCAAGAAACAAAATGTGTAAAAATTGTTGAATGGAAAACTAATTTGCTCTGTAAACTTTTACTCAAACCACAATAATACAAACAAAGAAAAAATAAAACCCAAAACTTTATGTATAAAAACATCGAGTGGGCCAGATGGCTTGAGAGTTATTATTTGCTGGCCCCAGATCTATACATTTAGGTCCTGTTCTATATGTGGATTAGCATACTGTTCTGTACAGACTGGTTTTGGTGGTTCTGAGACCTGAGGCAGTGAGTGGGCTCAGAGGTGGTATCAGAGATGGGAGAGAGGAGATGGTATAGCTCATTATCACCAAATTCACCTTGAGGAAATGTTACAGTACTTAATAAGAACAAAATTCAGAATTTCCAAGACTGTCATGTATAGACACTTTCCTGGTGGAGTGGGATGGCAGGAGTACATGATTGCAACTCTTCTCAAAGTCTTACTTATTCACCTCTTGGGATCTTTTCTAATTTTCACAACCATCTCCATGTTCTTCATATTCTCTTTAGAATTCCAACCCACCAAGGACAATTGATCCTTCTTTTTTTTCTCATAGTACCGGTGAGACAAAAAACTAAGATAGAAGGACAAAGACTTTGCTAAAGGCTAAAGCATAACAAAAGGGAAGTAAGATACTGAGAGGACCTTGAATCTGGGCCCTGCACCATGTGCAATAGTGCTTATTTGCTGAAGCTATTGTACTGGTCCCAACTGTGTGCACTTCAGAGAAAGAGAGAATGCCAGGGAACTATTCTCCTTTATTTCTTTACCCAATTCCTCTGCTGCTTTTATCTGTTTCTCGGTTGTTATTTTGAAGCAGTGATTGTGGAGTGGTGATTGCAGTGATGGAAGGGGGATTCAGCAAGAGGTGCCAGAAATGCTGATACTCACAAATATCTCCTCCACGGACACCTCCCACTTCTGCCCTTCGCACCATAAAATGCTGAGAATCTCAGACAACCAATGCCGAAGAAATAATGAATCCTAAATAGTCCTTGAATCTTTAGAGGGTTCTCCCTTGAACTAAAAGCACCCACAAAATAGAGGTAGGTGACATAATGATCTGGACCATGTGTTGATGCTACTTAATTGTGTGGGACTTGCCTAGGCCTAATCTCCAGTATGTTCCCATTACAGAGGTATTGTTGCTAGGCTTGCCCATCCTTATGACTTGGTGGGTTTGACAATACCCACCGGGCAACTCCTGTTGTGTAGTCACTTGATATCTAATGTTCAGAAGCTCCGTCTCTTCTGTTGTTGTTGTTGTTATGTGCGGTTGAGTTGGACCCAACTCATAGTGACCCCCCTTGCCTTGGGTTTCTGAGGCAGTATCACTATGGAAGTAGATTGCACAACCTTCCTTCTGAGGAGTGGCTGGTGGGTTTGACCCGCCAGCCTTCTGGTTAGTAGTCAAGTGCCTTAGGCACTATGCTAGTGTCCAATAATGTAAATCTGGCACTGCCTTTTGAATGTGAATAATTTACTGTTGCAGGCAGCTTAGCCTTGCTCCAGAGCTCTAGGTTTTTTCTCTGTGACTTTTCTTTGAGAGCTTGCCAGAAACTCCACAAGGTGTACTTAACTATCACTGATACTTCTATAACCATAATATCTACAGTACTATATGGTTTGGTAGGTATCCCAGCTTGAACTTGCTGCAGCACCTTCTATTATTCTGGACCTTATTGGAAACCTACAGACTTCTGGCAACCAATAACTGGCTTACTACAGTAAATCTAAGTGTGGTGCGTACTGTCTCCAAAATCTAAAGAAGGTTGCCAAGTTCTGTGCCTCTTTCTTGGTGGCAGCAAATGCAAGATCCAATAATTTATCTTCTAACTTGGAGGGCATGTCCTGGCATGCCTCAGATACCTATGTGGCAGGCCCTTGAAACCTAATTGGGTTTTCTTCTACCATCTAACACACATGTAGTTTAGCAGGATATTCCTAGTATCACTTCCTGCGTACCAGATCTGACCTACATTCTGACATCAGTACATCAGCACAGTGGATTAGTGTGATGTTCTGCAGAGTGTCAAGATGAATGAGGTCCTTTCAAACTATACTGTGACTTGTATTGCAGATTAAAAAAAAAAAAAAAAAAAAAAGTCCTTCAACTGCTTCAATAGATTGGTCTGGGTTTGAGATTGGTCTGGATCTAGGTGAGGGATATTAGATATTTAACCATCAACTCCTGTCAGTCACTGTTTGAAGGTTGTTCCAGAGTGTACTTGATTTCCTGGCATTTCTGGCCTGCCTGATGGGGGCAAAGAGGGTTTCTGTGGTCAGAGAAAGCCCTTAGGCAAAGAGGTGCAGGAATTAGTAGCAGGGATTTGGTAAGGCTTGCGTGGAAATAGTAAATACTAAGAGATTATGGGGGTGAGGCACCAACCACGTTTACAAGCTCAGTAGTTTGTGACAATTGTTGATTGTATTATCCATTTATAGCAGAGAGTTCAGCAGATTTCTGCAACAGCTAACTTCAGCATTTATACATTGACCATGGCTATGATCTGTTTTTCTTCCTAAATTAAGGGAAAAAAAAGTTCATTAATAAAAATCATTATAAAAGTAATGCATGAACATTGAGAAAACACTGTAACACAAGGCATGAAGTATGAGCCATAACAGCACACAAGAGTAATTTATTATTCTGATGAGCAAGTTAAAGGGGTGGAAATTGGCAGAGATTTTGAGCATCTCTGCTGATCCCATTTCTCTGGTTTCATCTCAAACAGCATCATAACATGCCCATGAGATAGATGAGATTTGAATAACATTCTCACTTTATCAAAAAAGAAGATGAATAATAAAACAATTTAAATGTTCAAGGTTACACTGTGAATTTTAGGTATACAACTGTGCCTCCTGATTCCCAGTTGCGTATTCTGATTCTCACTAAACTACTTTTTATCTCACTTCAATTGTGATCTCAAATTAGATTGGTAAGCCCATACTCCACAATCTGTTTTCTCTGAGGGAATGAAGAATGACAGGCCATCTATCATCCATCTTGCTTTAGAATGAAATGTGACTTTTATATAACTACAGTAATATATGTGTGCTGTAAAAATGCCTCACAGTCTGAAATGCTACCAATAAATTGGGAAATGAAGACTAATGTTCTACTGAAAGGTTATAATTTTCACTCTCTTAGCATGAGTCAACTCTGTATGCCAATTGACAGTTCTTCCCCAGCTTTAGGCAGAAACACAATAGAATTCATTTCACACATTATAAGTATCTTGCACCCACCACCACAAATGATACATGGAACTTACGATCACTGTTGGAGGAGTGAACCCAAAATCCTAGTATTGACAGTAATATCTTTCCATTAATTTTATTTATACCCATTTACTTTTTTCTTACTGAATTTTCTCTTTCAGGACTGTTTTACATCAAATGTCCCCTTAAGATACTTCCAGTTTTATTTAAGTGTAAAGTGCTGGGAGATTTGTGAGCTGGCTGTACCCTCCTCTCAAAGTGCTAAGCTTTTATTTTCAAAATCCAAAATAGCTTTACCAAGAAGTTAAACTGTTTTTTTTTTCCCCCCACATATATATATTCACACACACAAACACATGTTGTTGTGGTTAGGTTGCCATGAAGTGGGTTCCAAATCACAGTGACCTTGTGTATAACACAACAAAACAGTGCCCGGTGCTGCACCCTCCTCACAATCCTCGCCATGTCTGAGCCCATCGTTGCAGCCACCGTGTCTTCCTCTTTTTCACTGACCCTCTTGATATCTTGTTTACCTGTCATCTCACCCATTCCCCTCTCTTTCCCTAGATTATTTGGAAGGAAACTCCATACATGACCTCATCTTATCCAATAATCCAGGTAACTACTGGTTTTAAAACCATAATTACAGTAAAGTAAGAAGTGACCCTTTGAGTTATATTTACTGCTGTTTGTCTAGGAACTAGTATACTGACAAAGACATAGGAAGCGCTCAATGATATTTCTTGAATGAATGAATGAACTTTAATATGGGCGTGTTTCCATATATGAGTATGATTCTTCATTCATAAAGAGAGACACTACCTCAGGTATGTATTGATTGGTGAAGGGAGAATTGGAAATGTCATCCTTTTATTAGATATTAGCTATTGTAGTTTATATATTGAGCTCACTTTTTCCAGCTCCATCTCATAGCTGTCTTATAGTAACTAAAAGTTAACAAAAATTATTAAGCCTTTTCCACATGCCACTTTTTTACTCGTACAGTTAATTGGACCAAAATCCACAGCTTAATATGTATTGTGTCTAAATTTCTTGTGAAAATAACTCTGAATTGTGATTTACTCATTCAAAGCACCTGCTTGAGTTCCAAGCCAAAAGAAATGTGACTAGACACTATTTTCTCAATGTTTAATTAGGCCAATAATGAAAATGTAGGGAAACTGTATGTATGCTTCACTGGTTTGCTTCTCTACAGAGCCCAGCCTCAGACAAGCAGTGATGACTAGAGAAGATGTATAACACACTGGCCACTTATTTGTTTCTATTTCTATATTAGCAGAATCACAAAGTACTACATTTAGTTTGAACATTATAAAAATGCTATTATTTGACCTCTCAGAAATGAGAGACCTCTTTTTGAGTTGAAATGGATCCATTAATCAGTTATTAATTAGACAAATATTTATCAAACTCCTACTTTGCTCCGGCACTCTTCCAAGGATTGATGATCCAGTAGTGAAAAGAACAAACAAAAATCCGTGCCCTCATGGAGCATATGTTATACGGTACTAGTACACTTTGGATTTAGTGGTTTAAATCACCTAAATGCTATCATCGGGAGCTCTGGTAGCATAGTGGCTAAAGCACTTGACTGCTAACCAGAAGGCTGGCGGTTCAAACCCACCAGCCACTCCTCGGAAGGAAGGTTGGGCAATCCTACTTCCGTAGTGATACTGCCTCGGAAACCCAAGGAGGGGTCGCTATGAGTCGGGGCCGACTCGACGGCACATAACAACAACAACAACAAATGCTATCATCATGCAGCTTTTGTTCTTTCATTTTGTCCACTAGAGTCTCATAAGTCTTTGTTTAATACTTTGCTAAAATCCAAATATATTGGAGTGAACTAGTTGTAATTATGATATGTATGTCATAAATAAGGTCAAATAATGGCATTTTTATAGTGTTGAAACTAAATGTAGAACTTTATGATTCTGCTAATATAGAAATAGAAACAAATATGGGGCCAGTGTGGTATATATCTTTTCTAGTTATCACTGCTTGTCTGTGGCTGGGTTCTGTAGAGAAGCAAACCAGTGAAGCATACATATAAATAAAGAGAAAGATTTATTTCAAGGAAAAGGCTCATGAAATTGTGGAGGCTGGCAAGTCCCAAAGCCATCGGCTGGAGGCTTCTCCTGACTCATGTAGTTGCAAAGACTGATGAACTGAAAATCTGCAGGTCAGGTGGCAGGCTACTAGCTCATGTTCCAAGAAACAGAGGTCAGAGGTTGAAGAGACATGTAGGATCAAGAGAGTATGAGCTTTGCCAGAACATCTTCAGGTATTAGATGCAGGCCACACCCCCAAGGAAACTCCCCTTCTAATTAATTAGTTGCTCACATCAGATCACAAAATGGAAGATGACTATATTATGTCTGCCAAAACATTAAGAATCATGGCCTAGACACATAGCAATAACCATCACACTACCTCCCTGCTTATTAGCCATGCCTTCACTAATGTATCTAGACTGTTGCAAGTGAAATACACGATGAAATTTTCCCCAGGCCACACTATTTTGTGCCTTGAAGTGGTGTATCAAGTAATAAGACAATTCCAAGGCTGCTGGTGCAAGTATTGTATAGAGTCCTCCAGGGGCTGTCATTCACATAGAATATCATGGGACCCATGTTCCCTGAGTTGAGCAAGGTAACAGTCTTACACCACTGTGGTAAACTGTGGTATATACCCCCCTCTCCACATTTGGAATCTAGGCCAGGCTTATAACTTGCTTTAACAAATAGAATGTGGCAGAAGTGATGCTATGCTTATGTGGTTCTTAGATCATCAGACAGCTTCTAATTCTGTGCTTTTAGAAGTCCTGCATCACCATGTAAGAAGTTCAGCTACCCTGCTGAAGAGACCACATACATAGATTATATGGAGAGGGAGAGATTCTAACATCACATGAATAAAGGTCCAGAAGTCCCAGTGTTCCATCTTAGCCCAGCCTTCTCGTTGTCCCTGCCAAAGAGTCAGACATGTGAGTGCAACCATCTTGGACATTCAGCCCCAACCACTATCTGACTGCAGCCAGGAGAGATGCTAAACTGGATCAGCAGAACTGGATCATCAGTCCTTCTGAGTCCCAGTCATCCTACGTGTTTGTCAGAAATAATAAAATGGTTGTGGTTCAAGCCACTAAGTTTTAGGGTGAATTGTTGCATGGATATAGATAACCCAATCAACTTCTTATCTCATGAGTTTGTTGTATCCAAGTGCAGGTCAAAGGTGAGATAAGAAGTCTGGTGTGTGAAAATCTCTGCTTTTTCTTCACATGTAGAGGAGGAAGAATTCACCCTGACTATTGCTCAGTTCCTCACTGTCATGTACTAGGTGTGTTATGTGGATCAAGTTGGTTGACTTTCTAAGATTCAATTTCCTCATTTGTAAGATGAAAAAAGAATGGAAATTGTATCACAAGGTCATTATGAACACTGGACACAGTACCTGGCACATAGTAGATGCTCAGTATTAGGCAGTTGTTATTTTAGCCCACACTCAGGTCATAGGGATGGAGCCCCAGTCATTGCTAATGAGTCTAGACATCTATTATCACTCTGTTGATGCTTCAGGAAGAATCCACATGCCCCTGGTTAATTCTCCTCCAATAACACTATCTCTTCTGTGCTTTCAGTGCTATTAGCTGCTTCCACTCAAGTCTCTGCAGCCCTGTGTCTAGGAACCTGGGGAAAGCCACCTTTTTTTGCTGTGGAATAGGATTGGAACCCTCACTTCCTTTATCCTCTCTGAGCCTATGCTGTACTTAGTCCTACTTCATAGGGTATTTACTCCCTCTCAGAGAACTTTAGGTGCTGAACCCAGGACATTTTATGAATCTTGCTCCAAATTTCTGCTTTTTGTTAAAGTAGGAAGTCATCTTCTTCACCTTTGTGAAGTCATAGAAGTTAATTGGTGGTGGTGGGGGGATGGGTTAACTAGTTGATTTCTTCTGTCATCCCTCCAGCCAGCCACACTCCATTAACATTGCAAATTACATTAAGACTTCTATTTTTCTAAGTATTTAAACTACTTGGACTTTGTACGATCTACTTTCTTCTTTTATTTTGTGAAAATGGGGATTATAATTACTTTTTCCTTCCCTATGATTCTTCAAAGATTACAACAACAGTTCTCTGTATCTTCTGCACTTATTCTTTTTCCAGTTGGAAACTCATTTAGACCATCTAGGTCCCTATTTACAATCTCTTTATCTATCTGTGGCTTCAATTCCCTCTTAACAATATTTGTTTTGCCTTTCCCAGTGTGACAACAATTCTTTTAGACAGAATGGATGGAAGTAAAATGGAAGTTGGATGAACCTACTTGTTCTTATGGTTTCTTAGTATTAAATCTTACAGCTCTTAATATGCCATCCCAAAGTTATTCATCTTTTATTCTTTCCATTTTATGGTAGAATTCTACCATAAAATTTTTAATACTGAATTTTTAAAAATATTTTCAAGACCTGGCCAGCAGCCCATTTATTTAAAATGATAATTGGTATAAAAACTATAGGAAGATTAGGCCTATATTGTTTCAAGTGTGAACTTTGGGATCTGAAAGATTTCCTCTTCTGCCAGTTGGGTGACCTGCAGCAAACAAATCAAATCAATATTTTGAATGTTAATTTCTTCAGCTATAAAGTGAACTATTAGGATTAAATGAGATTATGTGTAGAAGCCCTGAGTACAGTGCTTACACATGATGGGTCAAGATTTACTTTCTCCTTCCTACTTTGAATTGAACTGTATGGATTGAAACAATCAATTTTGAAACAATATGGGGAGTTATATGGGAAGCAATATGGGAAATTATGGGATGTCACTTTGAAGACTAAGGTGCGCCTAACCCAAGCCATGGTATTTTCAATCACCTCATATGCAGCTCTGGTAGCATAGTAGCTAAAGCACTTGACTGCTAACCAGAAGGCTGGCCGTTCAAACCCACCAGCCACTCCTCGGAAGGAAGGTTGGGCAATCCTCCTTCCGTAGTGATACTGCCTCGGAAACCCAAGGAGGGGTCGCTATGAGTCGGGGCCGACTTGACGGCACATAACAACAACAACAACATATGCATGTGAAAGCTCAACAATGAACAAAGAAGACCAAAAAAGAGTTGATGTTTTTGAATTATGGTGTTGGTGAAGAATACTGAAAATACCACGGACTGCCAGAAGAACAGACAAATCTGTTCTGGAAAAAGTGCAGCCAGAATGCTCTTTGGAAGTGAGAATGGCCTGACTTCATCTCACCTACTTTGGCCATGTTGTTTGAAGAGACTATTCCCTGGAGAAGTATCATGCTTGGTAAAGTGAAGGGTCAGTGAAAAAGGGGAATACACTCAATGATATGGATTGGCACAGTGGCCACCATGATGAGCTCCGGTATAGTAAGGATTGTGAGGATGGCGCATGACCAGGAAATGCTTTGTTCTGTTGCACACAGGGTGGCTATGAGTCAGAGCTGACTTAATGACACCTAACAACAGCAACAACATGGGCAGTTAAGTCTCATAGAATTTTATTTGTGAAATTAAGGCAACAAAAGGAAGGCATATTCATTAATTTAACTTTTGGATATTAAAAAAAAAAAAAAGGCAAAATCAATCAGTATTTCCAGCTCTCAAGAAGTGTTTCTCAATTTTTTTCTAACAGGATTCATTTTTCAAAGTTTATAACTTATGATGACTGACATCAATGCTGTACAATTTATCAAGGGAAGATTTTCAATGAATATTCATTCTTTCTCATAACCAATTTATATATCAAAGACATATCTAATGAAGGAAATAGGTTTAATTGGCTATACTTTGCCCTATGAAATTTTCTTAGGGGGCAGGAAGTGGCGATTTGTCCTGGTCTCTATGATTATTCTTATGAATCAGACTGGAGGAAAAATGCCCTCTGTTTGCTATTATAGTTATTGAGCAATAAGTATCAATAAATTCAACACAAAATGAAACCTATTTTGAAGTTGAGAATGGAGAAGAAGTATTACACTTAAAAATGCTCAAATTAATGTTCTTATTATGTTATTATTGCTTGTTTTTAAGGCCTCTTTTGATTGCTGATAATCAAAACCCAATTAAAATCAGCTTAAGCAAAAAGAAGAATTTACAGGAATGAGATTGGGGTATTTATGGAGACTACGTGGGAGATAGAGGTGTCACTGGGCCATAGGAAATAACAAGGAAACAGACTAGAGCACAATGAAAACTTGATTCCTACCTCCCATGTCTCTGCTTCTGAGTCCTCACCTTTGCTTGCGACATAAAACACTGCTGATGATACAGCCTGTTTCTATATTACTGCTCTAGCCAGCAGAGACAAAATAGAAACACTCTTTCTTTTCTTTTTTCATTGTGATTTGGGTGAAAGTTTACAGAGCAAATTGGTTTTCCATTCCCCAACCCATACACATTCTGTTTGATGACATTCACTGCAGTCTCCATACTGTAACAGCATTCTTCCCACTTTCTTCCTCTGCTCACCCCTTCCCTTTGTCCTTCCTTCTCATCCTCTTCCAACTTCATAGCTCTATAATTGGGCAAATGCTGTCCTCTTGATCTCATAGGCTTGATTGTTCTACTGAGCACATACATTCCTGGTGTTACTGTTCACCCTCTAGGCCTCTCTGTCATTTGGCTGACAGCTGATTCATGGGGGTTAAATTCAGTTCCTAGCCTGAAGGGTGAGTAAAGCCCATAGTCTCAAAGGTTCCACCAGTCTTCATCAGACCATCTTACTAGACTGGTCTTTTTTTATGATTTTGAATTTTGTTCCACATTTTCTTCCAGTCTATCTGGGACTTCCTATTGTGATCCTTTTCAGAGCTCTGGTAGCTTAGTGCCTAAGGTATTTGACTGCTAACTAGAAGGCTGGCAGGTCAAACCCACCAGCCACTCCTCAGAAGGAAGGTTTGGCAATCTACTTCTGTAGAGATCCTGCCTTGGAAACTCAAGGGGGGGTCACTATGAGTCAAACCAACTTGATGACAGTGAGTTTGGCCTTTTTTTATTTTGGTTCAGAGTAGTCAGTAGTGGTAGCCAGGCATCATCTAGCCTTCTGGTCTCAGTGTCATGGAGGTTGGGGCTCACATGGACCATTAGTCTTTAGGACTAATTTTTTCCTCGCATCTTTGATTTTATTCACTCTTCTTTGCTCCAGAAATACCTATAGTTGTACATTTGATGGCCACTCACAAGCTTTAAAGACCCCAGTTGCTACTCACCAAAGTAGGATGTAGAACAATGTCTTTGTGGCCTATGTTATAGAAACACTCTTAAAACCTTGAAGACCAACAGTACTAGGCAAGATGATCATTGGCCCAACTAGGTCAGATGTCTGCTCCTATGGGACCAAATATATATATACATACACACACACACACACACACACACATACATACACCAAACCAAAACCATACTCTCTGCCATTAAGTCATTTCCAACTCATAGTGACCTACATTGGGTTTCCAAGGTGGTAAATCTTTACGGAAGCAGAGTGCCCCATCTTCCTACCACAGAGCAGCTGGTGGGTTAATACACACACACACACACACACACATATGTAGTGAAGGAGTGGTATCTTGTGAAAACATGGCAGCTCCTTATGAAAATCAAAATCATTTGGATAGAGGGGCAGCAGAAGAAGCAGAGGGGTGATTGCTGGGTAGGAAAAAAAAGCAGTTGGTGTCTTTTTTATCAGGCTTTGCTATGTCTTCAGATCTGTATACATTCTCCTTTTTGTACTTTTACTATGTGAATGCTGTATCATGGTCTTTCAGCAATGGGCATATGCTTATGTTGATTTTTCTGCCTGCAATACTCTACTTCTACAATTCTTGTAGGTATTCTTGCTTCCCTCTTCATTGACAATCAAAGATATTGTCCACAAGGAAATCTTCTCTGACTCCTAACTGCAAGTGACAACCTAACCTTACAGGATCCGATTTTAGCCTGAATTTCTCACATCAAGGCATATATTACATAATGTTGTGTCCAACCCTAACTAGGCTATAAAATCACAATGACAGAAAATTTATTTCTTTTATTTATAGCTGTATCTTTAGCACTTGGCCCATCATTTAACATGAACAATTTTTCAATTGTTTTATAAAACAATTGCTGAATAAATGAAGGCATAAATAAGGGAATGGAGAATGAGAGCATTTTCAGAGCTTCATTAGCCTGGAGAAGGTGGCTGTGATGCTAAACTCTGTAGAGAATTTGAGGGTTTCTTAAATAATGATGTTGCTCAATAACTAAAGTAAGATAATAGACAATAGAAGGACAATTTAGAGCACTCGGTATGCATTAGGCATTGTGCCAAAAACTTGACATACATTATCTCATTTAATCCCTATGGGTTGGGCTTTAGAATTCCCCTTTTGCACCTGAAGGCATTTAACATGCTCATGGTTCCACTGTAGGTACATGGAGTAACAAACAAAATAAACTGCCAACAAGTCAATTCTGACTCATAGTGACCCTATAGGACAGAGTAGAACTGCCTCATAGCTTTCCAAGGCTGTAAATCTTAATAGAAGCAGACGCCATATCTTTCTAGCATGGAGTGGCTGGTAGGTTTGAACTTCTGATCTTTTGGTTAGCAGCCAAGTGCTTTAACTACTAAGCCATCAGGGCTCCTTAGTACATGGAGTAGCTGGGTTGAACACTGAATATTGGACCAGTCTTCTTATCATTATCTTGTATTGATTCCTTTGTGAGCAGCTTCCAGATTAGAGATGAATAGACAATATAGATCTTCCAGCTGTAGAGCTCTGTATGATAATAGTTTTTCAGGAATAAAGAAAATCCTCCAGATATCATTAATACACTGGCTTCTAGGCTCTTCAGTGATTAAACAAATTGATAAATTCTTACTACTGCTGGTAGTGAATGAAAATGGAAAAAATAAAATTAGTGGTAATATTTCAGTCATGAGGAAGGGAAAGAAAAGTTATTCACTGATTAATTATTGCCAAAGCTTGTTGAGATTCCATTGGTATAATTTATGTAGAATAAAATATCTTCTAAATTTGATAATTATTTTCATTCTTTAACATGGGCATAAGTAAAATTTTCCAGAATCCTATGACTTATCAGTACCTGAATGGTTCTTAATTTAAAAACAATGCCATAATTACCTACATTTTCTCATTTATTTTATTCTCAGAGTTCCTGCTTAATATAAAAAGCTTGCAGGTGACACCTAATTATCAGAAATTCTTTCTATTCTATCTCTGGTTTATGCTAGTGGCAAACGTGTTTAAGATATGCCATAGAAGGCAAGTTTCTTCTACTTCTCTCTGCTCTGTCTGTACTCAAGAATTCAAAGCACATGTGTGACAAGTGAAAATTTAGTCTATCCTTCGGATGGCCTTGTCCTTTTGGTGCTGGGTAAATCCAGCTTTAGAATAAAGTAGACTGATGATCCCAACATTCAGGGTGATATGCCATTATATAAATACCAAGGCTAAAGACGGGCATGTGAAAGTGACTTCTACTTGTGCATTAATATTTTTAACTGTGGTCATTTCCTGATCTTGTAACTACAAACCATAGAGTTGGATTCTTTGAGTATAATTTACTAGAGCTTCAATTTTGATGAAATTGTATCAAGCACGTCAGCCTCCTTGATTAATCAGCCTGTGTGTTTACAGAAGGGTCCCTAGGTAGAACAAGAGGTTTACTATCAGCTACTAACCTATAGGTTGGCAGTTCAAATCTTTCCATTGGCACCATGGAAGAAAGGCTAGTGACATGCTTCTGTAAAGCTTCCAGCTACAAAACTCCTTAGGAACAGTTGTACTCTGTAACAAATGGGAAGTCATGAGTCAGAATCCACTTGATGGCAATGGGTTTGATAGATGCCAGCAAGAGCATGAGGCTGGATTCATTGGCACAATCATTTCTTAGCTGTATCGTCTTAGGCAATTTACATACTCTGAACCTCAGGTTTGTACTCAGGAAAACAGGAATAATAACAGCACCAATGTTACAGAATTTGCTGTACAAATGAAACACATAGAATGATCCATGTAAAGGACTGTGTCTGATGCAGAGCAGGGCCACAGCAACCATCGGGTATCATGCTGTTCACTCTTGGAACATATCTTTTTCCCTCTGTGGGAAAGCTTGGTTGGACTCTCAGCTGACAAATTCACATTTCTCCAACACGAGCAATTTGTAACTTGGGGATGTCCAACCAAATGGTTTGGCTTTGCCATTGCTTGGAGGAGTTACTCAGTTCTCAGCGGACTCAGTTATTCCAATGCTAATTAAAAGAATAAAATTCCAGGCAGCAAACCAACACTAATTGCCTGTTGTTTCTTAGATTTTGCCAGCATTTTTCTATGGTGGAGTGCTGAACACTTGATTGATATTGTTAACTTAATAAACAACCTTTACAAAGTTGTTTCTTGGAAGATGCCCTATTAAAATGAGATTGTTTAAAATAAAGCCTCTTTTCAAATAGGATAAAATATAAAAACTTAAAAAAAAATCAAAAGAGGAAAGCAAAAATAAAAAAATTTATTTGGAAGTATAAGATCAGTGAGAGAAAAGGGAAGTATTTTGACCTGGTCTTTCTGTTTTTTTATTATCACAGGTTGGAAAAACCAAAAAACCAAACTCACTGCTATCGAGTCAGTCCCAACTTATAGCGACCTGTCCTTGGGTTTCCCAGGCGGTATCACTAAGGAAACAGATTGCCCAGCCTTCCTTCTTGAGGACTGGCTGGTGGGTTTGAACCACCAGCCTTCTGGTTAGCAGTCAAATGCCTTAGGCACTATGCCACCAGAGCTGCTAGGGCTCCATTAGGTGCTCATAAGAGGAAAATTGTGGGTTTTTTCTTCTGATTATTTTTTTACTGGCATGTACAGTGGTCCTTTATGTTCCCACAGTTTACCCTCAGAGTCTATATCTGCCTTACCTTACCCTGGGACCATTTCCCAATGAGTCTCTTTCCCCAAGTTCTCCCTGTTGCATCCTGCACAAACCTCAGTAGATCTTCCTACCCTCTTTATAAATGGCTCCTCTCTCTAGGCTCCTCTGTCATCAGCACGGGCATGAATGTTGGACTGCAGACAGGATCCTTCCTACCATGACTGCATCCTCTCTGAATTCTGACCTCCATGCCCTTGTCTGTGAGGATTTCACTTCCTGGCTTTTCTTCACCGTTCCAGTCTATCTCCCGTAATACCCTTTATCCTTGGAGGATTCTGATGTGTGTTGCTATTTTTCTCTCTACTGAAGGCCCTTCAGAACAAGAACAGCTTAGACTTCTTTGTATTCCCAGAATCTACTGACCTATATGCTCAATAAACGTTGTTGGTAATGGTAACGATGTTGATTAAAAATCAGATTGATTTGGCCCTCTCTGTTTTTTATTCTCAAGGTTCTAGTTGTGATTGGTCTCTGAATTAATTTCAGGACTGTTCTAGCAATGAACAAAACCGAAATTGCTCCCTACCTCAGAAAAGCGGGGCTGTGATCAGGGAAAGCAACTACCAAAGAAATTCTTCTCAATAACTTCCTTCCTTTCCCTGTTGCTAATTTGTATCATTTAAGAAAACGTATGGAAAGTACCAGGAACCTAACAAGTTCATACCACCTTATGCTTCCAGAAGATGATTTAATACCTATCTCCCTCCCTCCCTCTCTCTCTCTCTGTATATTCCCACTACTCATCTGTCAGTTTATCATACTGTGGTAGCTTATGTGTTACTATGATGTTGGAAACTATGTCACCGGTACTTCAAATACTATGTTCTTTTCAATAGCCCCATATGCATGTGAGAGCTGGACAATGAATAAGAAAGACTGCAGAAGAATTGATGCATTTGAATTATGCTGATGGGTAGAATATCGAATGTACCACAGATTACTGGAAGAATGAACTAATCTGTCTTAGAGGAAGTATAGCCAGAATGTTTCTTAGAAGTGACAGTGGCCCGACTTCTCTTGTACTTTGATCACTTTGTCAGAAGGGACCAGTCCCTGGAGAAGCATATTATGCTTGGTAAAGTAGGTCAATGGGATGGATTAACACAGTGGCTGCAATGATGGACTCAACCATGGCAATGAATATGAGGATGGCACAGGACTGGGCAGTGTTTTGTTCTGTTATATATAGGGTCTCGATGAGTCAAAATGACTCAACAGCACCTAACGTCAATGACAACAACATATATATAAATATTTTACATATATAAATATATACACACACATAAGGAGCTCTGGTAGCATAGTGCCTAAGGCACTTGACTGCTAACCAGAAGGCTGGCGGTTCAAACCCACCAGCCACTCCTCAGAAGGAAGATGGGGCAATCTGCTTCCATAGTGATACTGCCTTGGAAACCCAAGGAGGGGTCGGGTTCAACTTGACGGTACTTAACAACAACAACAACATATATACATATATATTTTTTGTCCAAATATATATTTTAAGTTCTCCCATGAATTCCAAAGTCCTTTTTTGTTCCTTAGCTACAGAAGGACAGTATGTTTAATTTACCACTTTCTCTTGCTCTCTGCTTCACAAGGATTAATATGAGGAGGGAGTTAGCAAGAATGGATTTCTACAAGTCATCAAAGGCATGCTATTAAAAGTTAATGTATTTCCCTCACCAGGTTTAGGACTAATGTAGCAATAAATTGAATGAAGATGGCCCTGACTCTCTACATAATGAGAAACCAGCTAATGTGGAACTAGAGACCCTTATGCTTTTCTTGGGAGGGAAGGGTAGGAGCCAGGCAATGTTCAACTTTGTTTCCAAAACATTCACCAAAAAACAACAAAAAAAAAAACCCCACACTCATTGCCATTGAATCAATTTTGATTCATAGTGACACCCTTTGGGTTTCTGAGTTGGTAAATCTTTACGGAAGTGGATTGCCCAGTGGATTTCCCATGGAGTGGCTGGTGAGTTTGAACAACCAACCTTGTGGTTAGCAGTCAAATGGCTTAGGCATTATGCCACCAGAGTGCCTTAGCAACGCATAAATCCATGATAAGATGAAATATTGCCTTTTTAGTGAAAACCTGTTTCTGTGGAATCAATTCTGACATAAAGTACAACTGCTCTATAAGGGTTTCAAGGCTATAGATCTTTACAGAAGCAGATGGGCACATTTTTCTCCCACAGAGCAGGGTGGTGGATTTGAACCACCGACCTTTTGGTTTACAGCTGAGAGCTTAACCACCATCAGAGCTTAACCATCAGAGCTATCTGCCATTTTAGTCAAGTGATTTCAAATTAAATCTCTTCTGCTTACTTTCATTGCTGTTTCTGACTTTGGGGATCAGAGTCTCTGGTTGGTGAAAATGGTTAACATGCTCGGCTGCTAAACAAAAGGTTGGAAGTTTGAGACTACCTATAGGCACTTCAGAAGAAAGGCCTCTTGATCTGCTTCTGAAAAATCAGCCATCAAAACTCTATGGAGCACACTTCTACTTCTATTCTGACACACATGGGGTTTCCACGAGTTGGAGTCAACTCAATGGAAATGGGTTTATGGTCATGTAAAAGCTGGCAACCTGAGGCATCTATAGAGGTTTGTGGTGAAGATTAGAGACAATATGTACCTGGCAGTGTGCATAACAAGTGGATGTGGTTATTAGTAACTTCCTTGTCTTTTCATGTAAGAAAGCCAGTGTGAAAGAAAGTAGATGATTTACCTCTTTGTAAACTACATCCATGCTTCTCCAAAAGTAACATGCACATAAACCAAGTGATCTTGTTAAAATATAGACTCTGGTTAGTAAGAAGGCCTGGGTGAGATGTAAAAGATTCTGCATCTCAAATAAGCTTCCAGGTCAGACTGATACTGCTTGTCCATGGACCACAGTTTGAGTAGCAAGATCTCATACAGCACGACCTCCTAAAGTTGTAGTGAGATTTAAATATACTAATGTAGAGGGATATCATTGCTGATGTCAGATGGATCTTGGCTAAAAGCAAAGAATACCAGAAACATGTTTATGTGTGTTTTATTGACTATGCAAAAGTATTCTTTTTTCCAATTATTGTGTGATTATTTCAATCACACAATTCTGTGTGGATTGTAACAGATTATGAATAACATTGAGAAGAATGGGGATACCATAACACTTAATTGTGCTCAGGTGGAACCTGTACATAGACCAACAGGCAGTCACTTGAATAAAAAGGGGATATTGCATGGTTTAAAATCAGGGAAGGTGTGTATGAAGGTTGTATGCTTTCACCATACTTACTCAATCTGTGTGCTGAGCAAATAATCCGAGAAGCTGGACTACATGAGGAAGAACATGGCATTAGGATTAGAGGAAGACTCATTAATAACTGAAAGTAAAGAGGACTTGAAGCACTTACTGATAAAGACCAAAGACTACAACCTTCAGTATGGATTATACCTCAACATAAAGTTAAAAAATCCTCAACACTGGGCTGATAAGTAACATTATGAAAAATGGAGAAAATACCGAAGTTGTCAAGAATTCCCTTTTACTTGGCTCCACAATCAACACCCATTGAGACAGCAGTCAACAAATCAAACAAGATTTTGCACTGGGAAAATCTTCTGCAAAAGACCTTTTTAAAGGGTTAAAGAGCATAGATGTCACTTTGATGACTAAGGTGCCCCTGACCCAAGCCATGGTATTTTCAATGGACTCATGTGCATGTGAAAGCTGGACAATGAACAAGGAAGATGGAACAAGAAGTGATGCCTTTGAATTATGGTGTTACCGAAGAATATTGAAAATACCATGGACTGCTGGAAGAAGGAATAAATCTCTTTGAAGAGGTACAGCCTGCATAGAAGCAAAGGTACCGAGACTTTGTCCCATGTGTTTCATGTGTTTTGGACACTTTTTTGTTTTTAGTTGTGATTTGGGTGAAAATTTACATAACAAATTCACTTTCCATTCAGCAGTTCACATACACTTTGTCTCATGATGTTAACTACAATTTACCACAATCAACAGCTCCCCTCCCATTTACTCCCGATAGTTACCTCTTCCCTGTGTCCATCCCTCCATGCACTCCTGCCCCCTGAGCTGCCTCCCTGTGCATAAACAGCCCTTCTTCCTCCCATGATTGTTCTCTCCAAGGAGTATATCTACCTCTGGTATATGTTCAACTCATATGCCTGTCTTTTGTTTGGCTGGAAGCCACAAGTGTGGGTTTGATTCCAGACCTGAAGGGCAGCTAGGGGCCATAGTTTCAGTGGTTCCATCAGGCTTTTTCAGACCAGCAAACCTGGTCCCCTCTTTTTTTTTCCCCAAATGATTTTGAGTTTTGTTCCATATTGTTCTCCCTCTCTATCTAGGATCTCCTACATAGATCCCACTCTGAGTGGTTGACAGTGGTAGCCAGCTCTACTATGCAGCTGGGAATTCAGATCATACAAATAAACTTATAGGACCACTGTCTGCCAATCCTGTACATGGTCTTGGGTACACTCCTTGGTTTTGGACACATTTTTATGAGGGACTAGTTCCTGGAGAAAGATACCTGCTTGGTAAAATAAAGGGTCAGCAAAAAAGAAGAAGACCTTCAAAGAGGCCTTCACAGTGGTGGCTGCAACAGTGTGGCTCAAACAGAGCAACAATGGTGAGATTGGTACAGGACTGGGCAGTGTTTCATTCTGTTGAGCATAGGGTCACTACAAGGTGGAACCAACTCAACGACACCTTATACCAACAACAATGTAGATAAAATGCTTGATCAATAGACTGACACATGGTAAGACTCCACTAACTTATAGCTGCTGATGTTATTGTTATATTCTGACTTCCAGGCCAGTGTTCTTTCTACTTAACCCTTGAAATAGTCCTAAAGAAGTTCAGACTGGTAGTTTTTCAGGAGAGGCAAAGAACATTTTGACAAAGGTTTTGTGGAACTGTACTCCTTCAAGTCTGAGCAGGGTAGGGAGGGGGAAGTCCTTCAATGTAGATGGAAATTTGCAAAGACACTCATAAGCTGTTTATGGTTTTTAGTTGCCAGGAAGTAGTTATTTAGTGAGTCTATCTCTAGAAGCTCCAGGTGTCAGGGGACAAATCAGATGGGGATAGTGTCCAGTGATGTTAGAAAATCTCTCTTGGACAATAAGGACACTACATAAATGGAAGAACCTACCTTGTTCATGGATAGGTAGACTAAACATTGTGGAAATGTCAATACTACCTAAAGCAATCTATACATTTAATGCAATCCCAATCCAAATTTCAACAAATTTTTTTAAGAACATGGAAAAACTAATTACTAATTTCATATAGAAAGGAAAGAGACCTCAAATAAGCAGAGCACTTTTCAAGAAGAAAAATAAGTGGGAGGTCTCACACTCCCAGATCTTAAGAACTACTATACCGACACACTAGTCAAAACAGCATGGTATTGGTACAGTGATAGACAGATAGATCAATGGAACAGAATCAAAACTCCAGATATAGACCCATCCATCTATGGACAACTGATCTTTTACAAAGGTCCAAAACCCATTAATTGAGGAAGAGACAGCCTCTTTCACAAATGGTGCTGGCAAAACTGAATATCCACCTGTAGAAAAATGAAACAAGACCCATACCTCACCCCGAACACAAAAACAAACTCAAGCTGGATCAAAGACTTAAATGCAAAACCCAAAACTATAAAATACATCAAAGATAAAATAGCGGCAAATCTGGGAGCCCTAATTTACGGCATAATTAGACGTTCAAGCATAACCCAGAATGTGCAGGAGATAGAACAGAAGCTAGATGACTGGGGCCTCTTAAAAATTAAATTCTTGTGCGCATTGAAAGATTTCGTCAAGAGGGTAAAAAGAGAACCTACAGATTGGGAGGAAATATTTGCCTATGACATATCTGATAAAGGACTTATCTCCAAAATCTATAGAAAACTTCAACACCTCAACACCAAAAAGACACATAACCCAATTCACAAATGGGCAAAAGACTTGAACAGACACTTCACCAAAAAAGATACACAGGCAGCCAACAAACACATGAGAAATTGCTCACAATCGTTAATCATTTGTTGTTGTTGTTGTTAGGTGCCGTTGAGTTGTTTCTGACTCATAGAAACCCCATGCACAGCAGAACAAAACGCTGCTTGATCCTGCACCAGCTCCATGATCCCTGCTATACTTGAGCCCATCATCGCAGCCACCGTGTCAATCCATCTTGTTGAAGGCCTCTCCCTCTTTCATTGACCCTCCACCCTACCAAGCATGACTTCATTCTCCAGGGAATGGTCATCTCACCCCAGCAATAATAGCAAAGTTCAACAGGTCAGAAAGTAACAAATGCTGGAGAGGTTGTGGAGAGATTGGAACTCTTGTACACTGCTGGTGGGATTGTAAAATGGTACAACCATTGTGGCAAACATTATGGCATTTCCTTACAAAACTGAAAATAGAAGTACCATTTGACTCAGCAATTCCATTACTATGAATATATCCTAAAGAGGTGAGAGATAGTACACAAACAGACATATGTACACCTATGTTCATTGCAGCACAATTCACCATAGCAAAGAGATGTAAACAACCTAAATGCCCATCAATGCATGAATGGATAACCAAATTATGGTACAATGACACAATGGAATACTATGCCACATTAAAGAACAATGAGGGATACGCAAATCACGTTGCAATCTGGATGAACCTGGAGGACATTGTGCTGAGTGAAATAAGTCAATTGCAGAAGGACAAGTAGTGTATGAGCCCATTATTGTAAAAAGACAGAGAAGAATTTGCTTGGGAAAGGGAACTCACCTCGTAGGTTACCGGGAAAAGGAGGGATTAGTTGGGGCCTACACGCTGACATGAGTAGGGGGAGGTATATATGGGAAGGATATATGACCACCATGATAACATTAGAAAATGGGAGGACACCAAATTGTGCACACAAGAGGTAGACGACAGATGCTAATACCAACCAATGTGCCACAATACCACATTGTCATTAACACCAAACACTAGACTATACGGATAAACACATAAACACCTGAGATGATCAGATGGGGTCAGTGAACAGAAGTATACTCTAGACCAAGGTTCGATTCAGCTGAGGCTAATCTTGCACAGACATCAGTGATACAAAATAGACCCTCACAGACAACCAGACACTATGGGAGAGAGAGCCAATAGTTCTACTGCCTCAGGACCGTAGTACTGAGGGGGTCACCAGACTCAATTGGCACAACAAAATTCATAAAAGTGTTGCTCCACATCCTACATTGGTGAGTAGTGACCGAGGTCTTAAAAGCTTTCAAGCGGCCATCTAAGATGCAGCTAATGGTCTCCTAGCATTGAAAGTGAAGAACAACAACAACAAAAAAAATAAAAATAAAATAAGGAGGGGGCATTTAGAAGCAATCAGCCCTAGGACATAATGGACTTTGAGACCAGAAGAAGTAGATGATGCCCGACTACCAATACCAACCACTCAGGAAAGGATCAAATCTGGAGATCCTGGATAGAGTGGGAGGGAAAATGTGGAACAAAATTCCAAATACGCAATAATAACCAGAATCACTGGTCAGAGGAAATCTGGTGAGACTCCCAATACTATGGCTCTGGAATACATTCTAAGCCTGGAATAAAACTCACCCCCAGGGGCTGGCTCTCAGCCCAATAGTTAACAAGATGTACACGCAGACCACTCAACCTAGGATGACACACCTACATACTCTATGGCAATACATCCCTTAGAGCAATAGACCATGGGACACCAGAGGACCAACATTCAAACTGAGGAAATGCAGGACCAATAGGAGTGCATAAATATGAGGGGCACAGGGGGAGGGTCAGAGGGTAGGGAGGGGAGGGGACTGGGTTAGGGTTAGACATGGCGAATGGGGAATGAAACTAAATGTATGCATTATATTGAATGTAAAACAAGCTTTTAAAATAATAAAAAAAATTAATAATAATAAAAGAAAATCTCTCTTGGAAATGGCCTCAGAGAGAAAGGAAGAGGGAGGGCAGCCAAAGGGAAGATGTTACCAGCACTCTACAGAGGCAAGTTTTATAGCTCCGAAAAGTGCAGACTGTTTTCTGTGGTCCGAGAAAGCACAGATCTTTAAGTTTTATGAGGACATTCCAGCACTAATAATGATATTAAAAATTTAATGTCTATGCTTTGCTCAGTGAACAGTATCCTTTTAGAAACGGAACTAGATACCAGACCAAGCTCCCCAGGCATCCGCCTGTCTGGCACCATGTTTAAGCCTTTCTTGAACTGAGTTATTATTGCTGTCTGAGGCAGACACTCCTTTAATATCTCTGTTATATGATTCAATATTGCCTTTATTTTCTGCAGGTGTGTTAGGGCTCTTGAAAATTCTTTCCAAAGGCCACTTTATGGAATAATTTCCTATCACCAATTTTCTATCCCAATGTCTTAACGGAAGGCTTGCTCTGCTGTTCTAGGTTTCTTTTATATTCACAGCAGTATTAAGGAATGAATATGTAAGCCAAGATCACATTAAAAAGATCAGGTACCAAAGAACTCCATGACATAAATAGGAGAGGCTCATTGCTTTTTGGGGCAAATGACAAGCTTTTAGGCAAGGGGATGGATTATACAAAAATTGATTAATCCCTATCTCAAATCCAAGGCAAAATTGTGAAGTCAGTGAAATTTGGGTTCTGTATCTTGATGCCTCTTATTTTATGTATCTATATTCAGTAAAATTAGTCTTTAGAATTAAATTATCTCCCTAAGCAGGTTTCAGAATTAAATTCTTTTACATTTATTATGGTGACCTATATCCATGTCTCCCAAAGCATGGTCTGAGGAATCCCTAGGTCAGAATCGCCTGGGTAGCTTGTGGATATGCAGTCCTCTTGGCATCACCCCAGGCCTTCTGAGCCATAACGTTGTGGAAGTGTGGAAACTCTTGATCTGCATTTACAATAAACCCCTATGACAGCAATTGGAATGATTAAGAGGAGGCTCTGTGAGTGGGCTGCTGGCTCCATTTTATATATTGGGGTTCTACATAAAATTTCATTTGCAAAAAATGTTTCCTTAGCTAAAAGAAGAATTAGAAAATTTCTGGTGTATTGGATAGAAAATGGGTTTTCTTAGGTCCAATTCTGATTGCCAATCTAGGTGACTTTAGGCTAGAGGCTGGCAAATGACTGTAGACTGCTGAGGGTCAGCCATGGTATTCTTATAAATGAAGTTTTATTGAGACACTGACCCACTCATATATTTACTATTAAACAAAAGACAAAAACAAACTCACTGCCGTTGAGTCGATTCTACTCATAGCGACCCCTCCTTGAGTTTCCTAGGTGGTATCTCTATGGAAGTAGATTGCCCAATCTTCTTTCTGAGGAATGGCTGGTGGGTTTGAACCACCAGCCTTCTGGTTAGCAGTCAAATGTCTTAGGCACTATGCCACCATGGCTATTTTCATCTATAATGGCAGAGTTGAATAGCTGTGACAGAGATTGTATCTTCTTCCATGCCTAAGATGTTTACTGTCCGGTCCTTTGAGGAAAAGTTAACCAACCCTTCACTTAGATGAATTAGTGTATGTCTTTTGGCCTCACTTTTCTGATCTGTAATAAGGGATTAAGGAGCTCCAGTGGCATAGCACCTAAGGTATTTGACGGCTAACCAGAAGATTGGTGGTTCAAACCCATCTGCTGCTCCAAGGAAGGAGGATGAAGCAATCTACTTCCATAAAGATTTCTACCATGGAATCCCAATGGGGGTCACTGTGAGTCAGAATCAACTTGATGGGAGTGAGTTTGTTTTTTGGGGGTTTGGGGTGATGCTGTGGTTAAAGTATTCTGCTGCTAACCAAAAGGTCCACAGTTCAGACTCACCAGCCCACCATGGGAAAAAGATGAGGCAGTCTGCTTCCACAAAGACTTATAGCCTTGAAAACCCTCTATGGCAGTTTTACTCTGTCCTATGGGGTTTCTACGAGTCTGAATTGACTCAATGGTAGTGGGTTAATATGGGATTAATAGCACTTACCGTGTAGCATTGTTACAATAATTGAATGATATAACTAATGGAAATTTCCTTGTAATGCTTCTGGTGATAATGATGGTGAACAATTATTGAGTGTTTGCTGTGTGCTGGGCACTGATTTAAGTACTTCACATGGATTTTTTCATGTATTCTTCATAACAACCTTGTAGAGTATTATTATTATTACCATTTTATAGATGAGTTAACTGAAGTAGAGGGAAGGGATATTGAGTAACTTGTCCAAGGTCACACAGACTTCAACTGGCTGAGTCAGGGTTTGATCCCAGAGCCTATGTTCTTTATTGCTATGCTGAATTTCTCCTCAAAAAGATGAATTTTCTGTCTTGCCTCCCCTTCATGAAGTTTCACTGCCTGCACACAAATCTTAAAATAAGCCTTCTGAACCTGAGAGGATTCGTAGGCAAAGGGATTTCAGGGCTTCTCAGTGCAATCAGGGTACCCAATATGCATCTTCATTTTAAAGTTGAGGAAACTAAGACCCTGTGTGCAAAGCCAGGATTATTACACAGTTGAGACCTCATGGATCAGCCAGCTGACAGCACTGAGTGATTGATTAGTTCTCCTCACTGTAAAAGAGTGTGAATAGTTCTTTAGGGTTTTAAATAAGTCCTTATTGTCCTCAAGTTTCATAACTCTTTCAAATGAGTCCTGGACAAGTGAGGCTTCAAATGCTTGTTAAACCTGGACCATCTTCTAAGGTGGCCATATTGTGTATATGATGTCTCTGTACCTACACACCTCCCACTCCCACCGCCAGGTAATTCAGAGTTTTCAGAGGTATGCAGCAATATGTCCATATTGGTGATTAAAATATTGAAATACTTCTGTATCTGTTGGCAAATCATGGCTGTCCTGAGTCTGCCTGGTGCCTTCCCACTGCTCTGGCAGCCTGAACCCCTCTCCAAAGACATCCCTGCTTTCTTTAGCTCCCAAATGCAGCATTAAAGAGTTAACCTCTAGCAGGCTGTGAGGTTTCTAGACCCAGCTCCAGCCCTCAGGCTAGCATTTATTTTGATTGTTCAGTGCCTGTGCAGAGCTAATTGCTAATATGGTAATTTTAATATCTCCCTAATCTTTTGTACAAAGGATGAGCTAAGCCAGTGTATTTTTCTTCTCAAATACTTTAACCAAGAACAAAAGAAATAAGGATTGTTAACATTGGGAACTGGAACTTCAAGAGGATTATGAAAAGGGTTGTGGCCAGGGTGGGCTCAGAACAAGACAGATGGGAGAAAGCTGACCCTGAGTGAGCAGTAGATGGTGGACAGGAGAGATAGGAGATAGAGTACATATATAGAGAGAAACAGTGACATTGGGAGACAGAACTGGTGGTCTATGCAAATAATAGAGGGATCAGTTAGTCCTAAGAGCCACCCTAGCCCCAGGCTATTTGAATCTGCTAAGTGAACTAAAACCCCAAAACCAAAAAACCAAAAAACCACAAACACAAACTCACTGCCATCGAGTTGATTCTGACTTGAGGCAACCCCCTTTGGGTTTCAGAGGTGGTAAATCTTTAAGGAAGTTGATTGCCTAGTCTTCCTTCTACAAAGTGGCTGGTGGGTTTGAAACACCAAACGTCTTTTTAGCAGTCAAATGCGTTAGGCACTATGCCACCAGAACTCCCCAAACCAAACCCACTGTCATTAAATTGATTCCAACCCATAGTGACTCTGTAGGACAGAGTAGAACTGTCCCTATGGTTTTCAAGGCTATAAATCTTTATGGAAGCAGACTGCCTCATCTTTTTCCCATGGAGTAGCTGGTGGGTTCAAATCAGTGACCTTTGGTTAGCAGCAGAATGCTTTAAGTGTGGTGCCACCAGAACTCCTTCTTCTGAATTAAAACAGCTAGACAAATCAGTATGGTTTTAGGCCAGTAGTCATTTATTGCATTTAAATTAAACTAGAACAAGAGACCCCTTGTTCTATTGTAAGCAGAGCCATACCATGAGTATCTTTGACAGTGTCTGTGAGACTGGCCCACATTCACAGGAACCTCACTGGGGTGATGTTAGGCGAGGTCAGTAGCTGAGACTTAGAAGCCTAATGAAGGCTGTCTTTTCTCATTACTGACTTTGTTTCAAGGTTGCTGCCTTTCAGTGTGAATCCTCGTTATTTATAACCAAATGGACATTGAAATGGTAATGTGAATATTATGGTTTTCCATATAAAAGGCCTCAATCTGATGCATTTTTTTTTTTTTTTTTTTTAAAACAAGGTGCTCTAGTAGGGTAGTGCCTAAGGCACTTCACTGCTAACCAGAGGGCTGGCGGTTCAAACTCACCAGACACTCCTCAGAAGGAAGGTTGGGCAATCTATTTCCACAGTGATACCGCCTCAGAAATCCAAGGAGGGGTCGATATGAGTTGGGTCCAACTCGACAGCACATAACAACAACAACAACAACAACTTTGAAAACAAACTCATAATTAATTTAAGATGAGTTAAGTCCAAAGGACAATGGAAAATAACCAGCAAAAGCCATTTATACCACTGCTTTTACATGGGTGTGTGCGCACTGTAACCAGGGCTATACCATGAGTATCTTTGATAGCATCAGCGAAACTAGCCCACATTCATAAGAAGATAGGATCACACACACACACACACACACACACACACACCATTTCTGTAATATCTTATTTCCTCGAAAACTGAAGAGAGTTGGCATGAGAGATCTGTCACAACTGAATCTTTTCAAATGATTATAAAATGTACCCAAGTTGGAAGTACCAAAGCCTGAAAGGGAAGAGAAGATTTTAGGCAGGAGTTTGGGTAACAGGAAAATTATTCCAAGGGCTAGACCAGAAATTTTCAAGATGATTCAACATACAGGAGAGAAAAATTCCATAGCCTGATATTCGAGGCCATTTGGGATCTGCCCCAATAAATTTCTTCATCCTCTCTTTCTGACACACTATCTATGCCACTATCTCATGGAAAGTCCTGGTGCCCTCCTATCTCTCTGTCTCTGCTTATCCTCTCCTTTCTACTCAGAAAACCTAACTCTCAGAAAATGGACATTCTATGATGGGTTCTTCAACTTCCACTTTTTTCAATCACTATTCTAACTCTCATTTTTTATTGTATTTTGCATGCCCCCTTCTCCCATGAAACTTAAAATGTATTACCTTGTTTTCCAATGTATGAGGTGCATGTGTTACTTTTACTAGAACTTTCACACACCTTTTTCTGTACACTTGGAATCTATATCTATATCTATCTATATGTCTTCTTTCTCAGCTCCCTCTCCTCACACCTACTCACCCTTAGATCATTGTTCAAAAGACACTTCCTAGAGAATGTCTTCTTGGACTCCTCAAACTAAGTCAGGTGCTCACATAGCTCCTTGTACTTTTTGCATGTTGTTGTTGTTGCTATGTGCCGTCGAGTCGGCCCCGACTCATAGCGACCCCTCCTTGGGTTTCCGAGGCAGTATCACTACGGAAGTAGGATTGCCCAACCTTCCTTCCGAGCACCTATAATAAGTCTTAACTATATATTTATCTATGTCATGATTTAGTAGATGTCTGTCTCCCACACTAGACCACCTGCTGTTGTTGTTGTTTGTTGCCCTTGAGTCACTTTGACTCATGTCGACTGTTCCATAGGGTTTTCAAGGCAATGACCTTTTGGAAGTAGATTGCCAAGCCTGTCTTTTGAGGAACTTCTGGATGGGTTTGAGCCACCAGTGTTTTGGCTAATAGTCTAGTGCTTAACCGTATGTGCCACCTAGGAACTCCTCCAGACCAGCTGGGGAGATGTGAAATGTATAGACTCCCAGGCTTTTGTCCTGGAGATTTTGTAAGTCTGGGGTAACCCACTGCCATTGAGTTGATTCTGACTCATAGCCACCCTATAGGGCAGTTCTAGTAGAACTGCCCTATAGGGTTTCTAAGGCTATGAGTCTTTACAGAAGCAGACTGACTCATCTTTCTCCCCTGGAGTGGCTGGTGAGTTTGAACTGCTGACATTTGTGTAGCAGCTGAATGCTTTAACCACTGCCCCATTAGAGCTCCTTGAGTCTGCAATGGGGTTCAGGAATTTCTACATCTAACAAGGACTTGTTGTTGTTGTGTACCGTCAAGTCAGACCCAACTCATAGTGACCCCTCCTTGGGTTTCCGAGGCAGTATCACTATGGAAGTAGATTGCCCAACCTTCCTTCCGAGGCGTGTCTGGTGGGTTTGAACCTCCAGCCTTCTGGTTAGCAGTCAAGTGCCTTAGGCATTACACTACCAGAGCTCAAGGAAATTGAGAAACACTGCTCTAGCTCCCTCAGAGACTCAGATTTGATTGGTCTGGGGCAGGGCCTTAGCAGAATGTGAGAAGAAATAATATTTTCCAAACCTAGTTTCTGTTTCAGTTTCATGTATATTGTAGGCAGCCATGCACCCCTTCCCCCACCCCCACCCCCACCCCCACAATATGTTGCTGTTTCTGACACAGACTAATGAGAACAAAGAACTTCTGTGCAAGAAGGAGAACTCCTATCAGCAACCATTTCTCATTGAGGACCTTCGAGCACAGCTGTCCTAACTTGTATTCCCTTCTTTTATTCCCTTCTTTTCTCTGTAAATGATATGGGTTGGTATCCTTTTCATTTATAGAGTCTGTTATAACTGAGAATCCCTTCACTCCCTACTGTGGACTCTAGGAGCCCTGGGGTAACACATAAGACAAAGTTTTTGGCCAAAACAATTTTTGGAGGGTTTATTGGCCATGGAGATGAACACCAATCATTTGATGCAGAGAAGAGCCTTTTAGGATGATTTTACAAGTGCAGACAATCACTTCCCAAGTCTCCTTGTTCCATTTCTGCCTCCCTCCTAATACATACAACCAAGCCAGTTGTTATTGAGTCTGTTTCAACTCCTGGGGACCCCATGGGTGTAACAGTGGAGCTGTGCACCCTACGGTCTTCAATGGCTGAGTTTCTGAAGTAGATCTCCAGGCTTTTCTTTCAAGGCAGCCCTGGATGAACTTGAACCTCCAACCTTTTGGTTAGCACCAAAGTGTATTAACAATTTGCACCACCCAGGGCCTGCCCCTTCTAACACAGCAGGGTAAATGAACATATTTGAGTGACAAAAGGAGGAGACAGAAAAGTCTACTGAGGCAGGTTTGCAGCTTTTGCCGTGGAACATCAAACCCCATCAACTCCTTTAGAGTACTTAGTTCTTCAGCATCTGCCCATGAACACTGAACCCAGAAATGAGCTTCAAAACTTTGAGAAACCAAGTTACAAAGCTCTCTTTCTCTCTCTCCTTCCTTTTTTTTTAGAACTAGAAAATGCCTTTCCTTTATTTGGTTTCGTAAAGTAGAAGATGAAAAGTAAGGGACCCAGAGACCGAGTTTGTAACAGCAGGTGCTTCTCAGACACCTTGTCATTCAACTCAGTCCTCTGGCATAGCCACTTTTTTTTTTTTTTTAATGACTGCAGTCATTTCAACAACAGGGTCATTCAGAGCCACTTCACTTATTCAAAAGCTTCCCGAGGGGATCTCTGTTTCACGGCTTCAAGGATCTCTCTGCTGGTGATGGCTCTTCTGTGTTTGTAGGACAATCTAACTGCCTCCAGGCCAACCCATTCCAGTTGCCAGTCATCCAGATAGCCCAGTGCATCCAAGGTCCAGGACCATCCACTGAAGTCTGGGTGGCTTTGCTTTAGGATTTTGCCCATGTAACAAAAATGAGCCTCCTTTTTCTTCCTCTTCCTCCTTCTTGCCTTCCCAAAGCCTGAGTTGACCCACTCATACTTCTTTTTGGCTGGAGTTTGAACTTCACTTACACTTCTAGCTTTGAGTACTAGGACCACAAAACTCTATTTTTAAATATTTAGGCAAAAAATATTTTAATTATTTCCATTTATTGAGAGTCTTCTCAGAACTGCCTTTGTTTTTCAGAAAAAGATTAACATGATAACTTAAACAAAAGATTTTTTTAACTTTACTCATAACAAAACCAAACCCCTGAACCCCTGCCATTGAGTTGATTCTGACTCACAGCCAGCCACCTTATAGGACAGAGTAGAACCGTGCTATAGGATTTCCAAGGCTGTAAATCTTTACGGAAGTGGACTGCCTCATTTTTCCCCTGCAGAACAAATGATGGGTTCGAATCACCACCTTTTCAGTTAGCAGCCCAATGCCTTAATCACTGCACCGCTAGAGTGCTTTACTTCACTCATAAGCACTAATAGTTGGAAATTTAGTTATATGCACAGTTACTTTGTGGGATATATATCTGAAGGTAAGTGTTCCATCAGGAATCACAACTTGTGACAGATAAAGAAACCAACATATTTGCTTCTTCCAAGCATCATTACAGCTGAGCAGTTTTGTCCTGCATGTGGTGTTTCTGTCAGAACCAGCGGCTTTCACTTCCGCGGGCTATCGAAGTGCAATTTAGGTTTCCTTCCACTTGGGGTCAGTATTGTGCTCCTCACCACGGCAGGATTTTTGGTTTGTTTTTGTAAACTCAAAAATGTTAATTTGGGAATCTCGATGGAATAGCTGTATAATAACTCCATTGGTGTGAGGGCAATCTGGCCCTGGCTACTGTCACCCCCTTGATTGCCAGTATTCATTAAGCTGCAAACTCACTTTATAGCAAACTTGGTGGCCAATTCATTATAGCTATTTTGTCATGAAGTCCTCTTTTAATACCTTCTGAATTTTTCCATCCACATAAATGCTTTTAAGACCTGATTTGTAATGACAGTGGTGTCAAAGGATTAGCCAAATTCAGGGGGTGGTCTAGAAGACAGTATTTCACTTCCAGCTGTTTATTCTGTTGCTATTAGTAAAAATTATTGGCTTTTTTTCTTTAAAGGAGAGAAATTATAATGAATTGTTTGAGATAGAAGAAAACATAAAACAATGGTTGTAATCCGTGGCTGCACATTAGAATCATCCAAGGATAGCAAATAAAATCCTGATATTAAGGCCACAACTTAGAATAGAGATTAGAATTGGGGTTTGGGGACAGGAGTAGGGGAATATAGCGGTAATATAAGCATTTTTTAAAGCTCCTCAGGTAATTTCAATGTATAATCAGGCTTGAGAATCAAGGACTTAATGACTTAAAGGAAAATTGAGAGAGCTAAAGCTAACTGTAAATACAGAAAAATCCAGAGGTAGAATAGGCTAAAAATAACCCAAAATCTAGAAAATCTGGGTTCTAGTCCTTCTATTCTGCTGATTTTCCATGTGACTTTGGACAAATCACTTAACATCATTGGACTTAGGTTCTACTGTAAATGACAATCATTTGAAAATAGACTGTGCTCCACAGATGATTATTATTTATAAACCATTTTTATAACCATATTTTTCCACTATTCATTTTTGTTGTATATATGGAGCTTAATCAGTGTTTTCTGTTTCTGGGTTCGACTTCTTCAGTGTTTCCTGGGCTTCATGTTGATGTAATAGAAACAGAGTTTTCTAGATGAATTATGTTGTTGTTGTTACATGCCGTCGAGTCGTCTCCGACTCACAGTGACCTTATTACGTACAACAGAATGAAACACTGCACGGTCTTGTGCCAGCCTCACGATCCCTGCTATACCTGAGCCCATCGCTGCAGCCACCATGTCTATCTATGTCATTGAGGGCCTTCCCCTCTTTCATTGACCCACCACTTTACCAAGCATAACATCTTTCTCCAGGAAACGGTCCCTTCTCACAACATGACCAAAGTAGGTGACTTGAAGCTTGGCCATTCTCGCTTCCAAAGAGCATTCTGGCTGCACTTCTTCCAGGACAGATCTGTTAGTCCTTTTAGCAGTCCATGGTACTTTCAGCATTCTTTGCCAACACCACAACTCAAAACCATCAACTCTTCTTCAATCTTCCTTATTCATTGTCCAGCTCTCACATGCATATGAGGTGATTGAAAATACCATAGCTTGGGTTAAACACGTATTAATCTTCAAGGAGATATCTTTGCTCTTCAGTGCTTGAAAGCAGTCTTTTGCAGCAGATTTGCCCAATGCAACACGTCTTATTGATGTCTTGACTGCTGCTTCCACTGGCACTGATTGTAGAACCTAGTAATAGGAAGTCTTTGACAACCTCAGTCTCTTCTCCATCCATTGTGATGCTGCTTATTGGTCCAGCTGTGAAGTTTTTTTTTAATGTTGAGATGTAATCCATACTGTAGACTGTAGTCTTTAATTTTCATCAGTAAGTGCTCTAAGTCATCCTCACTTTCAGCAAGCAAAGTTGTGTCATCTGCATATCGCAGGTTGTTAATGAGCCTTCCTCAAATCCTGATGCCACGTTCTTCTTCATATAGTGCAGCTTCTCAGATTATTTGCTCAGCATACAAATTGAATGAGATACAATCCTGACTTACTCCCATCCCGATTTTGAATGATGCAGTATTTGCTTGTTGTGTTTGAATGACAGCCTCCTGGTCTATGTACAGGTGCCTCATGAGTACAATTAAGTGTTCTGGAATTCCCATTCTTCTCAAAGTTGTCCATAATTTGTTATGATCCACACAATCGAATGCCTTTGCATAGTCAATAAAACACAAGTAAACACCTTATTGGTATTCTTTGCTTTTAGCCAAGATCCATTTGACATCAGCTATGACATCCCTCACTCCACATCCCTTTTTAAATCCAGCTTGCATTTCTGGAAGTTCTCTGTCAATATACTGCTACAACCATTCTTGAATTATTTGAATTAAGATTTTACTTGTGTGTGATATCAATGATATTGTTTGATAATTTCCACATTCTGTGGGACCACCTTTCTTTGGAATGGGTACAAATATGGATCTCTTCCAGTCAGTTGGCCAGGTAGCTGTCTTCCAAATCTCTTGGTATAGCCAAGTGAGTGCCTCCAGCACAGCGTCTGTTTGTTGAAACATCTCAATGGGTATTCCATCAATTCCTGGAGCCTTGCTTTTCACCAATTTCTTCAGTGCAGCTTTGACTTCTTCCTTCAACACCATTGGTTCTTGATCATATGCCACCTCCTGAAATGAATGATCATCTACCAGCTCTTTTTGGTCCAGTGACTCTGTGTATTCTACCCATCTTCTTTTGATGTTTCCTGCATCATTCAGCATATTGCCCATAGAATCTTTCAATATCACAACTTAAGGCTTAAATTTTCTACTCAATTTTTTCAGCTTGGGAAATGCTGAGTGTGTTCTTCCCTTTTGGTTTTCTAACTCCAACTCTTGGCACATTTCATTATAATAATTGACTTTGTCTTTTCGAGCTGCTCTTTGAAATCTCCTAATAGGGACCATCACTTCTCTTCTCTTTCATACTGAATGTGGCTCCCATACCCCTTCCTCCCTTTGTTCACCCCAGTGTCAGTTTAGAGGAGTGTGGTGGATGGTTTGCAGAAGGCGTTTCCATGACAGCTAATGACAAATGGAGGAAGAATGAAGGAGAAACTGGAACCCCCCCATTCCTTTTTTATTACTACCACTTTTAGTGGGAACTCCAATACTGCACTCCTTAGCAGCTTCTCCAGCCTCATGTCCATCTATTCTTCCACACACCCCTAACCCAAACCCCATCCAGCTACTTCTTTCATTGGCCCCAAACTTCTACAAAAAGAAGAAAAAAATGCCCAGGAAAGGTTGAGGCTGGGTTTTCTTGTGAAAGACAGATAGATATTATTAACCCATTTAAGCATAAATCCCATTAATTACATACCTGTCATCTGGCTTCCTTCTTCCTTGTTGTTGTTTGCCGTCGAGTCGGCCCCGACTCATAGCGACCCCTCCTTGGGTTTCTGAGGCAGTATCACTACGGAAGTAGGATTGCCCAATCCTTCTTCCTTAGGATCCATGAGAAAGGAAAGAAGAGAGTGAGTTCTCCTTTAATTTCCCACCATTGATGGCATTCAAATCAAGGTTTAGAAAAACTTGATAGGACTCTGCTTGGGAAGAAGAGGAGAATCCTGTTACATGCCTCATAACTTCCCACTTGCCAATTAGGACAACGCCATTGATCTATTGTCTTCCTCAGAAACCCACAGGGCCTGTGGAAAAAAAAAAAGATTCCTTTCAGCCTAACTGGACCTTCTTGTGAAGAAAGAGAAGTCACAAGCGACACTAATACTTATCGATGCACTCAGCTCAAATTGCTACCCAGGCACCCTATATTACCAACTGTCTTATCAGATTTATATGTCCCTGGAGATGGGGATATCACTTCTTAGCAAGTGCTCTGATTTTCAGGCTATAAAATGTTTAATAAAAGGACAATTGGCCGGTCTTAGTCTTGTCAAGTCTCACATCTACTTATTTTCCTATTGTCCAAAATTCTCTGGAGCAATCAGCTGTTCTCCCAAGGACTAGACCATCTTCCAGAGAGGAAGTTGGGGTCAGGTCAGTCCTACACTGGATAATATTCCTACACCAGACTCTGCACAGTAAGTTTAGGTACTTGATTACTGACTTTGCTTATTCATATAGATGGCATTTCCTAGTGAAAATTGCTAACAAGAGTAGGTAAGGTTTAGAGGGGAGAAGTAGTAAACAATAGAGTTGAGGCTTTTGGTCTATTTTTGCCTGGTTTCTTTATATTTACTTATAAAGGAAGGAATGACTATGCCAGTTCTTCCCCTTTCCTATCAAAGGGCTCTGTCTTGCTGAACCAGTGGCAGCAATAATTATAGGTTACCAATTCAATGGCTTCTCTGACACAATTAGGTGGATCTTCAGCAAATCAAGAGATTGGAGGAGTTTTGTGGTTAGATTTTAACATTTCAGCTGCAGCTTCAAAGATGATGTAGTAATGAATCACAGAATGTATGATCCAGGACTGTTGAGGGAAATGAGGTAACCATTGAGAGACAAGAGGACATTGTGGGTTAATGTGATCACACAGGAGAGGAGAGCATGCACGATGAGCCATGTGAATAAAACATAACGTCTATGCAGTGATAGCATAGTGGCTAAGACACTTGCCTGCTAACCAGACGGCTGGCGGTTCAAACCCGCCAGCCACTCCTCGGAAGGAAGGTTGGGCAATCCTACTTCTGTAGTGATACTGCCTCAGAAACCCAAGGAGGGGTCGCTATGAGTTGGGGCCGACTCGACGGCACATAACAACAACAACAATGCAGTGATAGATTGTTTCCAGAAAAAGCTATGACCTCTTTGGGGAGGATTTTGAGGTGAATCTTATAGGAAGATAGAGGGCATTGGTTGTTCAATGGTAGGATTCTCATATATATGGCAAAGCTCTGTCTCTCTTTCACTTCTTCTCAACCCTGCACTCTTATTATTGATGGACTTTGTTACTGGGACATAAGCCTGCAGAAGTCTCTAGCCTGTCACCTGACCTATATGTGTTGGATTTTCCAGTCTCCACAACCCCGTGAGTCAGAGGCTGTCAGCCTGTGACCTACAGTGCAGAGTTTGAATTCACAGCCCTTGCAACCTTATGAGCCAGCAGAGGTCTCCAGCCAGTTGCTGAATCCAGAGAGTTGGGCCTTGGCAGCCTTTATAATTGTCTGAGGCATTTCCTTGAAATAAACATCTCTCTATATATTTCACTGGTTTTGCTCCTTTAGAGAACCCAGACTAAGATATCAACCAATGAATGGATTTGAGTGAGTCTGAATGATTTGCCAGTGAACATTATCCAGACTTGAGTTGCCTGCCTCGGCAAATATGATTTTAAAATAAAAAGCTAATGTGCTTAGGTTAGGTTTCTTGACAAATATGAAAAGTTATAGTGATATGCCATAGACCTGCAGTCCATGGCTATAAAAGATGGAAGAAGTGAGATCCAAATGCTGGAAGGAAACATAAGAGCCACTTTGTCCATCCCTCTACTCTAAAACAGGTCTGTATGTTTCATGTTTGTAAATAAATTGCTCTCATACTCCCCATTCCAGCATCAAAACCATCACTTCAGTGTAATTTTTTCCTTTATACTTCACCTTTACCTTTGTCTTTTGAAAGATTGATTTCTTGTCCTAGAGAGGATGGAGAGGATATTCAATCCTCTCTGACTAACTAATACTCCATACACAACATTCTTAGCAAAGTACAGCTAAGATTCTGTTTCTTCAAGTTCAAATAATCCCTTTCTGTTCTTTGTCCTGATTTTATTTATCTCTGTTGCTGTTATTTGATTTTTTTTTTAAGATCAAGAATACAGGAATGAGTAAAGTGCAGAAAAGAAAAAAATAATTTTTCTAGCTTTCAACTTCTGTATTTCCAGTTATGACAAGCATGTTTCACAATTTTTAGTAGTACCACATCAAACTGTACTAATTTCTATACCCAGTCAATCTCAGTGGTATAGTCTGAACTTTTTTTTTTGTTTTTGATTGACGTACAACATTGTTGTTATTAGGTGCTGTCAAGTTGGTTCCACCTCATAGTGACCCATGTGTGACAGAATGAAACACTGTCCAGTCCAGTGCCATCATCACAGTTGTTGTTATGTCTGAAGCCATTGCTGCAGCATCTTGTCAGCCTATCTTGTTGAAAGTCTTCCTTTTTTTCAGACTTTCTGCTTTTCCAAGCATGATGTCTTTCTCCAGGAACTGGTCCCTTCTGATAGCATGTTTAATGTATGTGAGACGAAGTCTCGTCATCCTCAATTTTAGAGACTGTCTGGGTGTCCTTCTTCCAACACAAATTTGTCCATTCTTCCGTAAGTCCATGGTTTATTCAATATTCTTCCTCAACACTATGATTCAAAGGTGTCAATTCTTCCTCAGTCTTCCTTATTCATTGTCCAACTTTCATAGGCATGCCTTGGGTAACATGCACCTCGGTCTTCAAAGTGACATGCAATGAACTACACATATTTAAAGAATACAATTTCTAAATGTTACAGATATTTGTACCTGTAAACCAACACAAAATTAAGATAATGAGCAAAAGTATTACCCCCCAAAATTTCCTCTTGCCTCTTGGTAATTCCTTCCTCTCACCCATCTTGGTCCCCTCCCCTCCTTATCCCCAGGCAAGCACTGGTGTGCTTTCTATTACTATAGATTTATTTGTATTTTCTAGAGTTTTATGTACATGGAGTTACACAGTATTTACTCTTTTGGTTCTGGCTTCTTTCGCACAAAGAATTATTTTGATATTCCTCCTTATTGCATTTATCAATAATTCATCTGTTTTTTTGTTGAAGGATATTCTATTGTATGGATATCAAGATTTTGTTTATCCATTCACTATTGATGGATTCTTGGGTTGTTTCCAAATTTCAGCTATTATAAATAAAATTGCCATGAATAATTGTGTACAAGTCTTTGTATGTACGGATGTATTCATTTCCCTTTAGTTTAATACCTAGAAGTAGAATGGCTGGGGCACATGATAGGTTTATATTTAAGAAATTATGGAACTGTTTTGTAGTCCCACCAGCAGTGTATGGGAAAACTCCAGTTTTCCCATATCCTTGACAACACTTAGTATGGTCAGTCTTTTTTTTTTTTTTTAAGCCATTAGCATAGGTGTGTAATTTTCCCATTTTGGTTTTAATTTACATCTCCCTAATGTTTAATCGGGAGCTCTGGTAGCGTAGTGGCTAAGGCACTTGACTGCTAACCAGAAGGCTGGCAGTTCAAACCCACCAGCCACTCCTCGGAAAGAAGGTTGGGCAATCCTACTTCCATAGTGATACTGCCTCGGAAACCCAAGGAGGGGTCGCTATGAGTCGGGGCCGACTCTACGGCAAATAACAACAACAACAACGTTTAATCATCTTAAATATCTTTCACATGCTTGTTTGCCATCCACACACCTTCAAAGCTGCAGTGCCTATTCTAATATTTTCCCCCTTTTTATTGTGTTGTTAGTTTTCATGAGTTTTGAGGGTTCTATATATGTTCCAGGAGCTCTGGTTGTGCAGTGCCTAAGGCATTTGACTGCTAACTAGAAAGTTGGAGATTCAAACCCACCAGGTCCTCTGCAGAAGGAAGATGGGGCAATCTACTTCAGTAACAGTTTACCATCTTGGAAACCTAGGGTGGTCACCATGAGTCAGAATCATCTCGATGGCAGTGGATTCAGTTTGTTTTTGGTTTGTCTCTGTCTTTTTTTTTTTTTTTAAATCTTGGAACTATCTTACACTTGTAGTTAGCTGGATCTTGTAAGTCCCAGTTCTGTCTTCCCAATTCATGGATACTTCCAGGCTATGCCTGGGTCTTCTCTTCTTGGTCTGTGGCCTGAAACCTTTTCCAGGTGGAAATTATGAGGTCACTTCATTTGTTTCCTATCTTTCAGGGATCACTGTCTTTTATTGCCTGATACTCAATGTCGTAGGAGCTCTGGTAGCATAGTACCTAAGACACTTGACTGTTAACCAGAAGACTGATAGTTCAAACCCACCAGCCACTCTTTGGAAGGAAGGTTGGGCAATCTACTTCTGTAATGATACCGCTTCAGAAACCCAAGGAGAGGTTGCTATGAGTCGGGCCGACTTGACAGCACATAACAACAATAACATTCAATGTCTTGACAACCATTTTTTTTTTTTAATCTTTTCTTCAGTGTTTTGGTTATTTCAGATAGTAGGATAAATCATATCCCTTTCCTTCCATACATCCATAGAATGCTTATTTCTTTTAAAATTAAATTTAGACATATGCAATTAAAATGAATTTTTCTTGTACTTCAAAACCTTTTAGTTATTGAAGCAGAATGATTAATTCACAATCTGTACATTTTTCAGAGGCAAAGAGTAGGGGCCAATCAATCATGAACAAGAACAAAGCAAAGCAAAATGAACCAAACAAAAGAAATATCCATATCAAGCTGCTTAGTCAGGTGAGGCCAAACCCCAGTTCTGTAGGTTTGAGTCTTAGCTCAAGGAGCTTCACACAAGTTGGGGCAGAACCACCTATTGATCTGGTGGGTTTGCTTTTTGAACACTTGAAATAGTTCAAATATATAACAATGACATTAAGGTGCTAGGGAGGTGAGAAATAATAAAAGGATTTCTCTCTAATATAGTATTTTCTCTTGGAAGGAAGATTGGGCAGTCTACTTTCGTAGTGATAACACCTCAGAAACCCTAGGAGGGGTCGCTGTGAGTTGGATCCAACTCGAGAGCAGTGAGCTTGGTTTTTTTTTTTTTTTAATAGTGTTTTCTAGTGTGTCTTTCCTTGAAACCTGTGTTTCATAAAATGTTAATAAATATTCAGGGAAAACACAAATCACAAAACACAATTTCATGGTCAATAAGATTGGGAAATTTATAACTAAAATTATCCTCATTGGAGATTCATTGTGCACTTCATCTCTGAGAGTTTCTGCAGTTAAGTTTGATTATGTCAGATAACCAGGGACTTTTAGATACTTTAGTCTTTTGCCTAAAATAATTACAGACTTTTTTTTCATTTGTAAACAAGATACCTGACTATTCTAATCCGAACCAAATGCATGTATGTCCTGAAGTTATGGAATTCAGATTTGCAATATACTCAATCATTGAACTGATAATGCTTTTAGTCAAATCCCAAATGAAAAGATTGTAATCTCAAATTAGCAAACAATATCGCTTGCAAACTGACTGAATTTTAAGTTAAAAAAAAAACTATATATGAAAAATGGCAAGATTCCGAATTTTCCAGAGATGATGGATATATTACGCATTATTATGCCTAGTGCAGCCTGTGTACATATGAGGTATTCAATATATATTTGTTTATTAGTTCATTCATTTGATACATAATAAGTGAACATCCACCATGGTGTACAGTGAGGACAAGATAACAAGAAATAAAATAGGCAATTATCCCTAATTTCAAGGAGCTCACAATCTATGGGAATGACAATAATAATCAGTGCTCCTTACTCTAGAAGGCTCTTTTTATTCATTCATTCACAAATACTAATTGAGCATTTATCATGCTTTACGAGAGTTCTTGTGGCCTAGTGCCTAAGGCATTTGACTGCTAACAGAAGGCTGGTTGTTCAAACCCACTAGCCACTCCTCAGAAGGAAGATGGGGCAATCTACTTCCATAGTGATACCGCTATGAGTTGGGGCCGACTTGACGGCAGTGAGTTTGGTTTTCATCATGCTTTAGGATCTGGGACATACAAGGACAAACAAAAGATGGAGTCTCTGCCCTAAAGAGGTCTTAATTTGATGGAGAAGACAATCTAGAAAGTGATTGCATACTTTAATAAGCAGAGGGCAGGGTGCTTGGGTGTATAAAACAGGGCAACCTAAGCTAAGGTACCAGGGATGTTTTCACTGAGGAAATGAAGACCTGAATCATAAGTAGAAGTTAACTGAGCAAAAAGGTAGATATCAAGCATAGCTCTGTTCATGTGCAGAGAAACTTGCATAGGCAAATCCTGAAGGTGGGAAGGAACATGGCCATAAACACTTCAAAGGAAAACCAATGTGGGTGGAGCAAAAAGCAAAAGGCAAATGGTAAAAAGCTGATTTGGGCAGAGAGCTAGGTCTAAGTTATGCCCTTCTTACAAGCCAGTATTTTGGACTTTTATCTTAAAAACAGAAAGTAGGAAGAGAGTGATAAAAGCAGATTTGCCTTTTAACATGATTACTCTGATTACACTGTGATTACATGAGGGAATGACTTTGTTCCTAGCAAATATACACTGAAGGGTTAGAGAAAATGGGACACTATATATATATATATATATATATATATATATGCCATTTACTTTCAAATCAAATGATTCTGAAAAAAATGTACATATGTTTGCATGTGTGATGGGAGAATGAGATAAAGAGAGAGACATAAACAGAGAAAGCACAGATGTATATATGGGGCAAATGCAAAGAATTGGTGACTTTTATTAAAGGTGTATAGTTTTATATTATATAAAAATAACATTTTAAAAAAATCACTCTGAATGAAGGATGGAAAATAGAGGCCTGAGAGTAGCTATGGAGAGATAAGTTAGGAGGCTATTTCAGTCAGCAACAGGTAAGAAGCCTAAAATTGTAGCAGAGAGGAAGGAATCATTGGAACAATTAGTGCTGGATGTGAGTGGGAAGGTGGGGAGCACTGTTTTAATTCTATGTCACTCATTACTTTTTTTCCACTTTGAAACTTTAATCTTTTTCAATCTCATAGTAAGAACTTCCATAGAAATAAGTGCACCCTTCCTGACGACACATGAGTTGTGAGTCTACCCTGGAGCTCCACCCATACAGTATGAATTAAAATTGAATAAGGAATGGTTTCCTAAGAAGACCATGAGTAGGTTATGAGCACCATACCACTTCAACCAATAACAGCTTATTCACTATTTGATGTAGTCCAATAAATGATGAAAAAAGCCAAACCAAACCAAACTCACTGCCATCAATAGTGACCCCTCCTTGGGTTTCCAAGGAGGTATCACTGCGGAAATATTGCCCAATCTTCCTTCTGAGGAGTGGCTGGTGGATTTGAACTGCCAGCCTTCTGGTTAGCAGTCAAGTGCCTTAGGCACTATGTCACCAGAGAGGAAGAGCCAAATTAATTATGTGGATTAAAAATGGAAATAGAGTTGCTTTTTCAGTCTAATTCACTGAAAGAAAGAAAAGATAAATAAAATGTTCAATGATGTTTATTTTGAAGTCAATAAGGCATTTGACTGCTAACCAGAAGGCTGGTGGTTCAAACCCACCAGCCACTCCTCAGAAGGAAAATTGGGCAATCTACTTCTGTAGTGATACCATACCGCCTTGGAAACCCAAGGAGGGGTCACTATGAGTCTGAAACGACACAATGGTAGTGAGTTTGCTTTTTTGTTTTTGTTTTTGAAAGCTATTGAGAACTTCTAGAGTGGGCCATAGGAACAGCAATGATGCCCATTTCAGTGGCCACAGAGCATATGGTTGATGGTTCCCGCTCCTGAGTCCCCTCCAGAGGAATTTCTAGAGTGAACTGTAAGGACAGAAATAATGCTCTCTTTTCTTCCCTTATTTTAATAATACATTTATTTAACCCAGTATATCAAAGATATTATTATTTCAACATGTTGTTAATAAAAAAGTCAACGAGCATCCTTCTTATCATATTAAGCCTTTGTCATCTAGTGTGTATTTACACACACAGATGTCTGAATTCAGACCAACCACATTTCAGGTAGCTCATGGCTGCCATATTGAACACAACCCCAATCAACATCCCAGCAGGCATTTTTTGTAAAATTTGAGATGATCCTAAAGTTAGTGGAGACGTAAAGAATCCAGAATATTCAGAGCGATTTTATAGAAGAATAGCAAAGTTGGAGGATTCATACCACATGATTTCAACTCTTACTGAAAAGCTACAGTAATTAAGACTGTGATGTGTTGTTGTAAAGACAGACATATAAATCAATGGAAAGAATAGAGTCTAGAAATAAACTCACACATTTGCAGTTAATTCATTTTCAACAAAGGTGGCATGGTCATTCAATAGAAGAAAGTACAGACTTTTCAACAAACGATGCTAGAAAATTGAATATATTATTATACCCTCTCCCAAGAAAAAACTTAGACCTTTCCTCATATCATACAAAAATTAACACAAAATAGATTACAGGCGTAAATAGTCAACACCAGTCTGACCCATGCTGCTTCCAAAGATGTGCTTTTGAATGGACACAAAGCATTACGGTTAATGAGTCCCACCTTCTCTCTCCCATTCCCTTTATAGGGGCAGGGAGGCGGGGTGTGAAAAGTAGAGGGCAGACACCATGTCCTGCTCAGCACTTGTTCCCATGTAGTAACATATTCTGGCCTAGAAGGTCCTCAATAAATGCTCATTGAATTGAATAATGATGATTCTTTTGATCCTGAAGTCCTTTCTGAATCTCATGGTAAAATCATAGAACGGGAAGGAAATCTGGAGACTTTAAAAATTCCCCCTGATTTGGAAAAATGACATATTTGGAGACCCAGAGAAATTAAGCATTTTGTCCTTGTTCACACAGCCGGTTGGTTGTTGAGTTGGTCTTTGATGTCTGCTCTCCAGATTCTCAGTTTGGTGCTTCTCAGATTGGACATTTTTGTTAACTGAAACTTTGTATTCCATGAAATAACCACTTCCACAGGAATAGAGTATAGTTAAGCATACCCAATACAAATTTACTGAATGCAATTCAGTTAACCAAAATGCCTTCCAATATTTGAAAACTTTCTAGTTAGCTAAAGCATAACTTTGCAATCAACATTGATGGAAGTTTTTCAGGAGGTTTGAAAGATTATTGACTTATATTAACAACTCATCTGGGGAGATTTGCTTAGAAATGTTACAATTTATCCATCAGGATTATCATCATGATTCTGTTATAACTCAAGAGTTTGGAGGATTGTCTTTGTGAAGAGGAGTTTGGAACAATAAAAATTGTTATATGGTTAACAGTATGATTCACACAAAGCCATCTGCAACGTGTTCTAAAACACTCAGAAAACTTTTTGGAGAGCCAATTACTGGAGAAAGCTGTGAATGTAGAGCAAAATGAGAGTGTCTCTTTTTGTATGTGTGTGAGTGAGACAGAGAAGGCAGGGAAATGGAAGCAACTGTGGGAGAGAGTCAGCGTCCTGTGAGTGCTGCAGGGGAAAGAAAAACTGAAGCAGAGAAAAGAGCCAAGAATCATCCGTGTATCAGCAGAGGTTGAGTGGGAGATTCAAATCAGAACGTTAATCTGAAACTAAAAATAAGGTATGACAGAACCAACTCTGCTCAGAGCTAGAGAAGCAGAAACTCTGGAAAACAAGCTTCTGAAATTGCCTTGCTGTGCTTTATCTGGATGCATGCATGAATCTTCCCCCGCAGATAATCCTACATGGTGCTGTGGTTGTGGAAGTTCAGGTGTTCACGAACCTCTGTGACCTTGATAGGTCTCTCTCAAGGAACAATCATCCACTCTTAAAACATCACAATACTTATATGAGTGAGGCACTCAGAGTTATTTCAGCAAACTTTGTTTTTAACATGTTGGCATTTTGGACCTCGATTAAACCTTGCTAAGCAGCCAAATGTGACAACAAAATGGAGCTGGGTTTTGACAAAAGTGGTGTGGTGTGGTGTGGTGTGGTGGATTGGGTAAGAATGTAAACCTGAGTTCTCCTCGTGAAGTTCCCCCTACAATGGTGTCTCTTGGATAAGTGAGTACCCTGCATGTACTGCCAATCTTTTTACCACGGGGTGTAGTGAAATCGATGATCTCAGAGTCTCCTGTGGTTCTGACACTCTATGATGCCTTCTCGATCTTTTCTGTGAATTCTGAGAGTATCTGACCCACAAGTAAAAATCATACTCCCCTTACCTTGGTACACTGATTTAACTGTTGGCAACTGATCTGGTCTTTAAACTACCTTTTACCACACTGAGCTACTCCCCAACCCTAAGTCACTATTCTGCATACTGTTTAATTCTAACAGATAGAAAATGAGTTGACTGTATTAGTAAATTCTTTTTACTGAATTAGTTTATTAGTATGTTACCCTCTCAAATAAGGAAAAACAAAACAAATAGACAAACAAAAAGCACTTTATCCAGCATAAGAATAATAATGCTGGAAAGGTCAGGCATAGTATAGGTATGTGTGTGTTGGCTTTTAAGGGAGGACATTTATTAGTTAGGCCCAACCCACCACGTTGCTACCCATTTGCCTGTATACAAACTTACCTCAGGTCCACACAGTTAGACCAATTGTGCTTATAATACTTGAATGAAGTCATTTTTCTAAGACAAGAGAAATAGTTAAGTAGCAAGTAGTTTTCAGACTGATTACAGAGACCTAGTCAAATTAACTCAGTGAAGTAAGTTTAAGAATCATTTGAATGATAAGATAAATATGAATGAATGAATAAGTGAATTAATGAATTAATTTCTTAAAAAATGGATCAAAGTGGCAGAGGAGGAGATGAAGAGAGCTTCTTACGATGTGAAATAAATAAAAGTTGGTGACATGTAACTTCAAGAGCATGTTTCTTGGAACCTTAGTAACAGCTGCTCCTTGGTCTCTCCAAATCAGTATTTTGCTCTCAGTAGGACTCAGTTCAGGAGCCATGGTGGTGCAGTGGTTAAGAATTTGGCTGCTAACTGTCAGTGGTTTGAACCTACCAGCCACTCCACTGGAGAAAGATGTGGAAGTCTGCTTCTATAAAGATTTACAGCCTTGGAAACCCTATGAGACAACACTACTCTGTCATATGGGTTGCTAGGGATCAAAATTGATTCCATGGCAATGGTATAGGACTCAGTTATAGTCCTCATGTCTTCTTTCTGTCCTGCTACTAGTTGACTCTTTCTTGTCCCCATATTTTTTGTTTCTCCTTACTAAGCATGCTCAGCCCATCCAGATCTTTTAGCTGCAGTCTCATCACCCGCACTAATTTTTTTCCATGTGAAAGTTAGTTCCATTGACTCAGGTTATTGTTTTGGGCAAGGTCACAGAAGTCCTTGACCAGGTTTTGGGTCAGTTCTAGCTGCTGGGGAATGTAAGAGTTGGAATGGACACATGAAAAAAATGGCTTCCTCTACAGTAGAGTCTGTGGGTGGGGAAATGTCCCTTAGAAGGTGTGGTGTAGTAAATTACATAGTGTGGCTTTTCTAGCCATAAGTCTTTGTAAACTTCATGGTGAAATTTGCTGTGAGCAACTGAGTAGCTCCTGATTGTTAACGTTACCCATCTGGGGTATTTCTGTTGGGAGCAGCATGAAGTAACTTTCTGGGAAGTTTGCTCAGGTGTGTAGAATTCTGATATTGGGATTGGTAGGTTTGGGCAATTCTGCCAGGCTCAAAAGGAGCCCTCCTAGAGGCAGAATGAGTCCCTCTGACTGCTGGCTGGGAAAGACGTGCTGCTGAGAAAAACATGCTCCTGAGAGACATGTACTTGCTGAGAGAGAGACGTGAGAGACACACACTGCTGAGAGAATGATATGCTACTGATATTTGCTGGCTGCTGAGTGAGACAGCTGGCTGCAAGGGACTGAGTACATTTCTGAACTTGAATTGTAGCCTGTTGCTTCCCTAATAAACCCCATAATCTTTGAGTTCTGTGTAGCCACTGCAGCGAATTATTGAACCTAGCAGAGAGGTGTTGGGTGCTGCAGAAGGAACAGTTGGTGAAAGGGCTGGAGGGAGGCAGCATGTCTGGCCTCACAGGAATAGGCCTTAGGCTACTGATGGTGATTCTGCCTTCCTGTTGTGGGGTTAGTGGAGGTCAGAAAATGCGGCTTCCTTGTCCCCTTGGCAGAACGAGATAGAGGCAGCACAAACACGTGGCTGCTATACACAAGGTGAGTTTCACATTAAATCAAAACACATCTCAATCTCATTTCAGCCACACAACAATTATGAGGCAGGCTTGGCAGGGATTATCCCCATTTTAAGGATGGAGCTCTGGTAGCATAGTGGCTAAAGCACTTGACTGCTAACCAGAAGGCTGGCGGTTCAAACCCACCAGCCACTCCTCGGAAGGAAGGTTGGGCAATCCTACTTCCGTAGTGATACTGCCTCGGAAACCCAAGGAGGGGTCGCTATGAGTCGGGGCCGACTCGACGGCACATAACAACAACAACAACAACAACAAATAAAAATTCAGAGAGAATATGGCTTGTAGAGGTAGGTAAGGTCAGAAACGGATTTGCATTTTTTATATCTTTCTCAGTCTCAGAATATTGTTGTTGTTGTTGTTGTTATGTGCCGTCGAGTCGGCCCCGACTCATAGCGACCCCTCCTTGGGTTTCCGAGGCAGTATCACTACGGAAGTAGGATTGCCCAACCTTCCTTCCGAGGAGTGGCTGGTGGGTTTGAACTGCCAGCCTTCTGGTTAGCAGTCAAGTGCTTTTAGCCACTATGCTACCAGAGCTCCCTCTCAGAATATTAGGGATGGCCAAATAGATTCTAGTCTAGCCACCACATACCCATTCATGTCAAGCAGTCCATTCTATAGATGTGTAGAGGCCAAGAGAGATCACCATGAGTTATCCACTATAGACTTTATCTATTATATTTATCCACAACAAAGTTAGAAACTTCGAGTTTTATTTAATGCAAACCTTAGGAAAGTTACCTGCAACTCAGAGTTTTATCAGTGCTGGATGAATTATACAGCTATTGGTTTTTCTTATCTCTTTCTCTTCTCTTTACAAAGGAATAGCTTGAGATCACAGGATAAAAATTTAAGGTTATGCGATGGGATATTCCTGAATTTCTCGAGTTTTTAGCCCTAGTGTGTTTTTGACTCTCACTTTAACCAGAGCAAGGCTTGGTTCATCCCAATTGAGTTACCATAGTGACCCCAAATATTCTGTGATGATAGTTTTAAAGAAAGCCTCCTGTTTCCACACAGAGCAGAAGCTTTTCAAGACAGCCTAGCCTCATCAGAACTGATCATCTGTTGGACAATGGGGAGAGATTTCTGAGAAGGAATCCAGCCAAATAAACCTGGGATTTTTCACTCCAACACTGTCATCACAGGTGGTCCTTTGGGTGTTGCAGACACTTAACAGGATCGTCTGCTAACCAATAAACTGGAGATTGAGTCCAGCAGAAGTACCTTGGAAGAGAGACCTGATGATCTACTTCTAACAAACAGCAATTAAATCCCTGTGGAGCGTAGTTTGATTCTTACACACATGGGGTTGCCATGAGTTGGAGTTGACTCAACAGCAACTGGTTGGTTCTTTACTATATCAAAGGCCTGAGATACTCACAACTCCACAACAAATACAGTCCAAAAGCAGTTGTAAAAGCACAGAGGAAGAGTCCCACTTGCAAGTTTTCCCCTCAGAGACTGTACTTGGGAATATGGCCACAACATCTATTTTTCATCAATATCTTGTGGCTCTGATGTGAATGTCTCCAGCCTGTCCTGTCTTTTAGGCTCTTCTTTCACAACTACATGGATCATACACAGGTATTGTCTGATGCTAATGAACATGGAACTGCAGGCCTGATAGCATAAAATGGATGAATAATTACAGAACTTCCACAAATCAGTGTTTATCGCAAATCTCAGGTTGCTTACCATATGTGAACCAAATTAAGAGTTCAGTAGAGTGTACCAAAATAAATACCATCTGATTTTTTTTTTTTTTTTTTTAATCTGACCATCTGCAGGAATCTAGAGAGCAGGGAGTTCAATAGTTGGAAACAATTTGAGAAGCAAAATAGAGAATATTTTCAACTTTTGCATATAAGAAAGAAGCAAAGGGGAAGGAAGTTATACTGGAAGCAGAACAGGCTGTAGCTAGGAGCACTGGGTGCCATGTTTCTGCTGGTATCTAGCTCCCTGAACTACTTTCTCAACTTAAAGTGTCTTTGGCAATAAAATTAAAGTTTTGGACGAGGTGATCTTGAAAATCTCCTTCAATTCAACGATATTGTGAAATTCATAACAGGAAAACCAATTCTGCTTGTGACCACATTGTCTCCCTTTGGCCTGGTTGCAACTTCTGAAATCATAAGTAAAACCTAATTAGCTGGTGTTGAGAAGGTTGTTCACAGTGTACTCCAATCATCCTGAACATTTTGTTCTGTTCTTTTAATCTTCTCTTATTTTTTCTTGAAGAATTTGAGACTCATACCTGTCACACTTCATAAACTGGAAATACAGAAAAATGATACATTTTTTAAAATTGGAATTGCCTTTTAATGTTTTGCAAAAATATATTTAATTCTAGGAATTGAAAAAACATTCTGGTTTGTACATTCCTTTGTATAATAATTTAAATGCAGCAAGGATTGCTTATTGGAGCAAGGGAAAAAAAAAGGTAGAGGAGAGCTATATTTATGTGTTTATCTTGCCTTTAAATTAATCCCTCCTTTTTTTCCTGAGCCCTTTGGTTGCCATAGAAACTGGCATGGCCTCCAACAGAGATTCCTGAGACTTAATTGCATTTCGAGTTTCATAAACTCCCTATTAACCTTTGCCTGACAGATATATGTATGATGCCAAATGAGATAGATTAACAGCTTCATGTGATGTATATATTCGGGTTTCATGAACCCAATACTCTCTTTCAGTCAATTAAACATACTTAAATAATTGTGGGTGTGTTAATGTTGATGTGTTTCTTCCTTTTTGGGAAATGCCAGATTTTAATATATGTATGTCTAAGAGGTAAGGATATTTCTAAGGAAAGATTCAAAATGGAAGTTAAATATGTCTGTAGATGTTTAAATATATTTACACAGGCTACTATTTATACATCTGTCTATATGTAACATACATGTTTGCCATATATTGGTCACTGCCTAAAGCATTTTACATGTGTGATCTCATTTAATTTTCATAACAACTTTATGTAGCAGATACATGGTTTATAGTTGAGGGAACTGAGACTTAGGTTGTTGAAAGTCCCATAGCTAGTAAATAAAAGAGCTGGAATCATAATCCAAACTTGTTTGACTCCAGAGCTCGTAAGCCTTCCATATGTATCAGTTTGTTTGGTCTACAGGTGATATTCAGAACCAACCTGGAAACTGTGTATGGGGTTCCAGAGAAAGTCTCATTTTCCATGTGAATCATTCATTCACAGCTATCATCATTAAATGCCGTCAAGACTCCCCTGGTGGAGGGGAAAATGTGAGAGGGAGAAGTAGACATAAAAATATAATTACAGCTTGTTAAGTCTTACAAAAAAGTGTCACTAGCGAGGAGTTCCAGCAAGATGACAGACTAGGCAAACAAGCTACACAGACCCTCTGCAACAAAGCAATGAGAAACCAATTCAGAAGATGATCCTGGAGCCCTGAGCTTTGAAGAGAAGGATAAAGAAGTGGATTAAATGTCAACTGGTAGGAGAACCTGAATAAAACCATGAATGAGGAGACAAATAGAACATCAGACTGCCAGATGTCCTGGGGAAACAGCCATTTTGAATATTTCCTGATAGCAACCTGAGAATCAGCTCTGCTCACTGAGGACTACATGGGCAAGGACTAAATTGGACCTGACAACCAGAAAGGAAAAGGAGGCAGAAGGACCCACAGGGATCTGTGGACTGCTGGCGGCTGTCCTGAGGGCACAGCCATTTTGAATGTCTGCAGGCAGTGGGGATGGCCATTTTGGATGGATGCTAGTGGCCTTTCTTACCTGGACAGTGACTTAAAAGTGGGCTCCACTTGCCAGGGACAGCATGGGTGACAACACTGAAGGTTGACAACTGGAAAGGTGCAATATTCCCCTTGTTGCTCTTATATACCCCACACCCTCTTGGTGAACAAGGGTGTGACCATCCCCTGCCTCCACCCACGTTCTTGACCAGCAGGAATTCCATCATGGTCTGTGCCCTGACAGACCCTGAGTGCCGTGCCCCACCCCCCACAGTTTCTTTT
>NW_006921603.1:5499995-5502631 GCF_000298275.1 Orycteropus afer afer | reverse complement strand
ACCAACCATACCTGCACCTCCTTCAGCTCCACCCACTGAGTGTTTTTTAAAAAATACATAATAGCCAATACCAGTTCAACTCACCCTCAACTGCTCTTTACAAACAGCTAACAGAGATCTGTGCACACATACTCATTTTCTATTATACCCACGAGGAGATAGGTGGTGAGTGTCTAAGTCCTAATAACTAGTGAATAGAGGAGCACAGTACCCTGCTCACACAGATATATCAAAACAAAATAAAGGAAAACAAACAAACTTGGGTGAATCACACTCACATACAACCACAAATTAAACATAAATACAACACCACCACAATGTCTTTGAGGCAACAGACCATCACAGTCCACTCAAAAAAACAAGATAAAGTAGTAGAAACAAGGGACTGGGATACAAACCCAGAAAACATCCCTGAGGAAGAAATCCCTGAGGAAGAAGCAGCGTTGGAACTGCCTGCTAAGGAATTCAAAAGAATTATATTTGGGTACCTTCAAAAGATTGAGAGACAAATCAAAGAAAAAACTGACAAGATCAAGGAAAACACTGACAAAATTAAGGAAAACACAGACAATCCTCTAGAAAAATCTAGGAAAACAATTCAAGAACAAATTGACAAAATAAACAAAAAATTAGAAATTACACAAAAAATAGCAAATAGAAATTCAGACGATAAATGCTGAGATTTCAGAAATAGATAACATATTGAATGGGCAAAGGCATAGAATCAAATCAATGGAAGACAGAATTAATGAGATTGAAGACAAATACTTCAACACTATTTTGTTAAGGAATCAATCAGACAAAAGATTAAAACCAAATGAAGAAAGCCTAAGATTCATGTGGAATACCATCAAGGGAAATAACCTAGATGTAATTGGAATTCCAGAACAGGAAGAGGCAGATAAAACCCAGAGAAAATTATTGAAGATTTGTTAGAATAGAATTTCCCTAATACGATGAAAGATGGGAATATATTCATTCAAGAAGTTCAATGAATCCAAACAGGATAGACCCCAAAAGAAAATCATCAAGGCATATCATTGCCAAAATCACCAAAACCAAAGACAAAGAAAGAATTCTGAAAACAGCATGGGAAAAATGAAAAATTACTTACAAAGGCAACCAATAAGACTAAGCCCTGATTTAGCAGCAGAAACCATACAGGTGAGAAGGCAATGGGATGATATATATAAAGCTCTGAGAGAGAAAAATTCCTACCAAGAACTATATACCCAGTAAAACTGACCCTCAAATATGAGAATGAAATTAGTAGATTTCCAAATAAGCAGAAATTAAAGAAATTTGTTAAAATATGACTAACCTTATAAAAGATATTAAAGGGAGTCTTTTGGACAGAAACCAACAACCACAAATAACAATGAGTGATTAATACACGTGATGGCATAACCTAGAAACCAACCCAGATATAGAAGTACCCAAAGTAAAATAAGCTTACGTGACTGTAAATGGAGAACCAGAGGCAACAATTGGTAAATGAGGACAAGTACAAACCAAAAAGAGAGAATAATCAATGTAGTTATAGAACTTCTAAATGGTGAGGATGTCAAGACAATTGCGACTGTTTTAAACAGAACAGACTGTTTTAAACTTAGGAAGAATATTATAAATCAAACAAAAACAACAAACCTTCACATCAAAATAAAAAAGAGGTCAAGCACAAATATTTAGTAAATACCAAAACAAGAGCAACAAAGGAGATGATAACACAATTCATAAACAAAATGAGCTCAGCACAGAAAATTATATGGAAGAAATCAGCAATACCAATAAATAAATAAATAAGTAAATAAATAAATAAACAAACACATAACAAAATGACATCAATAAATTCATACCTGTCAATAATTACATTGAATGTCAATGGATTTTTAAATGTACCACTCAAGAGGCAGAGAGTTGCAGACTGGATAAAAAACATGACCCATCACTATGCTGTCTACAACAGACTCATCTTAGACACAAAGACAAAAATAGACTAAAAATCAAAAGTTGGAAAAAGATACGTCAAGCAAATGGCAACTAAAAAAAGTCAGGATTGGCAATATTAATTCTGATAAAATAGACTTTAAGACAAAAATGACCGTAAGAGACAAGGAAGGTCATTATATAATGATTAAAGGATCAGTTGACTATAAATATAATAAATATCGATGCACCAAATAAAAGAGGCCCAAAATACATAAATCAGACTTTAACAGAATTGAAAAGACAAATAGATGACTCCACAGTAATAGTTGTTGTTGTTGTTATGTGCCATTGAGTTGGACCCGACTCATAGCGACCACCCCTCCTTAGGTTTCCAAGGCAGTATCACTACGGAAGTAGATTGCCCAACCTTCCTTCCGAGGAGTGACTGATGGGTTTGAACCACCAGCCTTCTGGTTAGCAGTCAAGTGCCTTAGGCGCTATGCTACCAGAGCTCCCATACAGTAATAGTTGTTGTTGTGTGCAGTAATAGTAGGAGACTTTAATACACCATAGTATTAGGATACTATAGTAATAGTAGGAGACTTTAATACACCATTTTCAATAAAAGATAGTGCCGCAGACCAGCACAGCCACTGGGCTCCGCACTTAATTTCGAAGGTGACTTCGGGTGAATAGGGAGTCGGCGA
>NW_006921603.1:5494450-5499296 GCF_000298275.1 Orycteropus afer afer | reverse complement strand
TTCTCCCTGCTCCATGAACTTTTCATTATAACTAGAAACAATCATTCCCATTAAAATTACCAAGATCATTAAAGGACAAAAACAAAAGATAGAGGGAGCACACTTGACCCCAGGAAGCCTGCTGTTTCCTTGAAACAATCGCTTCAGGCTGGTGACTATGTCACGCGGACCCCACTGGGGTTGTCGTGGCAAGATAGAACTGGAAAGAAACTCAACAAAGATGCAGAAGAACTAAACAACGTGATCAACCAACTTGACCTTATAGACATCTACAGAGCACTTCAGCCAACAACAACACAATATACATTCTTCTTCAGCGTACATGGAACATTCTCCAAGATAGATCATACGTTAGACCACAAAGCAAGCCTCAATAAATTTAAAAACACTGAAATACTGCAAAGCATCTTCTCAGATCACAATGCTATAAAATTGGAAATCAACACTAGTAAGACCAACAGAAAAAGAGCAAACATATGGAAACTGAATAACTCCCTCCTCAAAAACATTTGGATAATAGAAGAAATAAAAAATGAAATGAAAAAATTCCTTGAATCAAATGAGAATGAAAATACAACAAACCAAAATCTTTGGGACACAGCAAATGATCAGAGGGCTATTTATAGCAATAAATGCACATATCAAAAAAGAAGAAAGAGCCAAATCAACACCTTAACCCAACATCTCCAACAATCAATTAGAAAAAGAGCAACCCCCCAAAAATAGCCTACATTCACCAGAAGAAAAGAAATGATGAAGATTCGAGCAGAAATTAGTGAAACAGAAAAAGATAGACATTAGGAAAAATCAATAAGACTAGAAGTTGATTCTTTGAGAAGATTAATAAAACCGGCAAATCACTGACAAACTTAACAAAGGATAAGAAAGAGAAGATGCAAATAGTGTGAATAAGAAATTAAAGGGATGACATTACAACAGGACCAACAGAAATAAAAAGAATAATATCAGGGTGAAGAATACTGAAAGCCTGCCAGAAGAACGAACAAATCTGTCCTGGATGAAGTACAGCCAGGATGCTCCTTGGAAGTGAGAATGGCCAGACTTTGTCTCACCTACTTTGATCACGTTGTTGGAAGGGACCATTCCCTGGAGAAGGATATCATACTTGGTAAAGTGGATGGTTTATGAAAAAGGGGAAGACCCTCAACGAGATGGATTGACACAGTGGCTGCAACAATGGGCTCAGATATGGCAAAGATTGTGAGGCTGGCACAGAACTGGGCAGTGTTTCGTTCTGTTGTACATAAGCTGGTTATGAGTCGGAGCCAACTTGCGGATGCCTAACAACATCAAACAACATGAAGAACTGTGTTGTAGTTGTTGTTACGTACCGTTGAGTTGGACCCAACTCATAGCGACCCCTCCTTTGGTTTCTGAGGCAGTATTGCTATGGAAGTAGCTTGCCCCATTTTCCTTCCGAGGAGTGTCTGGTGGGTTTGAACTGCTAGCCTTCTGGTTAGCAGTCAAGTGCCTTAGGCACTATGCTACCAGAGCTTCAACAAATTTAAAAACCTGGAAGAAGTGGAAAGATTTCTAGAAACACACTACTTAACTGTACTGACATTTGAACTGCTAGCCTTCTGGTTAGCAGTCAAGTGCCTTAGGCACTATGCTACCAGATCTTCAACAAATTTAAAAACCTGGAAGAAATGGAAAGATTTCTAGAAACACACTACTTAACTGTACTGACACACACTGAGGTAGGAAATATGAACAGACCCGTAACAAAAGCAGAAATTGAACAGGTCATAAAAAAACAATTACCAACAAAAAAAGTCCTGGCTCAGATGGTTTCACTGAGAATTCTACCAATCCTTCAGAGAAGAGCTGACACCAATCCTACTCAATCTATTCCAGAACATAGAAGAGGATGGAATCCTCCCAAATTCATTTTGTGAAGCAAGAAAAACCCTGATACCAATACCCAGCAAAGACACCACTAGGAAGAAAAATTATAGACCAATATGCCTCATGAATACAGATGCAATACTCTTCAACAAAATCCTGACCAATAGACTTCAACAGCATATCAAAAAATAATACAGCATGACCAAGCAGGATTCATACCAGTTATGCAAGGATGGTTTAACATTAGAAAAACAATCAATATAATCCATCACATAAGGAAAATAAAGGAAAACATGATCATATCAATCGACACAGAAAAGGCATTTGATAAAATTCAACACCCATTTCTGATAAAAACTTTCAGAAAAAATAGGTATAAAAGGGAAATTCCGCAACATAATAAAGGACAAATATGCAAAACCAACAACCAACATTATTCTCAGTGGAGAGAGACTGAAACCATTCCCCTTGCGAACAGGAACCAGACAAGGATGCTCTCTATCTCCACTTCTATTCAGTGTTGTATTGGAAGTCCTAGCCAGGGCCATCAGGCAAGAAATGGAAATCAAAGGCATCCAAATTGCTAAAGAAGAAGTAAAACTATCCCTTTTTGCAGGTAATATAATCCTATGTATAGAAACCCAAGAGACTCAGCAAGAAAGCTACTGGAACTTATTGAAAGGTTTAGCATAGTGACAGGATACAAGATCAACATACAAAATCATTTGGATTCCTCTATACCAGCAAAGATGTCTCTGAAAAGGAAATCAATACCATTTACAATAGCTACCAAAAAAATAAGATACTTGGGAATAAATCTTACCAGGAACACAAAAGACCTATACAAAGAAATCTACAAAGCACTACTTCAAGAAACTATAATGCTGTTGGTTGGTATGTACCATCAAGTCGAACCTGACTCATAGTGACCCCTCCTTGGGTTTCCGAGGCAGTATCACTACGGCAGTAGATTGCCCCATCTTCCTTCCAAGGAGTGGTTGGTGAAACTATAATAGATCTACATAAATGCAAGAACATACCATGCTCATCAATAGGAAGACTGAACATTGTGAAAATGTCAATACTACCCAAAGCAATCTATACATTCAATGCAATCCTGATCCAGATTCCATAAACATTCTTTAAAGACCCGGAAAACGAATCACTAATTTTATATGGAAAGGAAAGAGACCTTGAATAAGCAAAGCACTATTGAAGAAGAACAAAGTAGCAGGTCTCACATGTCCAGATCTCAAAAGCTACTACACAGCCACAGTTGTCAAAATAACCTGGTATTGGCACAACAACAGACACATAGACCATTGGAGCAGAATTCAGAACCCAGAAATCAATCTGTCTATCTATGGTCAGCTTATCTTTGACAAAGGGAAGAAATCAACTCAAATGGGAAGAGGTCTCTTTCATAAATGGTACTGGCAAAACTGGATATCCATTTGCAGAGAAATGAGACAAGATCAATATCTCACACCACACACAAAAACTAACTTCATATGGATCAAAGACTTAAATATGAAACCTAAAATTATAAAGTTCATCAAAGAAAAAATAGGGGCAAATTTAGGGGCATAAATAGACTATCAAACATGGCATAAATAGACTATCAAACACAACCCAAGATGCACAGACAATAGCAAATAAACTAGATGATTGGGACCTTCTAAAAATTAAATTCTTAAGTGCGTCAAAAGACTTCTCCAAAAGAGTTAAAAGAAAACATACAGAATGGGAAAAAATATTTGGCAATGACATATCAGACAAAAAACTTACCTCTAAAATGTGCAGAAAACTCCAACATCTCAATATCAAAAAGACAAATAATCTAATTTAAAAATGAACAGATGACATGAACAGACACTTCACCAAAGAAGATGTTCAGGCAGTTAACAAACACATGAACATGAATTTGTGATCATTAGCCGTTTAAAAAACAAAAAACAAACAAACAAAAAAAACAACCCACCAAACTCTCTGCTGTCAAGTTGATTCAACTCATAGCCACTCCTCCTTGGGTTTCCAAGGTGGTAGCTCTATGAAGGTAGATTGCCCAATCTTCCTTCCGAGGAGTGAATGATGGGTTTGAACCTCCAGCCTTCTGGTTAACAGTCAAATGCCTTAGTCACTACACCACCAGAGCTCCCAAAACCAACTTCACTGCCAACGAGTCAATTGCAACTCAGTGGGTTTCCTAGGTGGTAAATCTTTACGGAAGTAGATTGCCCCATCTTCCTTCTGCAGAGCAGCTGGTGAGTTTGATCTGCCAACCTTCTGGTTAACAATCTAATGCCTTATGCACTGTGCCACCACAGCTCCTTTAGCCATTAGAGAGATGCAAATCAAAACAACAATGAGATACCATCTCACCCCAGGATTAATAGCAAAGTTTAACAAGACAGGAAATAAATGCTGGTGAGGATGTGGAGAGATTGGGACTCTCATACACTGCTGTAAAATGATATAATCACTGTGGAAATTGATATGGCAATTCCTTAAAAAGTTGGAAATAGAAATACCATTTGATCCAGCAATCCTATTACTAACTATATATCTTAAAGAAGTGAGAGGCAAGGCATGAACAGATGCATGCACACCCATGTTCGTTGCAGCACTATTCACAATTGCAAAGAGATGGAAGCAACCTAAGTGCCCATTGACCAAGAAATGGAAAAACAAACTGTGGTAAATATACACAGTGGAATACTATGCAACCCTAAAGAATAATGTCGAATCTGCAGAATACCTCACAACATGGATGAACTTGGAGGATATTCTGTTGAGTGAAAAAAGTCAATCACAGAAAGACAGATATTGTATTAGTCCATTATTGTAAAAAGTCAAGGAAAGGTTTATACATGGAAGGAATCTTTTTTTGTTGGTTATCAGGGGTCAGAGGAGAGGGCAGGGAAAATTCCTAGATAGGTTGAAAATATATATGTGTGTGTATATATATATATATATA
>NW_006921603.1:5458609-5493320 GCF_000298275.1 Orycteropus afer afer | reverse complement strand
ACACACACACACACACACACACGGACATCTAATTGTTCCAGCACCATTTGCTGAAATCTCCTCTCTTTCAATGCAGTCTCCCGCAAATTTGGCCCACACAGACTTTCTTTTTGCTCTCCATTCTCCTCTTCAACTTAATTAACCTCTCTGATTGCTTCTGTTTTTCCTGTCATCCCATTAACAAAGTTTTGTATATCAGAGAATGGCCTGGGAACCAGTAAGAAATAGAATTTTCTCCTTAAAGGAGTTATGATTTAGAGAGAAGACAGCAGACCCAACTCAATATTTCTACTTTTATCTCTGCCATGGAGGAATAAACTGGGGGTGTGGAAGTCCAGAGAAGGGAGTGCAGTCGTTCTCACTGGGGAAGGGAAGGGGAGGCTTCACAGAAGCTGATCTCCAAAGATGTGTAGGTGTTTTCCAGGTGGAGAGTGGGAGAGAGGCATTCCCAGCTGAAGCAGCAGTATGTGCCAAGGATTGCAGGCATGAATGTTGTTGTTGTTGTTATGTGCCGTCGAGTCGGCCCCGACTCATAGCGACCCCTCCTTGGGTTTCCGAGGCAGTATCACTACGGAAGTAGGATTGCCCAACCTTCCTTCCGAGGAGTGGCTGGTGGGTTTGAACCGCCAGCCTTCTGGTTAGCAGTCAAGTGCTTTAGCCACTATGCTACCAGAGCTCCTGCAGGCATGAATAGGCATAGTGTATTTGAAGAACAGAAGACACTTTCTAAGATAAATCCAAAATATGTAAAAGCAAGAGGACAATATGAACTGGCCATTTTCTAGATGCAAAGGAAGTGGAGCTAACAGGGTCAGAGAGCATTTAGTCCAACCCTTTTCACTTTACTTTTGAGTAGATAGAGATCCAACTATTGCAACTGAACCTTTTCACTCTGAACATGACTTGCTTCATGAGCTTTCAGCTGCTTCCGTTAGCCATGTTCAAAGGGTCCCAAGTCATTGGGTCTGCCACTTTTTGGGGTAAGTTCTAGTATCAAATGGGAAGGTCTTTCTAACAGATTTTGGATAGATAAATTCATTATTCATATTTAATCAACTAATTTAATAGAGACTTTTCAAATTCATGTAGTACTCTTACAGTTTGTTGACCAATTTCAACGTGGTAGTACACAAAATTGAATTGTTATTTTTCTATTGTCATGACCTTCCACTGAACTATTTTAAATTTTCCTTCTTTACTGGGATAACAGATGTTTTCATGGCATCTAACAAAAAGAAAGCAAAACATAATTTACTGGTCCCTTTGGTGATTAGAAGTATGACTTGTCTGAAATTCCAATTTCATATCTGACTCAAAAATTTTCCCTATCATCATCCAAGCTTGAGACTCCATGGACTGCAGGGTGTATGTGATGGGGAAGTTGGAAGGGCAAAGGCTATTTTTTTATTCCACATCTCCTCTTCCTCATATGAGGGGCAGGCTGAGCTCATTTACTCTCCTCTCTTTCCTCTTCAGTGTCTGACCCTGAATTGTGTGTAGAAGAAAAGAGAAAGAGGGCAAGAGTTTCTGGTGGTGGTGTTCTCTCTGTTGGTTGTTGATGCCTTTCTGACCCAAACTGATACCTGACTATTCATGCCCACTGTGTAGCGAGTGTCTAAACGCAGGGTCTAATGAGATAACAGACCTCAAGGGAGAAATCTACCCCCAATTCAACATTTATTGACCATCTTCTAAGAGCTAAGCACTTGACATGTCCTGGGGTAAAAAGATAGAGAAGATCCTACCTGCAAGAACCCACAGTTTATTGTACTTTCCTATGATCTTCATAAAACAACATAAAGAGCATTGGATTAGAGGTCAAAGACCTGGCTTTTACTTTACCTTTCCTGTGTCTTTGAAAGCTTTAGTTTTCTTGTATATAAAATGGGGTTGGGTATATATCTTGGTCTTGCTGGATTGTTGAGAAAAGAGAGAGAGAAAACAGAAGACTATGTTTTGTGACTCAAGAGGAATATTGCAAATGTAATTCTCATACCTGTAAAGATGTACCTGCCCAGGGTCCCATTCCTTCATACCACTGAGACATGTACAGGCGTTTCTTTTTTTTTTTTTTATAACTTATGTCTCTCAGCATTTTAACCTAAGCCTTGGGAACTTAGGTCAAACTAGACTATAATGGATGACATTCAGGAAAGGTGGAGGAACATGAATGGCTCAGAGAGCTTCTGTTCCAACTCCAACCCTCACAATGTAGGAAGCTAGCTTTTTGTTTATCTATATGGTTGAACTTACTGCTGTCTCCTATAAGGTGTGGGAATTGGTTGAGGATAGTTGGACAAACTTTTAAGCAATCATTTTAGAGAGGTAAAGAGAAACTGCTTTAATCCTGGAGCTTGGTTGTTGTTATGTGCCGTCAAGTTGGACCCGACTCATAGTGACCCCTCCTTGAGTTTTCGAGGTGGTATCACTGTGAAAGTAGATTGCCCCATCTTCCTTCCGAGGAGTGGCTGATGGATTTGAACTGCCAGCCTTCTGGTTCGCAGTCAAGTGCCTTAGGCACTACGCTACCAGAGCTCCCAATCCTGGAGCTAGTTTAATAAAAAAAAAATATTTATTAGTTTTATCTTGTTTAAATTCTAAATTAAAACAACTTTGAGTCTTTTGAGGTGAGGAAGAAAATGTATATTCCCACAACCAGGTTACTCGCAGTACTAAATAGAAGACTGATTGTAAGAAAAGTCATATTTTTTGAGCCGCTAAAATCTTAGTATTTTAGCATCTTTGAGAAATAGCACCATTGGGGAGGTTTTCTATCTTTTCACTGTGAAAGTGAACACAATATGGACAGACCAGGCAGGCTTCGTACCTTTGGATATCATAGATAATAAGATTGAAACTTCATTATCCAACTTATGTCTAATTATGATTTTGATACTCTGTTCTGGAATTTGAGGCCAAAAAGGGAAAATTACATAAAACAACAGAGAAGACACAAAGGATCTCTATTAATATATATCCTTGTGTAAAAAAGGAATTTGAACTTGATTATTTTCCTTATTAGCTAAAGAACGAAGTGGGAAGCTAGCATTTGAGAATTTATGAATTGTTCTATAAGAAGTGTTTGTGTAGTTTCAGTAATTCCTGTCTCATAGGAGGAATTTCCTGCATCTAAGAGAATGTCATAGCACTGTTTTATGTGAGAACAAATATTAAAGAAATCTGTCACTATCACTAGAATAAAATCTGAAAATAATTCTTGACCTTTTCTAATTTTTTTTTATCAAGTTTCCTAGATGGAACATGAATCTCTGATTGGCTCTATAACAATGCTAATTTCTTATGGAAGTCCATCAGTTTCTTGACTCTAAAATTTCCAAAATGATACAGCAAAACCTTCATGAATGGAGACTAAAAATATATGCTTTATCCTGCTATTGGAAGCTTTTCTTCTTCCTTGTCCTCAGACTATAGCTTAAATCCATTATCATTACCAACTTTTGCTTCATCAAACACTTGTTGAGAATGACATTGGCCAATTAGACTTAGATCTTGATTATATCCCTCCTGAATTTAGAGACCATCTAAAGAATAGATTTTATTCATTGAACATCAATGACTGAAAACCAGAGGAATTGTAGGATGACATCAAGAACATAATCCATGAAGAAAGCAAAAGGTCATTAAAAAGACAGGAAAGGAAGAAAAGACCAAAGTGGATGTCAAAAGAGACTCTGAAACTTGCCCTTGAATGGAGAGTAGCTAAAGCAAATGGAAGAATCAACAAGATAAAAGAGCTGAACAGAAGATTTCAAAGAGCAGCTTGAGAAGACACAGTCAATTATTATAATGAAATGTGCAAAAACGTGGAGTTAGAAACCCAAAAGGGAAGAACACCCTTGGCTGAAAAAAACTGAGGAAAAAATTTAAGCCTTGAATCGTACTATTGAAAGATTCCATGGGCAATATATTGGATGATGCAGGAAACATCAAAAAAAAAAGATGGATGGAATACACAGAGTCACTATACCAAAAAGAATTGGTAGGTGGTCATTCATTTCAAAAGGTGGCATATGATCAAGAACCAATGGTATTGAAGGAAGAAGTCAAAGCCGCACTGAAGGAATTGGTGAAAAACAAGGTTCCAGGAATTGATGGAATAACCACTGAGCTGTTTGAACAAATGGATACCCCACTGGAGGCACTCACTTGGCTATGCTAAGAGATTTGGAAGACAGCTACCTGACCAACTGACTGGAAGAGATCCATATCTATATGCATTTCAAAGAAAAGTGATCCCACAGAATGTGGAAGTTATTGAACAATATCATGATACCACATACGAGTAAAATCATACTGAAGATAATTCAAAAATGGTTGCAGTGGTAGATTGACAGAGAACTTCCAGAAATGCAAGCTGGATTCAGAAGGGGACATGGCACAAGGGATACCATAGTTGATGTCAGATGGATCTTGGCTGACAGCAAAGAATATCAGAAAGATGATTACTTGTGTTTTATTGACTCTGCAAAACTATTTGATTGTGTGGATCATAACAAATCGTGGATAACATTGAGAAGAATGGGAATTCCAGAACATTTGATTGTACTTATGAGGAACCAGTACGTAGACCAGGAGGCTGTCATTCAAACAGAACAAGGGGATACTGCATAGTTTAAAATCAAGAAGGGAACGCATCAGGGTTGTATCCCTTCACCATACATATTCAATCCATATGCTTAGCAAATAATCTGAGAAGCTGGACTATATGAAAAAAACCCATGGCATTAGGATTGAAGGAAGACTTATTAACAACCTGCAATATGCAGACAACACAACTTTGCTTGCTGAAAGCAAGGATGACTTAAAGTACTTACTGATTAAGATTAAAGACTACAGTTTGCAGTATGGATTACACCTCAATATAAAGAAAACACAAGTCTTCACAACTGAACCAATAAGCAGCATTGCGAGAAATGGAGAAAGGATTGAAGTTGCCAAGGACTTCATATTGCTTGGTTCTACAATCAATACCAATAGAAGCAGCAGTCAGGACATCAAAAGATGTATTACATTGGGCAAATCTGTTGCAAAAGACCTCTTTCAAGTGCTGAAGAGCAAAGATGTCTCCTTAAAGACGAAGATGCATCTAACCCAAAACATGGTATTTTTAATTGCCTCATATGCATGTGAGAGCTGGACAATGAATAAGGCAGGCCAAAGAAGAGTTGGTGCTTTTGAGTTGTGGTGTTGGCGAAGAATGCTGAAAGTACCATGGACTGCTAAAAGACCAAACAAATCCGTCCTGGAAGAAGTGCAATGAGAGTGCTCCTTGGAAGCGAGAATGGCCAGACTTTGTCTCACCTATTTTGGTCATGTTGTCCATTCTCTGGAGAAGGATGTCATGCTTGGTAAAGTGGAGGGTCAGTGAAAAAAGAAAGGTTCTCAACAAGATGGATTGACATAGTGGCTGCAGCAATGGGCTCTGGTATAGTAGGGATTGTGAGGCTGGCACAGGACTGGGCAGTGTTTTGTTCTGTTGTATGTAAGGTTGCTATGAGTTGGAGAGACTCGATGGCACATAACAACAACAACAACAAGACTTAGCAGACATATAAAGAACACTCTACCCAACAAGAGCACAATATACATTCTACTCCTGTCCACATGGATCATTCTCCAGGATAGACTACATGTTATGCTCTTTAAGAACAATCTATATGAGATCAAAAATTAGATAGGAACCTTAGGAGGCATGAGTTTATGTTCATGAGAGAACTCAGAAAATGAGGGTGTGAATGGTTGTACAACTCAAAAAATGTAATAAATGTAATTGTAGAAATCACTGAATATATGTTTTGCTGTGCATATTCTTGACAACACTAAAATTTAAAAAGAAGAAAATAAATTGAATTACTGAGTAAGTGCAAGAGATGCAGAGTAATGATGTATAAGACGTGGTTCTTTAAATGAATGATTTTACAACTTTGTTGGGTACATAGCCATAAAAAATAAAGCTACTATAATTAAGCACAGGTATTCTTGGTACTAGACTTAGAGAAGGAGCTCTGATAGCATAGTGCCTATGGCACTTGACTGCTAACAAGAAGGCTGGTGGTTCAAACCCACCAGCTACTCCTTGGAATGAAGGTTGGGCAATCTACTTCTGTAGTGATACTTCCTTGGAAACCCAAGGAGGGGTCGCTATGCGTCAGGTCTGACCTGATGGCAAATAACAACAGTCTTAGAGATATTTCTTGCTCTAAGCTTTTATCTGGGTATTATCAGTATTATCTCGAGGGCAAACTCTGAGTCATAGAGGCTTAACAATGGCCTTTTGCCATTGCATGTAAAGTGGAGGATTGATTGTTTTTTTCATGTCTGTAAAGAAGACTGTTGAAACGTTTACTGAGATTGCATTGAATCTATAGATTGCTTTGGTTAGTATTGACATCTTAATAATATTAAATATTCCAGTTCATGAACATGGAACATCTTTCCATTTTTTTTAGTCTTTAAACTCTTTCAGCATTGTTTCATAATTTTCTTTGTACAAGTCCTTCACAACCCTGGTTAGATTTTTTCCTAGGTATTTTATCCTCTTAGATGATATTTGAAATGGAATTGTTTCCCTAATTTCTCTCTTGGATGTCTCATTGATGGTGTGTAGAAATCCAACTGATTTTTGTTTGTTGACCTTGTACCCTGCAACTTAGCTAAATTCTTATATTAGCTGTAGAATTCTTCCTGTGGAATGTCATAGAATGAATTGTGCCACCCCTCAAATATGTGTCAACTTGGCTGCACCATGATTCTGTTTGATAGTTATGCAATGATGTAATTTGGCAGTTATGTAATGATATAATCACCCCCTATGATGTGATCTGATGTGATCAGCCAATCATTTGTAAGGGGATTAGGGTGTGATGCAACACCCTTACTCACATCATAGCCTTGATCAATGTAAGAGGGCTGGACAATGAATAAGGAAAACTGTAGAAGAACTGATGCATTTGAATTGTGGTGCTAGCAAAGAATATTGAATGTTTCTTGGACTGCTAGAGGTACAAGTAAATCTGTGTTGGAAGAATTATAGCCAGAATGCTCCTTAGAAGAATGGCCAGACTTTGTCTCTGGTACTTTCATCACATTGTCAGAAGGAACCAGTTCCTGGAGAAGGAAATCATGCTTATTAAAGTAGAGGTCCGTGAAAAAAGGGAGACCCTTAATGAGATAGATTGACACAGTGGCTATGAGGATGGGCTTAAGCATAGCAATGATTATGAGGATGGCACAGGACCTGGCAATGTGTTTTGTTGTACACACGGTTGCTATGAGTCAGAACCAACCTGATGGCACCCAACAACAACAAATCTGTGGTAGAATAAAAAGTCAAAACAGTGTTTGTCTACCACATATCAGATGCTGTGTTAGGAACTTGGCAGTGAGGTCCCTGGCCTTTGGCAGTTCAGAGTGGTGGTAGCAGATCTGAGACCTGCTCTACTCATGCTAAGTAACCATCTACGTCTTCATAGCTGAGAGTGGAAGCCTATAAGTGCCACAAAGGCAGGGACTGTGCCAGTTTTGCTCACCATTGCTTTCCAGCACCTGTCTCAGTAGATGGCTCATAAAGTCCCTCAATCAATATTTGTGGGAAAAGAGAATCCCCTCCCGAACTGCATACGTCTACATGTTTATATTCATTATCTCTGAATTCTTGCAATTTGTGCCACATAATTTAGCACTTGATTATGTACCATATGGTAATGTTCTCTAATGTGTATCATTTTATCATCCCAATCATCTACACTAACACAGTGAGTGAGCAAGTAAGAGAAAGAGAGATTATATGAGTTATAAGTTTCTGAGGTGATTGCAGTGATTGTGTAGCAAATTAATATGATGGTGTGATGGACTCTGCAGTGATTCTAGGATTGCTGGGAGTTTGGGATGGTAGTTCAAGCTCAGTACTGTGCTAGGCTGAGGGAGAGCACAAAAGAAGCAGAATACATAGTCCTCAGGCTTAAGGATTTCGTATTCCCATCGGGAACATAAAATCATCAAGAAAGTAAGTAGTACACTACTGGGAGACTTGGTAGGAGCATCACCACTCTCACTTTCTGTGTTCACAGCTGACTTTGTCACACCACCATGGCACTTTTCCACTCTTATGGGTTGACTTGTGTCCCCTCAAAAAAGGTAAATTAAAATCCTAACCTCTATGCCTGTGAATGTGATCTTGTCTTGAAATAGGGAGTTTGAAGATGTAATTAGTTAACATGAGGTCACACTAGAGTAGTTATTGTATGCTGCTGAGTCAATTCTGACTCATAGTTGCCCTATAGGACAGAACAGAAATGTCCCATAGGGTCCCTAGGCTGTAATCTTTATGGGAGCAGATAGCCAGGTCTTTTCTCCCTTGTAGCCACTGGTAGGTTTGAAGCACCAATCTTTCAGTTAGCAGTTGAGTTCAAGCTTAGTACTGTGCTAGGCTGAGGGAGAGCACAAAAGAAGCAGAATACATAGTCCTTGGGCTTAAGGATTTCGTATCCCCATTGGGAAGATTAAATAATCAAGAATGTACATATAACCATTGTACCACCAGGGTGCCATACCAGAGTAGGGTGGGCCCTAATCCTATATGATTGATGCCTTTATAAAAAGAGGAGAAGAGACACGCAGAGACAAGGAGGGAAGATGGCCATATGAAGACGAAAGCAGAGATTGGAGTTATGTTGCCATAAACCAGGGAGTATCTGGAAAATAAACAAAAGCTGAAAGAGGCAAGGAAGGATCTTTCCTCTAGAACCTTCAGAGAGAACATGGCCTGGCCAACATTTTGATTTCCTACTTCTCCAGAACCATGAGGCAATAAATTTCTGTTGTTTTAAGCTACCCAGTTTGCAGTACTTTGTCATGGCAGCCCTAGGAAACTAAGACCCCTACTAACTTTAACACTGCTCCAGACAGCCACACTAAACAACTGGAATTGGTAGGTGAGATGAACATAGAAAGAATGAGAAGTTAACGGAAGGCAGTCAAGACAGATTTCTGTGAGTTTTAGAGGTCAGAGAAAGCATCATGGAGAAGGTGAATTAATATGAACATAAATCACAGCTCCACACACTGGAACTCTGTGCTAGCCATAGATCTTACTGACTCATACTGAAAGCCTGGAGGTCCACAGCAACATCAAACATAATACCTCTCAAGAGGGGCTGTACTGAAGATGGGCACCATTCTCATAGTTTTCTTTGGGGCTGACTTCTCCAAACCAGAGATGTCCCTGAGAAAGGCTACAATTGGCCCTGTAAGGAAGTAGGAAGGGAGGCACTAGAGGCCCTATAGGGATGGGCCTTGGTTACCACAGCTGGTTACAATCAAAACAAGGATTTTCTGTTGGCCTGATTAATGTGCTATATCAATGACTTCCCCAAATAAAGCCTTTCTGAAACTGGAGAACACCAAGATGATGTTGCTACAACTCTCCACGCTGCAGAATCCTCACAGCAACTGAGCTCTTTGTTTGGTGAGCACATAATATCTGACAATTGAAGAACTGAGTTCCTATGATGACTGTTTACAATCAAAGTCTTTTAGAGAAAGAATTTGGAGAGATGATACATCTAGTTAACCAAATTTCTTATGTGGGTATTATTTATAGGTACATCTGTTAGTAACATGGAGAAGAATTTGCCTCATCAAAGTTTGAGCCTTAACAGGCTTTTATAGCTACAGAACTTTGTCAAATAAGGAAGGATGATGTGTTTCCTCTCAACTTTAAAATGTATCAGGAGAACTAATACTTCAGCCAGCATCAAGCCCTCATTCATAGCTATATTTTAGAATTTTCTACTTCCCAGAAGTATGTAACTTGCAATAATAATAATAATAATAATAATAAATGTCAAGATTGTTAAGAAAGAAACAAAACTCAAAATGGGGGAGGGCTCTCCCTGTGTTTTTTTTAAAATTCCTTGGGGATTTTCCTAGATGTCCAGTCCCAAAATTTTACCACTCCTGGCATTTTCCTGAGTTCTCCATCTGCTTTCATCTCACTAGAGAATTCTCATTTTAAAGTACAATGCTTGCTGATTAAAAGAGATATTTCTTATTGTAGCCTGAAGTTCTACCACTCATCTGTCAGTTTATCATACTGTGGTGCCTTGTGTGTTGCTGTGAGGTTATAAGCTATGCCACTGGTATTTCAAATTCTAGCAGTTCAACCATTGTGCACAGGTTTCAGTGGAGTTTCCAGACTAAGACAGACTGGGAATAAAGATGGGCCATCCATTCTGAAAAAATTGGCCACTGAAAACCTTATGAACAGCAGTGAAACTGTCTGATATAGTGCCAGAAGATGAGACCCATAGATTGGGATGTACTCAAAACATGACTGGGAAGAGCTACCTGCTCAAAGTATTGTTGTTGTTGTTGTTATGTGCCATCGAGTCGGCTCCGACTCATAGCGACCCCTCCTTGGGTTTCCGAGGCAGTATCACTACGGAAGTAGGATTGCCCAACCTTCCTTCCGAGGAGTGGCTGGTGGGTTTGAACCGCCAGCCGTCTGGTTAGCAGGCAAGTGTCTTAGCCACTATGCTACCAGAGCTCCCCCTCAAAGTATAGTTAAGCTTAATGATGTGAATAGAGTAAAGCTTTTGGGACCTCCATTTGCTGATGGGGCATGACTCAAAATGAGAAGAAAGAGCTGAAAACATTCATTAATAATTGGAACATGGAGTGTATGTAGTATAAATCTAGGACAAATGAAAGTTGTCAAAAATTTAATGAAATGCATAAATATTGATATCTTAAGCATTAGTATTGGCCATTTTGAATCAGACAATCATATGGTCTACTATCCTGGGAATAACAAATTGAAGAGGAATGGCATCATATTCATACTCAAAAAGAACATTTCAAGATGTTCTTTTTGCCTTAAGTCCAACATTGTCAGTGATAGGATAATATTCATACGCCTACAAGGAAGACCAGTTAATATGACTGTTATTTCAATTTATGCACCAACCACTAAAGCAAAAGTTGGAGAAATTGAAGATTTTCACCAATTCCTGCAGCCTAAAATTGACCAAACATGCAATCAAGATGTATTGATAATTACTGATGATTGGAATATGAAAGTTGGAAACAAAGAAGAAGCATGAGTAGTTGGAAAATATGATGTTGGTGATGGATATGATGCTGGAAATCGCATAATAAAGTCTTGCAAGAACAACAGCTTATTCACTGCAAATACCTTTTTTTCAACAATATATATGGCAACTGTACACAAGGACCTCACCACATGGAATACACAGGAATCAAATCGACTACATCTGTGGAAAGAGGTGATAGAGAAGCTCAGTATCTTTAGCCAAAACAAGGCCAGGAGCTGACTGTGGAACAGACCATCAATTGCTCATAGGCAAGTTCAAGTTGAAGCTGAACACAGTTAAAGCAAGTCTACAAGAGGCAAAATATGACCTTGGTTGTATCCCACCTGAATTTAGAGACCACCTCAAGAACGGATTTGACATAATGAACACCAATGATCAAAGACCAGATGAGTAGTAGGATGACATCAAGAACATCATACATGAAGAAAGCATAAGGTCATTAAAAAGACAGGAAAGGAAGAAAAGACCAAAATGAATGTCAGAAGAGACTCTGAAACTTGCTCTTGAAAAGAGAGTAGCTAAAGCAAATGGAAGAAATGATGAAATGGAAATCGAAGATGAAATGGAAGAAAAGACCTGAACAGAAGATTTCAAAGGGTAGCACCAGACAACAAAGTAAAATGCTATAATGAAGTGTGCAAAGACCTGGAATTAGAAGACCAAAAGGGAACCACACCCTCAGCATTTCTCAAGGTAAAAAAACTGAAGGAAAAATACAAGCCTTGAATGGCAATATTGATGGACTCTGTGGGCAAAATACTGAATGATGCTTCCTACATCAAAAGCAGATGGAAGGAATGCACAGAGTCACTGTACCAAAAAGAATTGGTTGATGTTCAACCATTTCAGGAGGTAGCATATAATCATGAACCAGTGGTACTGAAGGAAGAAGTCCAAGCTGCATTGAAGGAACTGGTGAAAAACAAAGACTCCAGGAATTGACAGAATACTCGTTGAGATATTTCAAAAAAGGATGCATTGCTGGAGGCGCTTACTCATTAATGCTAAGAATTTTGGAGGACAGCTACCTGACGAGACAACTGGAAGAGATCCCTACTTATGCCCTTCCAAAGAAAGATGATCCAACAAAATGTGGAAACTATTGAACAATATCATATGCAAATAAAATTTTGCTGATGATAATTCAAAAACAGTTGCAGCAGTATATTGACAGGGAACTTCCAGAAATTCAAACTGGATTCAGAAGAGGATGTGGAGCGAGGAATATTATTGCTGATATCAGATAGATCTTGGTTGAAAGTAAAAAATACCAGAAAGATGTTTACCTGTATTTTATTGACTATGCAAAGGTATTTGACTGTGGATCATAACAAACATGAATAACATTGCATAGAATGGGAATTACAGAACACTTCATTGTGCTCATGAGGAATCTATGCATAGACCAAGAGGCTGTTGTTCAAACAGAACATGGGGATACTGCATAGTTTAAAATCAATAAGGGTGTGTGCATCAGGGTTGTACCCTTATTGTACTTATACAATCTATATGCTGAGTAAATAATCCAAGAAACTGGACAATCTGAAGAAGAACATGGCATCAGGATTGAAGGAAGACTCACTATAACCTGTGATATGTGCATGACACAACCTTGCTTGCTGAAAGTGAAGATGACTTAAAGCACTTACTGATGAAGATCAAAGACTACCGTCTTCAGTATGGATTACACATCAATATAAAGAAAATGAAAATCCTCACAACTGGACCAGTAAGTAACATCATGATAAATGGAGAAAAGACTGAAGTTGTCAAGGATTTAATTTTACTTGGATCCACAATCAACACCCATGAATGCAGCAGTCAAGAAATCAGACATCATATTGCAATGGGCAAATCTACTTCAAGGGATCTCTTTAAAGTGTTAAAGAGCAAAGATGTCACTTTGAAGAGTAAGATGTGCAAGCCATGGTATTTTCAATTGTTACATATGCTTGTGAAATAAGGAACACTGAAGAAGAATTGGTGCATTTGAGTTGTGTTGGAGAAGAATACTGAAAATACCATGGACTACCAGAAAAATGAACAAATCTGTCTTGGAAGAAGTGCAGTTGGAATGCTCCTTAAAAGTAGGAATGGCCAGACTTCATTTTTGGTACTTTGGTCATGTAGACAGGTTTTTGTTAGCAGCTGAGTGCTTAACCACTGCACCACCAGGGCTCCTTTTGCTGAGTTAAACAAACAAGCAAACAAACTCTGAGTTAGAAGGAAAAAAAAAAAACAACTTTAGAGCCCGAAAAGACCTAAGAGAGCATCTAATTTAATCTCTTCATTTTGGGGGAGAAGAGTGAGTAGAGCCTGGCCTGGGTGCACACAGCCAGGGGTTGGGTACATAGGCAGGTCTACAATCTACATCATGGACTACTAAGCAAGTGCTCATCCAGGCAGAGGTGTATCTACAAAAAGTAGCACTATAGCAAGCACTGAAATTGTACCCTTGTCCAAACATCTGACATCCATCTTGTAGATAACTTTACCATAATATTAGTTTAAAAATACAAGTCAAGCTTGTTAATCTTTTACTTAACACTTTATGGCACTACATGAAAATTACAACTGCATCTTCCTTGCTTTAAGTAATGAAAATTGGTCTATAATGTGCTCAAAGACTTTTTCTTAGTTTCCCTTTCTGCACTCAGCAGACAAAATCACAGACCCATGGAGACTCAAATATGAAAGTATTAGTTTAAACTCGTGAATCATCTCTCATAGCTGGCATAACTGCAATGGTTAATAGAAACCACTGAGTGGCGCCCCACTTCACATGGTGCCCGGGGCACAAACCATACCTGCCACACCTTAGATATGTTCTACAACTGCAGGCAAAGGCACGGCAGTGGAATCAGATCTGACTCATAGCGACTCCTCCTTGGGTTTCCGAGGTGGTATCACTACGGAAGTAGATTGCCCACCCGTCCTTCTGAGAAGTGGCTGGTGGGTTTGAACTGCCAGCCTTCTGGTTAGCAGTCAAGTGCCTCAGGCACCACACTACCAGATAACAAGGCATGCCGATTCTGTATTCTTTCTTGAGTCTTTGATTTTCTTTACTCTGGATGGTAAGAGAGCAATAGTTGTATGTATCTTAGATGGCCACTCACAAGCTTTTAATGCCCCAATCACTTACTTATTAAACTAGGATGCAGAATAATGACCCTTGTGGATTATGTTATGCCAATTGATGTAGACGTCCTCCAAAACTATGGTCCTAAAACCTCAAGGCCAGTGACTCAGTCTCTCAAGGTGTTTGGTTATGACTAAGAAGTTTGCATAGATTTGCCGGCTTTGTGCTCTACTGTACTCCTGGATATATTTGTAGCACATAGAAATACATGTGTAGACATGTCTTCTGCAGAACCTATATATGCTCACCAGTGTACTTCCTTATGCCATCGCACACCTGTTCAGCTCACATATCTACCTATGTACTCACTTGTAAATTATTATTTGTTGTTATTGTTATTGAAGGTTGTTGTTGTTGTTATGTGCCGTCGAGTCGGACCCGACCCATATAATAGCATTTACTGTTGTTGCCTTTTAGTCTTGTGCACCTCCCGGTATCTTCCTCTGCTTTGGTCATGTTATGCTGGCCTCCCCCTTATTGTGTATTGCCTTTCCCTTCACCCTGTTAATATACTTCTACTGTCTAGTTAGTGATTTTCCCTTCCTCCTCTCCCATCCCTGGTAATCATTAAAGAATATTTCTTTCTGGCACATTTGAATGTGTATGTGTTCATTTGGAGAGACTCTGTCAGATAGGGGTTGGCTGTAATCTTTACAGAAGTCAGCTGTTGGGCCTGAATCTTCTGTGGTAACACTAGATGGGTTCAACCTAGCAACCTTTGGGTACCAGTTGAACTCAGACCATCAGAGCCACTCAGAGACCCTAAAGAATGTTTCTTACTGTGTGCAAACCTTTTCTTGATTTTTTTATAATAATAGTCTTAGACGGTATCCTTTTGTGACTGGTTTATTTCACTGAGCATAATGTTGTGAGATGTTTCACAGATTCATCGTTACTCTTTAACATCTCATAATATTCATTATGTGTATGTACCATAATTGTTTATCCATTCGTCCATTGATGGACACTTAGGTTCTTTCCATCTTTCTGCTATTATGAATTATGCTGCGATGAGCATGGATGTATATCTATCTATTTGTGTCATGGCTCTTATTTCTCTAGGATATATACCTAGTAATGGGATTGCTAAATGGGACCTCTTTGTTTAAATAAAATTCGAAAGCCAGTACGTTGTTTAAATAAACTTGCTTGGTGTCATAGGTGGCTTTGTTTTTGAAAAGAGGCTTTTCTGATATTTGCATAGTATGGAAGCATAAATCAACAGTCACAGATACAAAACTCAGAGGAAGGCCCTGCCAGAATGAAACCCGAAAATAGTGTTAAGATCATATCAATGAAACCAAAAAGTAAACATTAAAAGGGCTTGCTGCACTAGGCTAGCATATGCAGTGATAGAACACGGGTTACTCCTCCTGGAACACTCCAAGGCTGTGAAACAGATTCTTCCTCGGAACGGGCTGGAAAGCTGCAGTAACACTAAGCACAAAACTAACACCCTCCCCAGACCATGGACTACCACTCCTTCCCCATCAGGAAAGGCAGAGGTTCCATGTAGTCAAGATACAAATAAATGGTCAGTCTCCAGCGGAGCTGGTTTGACCTTCAGAATAATAATTCAGTTAATGGATTACTTTTGGAATGCTGCAAATTATGAAACACATGTTTTCATTTGCACTTTTGCAATAGAGATCGATTAACTTCTCAAACACTATTCTGTAATAGTCCAGTAAGAACTTTTTTATTATTTTACTTTAAGTTAGTATTGAAAGGCATCTAACATTGTCTCTCTTCATATCTATTATTCAATGAGTGCATTCTAGCTGGGCAGAAAGACAGATCTGTTTTCTGACTGATTTATTGTTGCTAACAGTTGTCGGGGAAGTAGAAACCTTCTTCAGTCCAAGGCAGTGTTCCATCTGTTCAAATTTTGAAACTGTATTCTCATGGAAAATAGGGTTGGTGATTTTTTCTAATACCCCTGGTATTTAAAGAAGAGAAAATTTTGTGATAAAGGGTTACCAACTTTCAGATTTTCAGAAAGGTTGAAAACTGACGATGAATCACGCTCCTGAGAACATGATTGTATTGTGTTGTATTGAGAGGAATTTTAAATCCTCAAAGTAATAGATTCACAAAGAACCTTTCATGGTGGCTCCAAAACCTGACCTCTAAACCATAGATTGATATTTTATTCATGGAAGACGTCTTTCTTTTAAAAACAGCTTTGTTGGCATATAATTCACATACCAAGATAGTTCACCCATTTCAAGTGTACAATGAGTGGTTGTTAGTGTATTCACAAAGTTATGCAATCTCGCAATGATCAATGTTAGAACATTTTCATTGACCTACAAAGAAACCCCATACCGTGCAGCTGTCACTCCCCAATTCACTCATTCTTCCCATCTCTTTGCAACCTCTAATCTGCTTTCTGTATTTACAGAATTGCTTATTCTAGATATTTCATGTAAGTAGAATCATATGATATATACACCTTTGGGACTAGCCTCTTTCATTTTGCATGATGTTGTCAAGGCTTATCTATGTTGTAGCATGCATCAGTACCTCATTCATTTTACAGCTCAACAATATTCTATTACTTATCCATTTACTAGCTGCTGGACATTTGGGATTTTTCTACCTTTTAGCTATTGTGAGTGATTGTGCCATAAATATCATGCACACATTTTCATGTGAACATATGTTTTCATTTCTCTTGGCTACATACCTAGGAGTGGAACTGCTGGATCATATTAACCTTTCAAGAAATTGCCAGAGTATTTTCCAAAGAGGCTGCACCATTTGACATTCCTGTTAGCAGTGTAAAAGAGTTTCAGCCTCTACACACCCTCACCAACACTTGTAATTATCTGTCTTCTTTATTTTAGCCATCCTAGTGGGTGTAAAAAGAACTCTGGTGGCATAGTCAAAGCATTTGGCTGCTAACAAAACGCTGGCAGTTTGAACTCACCTAACTGCTCTATGGGATCAAGATGAGGCAGCGTGCTTCCAGGAAGATTTACAGCATTGGAAACCTTGCGGGGCAGTTCTACTCTGCCCTATAAGGTTGCTGCAAGTCAGAATTGACTTGGTGGCAGTTAATTTTTTTAATTGGTTAGTGGGTGTATAGTGGTGAAGTCTTTGTAAACCTATTTTTAAAGTGTAGAAATAATGTTATCAAACCAAGATGGATTCTGTGTCAGTGAGACAGGAAAGTAAGTAGTGTCCAATGTTTCCACTGAATGTGAGCTGCAGGAGGAAAGTGACTTTGTTCATTGTTCTGTCCCTAGCACCTAGAATAAGGCCCAGTAGTACATAATAGTACATAATAGGCATATACATGTAATAGCTCTGGTAGCGTAGTGCCTAAGTCACTTGACTGCTAACTAGAAGGCTGGTCGTTCAAACCCACCAACCACTCCTTTGGGCAATCTACTTCCGTAGTGATACAGCCTCAGAAACCCAAGGAGGGGTCACTATGAGTCAGGTCCGACTTGACGGCACATAACAACAACAACAACACTACTTAATAGGCATATAAATGTTTGTTGAATAAATGATGAAATAAATTTATGCAGAGTCTATTTACAGTGTGCTACCACTGATGTGGAGGCAGGAGTACACAAGATACGGCCCTACCCTCAAGCAACTTACCTTCTTGCGTTACTCCTGAAAGAAAGCTATTAATAGAAAGCAGTACATGTTAGGGAAAATGTACCTATTTTTAAGCCACTTGCCTGCTAACCACATGGCTTGTGGTTCAAACCCACCAGTCACTCCTCAGAAGGAAGATTGGGCAATCTACTTCCATAGAGATACCACCTTGGAAACCCAAAGAGGGATTGCTATGAGTCAAATTGACTCGACGGCAGTGAGTTAGTTTGTTTGTTTGAAGTATAAACGGTGAGAACCTGATTTCCTAGAATTGGTAGGGAAAAACCTGTCAATAACTCAGAACTTACCTCCCACTTAACTTAAATTTCCCCAAATACTGTACTATTGTTCTAGTAGTAACTATCGGACACAATGATATGGTATAACTTGATAGTCTGCTGTATCACTGCCCTTCATTGTGTAGTGTGTTTATGTGCTTGGTTGTTGGCTCAGTATTATTTGAATCTTAAGTTTAAGGTTTTAATGATTGATTCATGCTGGCCATTTTCTTTCTCCTTCTCTCCACCCCTCTTTCCTCCTTTCTTCCCCTTTCCTTCTTTTTAACTTTCTATCTATATTTATCAATATCTGTATCACCCTCTCTATCTATATCACCATCATCTATCATCTATTTATCTATTTTTGTATCTCTCTAACAATAGTCTCACCAGTTGTAAGGAATATTTTACATAACATTCTGAATATTTAATACGTAAGAATCCATTTAAGTGAATATACCATGATTTATTTAAAACTTCTCTTGCTGTTGACTATTAAGATTTCTTCCCATTTTTGTTATTATAAATCATGCTGTAAATGAGTCTATTCATGACTTTTCTTTTCCAAATTTTGATTTTTAAAAAAGGATTTGTTATTGTTATGAGCCGTCCATTCAGACCTGACTCATAGTGACCTCTCTTTGGGTTTCCGAAGTGGTATCACTGCGGAAGTAGATTGTCCAACTTTCCTTCTGAGGAGTGGCTGGTGGGTATGAACTGCCTTCTGGTTGGCAGTCAAGTGCCTAGGCATAACGCTACCAGAGCTCCAGTGGGGAAAAAAAAAAAGGATAGCAGCCCAAATTAGTAGATGGTCTTTAGGCTTTCCTCTCATGGTGACTTAAGGACTTAAGCCCTTCCATTTTAAGGCTGACCATCAGCTGTGTTGCTGTTGTTATGTGCCATTGAGTCTGACCCAACTCATAGCGACCCCTCCTTGGGATTCTGAAGCAGTATCACTACGGAAGTAGATTGTCCAACCTTCCTTCCGAGGAGTGGCTGGTGGGTTTGAACTGCCAGCCTTCTGGTTAGCAGTTAAGTGCCTTAGGTCCACACTACCAGAGCTTTGAATCTCTGATGCAAGCTGGTAGAGGAGAAACAACTGGGGAAGGTATTTGCATCTTAACAGCATCACTCAGAAGTAACACCATCCTCTCTGTTTGCATTCCATTGATGAGAACTTCCCACATGGCCCCATCTAGATGCAGGAGGGTCTGGATATATAGTCTCTGGCTGGACAGAAACTTCACAGTAATTAGTGTACAATCTGAAAGGAAGATGTGAATGTTGGTGGACAGGTAGTCTTCTCTGCCACAGACAGATCTTAAGTGGGATGATCACTCTTCATTTTGATGACTTGGTACATTTTGCCCAATAGTCCCTTCTTCCTTTGAAATATTTTCATTTTATTTATTTCTGATTATAAAATAATGAATATGTTAATTCCAATTATCTATTTATGGAAATTGTTTATGCAGAACTAATGTGGTTACTGCAACAGTTTTATTTTTCTTGGACTAATTCTCCTGTGACAGTTTGTTTTAAAGCTTATACCGGTAAATTATTTTGACTTCTGTTTCTATGTAGAGCCATTAGAAGAGACTTTGTCAAGTATGGCATATGAAATTGCAGGGAGAATGGCTTAATCTATTTTAAAAAGATTAAAAATAAGCCAATCATCAAAGAAATTGGTTTCCTTATAATAACTACAGGATCTTATTCAAAACAAAAAAAGACTTAGTATTATCTGAAAAATATATCATTTATCATTTTTCTTTTTTCTTGATCTAGTTATTTTGTATATATCAGCAGTAGCTCTCAGAATGATTATAATTAAGATGTCATGCTTTCTAGATGAATTCCTTTGGAACTTCTTTTTCAAAGACTCTAAACTTAAATTTGATTTAAAATACTTGCCTTACTTCTTCCTCCCAACTAAGAAAAAAAAAAAGATAAAAAAAGATAGGTGTTTTAAATTTAATACTACTGTTATAATTCACTTAGAAAAACAGCAAACATTTTTTTGCCCAGCCAAAATGAATTGCAATTTTAGCAAATACAATCCTTATTATTTTTCCTTTGGGAAATTAATGGGATATAATAAAATTTAATGAAGAACAAGAAATTTTGGCACAGACTATAGATGCTTAATTAGAATATCTCCTAGGAGACTGACCAGATAAATTTTACAATGTTAGCAGAGAAACTGATGAGGTAGAGTAAGGAAATTGTGCAAGATTTATTAATTCATTTGTTTGTTCCATTCATTCAACAACTATTTTTGAGCACCTACCGTGTGCCAGATGCTCTAGGTGCTTGGGATGCATCGGTGAATGAAACAGACAGAAATTTCTATCTTTGTGAGGCTTACATTCTAGTCAGGGGTGACTATAACAATAAAGTAAATTACATAGACGTTGAAATGAGATAAGTTATACAGAGTAAAAATTAGCACTGTGTAAGGGGATTGTGGGTGTCAGAGAAGGAGCCACAATTTTAAATGAGGTGGCTAAGATAGGCCTCACTAAAAAGGTGATATTTAAGACCTAAAGGAAAAAGAAGGATTGAGCTATGTACATATCTGAAGGATATTTTTAAACAAAAAGAACCAGTGCAAAGGCCCTGGTGTGGGAATGTACTGTGATTTGAAGAACAGGAAAAAGGTCAGAGTACCTGGATTGGAGTGAGCATTTTGAGTGGTGGTAAAACAGCAGGAGATGGAGTCAGAAAGGAAATGGGGGATCTTGGACAGATAATCTAAAGTCTTGTAGTCCACTGCCAATTGTGAGGATTTGGGCTTTTATTTTGAGAGAACTAGAGATCCATCAGAGGGTTTTGAGCAGAGTGACATGATCTGAATTACACTTTTATAGGATATCTGTACTGAGAATAGACAGTAAGGAGATAAGAGCAGAAGTGTGAAGATTAGTTGGAGGCTATTGCAATATTCTAGGTATAAAATTGTACTATGTTGGACCAGGGAGGTAATAGTGAAGGTGGTGAAAAGTGATTGCGTTCTGGATATATTTTGAAGACAGAATGTATAAGATTTCTTGATGGGTTGGATATAATGTCTGAAAGAGAGAAAGAGAAGTCAGAGATTCTATGGTAGCTTGTACAGTGAAATCAGTAGAGCCGAAAATTGACTGGACTACCCAGTTTTTCTGCATCTCACAAATTTTCCTCCTTTGACAGGGTGCAGTCTTACCACTTTTCTATTGTTCTCTATTAGTGGAATGTATTTTACTTTTCCTTCTTTGACAGTTTTCTACTTTACAGAAATATGCTTTTGCAAGTTTTACTGTATTATTGTCAAAATACTTGCTGGTCCTTCCTATTTGGCCAGTTCCTCTAGGAGAATTATTCTTCCACCCCATTGATATCAGGCATGGGTATATGGGCATGTGACTTGTTTTGACAGTGAATTTTAAGTGAAAGTGATGTACCCCTTTCCAGAAGAATCATTAAGAGCCACCAGTACCTCCATCTCTCTTTTATCCTGTACCATGAATAAAACAATGTCCTAGATGAGACCGCCCCTTCAGCTGGATTGTAGAGTGAAGAGGACATAGAACAGAGCACAACTGATCAGAGAGCCTCAGGAGACCCTCAGCTCACATGTAACACAAGTAAGTCATAAATGTAAGTGGCTGAGATTTTTGGTTATTTGTTACTGTAACATAGCTCAATGGATACTCATGGATACAGATGTCCTCAAGGAATTTGTTCTGAGCAACTGAATGACGTTTCCAATAACTGAGATAGGAAGATTGCAGGAGTTGCAGATTTAAAAGGAATATTAGAAGTTTAGTTTTGGACATGTTAAGTTTGAGATGTCTGTCATATATACAAGCAAGGATATTGCATAGGCAATTGTGTACAAGAATCTAAAATTAAGTAAAGAGGCCATGGAGGACATCAAGCTCAATTAGTACAACATGGTATACAAAATATTGTTCTACAACTTACTTCAGTGAGTAACTAAAAGGGTCTTAAAAGCTTGCTAGCAGCCATCTAAGATGCAACTATTCATCTCTTCATCCGAAGCAAAGGAGAGTGAAGAAAATCAAAGATGCGTGGAAATAGTCCATAGGACTAATGGACCAAAAGACCTTAGCCTATATGAATCAGATACCAGAAGAGCTAGATGGTGCCAGGCAACCAATGCCAACCATTTGGAAAGGGATGAAAATTGGAGATCATGTGCAGAACGGGAGAAAAATGTGGAATTAAATGCAAAATCATAAAAAAGACCAGAATTACTGGTTTGATAGAAACTGTTGAAACCCCAGAGTCTATGGCCCTGAGTCACCCTTCAGGCTTGGAATTGGTCTCACTCCCGGGTTAACTCTCAGCCAAACAATAGACAGGCGTACGAGCTGAACACCTGCACCAAGGAGATGCACTCCTTAAACCAATCAACCATGGGAAATCAAAAGGGCAGCATTTACACAGGGATAAATATAGGGAAGCAGAAACACACAGGCAAGAAGGACACAGGGAAAGGGTAAGCACGGGGAGAAAGTGGGAGGTGAGATGTTGCACTGCAGGGAATGTAACCAGTGTCACTAAAAACAAATGTGTATATAAACTGTTGAGTAAAATGAATTTGCTTTGTAAAATTTCACCCACATAAAAATAAAAAGTTAAAAAATAAAAATAAAGTTTAATGGAGAGGTCCAGGCTAGAGATAAAAGATTAGGGAACATCAGCACAGAGTTGGTAATTTCTAAGGCCATAAGGTTGGGTGAAATCATTGAGAGGGTGACTATAACTAGAGAAGAGAAGGACTCCATGAAAGTCATCACTTACCTCATCAAGAGTGTTTTCTCTTGGAAGGGGTCACAGAGGAAACTAACCATGGTGAGTTTGAGAAAGAATGCAAGGAGATAACTTGGTGACAGTAAGGGTAGTTGCATGGGGCATTGTTCTAAAGCCTGCAAAATGGCTCCCAGACTTTATCTTGTTTGGTCAAGAAATAAATTTGCTAACTCACCCCCCTTCCCCTCCTCAACGCCAGTAGGGCCCTTCTTTAGAATAGTTACAATTCATTAAACTGCTGATGGCAGCATCTTATCAAAGTAGCACAGGAGATGGTTGTAAGGCACTGCCCAGGGTCAGCCTGAGCCTGGTGCCATTCAATCTGGGAACAGATATGTAGCCCCCATTCCCAGCAACTCAAAGCCAGGCATAAATATCCCTGGAAAATGAGAGGGGGTCAGTGGCTGTTTGCACTCTGATCAGCTTGCTGCCACTGGGCCACTCGCTGCCTGCAGACATTTGTAAGCTCCTTCCAGGCTCTTATATTGTAAACCCTCTGCTTTGCTCTACTCATACGTTATTTATAATAAATTTCTTATGTCTCTGAGCATGCCTCCAGGTAAGTTTTTTGGTCTTCTTGTACCTACTCAAGAGGAAGTCTTAGCTTAACCTTGGTAATTCCCCAAACAGTAGTTAATTCTTTTGAGTTTTGTTTCAAAGGAGAGCCAAGACATGGGCAGTAACTGGAGAGGGAAGTTGGATCAAATGTGGGCTTTTTAATCAGGAAAAAAATATCAAGGCAGAAGCTATTCTTGAATAGTTGAGAACAATCCTTTTATTTCTCTTTCCTATTTCTCAGAGTTAATGAGGAGAAAGAGTTACCATTTATTGTGCATTTAAAATATGCCGTACATGGTATTAAGCACATTCACATACCCACTTACTCCTCACCAGCACATTGTGAAGTAACTGTGATTACTTTCAAGGTCTCTGAAAGGTGAAGTGACTTAATTAGCTTAATTAATCACTGCAGAGCAGAGATTCAGCCCTTCATCTCACTTCTGACCAAACCCATCCTATATTCTCCTTGGCACTTGGCTTCCAAAGAAATGAAAATGTTCTCTGTGGAGCAAATTTTATCAACATTTCCTGTATTGTTTACCAACTAGCAAAGTGTAGTTTGAAACAAATTTGCCAATTATAGGTTCCTTTGTGTCACCATAATATTGTCCAATATTTTCCATTTAGCTATGTCCTGCTACTGTTGACCTCAAATTAAAAATACCTGCCAAACCGGAAATGTGAATTTAAACCACCACCTGGTGCTATCTAGAAAGCCCCAAACATATAAAATGTCTTTCCTTCACTCAAGACCAAGAAATCAATTACTAACAGATTACTTTAAAATGTGATAGAAATTTATGAATTCATAATGATGAATAAATGTGTAGGATATAAGGCCTAAAAACAGTGTCCTCATGCAAAAGCTACTTCTGCTTCTGTTGCTTTTTTTGACTCATATCACCTGCAATAAGTAGATGGGAAAAGTGGCAATGGCTGGACCCTTATTAGTTTTGGTGATAGCAATCTTTTTTAAAAAGTCTCCAAATTAATTGTACAGCTGGAGGCCAAAAACTTGTCACACATCACCTTATTAAAAAGATAATAATTTTTATTGAAATATAAAGACATATGTAAGGTTATCTCTCAAAACAACTCACTGCCATTGAGTCAAATCTGACTCATAGTGATCCCTCCTTGGATTTCAAAGGTGGTATCTCTGCAGAAGTAGATTGCCCAGTCTTCCTTCTGAGGAGTGGATGGTGGGTTTGAACCACCAGCTTTCTGATTAGCAGTCAAATGCCTTAAGCACTATGCCACCAGAGCTCCTATATGTAAGGTTATCAGTTAGTGCTTTTTGAAGGTCACAGTAACTTCTGCTATTTTAATATAATCAATTATTTTAATGATGTGGCAGTTATGCATGGAAGGGCTGACAGGTTATGCTAAAGTGATGTGGCTCATTGCAGAGCCTTAATTTGCAATGGGAACTAGTGATTATCAGGAAAAGTGGAGACTTAACTAAGATTCTTCAGATCCTAGAATTAAAATGTATTTTTAGCCACTATGTAAGGAACAAAACAAACTTCAATATGTGTAGTGGAGTGTGATGGCTAATGGGATGTGTGCATCAAGCTTATCTTCCTTCTGGTAAAAGATCACAGCCACAAGAATGGTCATGTGACCCGAACAGGGCCAATCAGAGGTCTGCCCTGGAAAGCAAAATTCTTTCTTCCTGCTGTTGTTGTTGTTGTTATGTTGAGTCGGACCCAACTCATAGCGACCCCTCCTTGGATTGCCGAGGCAGTATCACTAGGAAGTAGATTGTGCAACCTTCCTTCCGAGAAGTGGCTGGTGGGTTTGAACCGCCTAGGGCTGCTAAACTAGATCTACCAGTGGTCGTGTTCCTGCCAAGTTTAGGTTGGGGAAGACATGTCTGCTACAGGAAATAACAATGTCAACACATAAACACAAACTCTCATAAGAAAGAACTTGAGTCTTCAGCTCCCAGTTCTAATCTCTGAGGCTTAGATTTCTGGCACATCCTTAAATTTTTTAAGCATTAATTTGTCAAAAATTTCTCTGTTGTATAAGAGACAGTGCTTGCTGAAAGTCAGGATGACTTAAGGCACCTACTGATGAAGGTTGAAGAATACAGTCTGCAGTATGGATTACATCTCAACATAAAGAAAACAAAAATCCTCACAACTGGACCAATGAGCAGCATCACAATCAATGGAGGGAAGATTGAGGTTGTCAAGGAATTCACATTGCTTGGTTCTACAATCGATGCCAACGGAAGCAGCAGTCAGGACATTAGACGTCGTGTAGCATTGGGAAAGTCAACTGCGAAGGAACTGTTTCAAGTGCTGAGGAGCAAGGATATCTCCTTGAGGACTAAGGTGCGCCTGACACAAGCCTTGATATTTCCAATCACCTTGTATGCATGTGAGAGCTGGACAATGAATAGGGAAGACCGAAGAAGAGTTGATGCTTTTGAGTTGTGGTGCTGGCGAAGAATGCTGAAAGAACCATGGACTGCTAAAAGAACTAACAGATCTGTCCTGGAGGAAGTGCAGCCAGAATGCTCCTTGGAAGCAAGAATGGCCAGACTTCGTCTCACCTATTTTGGTCATGTTGTAATAAGGGACCATTCCCTGGAGAAGGATGTCATGCTTGGTAGGGTGGAGGGTCGACGAAAGAGGGGGAGGCCTTCAACGAGATGGATTGATACAGTGGCTGCGATGATGGGCTCGAGTATAGCAGGGATTGTGGGGCTGGTGCGGGATCGGGCAGTGTTTCGTTCTGCTGTTCATGGGGTCGCTATGAGTCGGAAACGACTCGACGGCACTTAACAACAACAACAAATAAGAGACAGAGATTTTTATGTTTCAGTTACAATCCAGTGAAAATATCGATTGTTTAAATCACTACAATGAAGAAGCTCAATTAAGTTGGGAAGAGATTTTATAGGAAAATAGAGTGAAGGCAGGCATGAAGAAAAGGACAAGGGAAGAAGGGAAGGAAGGAAGGGTGGGAGGGAGGAAGGAAGGAACGAACGAAGGAAGGAAGGACATGAAATTTCTATTCCCTCTAGAAATTATCCTTACCAATTCCATGGGTAAATAAATTTTCTCTCTTTATCTCTCCCTGCCTCCTTTCTCTTATTTAATCTACTTTAAATTGAGTTTCTGTCATTTGTAACTGAAAGAGTCCTGGCTAATGCACTATTCCTTTGAAAGTGTTATAAAGATTATTCTATTATATAGCATTATAAGATTAAAGAATTAGAGATACATTTCCAATGAGAATTTTTCCAAATCAATTATTAAAAAAATGTCTTTATCCAGTGAGTGCCTCTTGTCAAGTATAATAAACCCCAAGAATAATCTCTGCCTTTCCTTTGAACAAATATGAGGAAACATCATATCATAAACTTCCAGAAAAGAGCTGAAGAAAATTTAATGTGAAATAAAAGAAATTTTAAAGCTTTATCACTAAATAACAAAAATATAGTTTCTAGGAGATGCTTAATTAGAAGTGAAGATAATATTTATTGAAAGATGTTAACTTTTAGCGAAAATTTATTTTCTAACAATTGAAATTAAATTTACATTCCATTTCAGTACAGGCAGTTCCCAGATTATGAAAGAATTCTGTTCCTAAATCTGTCTTTAAGTCTGATTTGTACATAAGTTGGAACAGTTAAGCATGATTCGTATCTAATGTCAGTTAGTCAAAAGTTTGTCTTAGTGTATAGTTTATAATGTACATTTCTATGTGTAAGACACATTAAAGATATACTGAAACATCTTCAACAGAATAATAGTGATAGTAATGATAGTATTTTGATGCCCCTCACAAAATAACACCCTTTTGTTACTATGAACTATTATATATACCTCAAAATTTTAATGTAATAGGCTTTTAAGGAGTTGATTCATAACTATGGGTTGTACTTAAGTCAGATGTGTAATCTGGATACTGCTTGTACGACCAGTTTCTTTCTCTTATATTTCTCTCATCATATTTTCTTCCATGTTAATGCCCTATTCAGCTTCACAAAGAGGATGTTATTAATAATTTGTGATTACATTGTAAATATAATATTTCAATGTTTTGGGTTTGATTAATGTTCCCTCTTATGGTTAAGATCCTGCCAGCTGGTTTTTTGCTTAGGCAAAAGGAAAGTGAACTAAGAAAGTGATGAATAAAGCAATGTGATATAAGAAATGACTGCATTCTGTCTTGAATTAAAAAGCAGAAAGAAAATTTGAAGTGTTAGACTGTTCAGGGAAAAAAAAAGTAGTAGATGAAATCAAACCCCAAGCCAAATTAAAATATATAATCAAAGTTGACAAATGCAATCACAGAAAAAAAGTTAAAGACTGTATCCCCAAATTGGGGAACACTTATTAGTGTATATGCTAATTTTTAGAACATTACACTTTCCTGATCCTGTAAAAATGACAGGATGCTTGTCATTCTTCTGCTTATAAGAGATGAAGTTAGCTCTCCTTAGGTTGCAAATAAATCCAAATATATCCATCTTTTAAGAAAGGATATGAATTAATAGACTGTGTTGCATAGATGGAGAAGAAAGGGGAATGCTGGCCAAAGGATGATGTCATTTGGCAAGGGTTCTTTTCCTTCACAATTATCACCAAGACTGTAGAGCATGTATCCCAGTATCCTAGGGTTAGGGTGGTGTGAAGGGAAAATGAAAAGGTCTGTTTGTTCATTCAACCTGGCTGTGAATTCCAGCGCCCACACTTGCTGGTGATGTGGATTTCACAAATTCCTTAGCCTCTCTGAGCCTCTGTTGACCATTTATAAAAATGATGATGATGATAAATTCCCTCTACACTGTGCAGGTGTGAGCTGCTTCATGATGCTCATGGCACAAGATGACTTCTTTGTTTTATAAATTGCTTCTATCTGTGACTCCATATTCTAAGTTCATTAAAAGTCCAATGCCAAGAGAATGGGAGGTGGAGGCCATTGGTTATCAATCTTTCATGGTCTCTATTAGAGCTTATGCAGATGAGTGACTCTAATCATAGTACAGACCATCCCTCTGTGCTAGTTTGACCATAAGAGAGCTTTATTAATGCTCCCTAGAGATCCTTGAAGCTCCCTCATCATCACCCAGAGGCCCTTTTTCTTCAGGATCTGCAAACTTTCCATTCCTATCTCCAGACTCTCAGGGAGGAAACATTCAAATATTCGACTCCTTTCCTTTCACTCCTGAAGATCACAGTCCTCTTCCCAACTATCCAGACTAACCCTTTCCTAAACCAAAAACCAAAACCTTAAAAAATAAAGAAGGAGCCCTGGGGGCACAATGGCATAGCACTCAGCTGCTAACTGACAGGTTGCTAGTTCAAATCTGCCCAAAGGGAGAAAGATCTGGTGATCTCCTCCCACAAAGATTACAGCCAAGAAAACCCTATGGGACAGTTCTACTCTGTCACATGGTGTCACTACGAGTCACAATCAACTAGATGGCACCTAACAACAACAACAACAACAATTCTTCCTGGAGATAATGGAAATACAAATCTCCAGGAAGACACTCTTCTCTTTCACTTGTGATTCCAGCAGAGATTTCAAAGTAGCTAATTTTTCCAGGAGATCTTTTAGTCACATTAATTTTCAGGAAAATTGCTCCACTGTGTAAATTATGGGAGCTCTGGTAGCCTAGTGCCTAAGGCACTGGACTGCTAACCAGAAGTCTGGCGGTTCAAACCCACCAGCCACTCCTCAGAAGGAAGATGGGGCAATCTACTTCCGTAGTGATACTGCTTTGGAAACCCAAGGAGGGGTCGCTATGAGTCAGGTCCGACTTGATGGCACATAACAACAACAACAATGTAAATTATAATCTTCATACTTCAGCTACGATCCAGTGAGCATTTGAATTTTTCAAGTCACACGTAAGTAGTTTGGGGACATATTTTGCAATAAGACAGAGGAAGGAAGGATGAAATAAATGAAATAAGGAGGGAAGGAGAAAGAGAAGGAAGGAGGGAGGGAAGAAAGACAGAAAAAAAGGAAAGAGAAAAAGAAGAAAAATAGGAAATTTCTATTTCCCTTAGAAATGTTCCATAACCTAAGGAAAGTTACATCCTAAAAGTAAATGAACCTGGGGAGGATTCAGAGAAAATGGAGCCCACGTTCATTGCTGATGGGATGTACAGTGGTGTGGCTGCTGTGGAAAATAGTTTGGCAGTTCCTCAAATATTAAACAGAGTTACTATATGGCCCAGGAATTCCACTCCTAGGTGTATATTCCTAAGAGAGTTAAAAACACATGTCCACATAAAAAACTTATACGTGGGTGTTCATAACAGCATTATTCATAATAGTCACAAAGTGAAAACAACCTTAATGTCCATCAACTTATAAAAGGATAAACAAAATATGGTACAGCCATACTATGGAATATGATTCAGCCACAAAAGGGAGTAAAGTACTGATTCATGTACAACATAGGTGAACTTTGAAAACATTATGATAAGTGAAATAAGCTAGACACAAAAGGCCACCCATTGTATGTAGATTAGTGCATGGGTGGGGCCAAGTGGAGAATAGGAAGTGACTGCTTAATAGATATAGAATTTCTTTTTAGGAGGATGAAAATATATTAGAATTCAATAGTGATGATTGTTGCACAATCTTGTAAACATACTAAAATTCACTCAATTTTATACCTTAAAAGGGTGAATTATATGATATGTTAATTATATCTAAAAAAATAAATGAGCCATATAGAATAGAATGTGCATCATTTCCAGACCTCCCACTTGCAGATTCTGCATTTCACAGAGACCTTAGCTAATAAGGGTTACTAGTAACTAAATGTCATGTCCCTTTCTGATTCCCATAAAATAAGCAAGGCTGTGCTTTATTATCCCTACATTACAAAGGAGGAGCTGAGGAGGTTCATAGAGGTTAAGGAACTTGCCTGAGGTTTTCTGGTGGGTGGACTAACTCTGACATGTGTCTGATTAACTACCTTTGGGCATGCAACCCAGGGTCTTCTACCACTCCCTGTTGCCCTAGCCCTGAGTTCAGTATGATCTCACTCATGTTCTCAGGAGTCTTGTTTGATTTGTGAATCTAATTGTAGAGGACCAGAGTTATTCAGGGATAGAGGAAAGAGGAGTATGGGAAATGAGAATCCTTCTCCTATACTAACTGTGGTAACTTGTTCACACTACTTCTTGACTATGTTGTTGAGGTAGCAATGGTAAGTGTGTTTTGGGCAAAAAGTTGGAAGGACATAAAAGAACATACTTCTGAGGCACCCACTCTGAAAAGGAGGATTGGGAAATTAAAGCTGCCCAAAAGAGCTAAAGATCTGCCCGTGCAGCCCTTTCCCACCTCATGCACTGAGGCCACTTGCCTTTGGGATTCCCCATCCACATACCCCCAAGCCCAACTACCAGAATTTCCCCCTTCAGGACATGATCTGTAGAATTCTCAAGTTGAGGTGCTATTGTGAGGATAAAGACTTTTGCTTTGTTAGGCCTGACTCCATATTGTTAGAATAACACTCCATATTTTTAGTTAAGATGCCATTTCTTTAAAACCTGGCTTCAACTTTGTGTTAAAATTAACGTGTTCTCTCTCTAAGTTAGTTATTAGTCCCTGCTGCATCCTGTGATCTAATACAGGGCCGTCTGTGTCGATAAAATCTCCGGGGCTGGATTTCAGGACTGGCCACCTGGGCTTTGATAAACACCAGTGGAGCCTTTTAAGGATTACCTGACTGTCAGGGACTCACAGGGAACATTCCTGTCTTAATTACCCATTGTCCTACCTAATTTTTGGAAAATTGTTCATTAATTTTGCATACATGCTGTGTCTCCTTTTACTTTACCCCTGATTGTAAGCACAGAGCACACTTGGTGTTTTTGAAGTCACTGAGACCCCATTGGTCTCTCATTGGTGTGTTTCCTAATTAAACTCTTTTTTTTTTCTTCTTGAACTCTGCTGTGGACTATTGGCTGCACCCCTCGAGGGCAGGACCCTGATATTTTTCGGGTGACACTATTCACTGCTACAATGCAATGCTAAGCACATCAATTGCCACGATTGATGTGCTAGGCAGGGAGAAATTAGCATCAAAGTTTTCTTTAAGGGAATGTTGAGCCAACATAATGCCTGCCAAAATTGCTGTTCTCTAATGCAAAGCAGTAACTGCTTCTGGAAAGCTCTGAAGACTGCAAATTACTTCCTTCCCTTGGAGGTGCCTGACAACTTAAAATATTCTTCTCCTTGATTTGTTGCATATTAATAAAGTACATTAGTTGGGTGATGGGTCTCTAAGTAGTGAAAGGTAATTTGAGTTATAAGAAAAGGCACAGAAATGGAAACAAACTTGTATTTATGGGACACTAATGAGATGGAGATGAGAATGTTTGAGGTCAGGGAAGCTAAAGGCATGATTTTGTAATCACTTTTCCTATCCTCTCAGACATCTGATAATGGTATTGAATTTTGTATTTCTATAATGGCAGTCAGATCCAAGTACCACCTGTCATTTGTCAGGAAAATGTTAAAAATTTCTGGAACTTCTTCAAGGCAAGGAGGAGGCTAATTAGAAAAGGGAAGCATAGGTCAAGCAAAATATTCATGCTGATGGCTTAGAAAAGGGGAAATATAAAATATGATGTTTTCATTCCCTTTAAGAGCACAACAGGGTAGAGTAAGCATGTGTTTTCTTTCTTTCATTCATTCACTCAATTAACAAAGACTTATTAAATACCTACTATGCATCATACAGGAGCTCTGGTGGCGTAGTGCCTAAGGCACTTGACTGCTAACCAAAAGGCTGGTGGTTCAAATCCACCAGCCACCCTTCAGAAGGAAGGTTGGGCAATCTACTTCCGTAGTGATACCACGTTGGAAACCCAAGGAGGGGTCTCTATGAGTCAGGTCCTACTTGACAGCACATAACAACAGCAACAACATGCATCATACTCTGTTTAAGCATTGGAGGTACAACAATAAAGAAGATAGAACAAGTGCTTGCCCTCAAAAGCACATAATCTCCAAGCTACATATTTAGAATTGATTTGTTTTTAGAATTACTCTAAAGTTCAATCTATAGTTGAGCCTTTAGTTAAGTAAATTTTTTAAAAATGAGAATTTTATTTTTGTTAGAAATATGGATAGAGACAGAAGTACATATAAATTGCTTTGGGAGAAGCGAGAAGACAGGGATTGTCAGGACAAATGGAACAAATATAACATTATGCATAAAGCCACATAGGGCTGGTATGTCACTGAGAAGTACTGTGCAGCTCCATGTGGCTGTTGTTCAATATGATGAGAGTTGTCAGTAATACGACAGGAAAGATGAGAAGAGTGCCATTAAACTAAAACATTACAAAATAAAACCTCCTTTGGTGAAAAGAACAAAAGTGATGCCTTTGCCTCTTATGGGAGGGAAGTTTTCCGTTAAAAACACATCTTAAGATTGTACTGAAATTTACTTCCAAATTCTCTTTTATCCACCCACTTTTGGATTTTGGTAGTGACAAGCTGACTGTTAAATAGATTTTGGCAGGAGTTAAAAAGTTATGACTATAGAAATCCATCATGATAATGGAGCAAAGGAATTGCTAATGGTTAAAAAGACATGTGTGTGTTTGTTTATTTTTAAATGTCACAGAGAAAAATTTCCAGACCTTGAGCAAGTAAAATCTAAAGGATTTATTAAACATTTAAGAAATACATTCAAATGGGGAGTTGCTAATCCACAGAGTGAAATCAATGAATCTGAAGAGGGAGCTCTGAGAGCAAATGGTAATAAGGCAAAATCAGAAAGCTAAATCACAATATTCTGATTAGTTTTTATAAGGTAAGGGGATGGAGGCAGGATATTCCAAAGCAGGACATGTACAACACTATATTAGTACCAGTAGGCTAATCATAATGATTTCAAACTTAATTGCAGAAGTACATCTGGCTCAAAAATTACATACAATAATCACAAGATGCTTACAATACATATTTTCTAGCACAAGTTGTAAAAGCAACTTGCTTAAGGCAACTCATTTCCTAGAGACATCTTATACAAAAGGCTGCAGTGTGGATTTGCATCAAGAACCCCTCTCAGGGTACATATTTCCATATCCTGTCTTGACCACAGAGAAAAAATATTTCCTTTGTTACCCATGGTTATGGATCAGATAAAGGATTCAAAGGTCATGCTTTTGTGCTGTTTTTTTTTTTTTTAAACTGCTGAATACAGCAGAGACATGATCAACAGTTTGACTGTTTTACTTTAGTTGAAATCTCCCTCGGCTCTCCTCTATTACAATTCCTTCCTTTTGATCAAGGATTTCACCGAACAGCCTCTGATTACACTTGAATATCTTTTTCTTCTTCATGGTCTTAGATTATGCTGATGTTGACTGTGATGCTCCTTAGTAGCTGCTTGAACCAGCAAGCATTTAAGACCCAAGTACTATACCTTTGGTAGCTGGGTATTGATACCTTTGTAGTTGGACAGCTCTGGTTTTCTTCACCACACAATTGCAAATTTTGGATGAGACAGGGAAAGATTGTGAAATTAATTTGGATAGCTCATGGACTGTTTTGAATGGCACTACTAAACCTGAGGTTCTCCCAATTCATTGATAATACAAAGGGCTTCTACACATATCAGCCTTCTCATGAGCATTAGGTTGCTCTGCTGGGTCAAAGCATTAGTGGTTATCTTTATGGAATATTTGATTACTCCAGTGATTATGAAAACAATCATTAGGATCATGATTCTAATAAATGGACTGGATTAGCCCAATAACACACTCCTTTAAGAAAACAACTGAAGAGGAGTTCTGGCAAGATGGCGGACTAGGCACAAGGACTACACAGACGCTCTTCAACAAAGAAAAGGGAAACCAATTAACACAGACACAGAAGATAATCTTGGACCCCTGAGCTTGAAGGGAAGGATACAAAAGTGGACTAAACCCCAATCAGCAGAAGAATTTGCGTGAAAATACCAAAAAAGGAAACACACGGAGCTGTGGTCTGGCAGTGGACTGAGCGACCCTGACAGCACAGACAACATGGCTTGGAGATTCCCGAGTGGTGGTAGGACCTAAGAATTAACCCAAAAATCACCCTACTAGCCAGGGACTGACTGCATGAAAGATTGTGCATGGTGGCTGGGGAACAAACGGAGAAGGTGAAGAGAAAGGTGGGCT
>NW_006921603.1:5452686-5454679 GCF_000298275.1 Orycteropus afer afer | reverse complement strand
AACAGAATTGAGAACCCAGCATAGGGTTAGGGTTAGGGTTATCTAAGACAACCTTAGCTAGGGAATTCAAAGACTTTTGCTAGGCATCCAGAAACTCAGCAATCTCATTTTCTGTATTTTCCATGGTGCAAGAGAGATTATGGGCAGCATGTTTCAGGTCTCTTACACTGTATCAAGGGAGAAATATTCTAAGGAAACTATAGTCAAGTCTGGGGAATTTCTTTAAAGGATTTCCTTCAGCTTGACTTTGTTCATCTGGGGATCTTTTAGTTCTTTGTTTTTACAACAGTTTTAATCCTAACTTATCAGTGTAATGTAAACTCTCATTGGAGTGGATACTTAAAGGAAAATCAAGCAGAGATAAAGTATAATGTCCCATCATGTTCCACCCACCTAGACAAGTCAGTGCCCAAGAATAAGACTTACTAGTTGGGTTTGGCATCTTTTTAGTGGGAGTAATATGGTCATCCATATAAAAATACATATCTGTAAGGGGCACAAATCATGTTTTTTTCCTGGCATAATTATATGAAAAAGGAATGCTTTGATCTATTTGTTCTAGCTTTGGTTCTGTTAAAAAAAAAATATTACAAATGGACAATCATCTCATCTTTAGAGGGTTCCAGAGCCTGGTACAAAGGGGACACAAGTAATTTTTCATGAAATCAGATAGTTATTTCACCTTACTTGATAAAATTTCAAAGTATCTTTGTGTTGGAGTGAATAGCTAGTTTGGCAAACATGAACACCCTTGCATATTGCAAAACAACTCCTCAACTTCCATAACCTGGCTGGATGTTATAAGTTGGGTTAAATGAAGGTATGGCACTTGATGTTGGTCTATCAGTCCAAGGAGGTGCCATAATCTAACATGTATGGCTCATTTAAAGGTGATATTGAAATTAATAATAGCATTGGGTAGGGAACTGTTGTTCAGCATTGGATGTGCTAATGGATCAGGATGAACATTCACAGTTTGAGGTTAAATGATGACAGATCCAGCATTCAGTCAAATTGGTGGTGCTTGCAGTGTTTGAAAAAAAGGCACTTTCATGTCAGGAGCTCAAGGAGGTTGTGGAAAGCAGCAAGAGAAGAAAACTTAAGAAGATCTTCATTGACTGGCAGAACCCCCAAAACTATAGCTCTTAGACACCCTTCAAGATTGCCCAATCTTCCTTCCAAGGAGTGGCTGGTGGGTTTGAACTGCCAGCCTTCTGCTTAGCAGTCAAATGCCTTAGGCACTATGCCATCACAGCAGCACTCCAGAAACGAGCCACCAATATTTAGACAAAATTTCAATTAGCTGTCTGTGGTGGTTAAGATTATGTGTCAACTTGGGTAGGCCTGGTTGAGTGGCTGGGCAGCTGGATGTGGTATTCCCCATGATGAAATTGGTAATTAACTCCATGGTGGAATCTATTGGAGTAGTTGAGTAGCTGCTTTTGGTATGTGGTCTGCTTCCCATATATAAGAAACAGCCTTGGAATGGTTTCTAGTTTATGGCATGCCTGAACCCTGCATGTCGCCTTGTCATTGTTCAGCAGCCTGCCATGCTCTGCCAGCCTTGGAACTTTCAATGGAATTAATGACCTGCCATGTAGGTTGGTAACATCGGAACTGTACCTTTCTACTTGTCAACCTTGGGCTTGTCAGTCTCAGCAGCCAGTAGCTGTCTGAGTGAAGAAAAGCCTCTATCTCCAGTGGGCTGGGAGCAGGAGGGAGAGCTGAAGCTCAAGGTTGAGGGGCTTTAACCCAGACCGTAGAGTCAGGCACTTAGAACATGGACTTAAAGCTTCCAAATTGTAAGAGAATAAACTTCTTTTTCTTCAATCAATCCCCTTTTGTGGTATATTTCTGTCAGAGTAGCACTAGGTAACAGAACACTGTCTCTCCCACAGTGATTCTTGGCATGTAAAGTTAGAGCTAAGGGAACATGCAAAGATGGGTAAAACCATTCATTTCTGGTTGGCCCTTCCCATCTTGTTGTTGTTAG
>NW_006921603.1:5435901-5449589 GCF_000298275.1 Orycteropus afer afer | reverse complement strand
TTCCAGTATATTAGGAGAAGCTTTAGGAATGGTCTGTAGCTTTTGGCACACTTGAATCCTGCATCTAGCTGAGTCGTTGTTCAACAGCCTGCCATGTTATCGGCCGACCTTGGGATTCTTAATGGACTTGAACCAATGGCCTGCTGTGTGGTTTGATAGTATCAGGACTGCCTTTTTACTTGTTGACCTGGGGTTTGTCAGCCTCAGCAGCCAGCAGCTGCCTGAGTGAAGAAAGCCTCCAGCTTCAGTGGGCCAGGAGCAAGAGGCAGAGCTGAAGCCCAAGGTTAAGGGGCTGTCACCAGCCTGTAGAGCCTGGCACTTTGAACTTGGATTTCTAGCCTCCAAAACTGTAAGAGAATAAACTCCTGTTTGTTAAATTCATCTCATTTGTCGTATTTTCTGTTAGAGCAGCACAGAGATAACCAAAACAGCTTCCAAAATACCAGCTACCAGGATACTTAATCTGTGTCCCAGACAAATAAGAATTATTTCTCCTTAAAACAATGTTTATTTATCTATTGTATTGTATCTATAGATTGCTTTGGGTAGTATTGATATGTTCACAATTTCAGTCTTCCTACCCATGAGCATGGTACATTCTTCCATTTATATAGGGTAGGATAGAAAAAGCAATAACTAATTTTATATGGAAAGTAAAGAGCCCATGGATAAGCAAAGCACTACTGAAAAGGAACAAAGTGGGAGGACTTATACATGTCCTGATCTGAAAACCTACTATATAGCCATGGTAGTCAAAACAGCCTGGTATTGGTACAATGACAGACACATAGATCAATGGAACAGAATTGAGAACCCAGAAATAGATTCATCCACCCATAGATAGCTGATCTTTGACAAAGGGCTGGAATTCATTAAATGTGGAAAAGACAATCTCTTTAACAAATGGTGCTGGCAAAACTGGATATCCATTTGCAGAAAAATGAAACAAGATCCATACCTCATAAAAACTAAATCAAGAAAGATAAATTTCATCAAAATAAAAATAGGGACAAACTTAGGGGCCCTAACTTATGACATAAATGGACTATCAAACATAACCCAAAATACACAAGCACCAGAAGATAAACTAGATGACTGAGACTTTCTAAAAGTCACATTTTCATGTACATCAAAAAACTTCTCCAAAGGAGTAAAAAGAGAACCTACAGACTGGAAAAATTATTTGGTAATTACATATCCAACAAGGGGCTTATCTCTAAAATTTATAGAAAACTTCAATACCTCAGTATCAAAAAGATAAACAATCCAATTTAAAAATGGGCAGAGGACATGAACAGATATTCACCAAAGAAGAAATTCAGGTGGCCAACAAACAAACAGAGAAATGCTTGTGATTATTAGCCATTGTGGGAGATGCAAATCAAAACAACAATGAGATATTATCTCACCCCAGCAATAACTGCAGAGTTCAACAACTCAGAAAATAACAAATGCTGGCAAGGGTGTGGAGAGATTGGAACTCTCATATATGCTGGTGAGACTGTAAAATGGTTCAATCACTGTGGAAAACACTATGATGCTTCCTGAAAAAGCTGGAAATAGAAATACTATTTGATCCAGCAATCCCCCTACTAGGTACATATCCTAAAGAACCAAGAGCCAAGACGCAAACAGATAAATGCACACTCATAATCATCACAGCACTATTCACAATAACAAAGACATGGAAACAGCCTAAGTGCTCATTGATGAATGGATAAACAAACTATGGTACATACACAAGGGAATACTATGCAATATTAAAGAATAATGAAGAATCCACAAAGCAGCTCATAACATAGGTGAACTTGGAGGACATTATGATGAGTGAAATAAGTCAATCACAAAAGGACAAATATTGTATGAGTCTACTATTATAAAAAGTCAAGGAAAGGTTTGCAGATGAAAAGACACATTTTTTGTTGGTTACCAGCGTGGGGTGGGGGAGGATGGTTTACTATGTAAGTAAGAGACATGTATTAATTTGGGTGAAGGGAAAGGCAATGTACAAATAGTGGGTGAACAGCACAATATCACTAAGGAAAAGGGATATGCAGAGAGTGCACAAGAGTTACAGGCAACAAGCAAAAAACCAAACCAAACCTACTGCCATTGAGTTGTTTCTGACTCATAGCAATCCTATATGACAAATAACTGCTTCATAGAATTTCCAAGGCTGTAAATCTTTATGGAAGCAGACTGTCTCATCTTTCTCCTGCAGAGAAGCTGGTGGGTTTGAATTGTCAACCTTTTGGCTAGCAGCCCAATGCTTTAACCAGAGTGCCTCCAGAGCTCCCTACAGATGACAAAGGTAAACACTATTACATACACAATCCTGTGTTATCAGTAATAACAAACACTAATCTGTGAGTGGATACATAGGTAGACAGACAAGATAATCAGATATGGGTAGGTGAATGGGACTATACCCAGGACCATATATAGGTTTGGCAGATGATATTTCTATACATGTATATGTATGTGTTGTAAAAATCATCATGTATATGGTAGAGCTAATAGGGCAAAGTTATGAAAACATCTTAGTCATAACCAAACACCTTGAGGGAGTGGGTCACTGGGCCTGAGAGCTCAGGACCATAGTTGGAGAGAACATCAAGGTCAATTGGCATAACATAGTCCACAAAGGCAATGTTCTACATCCTACTTTGATGAATAGTGGCTGGGGTCTTAAAAGCTTGTGAGAGGCTATCTAAGATGCAAAAATTATTGGTCTCTCCTCTATGGAGCAAAGAAGAATGAAGAAAATCAATGATGCATGGACAATTAGTTCAGGGGACTAGTGGACCATATGAACCTCAGCTTCCATGACCCTGAGACAAAAAGAACTAGATGGTGGCTGACTACCACTGACAAAGGGATCCCAATAGGAGATCATGTACAGTGAGAGAACAATGTGGAACAAATCTAAAAATAATTAAAAAAAAAAAAAAGATCAGATTTACTTGTCTGATAGAGACTGGTGGAATCCCTGAGACTGTGATCCTTAGTCACCTTTCAGGCTTGGAACTGAACTCATTCCCACAGCTCAACTTTCAGCCAAACAGTGGACAGGGCTATAAGACGAATAATAACAGCAGGGAGATATGTACTCCATGGAAAAATCAAACATAAGAGATCAAAAGGGCAGCATTTGCCCAGGGATAAAGCTCAGAAGGCAGGAATGGATGAGAAAGAAGGATAAAGGGAAGTGGTAACCACAAGGGAGAAGTGAGAAGAGTGCTATTACAATGTGAGGATTGTAATCAACATCACAAAACAAAATGGGTATGAATACCTGAGTGGAAAACCAACTTCCTCTGCAAACTTTCACCCCAAAGCAGAAACAAACCCAAGCTCACTGCCATCATATTGATTCTGACTCATAGCAACCCCTCTTTGGGTTTCTGAGGCGATATCACTATAGAAGTAGATTGCCCCACCTTCCTTCTGAGGAGTGGCTGCTGGGTTTGAACCACCAGCCTTCTGGTTAGCAGTCAAATGCCTTAGGCACTACACCTAATAATAATAATAAGATAAATCCTTGTTGATTTCAAAGCAACCCAAATTCATGTAAGACCCAAAGGAATATCTTAAGTCTGTGTAAATATTTACCAACAGTCTGGAAGCCAACTTGCAGACTTAAACAAACCTGGCCACTTCAGCCTGTTGGGCTGAGGTTTTAAGAAGAGGACCACTTTACAGTGCTTCAGTGAGGTAATCATAGCATATCCTCCTTGATTATGAGACCAAGCAGATTTTAATAGGAACCATCAACAAACAAGATTAAGTCTGCACTGTTAAATGGGGTTTCCTGTAAATCAGGCCTGTGTTGTCAAGTGGGGTTTCCTGTAAATCAGTCCTGAGTGTCAATAAAGGATCAGTTTGGTCTATACAATCATGAAGAAGACCTTGTTCTGCCTCCAGTAGAGGAGGGAGTATGGCTGGGTTTAACACAGAAACTGTATGTAGATGAATATGAGGGGCAGCAAACAGAAAGACCTCATAGGAAGCCAATCTACCAGCTGAAAGGTGCTAAGTGAAGCCAAAGTTTAAAATGACAGAGATAACATGTGGAACATACATCCAGGATTTTGCCTAGGACGATGTCAGTGTTGGTTTCTACTAGGCAGATACCCCCCATCCTCTGGTCACAGTATCCAGTTGGACACTGTTGTATCTGGCTGGTCTCTTTTGTCCCCCATGTTATTGGGGTTAGGACCCCCAAAACATTACTGTCTACTTCATGAACTTAGTGAGGAAAATCAAGCCCATAATGGGGAAATCCTAAAGCAGGAGTTTGTAACAAATATTTCTTTTGCTTAAGAACAGTAGCCTCTTGTTCCTCTGATAATTGGAAAGAACTGAGCTCAAAAGTTTTTAAATACTTATATAGGGGTTGAGTCATCAGAGAAAAGTTGAATACTTAAGTGCAGCAATAGCCACAATGTCTCAAAATTCCCTTAACTATTTCTTTGTTTTGGGCATGGGAAAAGCCAGTATAGCTTCTTTGCATTTGTAGAGATGATATGCCCAAATATTTAACAGAGGGCTGTGCCAACTAGTTGCTTCTTAGAAGCTTTATGACCCCAAGTAGCTAGATAAGTCAAAAAAAGTGACACTGTCCTTTAAGCAACCTTCTTCAGTTGGGGAAGAGATTAACAAATCATTCACTTATTGAAGTTAGATTGACCCATGAATAAATTGTACAGGTTGTAATTATGCACGTAAAACTTATGGAAACTAGGGAGGGGATTCAGTGAACCCCTGAAGTATGACATCACAGGTAAATTGTTGAGCACTCCCAACTGAAGGCAAAAAGGCATTGACTGTCTTGATATAAAGGAATTCTAAGGAAGGCACTACATAGATCCACCACAGGGTCAATTTGCATCAAGACCCCTTCTCAGGATACATTCTTTCCATAACCTGACAAAGAAAACAACAACAACAAAAACTTCCTTAGTTACCCATGGTTATGGACCAGATAAGGGACTCAAAGTTCCTGGGTTTGTGCTGGTATTGTTTTAACTTTGCTGAATACAACAAAGAGATTGTTTAATTTAGCCATTTTATTTTAGTCAAAAGCTTCCTTGGTTCTCTTCTCTCTCAAAAATATAACATATAGCTTTTATGTATGCCATCCCATTGTTTTCTTGCCTGCATGGTTTGTGCTGAGAAATCAGAACTTAGTCTTATTGTTGCCCATTGTAAGTGACATTTAGTTTTTCCCAAGCTGCTCCCAAGATTCTTTCTTTATCTTTAGCTTTGGAGAGTTTGATTATGATATGTTTTGGTGACTTTCTCTTGGGATCTACCCTGTATGGGGTTTGATGGGCTTCTCGGACAGATATCTTTTCTTCCTTCATGATATGGGGGAATTTTTCTGTTAGGAAGTCTTTGACAATTTTCTCAGTGTTTTTTTTTTTTTTTTTTTTTTGGTTTTTGCCTCCTCTTGTTCTGGTATTCCAACCAGGCATATGTTATTTCTCCTCATGTCATCCCATATAAGTCTTAGGCTCTCTTCATTTTTCTTAAATCTTTGTTCTGATTTTTCTTCATACAAGGTAGCATCAAGGGATTTGTCTTCTAATTGGGAAATGTGTTCTTCAGCCAGTTCTAGTCTACTCTTTTGTCCTTCCACTGTATTGTCTATCTCTGTAATTTTAGTGTTCATCTTCTGGATCTCTAACTGCTGCCTTTGTATGAGTTCTAATTGTGTATTTAACTTGTTATTTTGTTTTTGAATGGTTTTCTTGAATTCTTCCAGGGTACTGTTTTTCTTCTCATTGTTTCTATTTATGGTTTCCTTGAGGTCTTGGAGAGTCCTACGTATGCATCTTCTGAATTTCTTCTCAGATAGTTCTATTGCTTGTTCTTCTTCCATAATAGATAATTCTTTAGCCTGGGCTTTTATTTTTACTGTCTTGTCCTGTTTTTTTTTTTTTTTTTTTCATTTGCTTTGAAGTTGTCTGTTGTTTCCTAGGCATTTTGAAGTTGTTGTCTTTAATTGTTAGTTATGTATTAATTTGTTGTACCCTGATTTTATGTTTTACTATATCTGAAAGTGTGGAGCAGGTGTATGTTTTTGGTTATTAACTCACTGTACTGGGTTGCTCTCCAGCTCTCTCTGTGTTGGTGGAATCATTGATGGAGATGTGGGTGCAGGTCTCCATTCATTGTGAAGAGGATTTGGAGTTGGAATGAGCAAGTGTCATTGATTCTGTGGTGCAGGAGATATTGGTGTTCAGTGTAATAACTCCTATTGCTTGGTGGAGGTTTAATGTGCTCCTTCTATTGGATGAGTCTGGGGAGAGGAGGAAGAAAGAAAAAAAGAAAAAGGCCCCAGAAGCGAGCCCCCAGATAGAAAGGTGGAAGGAGTTTTCTGCATTTAGGGGGAGACAGTTCAATCAGTGATGCAGGCAAAGGCAGGGTAGTTTGTATCTTTGTGAGGCATCTACTAATGGTGACATCCTACTGTCAATCAAAGATCTGCAGTTAAAAATCGACAGAGACCCCAATGGGTAGAGGGCCACTACTTTTCACTTGGATCAAGAAGCCACAAAATCTCTGTACCCCTGTGCTAAAAGGGGTCCTGGAAGAGTTGAACCCCAGCCCACTGCCATGGACTCTCTCTGGGGCTCTGCCTGCTCAAAGAGAGTTTCTCTCTTTTCACCACTCCTTTCTGGATTCTGTGGCAGCCCAAGCCAATGGAGGTTGATCCATTTCCCAGTAAGATTATCTACTCACTCAGAGCCCAAGGTTGCCATCAAAAACTCCCGGTTTGGGTATTCTGAGTCCTCAGGGCCTCTGTGGGTTCCATTTTTTTTTTTTATATCTCTCTTCCTCCTCCAACCTCTTTCGTATTTCTAATAAGTCATCTTCATCTCTCCTGGCTAGGCAGGTTCATTTATTTTTCCCAGTTGTTTAATCTGCTCTTTTTCTCCACCTTCACTAAATCTGATACTCTATCTTCTCCTTAGTTGCTCATAATCCCAGTATCATTATTTCTATCTGCTTTACCTAGTTACTCAGGGATTAAGTTGGTTGAGGAACCAAACTTGTGGATTATAGTTACAATGTCATCTTCCCCTCCCAAAATAGAATATGTAGCTTTTATAACCACAGTCTTTCACTTAAACGCAAAAGCCTTCAGTCTCAGACTAAAGTACAAAGAGAAATTACAAAGAAGAACAAGCTCAAGTTGCTTTGTGGTCTTATCTTTTCACATAAAGATGATGACAAAAGGTCATCAGTGACCTTTTCCCTGATATTCCCCTGCACCTCATCCTAAATGTCAGAGGGTGGCTGCTGCCATGTATTTATGTGAATTATTTTTAGATGAGTCAAAAAAATGACGCTGTCCTTTAAGCAACCTTCTTCAGTTGGGAAAGAGATTAACAAATCATTCACTTATTGAAGTTAGGTTGACCTATGAATAAATTGTACAAGTTGTAATTATGCATGTAAAACTTATGGAAACTGGGTAGAGGATTCAGTAAACCTTGGTGGTCTTATCTTTACACATCTGCTGGTCATCAGTGACCTTTTCCCTGATATTCCCCTGTACTTCATCCTAAATGTCAGAGGGTGGCTGCTGCCATGTATTTACGTGAATTATTTATATAAGTGATTGTCTTTTGCTTTTGCTTAGCTCCAATAGAAGAGGCTTGCAGCCCTGGTCTTCTGAGGCCTAATTGCACACACACTTATTTATTCAATATTCCTCTCTACTCATTTCTGCTTCTTCTGTGTGTTTGGATGCAATTTTAAACCAGGGTTTTCAATCATCCATTCAGGTTCGAACCTCTGCTGTGAATTTGCCTTTCCACCCTACATATACTGAATCAGAATCTACATTTTAACAAGATACCCAGGTGATTTTTGTAGATTACCAGGTGATTCTTATGAATTCCAGTTGTGATAAGTAGCCTGGCCAACAACTTGATTTTAGTCTTGTGATACCCTGAGCAGATATATGTGCCCAGACTTCTGACCTAATGAAAGTGTGAGATAAATAATTAAAAACCACTAAATTTTTAGTTATTTGCAGAGCAATAGAAAACTAATACAAATGTATTTGAACATCTATTGTTTAATTAAAAATAATTTTATTTAAAAATGCCACCAAATCTTCCTAATTGAGGTTTGTTGTTGTTGTTATGTGCCGTCGAGTTGGACCCGACTCATAGTGACCCCTCTTTGGGTTTCCAAGGCAGTATCACCACAGAAGTAGATTGCCCCATCTTCCTTGCGAGGAGTGACTGGTGGGTTTGAACCGCCAGCCTTCTGGTTAGCAGTCAAGTGCCTTTAGCCACTATGCTACCAGAGCACCCAATTGAGGTTTAGTTACCCTTAAAAACTTTCTTAGAAGGCTATGAGTATTACTGAATTGCACTTAAAAAACAAATTTTGGGATCTGTGTGCCACTTATTGTAAGAAGAGTATAGAAGACTTGTATGCATATGGATCAGGTTTAGACTGTCAAAAAGACCTTCATAGCCCAAAGGTGAGCTGTGGACCCCCCCTTTGAGAATCAGCATCATAGAGGTCACCTGGACCATGCTTACAGAGGCTGGTGCTAATTTATAAATGGTCACCTGTTGGGTTAAGCACCCTCCATGACAGGGAACTCACTAGTGCATAGGGGACCCCATTCCATTTCAGACAACTCTAATCATTATTAATTTCTTTCCTGGAACTCATCTTCTTGCCACATTCCCTTTAGGCCTCACCTTGGCCCTCAACTACATCTGAGCTCTCATATAAGTGGTAGTCCTTCAAATAATGTAAGACCTCATTCTTGCCCCCTACAATCTTCTCAAACCTGAACATTTTCATTTAATCTTATTATTCCACAATGTAAAATATAAAACAAAACACCCAAAATTTTGATTCTACAGAACTCTCACTCTCATAAAAGAAGTGGTTCTAATTTATAAATTGAATATTGATTTCTCAGGATCATCTCTCAGCAGAGATACACATTTCTCAGGTTTTGGGGAAGCTGAGAATCAAAGTAGTCATGTGCTCAAAGATTTATAGATCCTTGATAGTTATGTACCTTCAGTGCCATCAGAATTGGGAAGATTAAGGTTTGTCCAAAATAAATAACAAGATGTTTCCATTTCACATAGCAGTGTTTGATATTTGACTGCTTATACAAGTGATTTTGTGGTCTCAGCCATCACATATAGTAGAACCACCAAATCAATAAAACCCATTGCCATCAAGTAAATTCTGACTCATAGCAACCCTAAGTTGTTGTTATGTGTCATCAAGTCAGTCCTGACTCATAACGACCTTATGTATAACAGGACAAAACACTTTCCTGTCCTGCACCATCCTCACAACTGTCAAAGAAGAATGCAGTGACTATAATACAGAGTATAACTGCCCTCTAGGGTTTTCAAGGTTGTAATCTTTATGGAAGCAGACTGCCTATCTTTTTCTCACTGAGGAGCTGGTGGGTTGGAATCAGGGCTTCTAACCAGTTCATTCTAGTCCAACTGTCTGCTGGGCTTTGCATTTCTACGCCAGATATGCAGAATCAGAATCTACATTTTAACAAGATCTCCAAGTAATTCTTAGAGATACACATAAGAACATATAGGAATCATCTGGGGGTCTTATTAAAATGTACATCCTGATTCCGTATATTTGGGGTGGAAATGCAAGTTACCAGCAGAGGGTTGAACTAGAATGAACAGTTTCAAAGCCCTGGTTGGCATCTCTGACCTTAACCACTGCACCACCAGGGCTCCTTAACAGAACCTCAGTCTCTGAGAAATGAAAGGAATTAGAAGCTTTTATAATGCGATCATCTTCCCAATACTTTAACTCTTTTTAAAACATCTTCACTTTCTCTTAAACACTTCAGGTGGCAGAAAACTCACTATCTAATGAGGTATCCAGACTGACTTAAATATTTTTCCCTCATAGTTAAAAACTTACATTTATTTGAATTTGATTTCTTTTAACTTATAAGATTTATGATTCTAGTGCTGTTTCCTCTGTGACTAAACATAGATTGGTCTAATCCATCTTCTTTCAGATATTTAAAGACAACCATTACATCTCCATAGTTTCTTGTTCTTAATGAAACAGCTCCAATTCCACATTTTACATTTAATTTAAAGTACCTAAGGTGATGTGAGGAGTTGCGTGTGTGTGGCCATATTCACTTGTCTCTTACTGAATTTATAACCAGTGAAAGACTCTAGTCCTTTTAATTTGGGCTGCTAGCAAGACATTGCTGAGTCATTTTGCCCTCCTGGGTTGCAGCAGAATGCTCAGAAGATGAGCAGGGTGTACAGGATGTTAACAGTTTATTAACCAATCTGAAAATGTTTATATGGCAGTCATTTCATTTTCTCCCGAATTCCTGTGTGGACCTGAGGGTCTACATCACTTGACCTCCAGATTCTGTTACAGGAATTCAGTAGGCAGTTTCTAATTTAGTTCAGATATTAAATGTTTCTTTTCTTTATTTTAAAAGGTAGGGTGGTGACAAAATTAAACTGATTCAAACAGATAAGAGTGAAAAGAATCATTCTTGCTTCAGTGATCCAAACACTATTTCCCTCTCCAGAGAAAACACTCATCAGTACCTTGTGTTTGCTTCCAGAGACTTTGTTATGCATTTACAATATGTGTGTTGTTAGGTGTTGTTGAGTCGTCTCCAACTCATAGTCACCCTATGCACTATGCACAACAGAACGAAACACTGCCTGGTCCTGTGCCAAACCTCATGATCCTTGCTATACCTGAGCCCATCGTTTCAGCCACTGTGTCAATCCATCTCACTGAGGGCCTTCCCCTTCTTCGTTGACCCTCCACTTTACCAAGCATGATATCTTTCTCCAGGGTATGGTTTCTCCTGACAACACGACCAAAGTAGGTGAAATGAAGGCTGGCCATTCTCGTCACCAAGGAGCATTCCAGCTGTACTTCTTGCGGGACAGATCTGCTAGTCCTTTTAGCAGTCCATGGTACTCATAGCATTCTTCTCCAACACCACAACTCAAAAGCATCAACTCTTCTTCAGTCTTCCTTGTTCATTCTCCAGCTTTCACATGCATAAGAGGCAACTGAAAATGCCATGGCTTGCGTTAGGTGCACCTTAGTCTTCAAGGAGACATCTTTGCCCTTCAGCACTTGTAAAAGGTCTTTTGCAGCAGATTTGCCCAATGCAGTGTGTCGTCTGATGTCTTGACTGCTGCTTCCATTGGTATTGATTGTGGAACCAAGCAATATGAAGTCCTTGGCAACTTCAATCCTTTCTCCATTTCTCACAATGCCGCTTATTGGTTCAGTTGTGAGGACTTGTGTTTTCTTTATATTGAGGTGTAATCCATACTGCAAACTGTAGTCTTTAATCTTAATCAGTAAGTGCTTTAAGTTATCCTCACTTTCAGCAAGCAAAGTTGTGTCATCTGCATATTGCAGGTTGATATTGAGTTTTCCTCTAATCCTGATGCCACGTTCTTCTTCTTATAACCCAGCGTCTAGGATTATTTGCTCAGCATACAAATTGAACAAGTATGGTGAAAGGAGACAACCCTGTTGCACTCCCTTCCTGATTTTAAACCCTTGTTCTGTTCAAACGACAGCCTCCTAATCTATGTACAAGTTCCTCATGAATACACTCAAGGGTTCTGGAATTCCCATTCTTCTCAATGTTATCCATAATTTATTACGATCCAATCAAATGATTTTGCATAGTCAATAAAACACAAATAAACAGCTAAGATCCATCTGTCATCAGCAATGATAACCCTCGTTCCATATCCTCTTCTGAATCCAGCTTGCATTTCTGGAAGCTCTCTGTCAATATGCTGCTGCAACTCTTTTTGAATTATCTTCAGTAAAATTTTACTTGCATATGATAGTGATATTGTTTGATAATTTCCACATTCTGTGGGATTATCTTTCTTTGGAATGGGTACAAACATGGATCTCTTCCAGTCACTTGGCCAGGTAGCTGTCTTCCAAATCTCTTGGCATAGCTGAGTGAGTGCCATCAGCACAGCATCCATTTGTTGAAACATCTCCATTGGTATTCTGTCAATTCCTAGAGCCTTGTCCTTCACCAATTCTTTCAGTGCAGCCTCAACTTCTTACAATAAGCATTAGTTCTTGATCATATGCCACCTCCTGAAATAGATGATCATCTACCAATTCTTTATGGTACAGTGGCTCTGTGTATTCTTTCCATCTTCTTTTGATGTTACTGCATCATTCAATATTTTGCCCATACAATCTTTCAATATTGCAACTTGAGGCTTAAATTTTTTCTTTAGTTCTTTCAGCTTAAGAAATCCTAAGTGTGTTCCTTTCTTTTGGTCTTCTAACTCCAGGTCTTTGCATATTTCATTATAATTATTGACTTTGTCTTCTTGAGCTGCTCTTTGAAATCTTCAGCTCAGCTCTTTTATCTTGTCATTTCTTCCATTTGCTTTACATACTCTCCACTCAAGGGCAAGTTTCAGAGTCTCTTCTGACATCCATTATGGTCTTTTCTTCCATGCCTGTCTTTTTAATGACCTCTTGCATTCTCCATGGATGATGTTCTTAATATCATCCCACAATTCCTCTGGGTTTTGGTCATCGGTGTTCAGTGCATCAAATCTATTCTTTAGATGGTCTCTAAATTCAGGAGGGATATTATCAAGGTCATATTTTGGCTCTTGTGGACTTCTTTTAATTGTCTTCAACTTCAACTTGAACTTGCATATGTGCAGTTAATGATCTGTTCCACAATCAGCTCCTGGCCTTTTTTTGGCTGAAGATATTGAGCTTCTCCATCACCTATTGCCACAGTTGTGGTCAATCTAATTCCTATACATTCCATCCAGTGAAGTCCACATGTACAGCTGTCATTTATGTTGTTAGAAAAAGTTATTTGCAATGAATAAGTCATTGGTTTTGTAAAATTCTGTCATGCGATCTCTAGTGTTATTTCTATCAGCAAGGCCAAAATTTCCAACTACTGGTGACTTTTCTTTGTCTCCAACTTTTGCACTCCAGTCAAAATATGCATATGTATAAAAATATATTTAAATACAAGTGTTAGGGCACTATACACACTCTTCTGCAACTTGCTTTTTTTCCCCACTTTCTTGTATATTCTAGAGATCTCTTAATATCTGAATATCTGAACATATTGTCTTGTTCTTTTTAATGTATAGCATTTCCTTGTACATTGTTGTTGATGGTTGCCACTGAGTTGATTCTGATTCATGAAGACCCCATGTGTGCAGAGTAGAATTACTCCACAGGGTTTTCTTTTCTTTTTTTTTTCAATTGTGATTTGGGTGAAGATTCACTGAGCAAATTCACTTTCCATACAGCAGTTCACATATACTTTGTCTCATGACATTGACCACAATGCAACAGCTCCCTTCCCACTTCCTTGCCATAGTTACCTCTTCCCCATGTCGATCCCTCCATGGACTCCTGCCCCCTGAGCTGTCTCCCTGTGCATAAGCAGCCCTTCTTTTTCCCATGATTGTTCTCTCCAAGGAGAGTATCAACTTGAGGTAAATGTTCAACTCATATGCCTATCTTTTATTTGGCTGGAAACCACAGGTGTGTGTTCAATTCCAGACCTGAAGGGCAGCTAGGGGCCATAGTCTCAGTGGTTCCACCAGGCTCTATCGGACCAGCAAACCTGGTCCCTCCCCCTCTTT
>NW_006921603.1:5423542-5432226 GCF_000298275.1 Orycteropus afer afer | reverse complement strand
TTATCCTTTTGATTTCAGTTGGTTCTGTTGTGATGTCACCCATTTCGTTTCTTATTCATGTTATTTGTGTTCTCTCCCTCTTTTCCTTTGTTAAATTTGCCAGTGGCTTAGGCCTGGACCTGGGGAGGAGCTCTGATGGCACAGTGGTTAAGCACTCATCTGCCAACCCAAAGGCTGGCAACTGGAACACACTAGTTGCTCTGCAGGAGAAAAGTGTGACAGTCTGCATACATAAAGATTACAGTCTTTGAAACCGTACAGGCAGTTACACTGTAGTCTGCAGGGTCACTAGGAGTTAGAATCAACTTGACAGCAATGGGTTGAGGGCCTGGGGAATTTATCCTTCTCACTGTATATCATCTTGTGCAAGTTACTTAAATTTCCTGAGCTGGGTTTCCTCATATGTAAAACATCAGTACTAATAGGGGTCCCATCTTAGCATAAAGATCACTGGATCATAAAGCTATTGGGAGTGAAAGTGAGTAAATTTCTATAAAGCACCTAAATTTGAGCACATCATAGGCAATCTCAGACTTGGGTTGATATTGGAGCTGTGGTGGCATAGTGCCTAAGGCATCTGACTGCTAACCAGAAGGCTAGCAGTTCAAACCCACCAGCCACTCCTTGGAAGGAAGACTGGGCAATCTACTTCTGTAGAGATACCACCTCAGAAACGCAAGAAGGGGTGGCTATGAGTTGGAATTGACTCCACAGCAGTGAGTTTGGGTTTTTGTTTTTTTTTTTTGGTAGATGGTTGTGCAGAAAAAGATCTGCTGTGAAACAAGCTTGATGTCTCACTATGTTCAGAGCTGCTGCAAACTCCCACCAGTGACAAGACTGAGACCTTGGTAAACTGAGAAAAACAAGTAGTATAAATAATTTCTAAGTGTTCTGCCTTCTCTCTGAAATTTGAGAAAATTCTCTGCTTGGAGCCATCTACCTAGGGCATCCTGAGAGTTCAGGGCTTGTTTTTCCTGGGTGTGCCCAAAGAGTTTTATTCTGCTTGAGGTAGTCAGACCCAGAGCCTGCCCTTCACTTGAACTTAAGTAGCTGCTCCACTTGCCATATTGGGTCTATCCTCCCCCCAACCCTCTACCCTTACCCCTTACCTAGCACCTGGGTCCAGGGCATTGTATGAAGTGATTGGAATTTTAATTATCATTGGTCCCATTTGTTACCTTTTAGAGATCTCAGTACCTTAGAGAGGCAGTTGCTGAGCACTAGTAGAGCTACAACTTAAGGACATTGATAGAGGATGTGGGTCAGGACCAGTTCATAAGAAGGATCCATGGTGAAGTTCTCTTGACAGAATCAAATTAGAATTCTGGATGCTCCTTAAAAAAAAAAAAAAAAAATCCTAGGGAACTTTGTTGGCCTAGTGCCTAAAGCAGTTGACTGCTAACCAGAAGGCTTATGGTTCAAACCTACCAGCCACTCCTCGGAAGGAAGATTGGGCAATCTACTTCCATAGTGATACTGCCTCGGAAACCGAAGGAGGGGTTGCTATGAGTTGGATCCGACTGGATAGCAATGAGTTGAGTTTTTTAAAAAAAATTGTAAGCAAGTGTTTGCATTATTAAACGTTTAAGAAATAAGAACTTGTAGTAAAAGTGGCAAATATAACAATGAACTAAAATGTCTGCCCCAAACACCTCAAGAAATCTACACATCAATTCTAACAACTCATGGGCTGCTCCAGGTGGAAAGATATCAGTAATACTGTGTGTGTAGGACCTAGGATTTGGGGCTGCAAAAAGATAGTTCCCTAAGGAGAGACAAATGTTTCCAAAGCATTAGTATTAAGTGTGGTAGTGCTATCTCAGACCAATCCCCAGGCTCCTAAGAGTCTGTTTCTTGTCCACATTACTGGTACAAGAGGAAGGGTTACGCATGCAGAACTTGAGATCAACTAGACCATATATGAGCTGTTGATCTCAGGAAAATTATTCACTCTTTCTGAGCCCTAATTCTCTGTGCTATGAAACAGGAGTATTGATACCCTTCCTCACAGGCAGTACATAAGAATTAGATGAGATAATGTATGTGCAAGATACTTAGCTCAGTATCTGGCAATGATAATCTTCAATAAACTGTAGTTTTGCTTATTATTATTATTTAAGATATACATTCTTTTTTTATCAGAGAGGGAAAAAAAAATTCCCAGAAGTCAATCAGCAGATTTTCCCTTCTATCTCTTTGGCCAGAACTGGGTACACAGCTACCCCTAAACCACATTACTTGTTGAATAGCTGAATGGAGTTGTTGTTAGTTGCTGTCAAGTCTTTTCTGATCCATGGTGATCCTACACACACCACAACAAAACACTCCTTGTCCTGCTCCATCTTCACAGTCATTGAGCCCATTGTTTCAGCCACTTTGTCAATCCCTCTCATTGAGAGTCTTCCTCTTTTTTCACCAACCCTCTACCAAACAAGACATCCCTTCTTCAGGGACTGGTCCTTTCTGATAACATGTCCAGAGTGTATGAGATGAAGTCTAGCCATCCTCACGTCTAAGGAGAATCCTGGCTGTATTTCTTCCAAGGCAGATTTGTTCATTCTTCTAGCAGTCCATGGTATATTCAGTATTATTTGCCAACACCATAATTCAAAGGCTTTAATTCTTCTTCAATCTTCCTTATTCATTATCCAGCTTTCGTTTGCATACGAAGCAATTGAAAATGCCATGGCTTGGATCAGGCACACCTTAGTCCTCAAAGTGACATCTTTGCATTTTAATTTTAATGGCTTTGAAGAGGTCTATTGTATCAAAATTGCCCAGAGCAATATGGCATTTGATTTCTTTGACTACTGCTTTTTGAGCATTGATTGTGGATCCAAGTAAAATGAAATCTGACAACTTCAATATTTTCTCGGTTTATCATGTTGTTTAGTGGTCTATTTGTGAGGCTTTTTCTTTTCTTTATGCTGAAGTGCAATCCACATGAAATGCTGTAGTCTGTGATCTTCATTAGTAAGTGCTTCAAGCTCCGTATCATCAGCCAGAATAAGGCCAGGGGCTGACTGCAGAACAGATCATCAATTGCTTATTTGTAAGTTCAAGGTGAAGCTGAAAAACCATTAAAACAAATCAAGGAAAGCCAAAGTATGAGCTTGAGTATATCACATCTGAATTTACAGACCATCTCAAGAATGGTCTGAACACTAACGACTGAAGACTAGATGACTTGTGGGATGATACCAAGGACATTATACATGAAGAAAACAAAAGGTATTGAAAAGACAGAAAAAGACCAAATGGAATCCTGTACTATTGCTCAAAGGTTAGAGTCTATGTCCTTCAATCTCTCTGTTAAAGAACCTGATGCATTCCAAAGATATACATTCAATATTAGACTTAGATGTATATCCAAGGCATGGATTACAGTGGCCATTGTGCCAAACTGAATGTGGCAAGTTCCAGGTTCTCAGAAGGTGGGCCCCCATGTAAAGCTCTGGATTAGTGCATTTCTGTCGCATGCATAGCTTGTCTCACATTCCAAGGCCACCAGACTTTACAAGTCCCTAGCTGACATATTTCCCCCAGACAGATCAAGTTAGGCTTTGGCTCCCCTGAGAAGGGCCATAACCTAAAACCATGTCACTAACTGCCCCTGCTCAGGCCAACACTGTAATTGCATTCACTAGATAAAAATTTAGACATTAGAAAAAATCTGACTTAGAAAGCATGTGTACTGTAATTCTAACCCCAGAAATTACCTGCCCACAGTACAGTATAATCCTTCAAGACTTTTTTATTTGCACATACTAACATTTGTATGACATAATATATATTTTTTTTCTATTTCATTAAAAGGGCTTCAGCTGAATAGAGTTGGGTTAATCATAATCCTCAGTTTTTGAGACACTATCAATATTGATCCTTGTGAGATTCTACTTTATTATATTACAACTGTGAGAGTTATTCTTCAAAAATAGTTTCCAGTGAACCACCCCTCTTGATGTTCATTTATTTGTGCATTCCCCTCCCATATTGAATCATCACTGGGGCTGTGATCACTTTACCAAGAGATTTCAGTGCAAGGGATGCTATGCCAGACTTAAAAAGCCTTCTAGTTTTGCTCTCTTGGGAGTCCTGAGCTGCCATGTAAGTAGAAAGAGCACGTATAGAGGTCAGTGGAGAAAGAGAGATCCTGAGACCACATGGAGAAAGAGGTCCAACAGTCCCAATGACCCAACTGAGCCCAGCCTTAATCCCATCCTGCCAATACCCATGACACATGAGTAAAGCCATTTTGGATGTTTCAGCTACAGCTGTGATTTGAACCAAATGGTGACCATCAAAATAACTGTCCAGATGAGCCCTCATCAACCCACAGAATTGTGAGAAATAATGAAGTGAATAAGTGTTAAGCTACAAGCTTTGTGGTATTTTGTATGTATCCATAAATAACTAAGATAAAGATACAATAGATAATCATGAACCCACCACCAAATTGAGCACAAGGACACTAACAATAATTTACACCTACCAATGTGTTTCTCCTTATTTGATTGCCCAGTATTCCCTTCAGAGATGATCACATCGTGAATTCTGTTTAGTAAATTCACATTGTGTGAATTTTATAATTCAATAGTTCATATTTTTACTAAGATTTTCTCATGTTTTTATATGCAGCCACTGTCATATCCGGAATTCCACTGTGTAATTATACCACAATTTTCCCATTCTTCTACCAATTAGCACTGGAATTGTTTCCAGGTTTTGCTGTTTTGAGAAGTGTTGCAATAAGTATTCTTATATGTCTCATAGTGCTTATGTGCCAGAATCTATCTTAAGTCTGTACCTTAAAGTGGCAGCCCCAGAGAGTAGGATATGCTGAAGTTTTATTTTATGAAAAAAGACCCTCAAGTTGATTATATATATTTTTAACAATAAATTGATATTTGATTCTTCTAAAATTTACCCTTGGGTATTATTTTATGTCAGTAGTTGCAGATTTATCTTATTCTTTTAATTTTTGATCCATCAATTATGGGCTTTGCTATTATTTGTTTTGTTAGTACATATCAATAGGCACTAAAAGTATTTCCAATTATTTGCTATTACAAGAAGAATGCAATAAATACCCTTTTACCTTATTTTTTAATGTATACACACATTTACAAAATAATTTTTTAAAATATATTCCTAGGTGCTGAATTTCTGGATTGAAATATAAAACACTTTGCATTTAATAAAGATTGCCAAATTACCTTCTAATGAGTGACTTACTGATTTATACTGTCATCCACAGGGAATGAGGGCCTCCCTCATGACATCCTTGCCAACACTTTTCATCTTTACCTTCATTGTCTTCATTTGATAAATGGAAATATTGTTTTAATTTGTAGTTCTTTAGTTATTAATAAGATTGGACATATATTCATATGTTCATTGGCATTTTTGTACTTATTCACTTGAAAACTCCCAGTTGATTTACATGGTTTTTTTTTTTCTATTGCATTTCTTGACAATGGTCAAGAGCTCTTTATATATTATCTCTCCTTCTGCCGTATTATGAAGTAAATATATATTATATATATACACATACATATAGGAGCTCTGGTGGCATAGTATCTAAGGCATCTGACTGCTAACCAGAAGGCTGTTGGTTCAAACCCATCAGCCACTCCTCAGAAGGAAGGTTGGGCAATCTACTTCTGTGGTCATACCTTTTTGAAAACCCAAGGAAGTGTTGCTATGAGTTGGGTCCAACTCGACAGCAGTGCATTTTTTTTTTTCTACATACATATACACATATGTGTAGCTAATAGTTTTCGCTGTGTATTGTTTGTCATTTGATTTTATTTATGAATTTTCAAATCAAGTATAAAATTATAATATTCATTTAGTCAAATGTGTCAGTATTTTTCTTAATAGCTTTGAGGTTTGTATCAAGCTTAAAAATGCCTTCCTACCTTAAGATTATAAAAGTCATGTATTTTTTCTTGAACATTTAGGGGTTAATTATTTTAACATTTAAACTTTTAATTTTAAGTAAGGAAAGAGGGAGCCAATGGAGATAGGAAAGTCAGACGGAAGAAAACACTCAAGCCACCTCACAGCACTGAAGGACAGAGAGTGCTTGACATTTGGTTCAAATACTAGTCTTACTGTTTTTTAGCTCTTTGACCTGGAGTCTTAGTAGCTGCATGACACCTGTTTTTTTTTTTTTTTTTGGTAAAATGGCTATCAAAAGAAAAGACAGGGTACTCCTAAATTGCCTGATAAGATTATTTACAATTCATATTTCCAGGTCTTTCCCCTGAAAAATCTTAATCAGGAGATTGAAGATTGGACCCAGGAATGAGGTTGGCCAGGGTATATACTGAAGACTATCTCATTGAACCAAGAGTACTCCATTGATCTCAGTGTCATACAATTCAGTGTCAGGACAGGTACTAAGACGCAAATCACTGCCTAAACTGCTATTCACTAGTGGAAGGAAGTTTTAATAGTCAAAATTAACTCTTTGTCTTTCATTTTTGCTGATGAGTCTTCCAAGTGTAAATGTCTTTCCTGAAGCAGGTTGCACCAAAAGAATGAGCCACCCTTAGTCTTGCCCTTCCAAAATCAGCCTAGTCTGCTCATATTCTTAAGTCAAAAAAGAAAAATGCAATCATGCCATTGTTTAGCATATGCAAAGTGAAGAGCACTGGACAGCAGATCACAGTCTGGGAGAAAGAGTGCCTTCATTGGGAAATAACACAATGGTCCTTACAATCACCTCAGGAGTGGAAATGGAATATAGCCCAAGAATCCTGCCATCCTTAAGTTAGTTTCTGGGCTTTGTCTATCTCATGTCAGCACTGCTTCTGGATCTGCTACTAGGAGGTGAGAGGTGGCTCCATTTTTATGATAGCATTAGGATGATTATTTGAAAATCTGTAGTTTGGTATTATGCATAAGAAATACATTTTAGGAGTTCTGGTAAGATGGTGTAATAGGCAGAAAGACTGCACAGACCTTCTTCAACAAAGAAAAGGGGAACCAATTAACACAGATACAGAAGATAATCCTGGACCCCTGAGCTTTGAAGGAAAGGATATAAAAGTGGACTAAACTCCAACTAGCAGAAGAATTTGCATGAAAATACCAAAAAAGGAGACATACGGAGCTGCAGTCTGGCAGCGATCCTGATAGCACAGACAGCTTGGATATTGTCGAGTGGTGGCAGAACCTAAGAATTAACCTAAAAATCAGCCCTGCTAGCTAGGGACTGCAGGGAGGACTGCTCTGGTGGCTAGGGAATAAAAGGGGAAGCAGCAAAGAGGAAGGCGGGCTGAGCTGTGGACTTATGCCTGTCCAGAGGGCATAGCCATTTTGAATGTTTCCAAGTGGCTGAACCATTTTGGATATTTAAAGTGAGAGCATTCTCCCAGATTCTAGGGACTTAAGAACAGGCTCCGCTTGCTGGGAACTGCAAGGACGTTCTGGACACGTGGACTACTGGAAAGGTGCAATGTTCCCTTTGTTACTCTTATATCTCAGACCCTCTTGGTGAATGGAGATGTGGCTATCCATCACTCCCACCCACCTTCTAGGCTGGCAAGAATTCCACCCCAGTCTGTGTGCTCCGACGGAGCCTGGGTGCCCTACCCCGACCTGTCCATATTTTTCTTTTTCTTTTTGTTAGTTTGCTTGTTTTTGTCTGTTATAAAGCTACTACTATGATTATTATTTTTGTCCTTTTTGTTATAATTCTTTATTCTTCCCTTCCCAGGTTGTAGTTTTCAGCATTTTTTTCTTTTCTCTGTTCCTGGTTCCACTTTTTTTTTCCCTTCTGGTTAACCCTGTTCCTTGTTCTTCTTTCCACATTTTTTCCCATTTTTTATTCATTATTCTCCTTCATTACCTTTTTTTCTCTTATTGCCTTCTGCCCAGATATTGCAGTGTTTTTTCTTTTGTTTTATTTTTGTTTTTTTCCCTTTTCTCTTTTTTGGTTTCTGTTCCTGTGAGATTCCACAGTGTGTTTTTTGTCCATTGCTTTTACTTTTTTGATAGTTATTCAATTGTTATTTTTGTCTAACCAAGTGGGAGACAGAAACAGTTTCCATATGACACAACTACACCCACATCTCATGCAGCTTCACTTACGGAGAGCCACCACCTCCTTCTCCACCAACATGCCAATGATAAACAACCACCAAGAAGAGCCTGACTCACCCTTAGCTACTCTTCACGAACAGTTAACAAACATCTTAATACAAAAATGTCACGATGTCTTGGAGACAACAGACCATCACAGTCACAAAAAGAATCAGGATAAAGTGGTAGAAACAAGAGAACAGGATACAGACTAGAACACATCCCTGAGGAAGAAGAAGCACTGTAACTCCCTGATAAGGAATTAAAAAGAATTATATGTAGGTATCTTCAAAGAATTGAGAGACAGATCAAGAAAAACACAGACAAAATCCTAGAAGAATTTCAGAAGAAAATACAAGAACAAAATGACAAAATAAATGAAAAATTAGAAATGACTTAAAATCTACAGATATTAATCCAGAAGATTTATACTAAATAGTCAGAAATAGATAACACACTGAAAGGGCAAAAGAGTAGAACTGATGAGATGGAAGACAGAATTAATGAGATTGAAGACAAATACCTGAATACTTCTTTGGAAAAGAATCAATTAGAAAAAAGACCAAAGCAAAATGAAGAAAGCCTAAGGAAGG
>NW_006921603.1:5421264-5422726 GCF_000298275.1 Orycteropus afer afer | reverse complement strand
AGAAAAATTATAAACCTTCACATCACAATAAAAAATAGGGCAAGCACAAATATTCAGCATATACTAAAACAACAGCAACGAGGGAAATGATAACATGATTCATAAACAAAATGAGCTCAGCACAGAAAATAATATGGAACAAAAAAACTAGGGACACCATGAAAAAACAAATGACAAAATGACAGCAACCATTTCATACTTGTCAATAATTACCTGAATGTTAATGGTTTGAATGAACCACTGAAGACATGGAGAGTTGCAGATTGGATAATAAAACAAAACCCATCAATATGCTGTCTACAAGAGACACACCTTAGAGACAAAGACAAAAGTAGACCAAAAATCAAAGGTTGGAAAAAGATATATCAAGCAATGGCAATGTTAAAAGAGCAGGAGTGGCAATATTGATTTCTGATCAAATTGACTTTAAGACAAAAACCACCATATGAGACAAGGAAGTACATTATATAATGATTAAAGGATCAACTGAACAAGAAGATATAACCATAATAAATATCTATGGACCCAATGAAAGAGCCCTAAATACATAAATCAGACTTTAAAAGAGTTGAGAAGGCGAATAGATGACTCCACAGTCATAATAGGAGATTTTAATACACCACTTCCAATGAAAGATAGAACAACTGGAAAGAAACTCAGCGAAGATGAAGAAGAGCTAAACAATACAATTCACCAATTTGACCTTATAGACATCTACAGAGCACTTCACCCAACAACAGCACAATATACATTCTTCTTCAGTGCACATGGAACATTTTCCCTGACAGACCATAGGTTAGGCCATAAAGCAAGCCTTCATAAATTAAAAAATATTGAAACACTGCAAAGCATTTTCTTAGATCACAATGCTATCAAATTAGAAATCACCAATAGGAAGATCAATGGAAAAAGAGTAATCACTTGGAAACTGAACAACACCCACCTTAAGAAAGACTGGGTAAGAGAAGAAATAAAAATTGAAATTTAAAAATTCCTTGAATCAAATGAGAATGAAAACACAACATACAAAAATCTTTGGGACACAGCAAAAGCAGTGATCAGAGGTCAATTTATAGCAATAAATGCACACATCAAAAAAGAAGAAAGAGCTAAAGTCAAAACTTTAAATGAATATCTCCAATGATTAGAAAAAGAACAGCAAGGAAAGCCTACAGTCAGTCACCAGAAGAAAGGAAATAATCAAGATTTGAGCAGAAATCAATGAAACAGAAAATAGAAAGACAATAGAAAAAATCAACAAGATGAGAAGTTGGTTTTTTGAAAGATTAATAAAATGGAAAAACCACTGGCAAATTTAACAAAGGAAAAGAGGGAGAGAATACAAATAACATGAATAAGAAACAAAATGGATGACATCACAACAGAACCAACTGAAATAAAAAGGATAATATCAGGATACCATGAAAAACCGTACTCCAACAAATTTGAAAATCTGGAAGAA
>NW_006921603.1:5409064-5420364 GCF_000298275.1 Orycteropus afer afer | reverse complement strand
AAGAAAGGGAAATCAAAGGCATCCAAATTGGTAAGGAAGAAGTCAAACTATCCCTATTTGCTGATGATATGATCCTATACCTAGAAAACCCAAGAAGCTCAGTCAAAAATCTCCTGGAACTAACTAGAGATTTAGCATTGTGGCAGATACAAGATCAACATCCAAAATTCAGTTGGGTTCCTCTACACCACCAAAGAGATCACTGAAAAAGAAATAAGGAAATCAATACCATTTACAATAGCTACCAAAAAAAAAAAAAAAAAAACCTTGGGAATTAATCTTACCAGGGACATAAAAGACCTGTACAAAGAAAGCTACAAAAAACTACTTCAAGGAACCATAAGAGATCTACATAAATGGAAGAACATACCATGCTCGTGGATAGGAAGATTGAACATAGGGAAAAAATGTCAGTTCTACCCAAAGCAATCTATACATTCAATGCAATCCCAATCCAGATCCCATCAACATTTTTTAAGGATATGGATAAACCAATCACTAACTTTATATGTAAAGGAAAGAGACCTCAGATAAACAAAGCAGTATTGAAGAAGAAGAGCAAAGTAGGAGGTCTCACACTGCCAGATCTCAAAACCTACTATACAGCCATGGTAGTCAAAACTGCCTGGTATTGGTACAATGACAGACATATGTTGTTGTTATGTGCCGTCGAGTCGGCCCCAACTCATAGCGACCCCTCCTTGGGTTTCCGAGGCAGTAATGGAATAGAATTAAGAACCCAGAAATAGATCCATCGACCTATGGTCAGCTGATCTTTGACAAAGGGTCGAAATCCATTAAATGGGGAAGAGAATGTTTGTTTAATAAATGGTGCTGGCAAAACTGGATATCCATTTGCAGAAAAATGAAACAAGATCTGTACCTCACACCATATACAAAAACTAATTCCAGATGGATCAAAGACTTAAATGTGAAACCTAAAACTATAGAGTTCTTCAATGAGAAACTAGGCCAAATTTAGGGTCCCTAATAGACTATCAAGCATAATCCAAAATACACAAACAGCAGAAGAGAAAGTAGATGAATGGGACCTTCTAAAAATTAAATTTTTATGTGCTTCCAAAGACTCTCCAAAAGAGTCATAAGAGAACTTACAGATTGGGAAAAATATTTGGCAATGACATATCTGACAAGGGACTTATCTCTAGACTTTATAAAAAATTCCAACACCTCAGTAACAAAAAGACAAATAATCAAATTAAAATAGAGCAGAAGACATGAATAGACACTTCACCAAGGAAGATATTCAGGCAGCCAACAAACATATGAAGAAATGCTCACTCTCATTAGCCATTGTTGTTGTTGTTATGTGCCATCGAGTCGGCCCTGACTCATAGAGACCCCTAAGAGATGCAAATCAAAACAACAATGAGATACCATCTTGCCCAAGCACTAGCAGCAAAGTTCACCAAGATAGAAAATATCAAATGCTGGCGAGGATGCGGAGAGATTGGGACTCTCCTACACTGCTGGTGGGACTGTAAAATGGTACAACCACTGTGGAAAGCAGTATGGCGATTCCGTAAAAAGTTGGAAATAGAAATAACATTTGACTCAGCCTTTTCATTACTAGTTATATATCCTAAAGAAGTGAGAGCAATGACAAGAACAGACATCTGCAGCACTATTTACAATAACAAAAAATTGGAAACAACCTAGGTGTCCATCAACTGAAGAATGGATAACCAAACTATGGTACATACACACAATGGAATAGTATGCAACCCTAAAGAATTACGTAGAATCTGCAAAATACCACATAACATGGATAAACTTCAAGGACATTATGCTGAGTGAAATAAGTCAGTCACAGAATGACAAATATTGTATTAGTCCGTTATTGTAAAAGTCAAGGAAGAGTTTATATATGGAAGGAAATATTTTTGTTGGTTCCAGGGGTGGGAGGGTAGGGTAGAGAACACTGTTAGATAGCTAGATAGATATAAGTACTGATTTGGGTGAAGACAAGGGCAACTTACCAAATGTGAGTGATCCATATGGTGGCATTGGGGAAGAAGAAGACATGGAGTGGTACATGGGAGGTATAGACAACAAAGATGAACCCTTTGGCACATACAGTACTCCATTGTCAGTGAAGGCAAACATGGGTATATGGGTGGATAGATGGGTGGACAGGCTGGACTATTACGTATGTCTCTGCAGCAGGGAGTGTACCCAAGACCATGTATAGGGTTGGCAGACAATGGTTCTACAAGTATATTTGTATGCTCTGTAAGAATTCCCAGGTGTATAGTAGAGCTGACAAGGGACAAGGTTGTAGTCACTTCTTGGTCACAGCCAGCTACCCAGAGGGAGAGAGTAGTTGAACCTGTGGGCTTGGGACCATAGTCACAGGGGACATCAAGCTTAACTGGCATAACATACTACACAAAACATTGTTCTACCCCCTACTTTGGCAAGTAGTGACTGGAATCTTAGAAGCTTACCAGCAGCCATCTAGATGCAATGATGGGTTTCTCCTCATTGAGAGCAAAGAAGAATGAAGAAAACCAAAGATTTTTGGAAACAGTTAGTCCTCACGACTGGTACACCATGTGATCCTCAGCCTATGTGAAATCTATTAGACCAGAAGAACTAGATGGTGCCTGGCTATCACTGTCAACCACTCAGAGGGGGATCTATGTAGGAGATCCTGGATAGAGAGGGAGAACAATGTGGAACAAAACTCAAAATCATTTGGGAAAGAAAAAAAATGGGGGGACCAGGTTTGCTGGTTTGATAGAGCCTGGTGGAACCACTGAGACTGTGGTCCCTAGCTGCCCTTCAGGTCTGGAATTGAACCCACACCTGTGGCTTCCAGCCAAACAAAAGACAGGCATATGAGTTTAACATGTACCTGAGGTAGATACGCTCCTTGGAGAGAACAATCATGGGAGAAAGAAGGGCTGTTCATGCACAAGGAGATAGTACAGGGGGCAAGAGTACATGGAGGTATGGACACAGGGAAGAGGTAACTATGGACAGGAAGTGGGAGGGGAGCTGTTGCATTGGGGTAAATTGTAGTCAATGTCATGAGACAAAGTGTGTGTGAACTGCTGTTTAGAAAGTGAATTTGCTCTATAAACTTTCACCCAAATCACAATAAAAAAAAGAAAGAAAAGAAATGCATTTTAAAATAGAATTTGAGTTATATAATAAAGTGGAAGATGATCTTAAATAAAAAATGGAAGAAAGGGAATGATTTTCTACAAATAGCATGAAAACAGATGGCCTTTCCCTCCAAGGAGGGTTGGGGAGAATGCTCCTGGGAAAATTATCTCTCTGACTACTATCCTGTGGGTGGTTGCAGCTGTAAAAGAATCTTCCTGATAATCAGGTTTCTTAATGAGATACAAAAGCACTGGAAAGAATTAAAATTGAAAGAGCTCCAAATAATCATAAATATGACATCAGAACTCTGAAGATGACGCACAAGTTGTATTTGACTCCAATTTGAAAAATGGCACAAATCCCAGGACTAACTCAGTAAGAGGGAAATGAAGGTCTGTACAAGCATGATTTTTGTTGAACCTTTTCCTGCTGTAAATATGCTGGGTTACAAACATCCAACTTATGCACAATTTGTAGTTACGAATCAACCCCCAAAGCCTATTACATCGAAAATAAAGAGGTACATACAATGGTTCATAACAAATGGACATGATTTTGCAAAGCACATAATTTTGGTTTATATATTATAAACCAAAACCAAACTCACTGCCAGTGAATTGTCTCTGACTCATAGCGACCCCTCCTTGGGTTTCCGAGGCAGTATCACTATGGAAGTAGATTGTCCAACCTTCTTTCTAAGGAGTGGCTGGTAGGTTTGGACCACCAGCCTTCTGATTAGCAGTCAAATGCCTTAGGCTCTATACCACCAGAACTTCCCTACTAAGACAAACATGTGACTATCTGACTTTAGATACAAACCTCATCTAGCTGTTCCTACTTATACACAAATTTGACTTAAAGACAGACTTAGGAATGGCACTCATTCATCATATGTAAGTTGCCTGTAAATTCAAGTCTTCTGAACTGAAGAGTTGACCCTGCAAGGCACAAAGAGAACTTTGCAATGGAAGCATCATCTGTATTCTCTAAAGAATCTTGTGGACTGGAAGATATATGAAAAGACCGGAAAGGAAGATAACTTCTTCTTCTTTTTTTTTTTTTTAAAGAAAGAAAGTATTTCCTTTTGGTAAGCTTAAGGTCTCGCCAAAACAAAATTCTACTGTGAAATATTAAACAGATGATTCAAGAAATAACATGATCACCTAGAATCAATATGGATTCATCAAAAGTGAAATATGTATCATTAAACAAGTTTCTTTCTTCATAGAGGTTATTAGATTCTGAGAGTACTTTGATATAGTCTGTCTGCACTTTAACAAGGTGGCTGGCCATGTCTTTCTTGCTATTCTTGTAGATCAGTTGAATAAATATGAACTGTGTAATAGTTATGTGGATTTGTTGTTATTGGTTGACCAAAAATGGTGAGCTTGGAAATAAGTCTCTAGTAATATGCCACAGACCTCATTCTTGCCTGACTCATCATTTTATGAATGATTTAGCAAAATATGTTAATGGCAGGCTAGTTGAGCTTCAATGGAGTAAGAAATGGGAAGGACATTCAAAAGAGACTATGATAAATGAGTATCTAAAAAATCTTGACTGATTTAAATCATTAACTAAAATCTAGAAAGATATAATTGAAGAGGAACAAATTGAAAGTCCCGTGCTTGGTGCTGAAAATGTAGCTGTGGTAGGTTAGAGAGCAGATAATGGAGCCAGTCTACTTGGTCCAGACCCAGCTCCACCATTTACCAGCTGTGTGACCTTGGACAAGTTATTTAACTTCTCTGTGCCTCAGTTATCTCAGCTGTAAGTTGGCAGTGATAAAAGCAATGATGTCTTGGGTATGTTGGGAGCATTAAATGAGTTAATATTTATGCAGTATCTATGTGAACCTAGTACATAACAACACCATATATGTTAGTTATTATTGTCACAATTACTGCTGTTGCAACAAAGAAACAGATTTCAGTTATAGATGAATCTATTTTCAATATGAATAGTAGTTTGATGGGACTGACAAGAAAGATGATGCATTGCTTGCATTCACATAATTACAGGAAGTCCCCAAGTTACAAACAAGATCTGTACCTAAGTGTATCTTCAAGTGGAATCTGTAGGTAAGTTGGTTCTTACTTAGGCTTACTTTGGTTCAAGAAAAGACTTGAAATCTTTTCAATGATTTAAATGCTGCATGCTTAGCAAGTGAAGGTGATTGTTTTGAAGAATTTTTTTCAAGTAGTGGTTGGTTCAGTTCTTTCAAAGTGATGGCATATTTACATAACATTAAAGGGCAAGGAAGTGTTGCCTGTGAGTCTGATGTTAGTAACCCAGGCACATACTGAATTATTTCAGCTTATGTACCCCAGAACACAGAGCCTGATGCAAAGCTTATTTTATTAGGGAAATGGGAAAGAAGCAAATGGGGAGAGAGGCTGGGAAGGAGTGAGAACAGTACAAGGGTATCTTAAGAACCGGGCCATGACTTAATACCAATAAGGCCTGATGACTGGATCTCCTAGGGGCTCACAACTGTCTTCTAAGAGGACATATGAAAGATAGTTTCTCAGGCTAGTCCACCTGGAGGAAGGAAGGAAGAGAATTTAACTGTGAGCTCCAGTCTCATGTAATTCCAGTGCTTGTCCTGTGGGTGTTATACAAGTGAGCATCGAGCACATCTGCAACAGCTCTAAGCCTCAGCATCACAGGAAGTCATAGAGGTAAGAAACTCATGGGGGGTGGGTAGTGAGAAGGCACTGTCAGGTTCCACCTGCACAGACTTGGTCAGATCACAAAGATGCTGATTATTGCAGTATTTAGAACAATTGGCCAGAGGCTGCTAAGACAGGTGAAGCCATATGATATGAGAGGCCTGTGGGAGGTGTCGGATGAAGCTTTAAAGTCCAGAATGAGGGAGGTGGGATTCTTATCCCACAGAGAGTCGGTCAGTGCACACCTGAAGAAATATATCATCAAAAGAGAGAAGAAAATGAATTAGAATATCCCCAGGATCATGGTGACAGGCCTCACAATCATGTATTTGAATAGTGGTGGTGGTGGTAGTGGTGGAGGACCACTAAACATTAGCCTGAAAAAAGACTCTGAGTAGACTTAAAAATATGTTTATGCCTCGTAAAATATGTTAAAATTGTCTGGAACCAATGCCTAAAAGTTTCAGACAGGCAGATGTTATTCAATGTAAAGAAAATAATTCAAACTGCCCCAATTGCACACTGATAGGCAGTTTTCAGAGGTAGTGAGTTCCCCCAATTTGGTGGGGAAATCATGTGGAGTATTTAAGCACTGAATTGGAGGTGAAACAGATGAGCTCTGAGGTTCATTGTGTTGTTGTTGTTGTTAGGTGCTGTCGAGTCAGACTTGACTCATAGCGACCCTTCCTTGGGTTTTTGAGGCAGTATCACTACGGAAGTAGATTGCCCAACCTTCCTTCGGAGGAGTGGCTACTGGATTTGAACCACCAGCCTTCTGGTTAGCAGTCAACTGCCTTAGGCACTAAGCTACCAGAGCTCCTGAGGTCCATTGTAGACCACTGTAAACAAACCATCAGGGACACCAGGAAACCAAGTACCTTCTCAAAGGATTTCCAGTAAGACAAGTGTTTTATTTCTTTCCTAACAGGGGTCTGTTTATGGAAATAACAAAGGTTCTTATAAAGCAAGATGAAGGCCAACAAGAAAACATTGGGCAACCAGGTCTAGGAAAACATGAGACTTTTGATGGAATCTATTTTAACTGGATGGCTGGCTCTTAATTAAATATCTACTTCACATTGAAAGTGATGTGAATAAAATTTATAATTCTGTTTTATAAGATAATCACTTTGACTACATTTCTATATAACTCTTGAACAAGCTGTTTTTTTTTATTTTCCCTAAACAAGGTCTGATATTTTCCATTCTTTGCTCTTTACAAACTTTCACCATTGCTCAGAACATGAAGAAATTAGAAATGTGTAACTACTGTATTTTAAATGTCATGGAACACCAGCCCTACACATATCACCAAGGAACAGCTCACATAATTGATGTTTGGATTTTATCTTACACATTTCTGTCTAAGGTGAGAAATGTGGTAAATAACTGGTGCTTTGAAGAATGGTGAATTTCAGTTGCAGAATCTCACACTGAAGTAATTTTATAGTTCTAATATCTATCTGTTGCATAAATCTCTGTTAACCACACAATGATGACCAGAATTATGGGTCAGATGAAGTCTGGTGGGAGCCCCAGAACTATGGCCCTGGGATACACTTCGGGCCTGGGATAAAATTCACTCCCAAGGGCTGGCTCTCAGCCCAACAATAATAAGACTTACAAGCAGAATACCCAACCCAGGGTGATGTACCCACCTACTCTATGGCGTTACATCCCTTGGAGCAATCGGCCATGGGGCATCAGAGGGGCAATATTCACAGGGAGGAAAAGTTGGACAGACAGGAGTGCATAACTAAGAAGGGCACAGGGATGGGGGGTGGTCACTGGGAAGGGAGAGGAGAAGAGTGGGTTAGGGTTAGGGATGGTCATTAGGAAGTGAAACCAAATGTACACAAACTGTTGAACGTAAAACAAATCCTGCTCTGTAAATTTGTTACCTAAACCACAATTAACAACAACAACAACAAAAAAAAAAACCTCTGTTAACAAAATCATCCCTGAATAATTGTCCTGCTTCTGCTTGAACACCTCCAACAACAGGGAACCATTTCATATCAGGAATTCTATTACAGAACAGGATTCTGTTATGAAGTGAAACATGGCCATACATATAAAATGTCACAAGTTAAAAATAAACAAAAGAATATTCTTTTTTTTTACAAAAGAACAGAGAAATAACTAGAAGTCCTTCATAGGAAAGCTGATTTATTTTGACATGTGTATTGATAAATGAGGACCTCTGGTGGTATAGTGCCTAAAGCATTTGACTGCTAACCAGAAGGCTGGTGGTTCAAACTCACCAGCCACTCCTCGGAAGATAGGTTGGGCAATCTACTTCTGTAGTGATACTGCCTCAGAAACCCAAGGAGGGATCGTTATGAGTTGGATCAGACTCCATGGCAGTGAGTTTGGCTTTTTTTTGGTTGGATTGATAAATGAGTTAAGATTTATAGTTTTCTGGACTAGTGGATACTGTATTTTATTTCCACGGAATAAAATGGAGTAGTGTTTCTCCTAGTGTTTGAGGTGAATCACAGATTTTTAAACATTCTAATTAATCACAGACAAGCATGTGGTTCTATTGTGTATAGCTAATACACAGCTTGTGGCACACTGGCTTAGGACATGTGTTCAATAACATCCAGAATGTCTCTATCTAGTTCAATGAGATGAGTTCACTGAGCCCATGCTTGGATATCTCAGCAAGGCCAAATTGTTATAAAAGCTATTTACTTGTTGTTGTTGTTATTGTTAGTTGCCACTGAGTTGCCTCTGATTCATGGTGGCCTTATGTATGTTGTTGTTGTTAGAAGGTGTCAAGTCAGCTCCAACTCATAGCAACCTTATGTACAACAGAACAAAACACTGCCTGGTCCTGCACCAACATTAAAATCCTTGCTATTCCTGAGCCCATAGTTGCAGCCACTGTGTCAATCCATCTTGAGGGCCTTCCCCTTTTTCCCTGATCCACCACTTCACCAAGCATGATATCCTTCTCCAAGGAATGGTCCCTTCCGACAACATGACCAAAATAGGTAAGATGAAATCTAGCAATTCTTGCTTTCAAGGAGCATTCTGGCTGCATTTCTTCTGGGACGGATTTGTTCATTTGTCTGGTAGTCCATTGAACTTTCAGTATCCCTCACCAACACTGCAACTCAAAAGCATCAACTCTTCTTCAGTCTTCCTTATTCATTGTCCACCTTTCATATGCATATGAGGCTACTGAAAATAACGTGGCTTGAGTTGGGTGCTTCTTAGTATTCAAAGGGACATCTTCGCTCCTCAGCACTTTAAAGAGATCTTTTGCAGCAGATTTGTCCAGTGCAATATGTCATCTGATTTTTTGACGGCTGCTTCCATTGGTGTTGATGGTGAATCCAAGTAATATGAAATCTTTGACAACTTCAATCTTTTCTCCATTTATTGTGATGTTGATTACTGGTCTAGTTGTGAGGATTTTTATTTTCTTTATGTTGTGGTGTAATCCATACTGCAAACTGTAGTCTTCAGCCTTCATCAGTAAATCTGATTTCGTGACTTCTGCTTCCATTGGTGTTGATGGTGAATCCAAATAATATGAAATCTTTGACAGCTTCAAACTTTTCTCCATTTATTGTGATGTTGTTTACTGGTCCACTTGTGAGGATTTTTATTTTCTTTATGTTGTGGTGTAATCCATACTGCAAACTGTAGTCTTCAGCCTTCATCAGTAAATCTGATTTCGTGACTTCTGCTTCCATTGGTGTTGATGGTGAATCCAAATAATATGAAATCTTTGACAGCTTCAAACTTTTCTCCATTTATTGTGATGTTGTTTACTGGTCCACTTGTGAGGATTTTTTTTTTCTTTATGTTGTGGTGTAATCCATACTGCAGACTGTAATTTTTAACCTTCATCAGTAAACGCTTCAAGTCATCTTCACTTTCAACAAGCAAGGTTGTGTCATTTGTATATCGCAGGTTGTTAGTGAGGCTTCCTCCAATCCTGATGCCACATTCTTCTTCATATAGTGCTGCTTTTCAGATTATTTGATCAGTATAAAAATCGAATAAGTATGGTGAAAGGATATAACCCTGACACACTACCTTCCTGATTTTAAACCATGCACTATCCCCTTGTTCTGTTCAAATGACAGCCTCCTGGTCTATGTACAGGTTTCTCATGAGCACATTTAAGTGTTCTGGAATTCCCATTCTTTTCAATGTTATCCATAATTTGTTATAATTCACACAATCAAATAGTGCTACAATGAACATGGGTGTACATATGTCTGTTCTTGTTATGGCTCTCACTTCTTTAGGATATATACCTAGTAACAGAATGACTGGGTCAAATGGTATTTCTAATTCCAGCTTTTTAAGGAATCACCATACTGCTTTCCACAGTGGTTGTACCATTTGACAGTCCCACCAGCAGTGTATGAGAGTCCTAATCTCTCCACATCCTTGCCAGTATTTTTTATTTTCTGTTTTGTTGAACATTGCTACTAGTGCAGGGCAAGATTGCATCTCGTTTTGATTTGCATCTCTCTCATGACTAATGATAGTGAGCATTTCTTCATATGTTTGTTGGCCACCTGAATATTCTACTTGGTGAAGTGTCTGTTCATGTCTTCTGCCCATTTTTTAATTGGATTGTTCGTCTTTTTGTTATTGAGGTGTTGGAGTTTTCTATAAATTCTAGAGATAAGTCCCTTGTCAGATATGTCATTTCCAAATATTTTTTCCCAATCTGTAGGTTCTCTTTTGACTCTTTTGGAGAAGTCTTTGGAAGCACATAAACATTAGATTTTTAGAAGGTCCCAATCATCTAGTTTCTCTTCTGCTGTTTGTGCATTTTGGGTTATGCATGATAGTTTACTTATGCCATATATTAGGGCCCCTAAATTTGCCTAGTTTTTCCTTGAGGAACTCTATACTTTTAGGTTCCACATTTAAGTCTTTGATCCATCTGGAATTAGTTTTTGTGTATGGTGTGAGGTACAGATATTGTTTCATTTTTCTGCGAATGGATATCCAGTTTTGCCAGCACCATTTATTAAACAAATATTCTTTTCCCCATTAAATGGATTTTGGCCCTTTGTCAAAGATCAGCTGACCATAGGTTGATGGATCTATTTCTGTGTTCTCAATTCTATTCCATTGGTCTATGTGTCTGTCATTGTACCAATACCAGGTAGTTTTGACTACTGTGACTATATAGTAGGTTTTGAGATCTGGCAGTGTGAGACCTCCTACTTTGTTCTTCTTCTTCCATAGTGATTTGCTTGTCTGAGGTCTCTTTCCTTTCCATGCAGAGTTAGTGACTGGTTTTTCCATATCCTTAAAAAATGTTGATGGGATCTGGATTGGGATTGTATTGAATGTATAGATTGCTTTGGGTAGAATTGACATTTTCACTATATTCAGTCTTCCTATCTACGAGCACGGTATGTTCTTCCATTTATGTAGATCTCTTATTGTTTCTTGAAGTAGTTTTTTTTGTAGGTTTCTTTGTACAGGTCTTTTGTGACCCTGGTAAGATTTATT
>NW_006921603.1:5390483-5392849 GCF_000298275.1 Orycteropus afer afer | reverse complement strand
AGGCCACACCCCTGGGGAAACTCCCCTTGGGCAGACCGGCCGCTCAGAACTCAGTCATCTGATCCCATCATGGGAACCACCACTCACAACTGGAGTCCAGCCAAGTTGACACATCTTCAACTATCACATCTTGTATGGTGGTTTTTGTCTTAAAGTCAATTTGATCAGAAATCAATATTGCCACTCCTGCTCTCTTACAGTTGCTATTTGCTTAATACATCTCTTTCTAGCCTTTGATTTTTAGTCTATTTTTGTATTCGTCTCTAAGGTGTGTCTCTTGTAGGCAGCACATTGATGGATTTTGTTTTCTTATCCAATCTGCAACTCTTCATCTCTTGAGTGGTGCATTTAATCCATTAACATTCAGTGTAATTATTGACAAGCATGAATTAGTTGTTGTCATTTTCTTATGAGTTTTTCTTGGTTTCCCTGGTTTCTTTGTCCCATATTATTTCCTGTGCTGAGCTCACTATGTTTATGAATGGTGTTATCATTTCCTTTGTTGCTGTTGTTTTAGTATTTGCTAAATATTTGTGCTTGTCCTTTTTTTTTTTTTTTGTGACGTGCAGGTTTATAGTTTTTCTTTGAGGTTACCCTATGATTGTAATTTTCTCCATGAGTTTAGAACAGTCCATTCTATCTTGCAACTTTCTTGCCTTCCTCACCATTTAGAAGTTCTGTAACTACACAGTATTTTCCCTCTTTTTGGTTTGTAGTTGTCCTCATTTACCAGTTGATGTCTCTGTGTTCCTGTTTACAATCTTGTAAGCTTATTTCACTTTGGATATGTCCGTAGTTGTGGTTTCTGGTTTATGCCATTTTGTGTATCAATGGCCGGTTGTTGTTTGCTAGTTTTGGTTCTCTGTTCAAAGGACTCCGTTTAGTATCCCTTTTAAAGTTCGTCTTGTTTTAACAAATTCCCTTAGTTTCTGCTTATCTGGAAATTTCCTACTTCCACCATCGTATTTCAGGGACAATTTTTCCGAGTATGTGATTCTTGGTTGAAAATTTATATCTTTCAGGGTTTTATATATACCTTCCCATTGCCTTCTCGCTTGCATGGTTTCTGCTGAGAAATTGAGCTTATTCTTACTCGTTGTCCTTTGTAAGTAACTTTTTGTTTTTCTCATGCTGCTTTCAGGATTCTGTCTTTGTCTTTGGTTTGGATGAGTTTGATGATGATATATCTTGGGTGATTTTCTTTTGGGATCTATCTTGTTTGGGGTTCATTGGACTTCCTGAATAATATATCCTCATCTTTCATCATCTCAGGGAAGTTTTCTTCCAACAAATCTTGGACAATTTTCTCAGTGGTTTTATTTTTCTCTTCCTGTTCCAGAATTCCAGTGACATGTAAGTTATTCCTTTTGATGGTATCCCACACGAACCTTAGGCTTTCTTCATTTTGTTTTGATCTTTTTTTCTGATTGATACCTTTCCAAAGAAGTATTCAGGTATTTGGCTCCAATCTCATTAATTCTGTCTTCCACTGCATCAATTCTACTCCTTTGCCCTTTCAATGTGTTATCTATTTCTGACAATTTAGTATTAATCTTCTGGATTTCTATCTGTAGATTTTGAATCATTTCTAATTTTAATTTATTTTGTTATTGTATTTTCTTCTGAAATTCTTCTAGGATTTTGTCTGTGTTTTTCTTGATCTGCCTCTGAATCCTTTGAAGATACCTAAATATAATTATTTTTAATTCCTTATCAGGGAGTTCCAATGCTTCTATTTCCTCAGGGATGTGTTCTGGGTCTGTATCCTGCTCTCTTGTTTCTACCACTTTATCTTGCTTCTTTGTGTGGACTGTGGTGGTCTGTTGTCTCTGAGACATTGTGATGTTGTTGTATTTAGATCTCTGTTAACTGTGAAGAACAGCTAAGGGTGAGTCAGGCTCTTTTTGGTGGTTGTTTATCATTGGCCCTTTGGTGGAGAAGAAGTGGTGGCTCTCACTCAGTAAGTGAAACTGGAGGAGGTGTGAGTGTAGTTGTGTCATATGGGGACTGTTGCTGTCTTCCACTCAGTTAGACAAAAATAACAATTGAGTATCCATGAAAAAAAGTAAAAGCAAATGGACAAAAAGCATACTGTGTAATCACACAGGAAAAATAACCAAAAAAGAAAAAGAGGGGGAAAATAAAACAATGCAATATCTAAGGAGAGGGCAATAAGAGAAAAAAGGTAGAGTACGTGAATAATGAAAAAATGGGAAAAATGCAAAAAGAAAAACAAGAATGAGGTTAACCATGAGAAAAAAAAAAAAAAAAATGGAACCAGAAACAGGGAAAAGAGAAAAAGCTGAAAACTAGAATGTGGGAAGGGAAGAATAAATAATAATAATAATAATAAGGACAAAAGTAAT
>NW_006921603.1:5381847-5390383 GCF_000298275.1 Orycteropus afer afer | reverse complement strand
AAGGGAAGAATAAATAATAATAATAATAATAAGGACAAAAGTAATAATAATAGTAGTAGTTTTAAAACAGACAAAACCAAACAAACTGAAAAAAAGAAAAGAAAAAAAATCAGGGCAGGGCAAGGCACATAGGCTCTGTCCAATCACACAGACTGGGATGGAATTCCTGCTGACCTAGAAGGCACGTGGGAGTGAGGGATGGTGGCACCTCCATTCACCAAGAGAGTGTGGGGTATGAGAGTAACAAGGGGAATATCGCACCTTTCCAGTCCTCGGTGTCCAGAATGTCCTTGTAGTTCCCAGCAAGTGGAGCCTGTTCTTAAATCCCTGGAGTCTGGGAGAACACTGTCACTTTAAATATCAAAAATCATCAAACCGCTTGTAAATATTCAAAATGGCTGCGCCCTCCGGCAGGCAGAAATCCACAGCTCAGCCCATCTTCCTCTTTGTTGCTTTCCCTTTTATTCCCCAGCCACCAGAGCAGTCCTCCGTGCAGTTCTTGGCTAGCAGGGCTGATTTTCAGGTTGATTCTTAGGTCCTAACACCACTTGGCAATATCCAAACTGTCTGTGCAGTCAAGATTGCTGCCAGACTGCAGCTCTGTATGTCTCCTTTTTTGGTGTTTTCATGCAAATTCTTCTACTAGTTGGAGTTTAGTCCACTTCTATATCCTTCCATTCAAAGCTCAGGGGTCCAGGATTATCTTCTGTATCTGTGTTAATTGGTTCCCCTTTTCTTTGTTGAAGAGGGTCTGTGCAGTCTCTGCCTATTCTGCCATCTTACTGGAATTTGATCCACACAATCAGTGCTTTTCAATAAAGCAAAAGTAAATATTTTTTGTATTCTTTGCTTTCAACCAAGATCCGTCTGACATTAGCAATGATATCCCTTGCTTCACATCTGTGGTGGTTATGTTTGTGTGTAAACTTGGCTGGGCCTGGTTGAATGACTGGGAACCTGGTGGTAGTTATTCCCCATGGTGAGACTGGCAATCAATTCCATGGTGGGATCTACCACAAGCATCTGAGTAGCTGCCTTAGGGAATGTGCTCTGTTTCCTGTATATAAGCAGAAACCTTGGGGAATGGTTTCTAGCCTATAGCATGCTTGGAGTCTGCAGTAGCCATGTTGTTGCTCAGCAGCCTACTATGCTCTGCGGACCCTGGAACTTACAATAGGCTTAAAATGGCCTGCCGTGTGATTTGGTATCCTCAGGACTGTGCCTTTTTATTGTCAACCTTGGTGCTTCTCAGCCTCAGCAGCCAGCAGCTGTCTGAGTGAAGAAACGCCTTTAGCTCCAGTGGGCCAGGAGCAGGAGGTGGAGCTGGACCTCAAGATTGAGGGGCTTTCATCAGCCCTAGAGCCTGGCCCTTTGAACTTGGACTTAAAGCCTCCAAATTGTAAGAATAAACTCCTGTTTGTTAAGGCCATCCCATTTGTGGTATATTTTTGTCTGAGTGGCACTAGATAACCAGAACAACATCCCATTTTGAATCCAGCTTGCATTTCTGGAAGTTCTCTGTCAATATACTGCTGCAACCATTTTTAAATTATCTTCAGCAAAATTTTACTTGCATGTGAGATTAATGATATTGTTAGATAATTTCCACATTCTGTGGGATCACCTCTGTTTGTAATGGGTACACTCAGTTTACCAGGTGGCTCTCTTCCAAATTTCTTGGCTTAAATGAGTAGGTGCTTCCAGTGGGGAATTCATTTGTTGAAACATCTCAATGGGAATTACACCAATTCCTGGAGCCTGTTTTTCACCAATTCTTTCAGTGCAGCTTTGACTTCTTCCTTCAATACCATCAGTTCTTGATCATATGCTACCTTCTGAAAAGGTTGAAAGTCAAGGAATTCTTTTTGGTACAGTGACTCTGTGTATTCTTTCCATCTTCTTTTCATGTTTCCTGCACCATTCAATATTTTGCCCATACAATCTTTCAATAATGCAACTCAAGTCTTGAATTTTTTCTTCTGTTTTTTCAGCTTGAGAAATATCAAGTGTGTTTTTCTCTTTTGGTTTTCTAACTCCAGGTCTTTGCACATTTCATTATAGTGATTGACTTTATCTTCTCAAGCTGCTCTTTGAAATCTTCTGTTCAGCTCTTTTATCTTGTCATTTCTTCCATTTGCTTTAGCTACTCTCCATTCAAGGGCAAGTTTCAAAGTCTCTTCTGACATCCATTTTGGTCTTTTCTTCTTTTCCTTTCTTTTAAATGACCTTTTAATTTCTTCATGTATGATGCTCATGATGTCATCCCACAATTCCTCTGGCTTTTGGTCATTTTTGTTCAATGCATCAAATCTATTCTTCACATAGTCTGTAAATTCAAGTGGGATATAATCAAGGTTGTATTTTTGCAGTCATAGACTTGTTTTAATTGTCTTCAGCTTCAATTTGAACTTGCATATGAGCAATCGATAGTCTGTCCCACAATCAGCTCCTGGCCTTGTTTTGGCTGAAGATATCGAGCTTCTCCATCACCTTTTTCCACAGATATGGTTGATCTGATTCTTGTGTATTCCATCTGGTGAAGTCCACATTTATAGCTGCTTTTTATGTTGTTGAAAAAATGTATTTGCAATCAATAAGTTGTTGGTCTTGCAAAATTTTATTATGCTATCTCTGACATCATTTCTATCATCAAGGCCATATTTTCCAGCTACTGATGATTTATCTTTGTTTCCAACTTTTGCATTCAAATCAGCAGTAATAATCAATACATCTTAATTGCATGTTTGGTCAATTTCAGACTGCAGAATTTGGTAAAAAATCTTCAGTTTCCTCATCTTTGGCTTTGGGGGTTGGTGTATAAATTTGAATAATAGTAGTATCCACTGGTCTTCCTTGTGGGCATATAGATATTATCCTATCACTGATAGCATTGTTCTTCAGGATAGATCTTGAAACATTCTTTGTGATGATGAATGCCATGCCATTCCTCTTCAATTTGGCATTTCAAGCAGAGTTGATCATATGGTTATCTGATTCAAAATGGCCCAAACCCATCCATTTCAGCTCATTAATGTCTGTTGTTGTTGTTGTTGTTATGTGCCGTCAAGTTGGCCCCATTAATGTCTAGGACATCAATTTTTATGTATTCCATTTCATTTTTGATAACTTCCAATTTTCCTACATTTGTACTTTGTACATTCCATGTTCTGATTATTAATGGATGTTTGCAGCTGTTTCTTGCCTTTTCGAGTCAAGCCACATCAGCAAATGGAGGTCCTGAAAGCTTTATTCCATACACATCATTAAGATTGATCCTACTCTGAGAAGACAGCTCTTCCCCCGTCATATTTTGAGTGCCGTCCAATCTGAGGGGCTCATCTTCCAGCACTATATCAGACAGTGTTTCAGGGTTATTCATAAAATTTTCCAGTAATATATCAGACAGTATTTCCCTTCTATTCATAAGGTTTTCACTGGCCAATTCTTTGAGAAGTAGATGGCCCCTTCTTTCTTCTGAGTCTGTCTTAGTCTGGAAGCTCCACTGAAACCTGTCTGCCATGGGTGACCCTGCTAATATTTGAAATATTGGTGGCGTAGCCTCCAGCCTCACAACAACATACAATCCACCACAGAAAGACAAATTGACAGAGAAGTGGTGGGGCCTTATGTATAGCAAAGGGAAATGTTGCCTAGTCCCGTGCCATCTTCATGATCATTTGTATGTTTGTGTCCGTTGTTGCAGCTACTGTGTCAATCCATCTTGTAGAAGGTTTCCCTCTTTTGTATTGACTCAGTTGCTCTCCCAAACATAATGTCCTTTTCCAGTGATTGGTCTCTCCTAATGGCATGCCCAAAATAAGTGAGTTGAAGTCTCACCTACATTTCTCACTTAATCATTTACTCTGAATTTCTGAATTTATCCTTTTGCAGAACAGAAAAAAATAGTCTATAGATTGGTTCATTCTCATACTTTATTTTGAATGGCACTGAAATTAAGCATATAGTATAGAGTCCTATGTTTTTAGTATTTATTCTCTGAGATGCAGACATTACTTAGCACTGTAATATTCTGTGTTATTTGGAAAAGAGGAACCATATAAAAACATCTATATTAAATTAGTCCCACTTAATTATTCCTTCCTACTTATCACTATCATCTTGCTGGCTCAACAGGACAGTGTTTTTTGATAAAAAAAATTATTGCTGTTTAATATCTGATAATATAGTGCACATACATAGAAATCAACTATGATGTGAAATTTCTAATCTTATCAAAGATGCAAGATTTCACTAAGATAGTAAATTGATGTTGGAGAACTGGGCAAATCACCCTAAAGGGCATTGACAAAGAGAATTGGGCATTGTTTGGGCAGGTAATGGAGGGAAAGGAAATCAGCAAGGGCAATGAAATAAAAGGTTCTTCAAAAGAAGAGTTTTTGAGTATCACAATATTAAGAAAAACCCTTTGGAAAACTGGCAAAACTGTCAAAAACCCATTGAAAAATTGGTAAAACTGTCAAATATTTTAACAAAAACAATTCTCTTCATAAACATACTGCAAAAGTCAAATGTGTGGTGTTTATAAACAAGTTTTGTTTAGAAAGCTTAGCTTTTGCCCTTCAATAGTTTATTCCACCTATGTCTCTTCTTGTAGAGTATATTTGCAATTCACATTGAAAACATGGCTCCTATATTAAATTGCTTTCTCTAGTGCCAAATAGTCTCAGAGAATGGAGGTTTGTAAACTATAAGCATTATCACACACAGCAGTGCTACATCAATGGGCTAGCTCTCATATGATATCCCAACATGGCTCAGTGGGGATTGTGCCTCTTCCTCATCTTACCAGGAATCTTTCTTCCTTCCAGGGGAATGCTAGTATAGAATAGGGAAACCTCCTTTGATCTCCAGAAATTGCTTCTTGTTGCTTAAATGCGGAAGCAGAAGATGTTTATTTAAAGCATGAAAGCTTTCAGAACCTAAACTCTATGCACATGTTTAGATAGGATTTTCATACATTGAATACTTCCCCTTTAATTTGCAATAAGGAAATGCTATCCCATTGAAGGTAGAGATGCAGAAGTTTCCCAAACCAACCTCAGTGATGGAATACATTTTCTTGGAATTTGTGTCTGTTTTCATTTGCCTATAGTTTGCAATCTGTATGAAGAAAGAAACAAACATACATGAAATAATTAGCAGATCAAGACATGAGTGATTAAGAATGACATGACTGCAAATGATTTATTTGCTTCATTTATTCATTTGTTCATCTATTCATTCCCTAGCTTATTTTAGAAAGGGAATGATCCAGATCAAGTTTGGCTAAACTTCAGATAATAGGAGAGGTCGGTGAGTGGTTAATGAAGGATTCTTTCAGGAGGTGGAATGTGAGGCAAGTCCCAGTGATTGAGTAGGACATTTGTGGAGACATGTGTGAAGAATGATAAGAGTGATCTAGGCAAGAGAAGCGGTGTGGCTGAAGGTAAGATGATGCAAATGACTATCCTAGGTTTCTAAAAGGTGATCAACTGGAGGGAGTAGAGCTTCGCAGTGAAGAATAATGGAATATCCAGTTGCATTTGGAAGAATGGAAATATATTATGAAACACCTTCAGTCTCCCATTCTCCCATTTTAGTGTTTTCTCCTACGGTCATAGGTCATGTGGAGCCATTGAAGTTTTCTCAGCAATGGAGAGAGAGGAGATGGATTCTCTTGCATGGTGTAACAATACATTACTATGGCATTTGTCCTGCAGGGGAACAAATCCTCTTCCCTGCAGGACAACATGTACTTGTATATTGTCTTCCTGTCTTAGGGACAGGCACATTAATGCTTTATATGATTTTAAGTGTATCTGCCAAACACATATTCTCTTTTTTCTAACCTATTCCTCTCTCTTCTTATCTCCCTTCATTGCCTCACCTCCTGATTTCTCCCTGTCTCCCACCCTGGTCCTTCTATTTTCCTTTGTCTTCATTTCTGTTCTTTAGAACCCACAGTGGTCTTGTCTGAGCAATGACTGAATGAGCTTCCCCAGCTGACAGTGTATTTCATGTCCCTTGTGTCACTTGTATGTCTGTTATTTTTTCTCCACAAATGGACTGTGCAGTGACTTTGCAAATACATTTCATATTTAAGAAAAAGAAAAGCAATAAAGGACCAGTAAAGGTAATGGGAAGAACCAACTTCAAGACTCCTTAGGGTATTTCTATATTGACCCCATTCTCGCTACCTTCTGAGGAGACATAATTTCAATTGCTGCTCTGCCTATTTTTATCCCGTGAAGCTTAGGACATAAATTCTTAAGGTCATATAATATTTTCCCCAGGTTTAGTACTAAAAATCGTTGGTTGTAGGAAATCCAGGGGAGAAAACATGAATTCAAGAAAAATTGTTTGCTATACCAGAGCATTAGCTAAGTTCTGTTATTTCTTCTACAGCCAGTGCTCATTTTAGGACACAGGATGACACATGAGAAGGTATCATAGACTGAACAGAGCTTCCAGGCAGGGGAGTGGGTGAATTGCTAAAAATAGCAACAATAATGAAGAGACCTTTATGCAAATAAATGCATCATTTCTGACATTAAAATTTCTTAATGCACGAGAATGTCACAAAACTTTTTGAAATAATTAGTTACTAGTGATAATTTTATGGTCAAAATGCCAAGTTCTGATATCCCAGGTTAGAGGTTTGAATCCCCCTGAGGCACCTTATAAGAAATGCCTGGTGATCTGCTTCCAAACAATCAATATTAAAAACTCTGCAGACACTGCTCTATTTTGACACACATGAGATAGCCGTGAGAATGCACTCTAAAGCATTTAACAATATCTCCCTTAATACTTCATTTATCTGATAATCATGCAATGCACTCTAAAGCATTTAACAATGTCTCCCTTAATACTTCATTTATCTGATAATCATGCAATTGAGATGTACACATAAATTTATTTTTCTAATAACTACAACTGTCTTGTTTTTATTGGAACCCATGTTGGATGAAAAAGCTTTTAAAACGTTTTGCCCAACTCCATGACTTGTAAATGAAATATTTCAGCCAGAATGTTTTATGTGAATTGACAGAAAACCCAAAATAAGGACTCTGTGGTGTTGAGGTCAGCTTACCTCACAGTTAAAGAATGGCTGCCAGCAGCTCTAGGGAATGCATGGTCCATCAGACTCTCAGTGGTTTGGCTTCAGCTGGAAAAAGAAACTCTCTTTCCACATTGCTGAAGTGGTGAAAAACATGTGAAACTGTTCACTACAGAGGAGTAAGTAAACACAAGTAAGCTCATGCTTACCTTGCTTACTGGGTACTCCATCTCTATCAGGGATTGGGAATTTGAAAAGAGGCTTTGATTCTGTAGGAAGGGGCTGTGAGGTTGGAAGAGAGACATATGTCAGCCATACCTAGAAGCAGAATCTTTGATGTGGTTAAAAAAAAAAGAAAAGAAAGAAAGAAAGAAAGAAAAGTATGAAATTGTTCACTACAGATTAGTAAGTAAGCATAAGTAAGCCCATGTCTACCTTAATTATTTATTAACCTGACACCGGACACCTTTATACTAATGGTTCAGCTAGTCACAATAATTACAGCAGCTCAATATTTATCATTAATACAGAAGGTATAGTTTAAAGACCTGCTAGAAAAAAAAGCAGGGTGGCAGTTGTCAAAGTTTGGATATATGAGGGTCTATTTTATCATTTTCTTAAAATTGTATATATTTGAAAAACTCCATAATATCAAGTAAAGAAATGAACATAGTATCCCCCGCAAAAAAAGTCTTCTTGAGGCTTGTGATAGTTAGGGTTGTGTGTCAAGTTGGCTAGACCACTATTCTGAGTGATTTAAGCAGCTGTGATGTGCTTATTCCCATGATGAGATCTGATGCATATGCTTTGAGTAGCGAATGCGATGAAAGGGAGTTTCTCTAAGGGAGTGGCTTGCTTCCAATATATGTTGTTGTTGTTATGTGCTGTCAAGTCGGACCCGACTCATAGTGACCCCTACTTGGGTTTCCAAGGCAGTATCACTATGGAAGTAGATTGCCCCATCTTCTTTCCTTCTGAGGAGTGGCTGGTGGGTTTGAACCACAAGCCTTCTGGTTAGCAGTCAAGTGCCTTAGGCAGTACACTTCCTATACACACACACACACACACACACACACACATGTAGATGGCCATCCTGGGAAAATTAGAGAATGTTCTGTGGATCTGGATCCTGTTGTGCTGCTTACAACTGTCCATAAACAGACAATCCACCATTCTGCCTGGTGATCTTGGATTCGTCATCTGCCAAAGTCAACAGTCAGTACACTGCTTGCCAACCTTGAGCTCGTTAGCCCTCGCAGCTGCATGAGTTGGGAAAAGCCTCCAGCTTGACATTTGATCAGAGCTTGGGACTTGCCAGGGCTCTATAACTGTGAGCCATTTTCCTAAGATACATTTCTCTCTCTCTACATAAGCTTTTTTTTGGTACAGTGACTCTGTGTATTCCTGCCATCTTCTCTTGATGTTTCCTGCATCATTCAATATTTTGCCCATAGAATCTCTCAATATTGCAACTCG
>NW_006921603.1:5362704-5376862 GCF_000298275.1 Orycteropus afer afer | reverse complement strand
TGTTTCGTTCTGCTGTGCATGGGGGTCGCTATGAGTCGGAAATGACTCGACGGCACTTAACAACAACAACAACATAAGCTTTACTGGTTTTGCTTCTCTAGAGAATCCAGCCCAACACAAGGCTGTTGTGGCTTTTGTGGTATTTTGTCATCTACAAAGTCCACTCAGTGTTTTAGCCTGCATTCTGGTCTTATGTGGAGGTTGTTTATTTAGGGAAGTGATCCTAGGAACAGAATAGGAAGAATAAAGCAGGAAAGCTGATCACTGCTGTGAGCAAATGGGCTCAGATATCCTGAGGGGCCTCTGAAGGGCCACGTAGAATGTCCTTCAGAATTGTGTCCTCAAGAAGGGAAAGAAGACCATGCTTATCCAGAGACTCACCTCCCATTGGTCAATGGCAGCTGTGATGGCTAGTGTTATATGTCAACTTGGCTAGACTATGATTCTCAGTGGTTTGGCAGTTGCTAGACTGGGTGAGCGTCCATGATGTAATATAATGCAATCGTCTTCCGTGATGTGATTTGATGTAATCAGCCAATAGTTGAAATAGTAGTTTCCTTTGGGGAGAGGTCTACCTCAAGTATATAAATGGATGTTCTGGCAAAGGTTTTTCTCTCTCTTGATCCTGCATTCTTCTATTGCCTGACATCTAGTTCCTGGGATGAAAGCCTGTAGAAGTCTCCGACCTATCACTTGACCTGCAGATTTTGGATTCACCAGCCCCTCTAATCTTGTGAACCAGTAAAAGTCTTCAGCTCGACAACTGACTAACCAATTTGGGACTTGCCAGCCCCAAGATTGCATGAGCCATTTCCTTGAAATAAATCTCTCTCTCTCTCTCCCTCTCCCTTCCTCGCTCTCTCTCTCTCTGTGCACTTATATACACGCCTCACCGTTTGCTCCTCTGCTCCTCTGGACAGCCCAGACTAAGACAGTGGCTCACATTTGCAGTCCATGTGCATCACAGAGCCTGAGAAATTTCTGGTAGATGCAAAGAATGCCTGAGTATAGATGACATGAATGGTGCGGCTGAACAAGGTGCTATCAGGTTGCTTCTGTGCACAGCTGCTTGCTATCTCAATAGCTGGAATAAAAGGGATGGCATAGGCCCCACAAAGTGTCTGATATATCCAGCATGGCCTTAAAACTTAGCTCTGGCCTTACAAGTGTAGATCTGTTTCTGAATTCCCCAGGAAAGAGAAAGAGTCAGGTATTCTTTTCCTTGACATTTAGTATAGTAAACAATTACTGTAATTAGCTTTTCTTTTTAATATGGAAAAATTTTATGTAATATTTTATAGCCTCCCATCTCTCTCTTCCCCTGGTCATCCCAGCCAAGAGTTCAAGTTTTGAATTTTGCTTAAGGATGTTAATGGCCCAGGCATCACTTATAACAAACATCAAAAGGCCCAGCCTTCGTAGAGAGATGATCCATTGCCTCAAAAGGAGACAGAGGGGGTGAGCTTCAGCTACGTAAGACAAATGTTACATCCTAACAATGTATTCACCATACCCAGAAACATATCTTACAACCCTGCATTTTTTTTCTTTTCATTTCTTTGAAGTATATGAATGATAAGTCATAAGGTTCCAATTATTTGGCAAGACAAAAGTAGAAGTAAAAAAGAATTTCCACACAATTGATTACATTTGGGGATTTAGTGTGCACAGTATTGTTTAACAGACTATTTTAATTAAACTATTCACCAACTTATTCATCTGTGTTGAAGGTTAGGAGTTCCAATTTATCAGTACTCCTCCCATCTAATTCTAAGTGGTAGTAAACAGACCTAAAGAGTCCGTGGGAATCAATACATCAGCCTTATCTATGGTGGCCCAGCAGTCCCCAAAATACAGGATTCCCAGGGAAAGCTGGAGCAAGATGATAAGCTTGAGGTCAAAGTGGGGACATCCTATTAACATCTGCTCACTCTTAGACCTTGTGACCTGCCAGTGGGCAGAATAGAAGCAAAAATAGACTCTGAATTCTCTCACCCAATGAAATAAGTTGGGGATCATAGACCTCCTCACATATAGAGTTACCAGCATATTCAAAAGCACCAAGGAGTTTGGAACCTTCAGCCTTGTATCTAGAAGACAGGCCTTGCTTAATTGGGGCTTCAGTTTGGGAACAAGAGAAGAGGGTCCATTGGCCTTCTTATTCATCTGTGAGGTGGACAGCATATAGCAGGCCAAAGAAGGTCCACATCACCTCTTTAATACATCCACCCAAGTAAAATCAACAGTCCTCCAAAGACCAAACCAAACTCATTGCTATCAAGTGGATTCCAATTCATGGTGACCCCGTGTTTGTCAAAATAGAACTCTGCTCCATAGGGTTGTCTTGTCTATAATCTTTACAGGAAGGAGCTCTGGTGGTGTAGTGCCTAAGGCATTTGACCACTAACCATAAGGTTCATGGTTCAAACCCACCAGCCACTCCACAGAAGGAAGATGGGGCAATCTATTTCCATAAAGATTTACTGCCTCAGAAACCCAATGAGGGTCACTATGAGTTGGAATCAGCTCGATTGCTGTGAGTTCGGTTTGGTTTAATCTTTACGGAAGCAGATTGTCAGGTCCTTCATCTGTAGCACCACTGGTGGGTTTGAACGTCAACCTTTAGGTTAGCAGTTGAGCACAGACCATCTGTGCCACACGCAAAAACACTAAACCTGTGGCTGTCAAATGGTTTATGACTCATGGCAACCTCAAGTGTTACACAATATCACTGAGATCCAAAGAATTTTCTTGTTTGAATCCTTATGGAAGTAGATAGCCATGCCCTTTCTTCCATGGTGTCATTGGGTAGGTTCAAACTACCAACCTTTAGATTAGGAGATGAATGCAAACCATTTGCATCATGCAGAGACTTCTAAACACAGTAACAGCAGCAAAATCAACAAATAAAAAGAAAACAAGATGCCAGACAAATAAAAAGTAGGTCATCATTAATAAAGAGGTTGGGGACACTAGTCTCTTTATGTAGTCACAGTGATGATGGACACAACCTCATATTTTGAAGCAACAGGGCTTTAGGTGATGAGGCTTCATGTTGCACATTAGACAGAGTCTATTCCCTGGACCCTGGGAATAAAAATAAGTCTCTCTGCTGTATATAATAGGCCTATACTTAATTTTTGTATCTTGTGGCAGAACGACAAATTGTTGGCTATGGCCTCCTGTTCTAGTTAGTGCCCATTTTTGTGGACCTTACCAAACAGCTTTTACACTTTTTCCCCAGGTTTGTTTCTGAGTTTTTAGCTATTTTAATTAAACCTTGAAAGATATGAACCTTTTTTCCTGGATGATTCTGAGCTGCTGGCAGCCATAGTATAACCATACGAAGCAGCCTGTTCTGTGGGTGCTATCTCTACAGAGAGATAGAGAAGAATCTCAGTGTCTAATAACATTGTTCACTCAATTAGCCAACCCTGATGATTGCTCAGGATTTTTTTATGCTGAGTGAAATAAGTCAGGCAGAAAAATACAAATAGTATATGACTCCGTTTATATGACATATCTAGCATAGGCAAACGCATAGTGACTAGAAGTCTATTACCAGGGGTTACCAGAGGTGGAAAGAAGGGGGAAGAGAAAGTCACTGCTTATAGGCACTGAGCATCTGTTAAAGGTGATGGAAAAATTTGGAGACAGATAGTGGTAGTGACTGCAAAACAGGATGAACATAGTATCAGTGAAATGTACATGTAAAAAATGTTGAAATGACAAATTTATATATACACTCATTACAGTAAAAACATAATCATAACAATAAGGTATGAAGTAGCAGAGATAGAAAGGATGTGTTTGGTTTAGATGTTAATTCTTACTGTCTTTGGGATTCTTACACATCATTGTGAACTGAGTCAGATTCCATCTAGAATCTCTAGCCTTGGGCAGAGATGGTTAGTTCACCAAAAAAGAATACTGTACCTCTGTGGTGGAGAGTTGTGGCTGGAAGGAACTGCTGACTATGTGACTATTCTCACAAATGGAATGTGAGAGTTGATGTGTCACATCTAGGTCGATGTGGTTAGGAACCAAGTGTACCTTGCCTGTCTCCTCTGCCATCTGCCAGCTGAGAGTGAAGGGTTTTGAGGCCCTAGAGGAAGATGGAGCCAGAAGATCAAATGAGCCTAATTTCTGAATTACTGCCTGCCCAGAACTAGCAGTGAACTGCTATAAGAGTGAGGAATAAATTTCTCTATGTTAGGCCACTGAGATTTTGCAGTTCATCTGTTACAGCATAGAGTGTTACTTTAATGAATCCAGCCATCTAGCTTTGTTTCTAGAACAGAGTAGTAGATACTCAATCAAAGTTGAGTAAATGTTTTTAAAGAAATGAATGAATGAATTTGCTGCCTTTTGGAAGTTTGTTTAATGAATCTACATTTAAGTGAGCAGAAAACAGTTTATGAGTTAAAACCACATATGCTGCAGGGAAACAACCTTGTTGATAAAGCAGCACAGGAATTAAGCACAAAGTAAATTACTTCTGAATATTTAGAGACATTGTTTCCAGATGGCACCCAAATCACAAGTTGTCCTTTGTCTGACAATGGGGATGGGACTCAATAAAATTTCTCCCATCCTACAGAGAAGAAAACATGCAAGTCAGCTTTAGCAGTCATTTTATGACGGTAGTATGGGGCTGCAGTTTCAGCATTTGTGTAGCTCTAGGAAGTTAAAAAAAAACTAATATAGGCGAAAATACCTGGTGCTAGAGAAGGGAGTTCTGGTAGCGTAGTGCCTGAGGCACTTGACTGCTAACCAGAAGGCTAGTGGTTCAAACCCACCATCCACTCCTCGGAAGGAAGATGGGGCAATCTACTTCTTAGTGATACTGCCTCGGCAACCCAAGGAGGGGTCGCTATGAGTCGGGTCCTCGACCGCACATAACAACAACAACAACAAGGGAAGGTAAATCCCTGGGTGGTGCGAACGGTTAAGTGCTAGACTAGTAACTGAAAGGTTGGCTGTTTGAAACCACCCAGCAACACCAGAAAAGCAAGGCCTGGTGATCTACTTCCAAAAAGTCAGCCATTGAAAACTCTATGGCATGCATTTCTACTGTGACATACATGAGGTCACCATAAACCAGAATTGACTTGCTGGCAATGAATCTACAAAAGGCATTCACCTCCATTGCCGAAGAGGAATTGAGAATTCTATACAGTTGGTGTAACAGCAGTGGTAAGAACAAAAGGGATCAGGGTAGAAGTTTCTCCGTGAGCTGGTCACTTTTTCACCCGCTACCACAAAGCAGGCTGTGTTTCCATAGAGATCAGGGCCCTTGCACACATTGTTCACTGTGCCAGAGCAACTGGAAGGAAAGAGCATTGTAGTCTTACTTGTGAGGCTGCATGTATTCCCACTCAGCCTTACAGTCTCACTTGAAAGACCACACCTTTGTGAAGCCTCTTCTGGCCTCCCTTTGTCTCTTCTTTGCCTGTGTTCAGATTTAATCCTATGGTTAGGATTATAGGAGGGCAGTTTTGTTGGTTCTCTACCCCTTAAATTTTTTACAGTGCATTTTATGGCCTAAAATGTGCTCTATCTTGGTGATACTCCATGTGAGCTTTAAAAGGATGTGTATTCTGCTTTTGGTGGATGGAGTATTCCGGAAATGTCAATTAGGTCACCGTGAACCATAGTGCTGTTGAGGTCAATTGTATTCTTGGTGATTTTCTGCGTGATTGATCCATCAATTACTGAAAGAAGGGTGCCAAAGTCTCCAACTGTAAGAGTGGATTTTTTATTTCTCCTTCAAGATTTATCAGTTTTTGACTCATGCATTTTGACTTTTCATTGTTAGATGCATGCACAGTAAAGATTGTTATGCCTTCTTGGAGAATTGACCCCTTTATCTTTATGTAATGACTCTCTCTATTCGTGATAATTTTCCTTGCTCTGAAGTTTTCTTTATGTTAAATTAATACAGCTACTCCAACTTTCTTTTGATTAGTATTTGCATGCTATATCTTTCTTTACCCCTTTATTTTTAAACTATGTTTTTCCTCTATATTTAAAGTGGCTTTTATGTAGTCCACATATATTTGGGTCTTTTTAACATCCACTCCTATAATCTCTTGTCTTTTAATTGGTATATTGAGACCATTCACATTTAAAGTGATTACTGTGTGTCAGAATCAACTCAATGGCAGTGAGTTTTGTTTGGCATTGTTATATTTTATATATTTTGATCAATATCTGCCAAGTTGTAACTGTTTTTATTATTATTATTATTTACTTCATTTATTCTTTATGTTTCTCCCCTAGCCCCCAATTTTCCTATCTTCTCTAGTTTTAATGGAGCATTTTATATGATTCCATTTTCTTTCCTCTTTTAGAATATCAGTCATACTTCTGCTTTAAAAAGTTTAAATACTTTCCATAGAGTTTGCAATATACATTTATAAATAATGTAAGTTCCTATCAGATAGTAGGAACTGAGATAAATACACCGTTAGCATGAAATTCATGTATTGGGGTCTTCAAATTCCTCTAGAACCCTTGTTTTTGTCCCCTCTGCTACCTTTGGGTTTCCCTAAGAACTCCTTCTTAAATAGCGTTTGAACCTTGTAGCTACCTCAGCAGTAATCTACTGTTAATATGCTAAAACAAAAACAAACCAAACTCACTGCCTTCGAGTGGATTCCAACTCATAGCACCCCCTTCCTGGGTTTCCAAGGCAGTATCACTACGGAAATAGATTGCCCAGTCTTCTTTCCAAGGAGTGGCTACTGGGTTTAAACTGCCAGCCTTCTATTAGCAGTCAAATGCCTTAGGCACTATGCCACCAGAGCTCCTGTTAATATACTAGAACCTCTTTACATAGTGGTAAGAAGTAGGGGAGGGAAGAACTCCTTAATTTTAAAATAAAATCTCAGTCTTTTAGTAGGTCTATGTCTCTGGGCTCTTTCCCAAATGTTTCTTACATTCTCCCTCCCCCCAGGTGAGACAAGAAGGCTAAAAGGAGCTAGAATAAAAAAAAAAACCAAACTCACTGCCATAGAGTTGATTCTGACTCATAGTGACCGCCTTCGGGTTTCCGAGGCAATAAATTTTTACGGAAGTAGATTGCCCAGTCTTCCTCCCACTGACTGGCTGGTGGGTTTGAACTGCCAGCTTTCTGGTTAGCAGCCAAAAGCCTTATGCAGTACACCACCAGAGCTCCTTTTTTAAAAGGGGCTCTAAGCTCACTGCTGCCAAGTCAATTCAGTTCATAGTGACCCCTTGTTGGGTTTCCGAGGCAGTAGCTAAAGGGGGCTAGAGTTGGGTAATTTCTTTTCTATAGGTGAGATAAGGCTCTGATAAAATCTTTTCACTGAAGAATAGGTCTTTGCTATGGAGAAAACACTGGGAATATTTCAAAATGGTTACTCTCCCCCTTCCCTTGTCGAAGACATGAGATGATATTTCTTGGCTCTTCACTGTGAGAATCTAGCAGGATTCCTGGAGGTAAAACCTATGAAAATGTAGGACTCTAAGACTGTTGTCCCCAGGAGTTTCTCATTCTTGAGCTAGTCTGTCCCAGCCTTTAGCAATTTTCAAAATTACCATATGCTTAAGGCATTTGACTGCTAATTAGAAAGCTGGTGGTTCAAACCCACCAGCCACTTCACAGAAGGAAGACTGGGCAATCTACTGTAAAGATTTACGGCCTTGGAAACCCAAAGGGGGTCGCTATAAGTTGGAACCAACTCAATGGTAGTGAGTTTGGTTTTCTTGGTTTACCAGTTTGTGCCTCCAGTGGCTTCTGTTCCAAGTAAACTGATCTCTCCAAATCCTGTCTCTCCAGATTTCAGAGTGACAGTTTACCCTGTGACTTCAGTGTTCTGATGGTCTAAGAAAAATCATTGATTTTCAGCTTCCTCAGCTTTTTCTTGCCCTAAGATTGGAAGTGATAATTTCTAAATTCTACATGTCAAAGCTAAAACTAGAAGTCACTTAACATTCACTTTCTAGTTTTTAAAAGCTTTTTCAAATAAGAGTCTTTGACAAATGACCCTCTATAAATCTATGGAACAATCATTATTAAAATGTTATACATTTGATAGACTATTGTCATATTGCAAAAGGAAGAACAAAATTACTGCTTGGTGAAAGAATAGATGGTTGCTGTTGTCTAGTGGGCTAGATCAAGATGTATTGTCAGTATAGATCATATTTATGCCTTCTGAATTTGAGATGAAGCTAATTGGAAGGATGTGAAGTCTATCTCAGTTAGATTATAAGTGTACCTGCATAGATTTCTTTTTTTTAATCTCCCTCTAGAAGCTTGCAGGAGGACCTACCAAAATCTTCCATCTCTGGAAAAATGTACAGCAAATAAACTAGCATTTTCCCTGGCTCTTCCCCCGTCTACAGGCATAAAAGGGAAGTGAAAATGGAAAATAACAGCATATCTGAACTATCAGGGAATATACTCAAGCTTTCTGGCTGGAAAATTACCGCAAGTGTGCATAGGCAATCTTAGAGAAGACATTAACAGGAAGAAGGATTTGTCTAATTTGTTTTAAAATGTGTATGCAGTCTTATCAGTGAGAAATAAAACTCCAACCTGATGAGATTAGTGGATATCCAGCTAGGATGTAATGCACCCTTGAAATTTCAGACTGGGAGAGACCTATAGGGGACACCAGGGATTATGTCTCTTAGATTTTATCAGAAGCAGCCAGAGGGCAGCACAGTAGTTGGATTTTAAATGCCAGAGAGGCAGGGTGAGAGGGTGGGGTGGGAGAGCTCTTTAAATGGACCCTTATGCCAACTACAGATGGTGTTTCTTATTCAGGGTTCACAGATGCCTCCTACAAACACCAGACAAAGATGTAGCCAGGCATTCAAAATGAGAATAAGAATAAACATCTAGAATTCAGGGAAACTGTCTGAAAAAGTAACAATAAAACCTTGATCAACTGATCACAGCAGCTCACAGAAGTCTGGGCACTCAGAAAATGGATAACAAAGATTTATTAAATCAAAACTCACTTCCATCAAGTTGATTCTGACTCCTAGGGACCCCACAGGCAAAGTAGAACTGCCCCAAAGAGTCCCTAAGGGTGTAAATCTTTATGGAAACAGACTGCCCTGTCTTTCTCCCATTAAGACGCTAGTAGGTTTTGAACTGCTGACCTTTTACGTAGCAGCCAAATACTTTAGCCACTGTGCCACCAGAGCTCCTTGATTTATTAAATAGCACCCTACTAAATTGTTGTTAGGTGCTGTCAAGTCGTTTCTGACTCATAGTGACCCCACGCACAGCAGAACGAAACACTGCCCGTTCCCGTGCCAGCTCCATGATCTCTGCTATAGTGAGCCCATCATCGCTGTCATGGTGTCAATCCATCTTGTTGAAGGCCTTTCCCTCTTTTGTCGACCCTCCACCCTACCAAGCATGACATCCTTCTCCAGGGAATGGTCCCTTCTGACAACATGACCAAAATAGGTGAGACGAAGTCTGGCCATTCTTGCTTCCAAGGAGCATTTTGGGTGCACTTCCTCCAGGACAGATCTGTTAGTTCTTTTAGCAGTCCATGGTACTTTCAGCATTCTTTGCCATCACCACAACTCAAAAGCATCAACTCTTCTTCGGTCTTCCTTATTCATTGTCCAGCTCTCACATGCATACGAGGCAATGGGAAATATCATGGCTTGTGTCAGGCACACCTTAGTCCTCAAGGAGATATCCTTGCTCCTCAGCACTTGAAACAGTTCCTTCGCAGTTGACTTTCCCAATGCTACACGTCTTCTAATGTCCTGACTGCTGCTTCCATTGGCATCGATTGTAGAACCAAGCAACGTGAATTCTTTGACAACCTCAATCTTCTCTCCATTTATTGTGATGCTGCTCATTGGTCCAGTTGTGAGGATTTTTGTTTTCTTTATATTGAGACATAATCCATACTGCAGACTGTATTCTTCAACCTTCATCAGTAAGTGCCTCAAGTCATCCTCACTTTCAGCAAGCAATGTTGTATCGTCTGTGTATCTCAGGTTCTTAATGATTCTTCCTCCAATCCTGATGCCACATTTTTCTTCATATAGTCCAGCTTCTTGGATTATTTGCTCAGCATATAGATTGAATAAGTGTGGGGAAAGGATACAACCCTGATGCACTCCCTTCTTGATTTTAAACCATGTAGTGTCCCCTTGTTCTGGTTGAACGACAGCCTCCTAGTCAAGGTACAGATTCCTCATGAGTACAATCAAGTGCTCGGGAATTCCCATTCTCCTCAATGTTATCCATAATTTGTCATGATCCACACAATCAAATGCCTTTGCATAGTCAATAAAACACAAGTAAACATCTTTCTGGTATTCTTTGCCTTCAGCCAAGATGCATCTGACCAACAGCTATGATATCCCTTGTTCCACGTCCTCTTCTAAATCCAGCTTGCACCTCTGGAAGTTCTCTGTCAATGTACTGCTGCAAACGTTTTTGAATTATCTTCAGTAAGATCTTACTTGCATGCAGTATTAATGATATTGTTCTATAATTTCCACAGTCTCTGGGATCACTTTTCTTTGGAATGGGTACAAATATTGATCTCTTCCAGTCAGTTGGCCAGGTAGCTGTCTTCCAAATCTCTTGGCATAACTGAGTGAGTGCCTCCAATGGGGCATCCATTTGTTGAAATATCTCAATAGGTATTCCATCAATTCCCAGAGCCTTGTTCTTTGCCAATTCTTTCATTGCAACTTTCACTTCCTCCTTCAGTACCATTGGTTCTAGATCATATGCCACTTCCTGAAATGGATGAAGATAAACCAGTTCCTTTTGGTACATGATTCTGTGTATTCCTGCCATCTTCTCTTGATGTTTCCTGCATCATTCATTATTTTGCCCATAGAATCTCTCAGTATTGCAACTCGAGGCTTAATTTTTTTTCTTCAGTTCTTTCAGCTTGAGAAATGCCAAGCATGTTCTTCCCTTTTGGTTCTCAAATTCCAGGTCTTTGCACATTTTTTATAGTAATTGGTTTTGTCTGCTTGAGCTGCTCTTTGAAATCTCCTGTTCAGCTCTTTTACCTTTTCATTTCTTCCATTTGCTTTAGCTACTCTCTGCTCAAGGGCAAGTTTCACAGTCTCTTCTGTCATCCATTTTGGTCTTCTCTTCTTTTCTCATCTTAAAATACTAAATAGAACCTCCAATTCACTCTTATCTTTTTAGAAAAATGTTAAAAACACAAATTGTGGTTTTTTGGCTTGATATAGTTTTTTAAACTCTCTACCCCAAATATCATTTAGAAATTATTTTACAGTCTATGCAGCTTTAGCCAAATGCCCAACACTATTCTTGTTGTTGTTGTTGTTAAGTGCCGTCCAGTCATTTCCGACTCATAGCGACCCCATGCACAGCAGAACGAAACACTGCCCGATCCCGCACCAGCCCCACAATCCATGCTATACTCGAGCCCATCATCGCAGCCACTGTATCAATCCATCTCCCTGAAGGCCTCCCCCTCTTTCGTCGACCCTCCACCCTACCAAGCATGACATCCTTCTCCAGGGAATGGTCCCTTCTTATAACATGACCAAAATAGGTGAGACGAAGTCTGGCCATTCTTGCTTCCAAGGAGCATTCTGGCTGCACTTCCTCCAGGACAGATCTGTTAGTTCTTTTAGCAGTCCACGGTACTTTCAGCATTCTTCGCCAGCACCACAACTCAAAAGCATCAACTCTTCTTCGGTCTTCCTTATTCATTGTCCAGCTCTCACATGCATACCAGGCTATTGGAAATATCATGGCTTGTGTCAGGCGCACCTTAGTCCTCAAGGAGATATCCTTGCTCCTCAGCACTTGAAACAGTTCCTTCGCAGTTGACTTCCCCAGTGCTACACGTTGTCTAATGTCCTGACTGCTGCTTCCGTTGGCATCAATTGTAGAACCAAGCAACGTGAATTCCTTGACAACTTCAATCTTCTCTTCTTATTCAGTATTTTATTTCATGCATTCCTTTTGTGTATCATCCTTTGGTGTGGACTACAGTGAAGTAGAGAGTCAGTTGTTTATATTCAAGGGCATTTTGGCATGTAAAATTCAGTCTATGAAAAAAAAAAAGAACATTAAGATTAACTCTCCTTAGTTATAGCAACATAATAAATTGAAACCAAAGAAACAATCCCATTGTATCATTCTCTAATTAAATGCCATTGGTCAGGATGGGGCTTGTTCCATAAATTCAAAAGCCATTTTTCTGAGTCCCAAATCTGGATACACGTTAAGTGTGACAATATTTTTGTGGATAATGAGAGATAATTCGAAATGATAGGTTTTCCTAGAAAATTAAGGGTGCATAGTCACTTGGAGCTCTGGTGGCATAGTGCCTAAGGCACTTGACTGCTAACCAGAAGTCTGGCGGTTCAAACCCACCGACCACTCCTTGGGAGGAAGGTTGGGCAATCTACTTCCATAGTGATACTGCCTCAGATACCCAAGGAGGGGTCACTGTGAGTCGGATCCAACTCAGTGAGTTAATTTGTTGTTGTTAGTCACTTTGAAGACTAAGATGTCACTTTGAAGACTAAGGTGTGTCTAACCTAAGCCATGATTTTTTCAATAGCCTCGTATGCATGTGAAAGCTGAACAATGAGTAAGAGTTGATGCTTTTGAGTTGTGGTGTTGGCAGAGAATACTGAAAGTACCATGGAATGCCAGAGAAACTGACATATCTGTCCTGCAAGAAGTGCAGCCCAATGCTTCTTGGAAGCAAGAATGGCCAGACTTCATTTGACCTACTTTGGTCATGTTGTCAGAAAGGACCATACCCTGTAGAAGGATATCATGTGTGGTAAAGTGAACGGTCAACAAAAAAGGGGAAGACCTCAATAAGATGGATTAACACCGTGGCTACAATGATGGATTTGAGTATAGCAAGGATTGTGAGGATGACACATGACTGGGCAGTGTTTTGTTCTGTTGTACATAGGGTCACTATGAGTCAGAGTCAATTCGAAGGCACCTAACAACAATAGTCACTGTATCAATCTCTTTTTCATTGTCTTGAAACTTTCAATTTGGAGATTGCCAGATCATTCATCCAATCATTCATTTAATGTTCAGCTTCTCCAGATGTCCAAGAAAAACCAAAACCAAAAACAAACTCACTGTCATCAAGTTGATTCATAATGACCCCTCCCTGGGTTTCCAAGGTGGTATCTCTACGGAAGTAGATTGCCCATCTTCCTTCCAAGGAGTAACTGGTGGGTTTGGATCACCAGCCTTCTGGTTAGCAGTCAAATGCCGTAGGCACTATGCCACCAGAGCTCCAGGCATTAAATATAGTGGAAAATTGTCTTGTTTGGGTTACTTGGCTTCTGCAGTTTGCAACTGCTTGGCATATTTGCCAAGTACTTTTCTTAAGTAGAAGATGAGCCACTTCTCAAATATCACTCTGATGAAGAAGAATGTCTTTCCTTTCCTGACAGATGCTTCTCTTAAGTCTGGGTCCCAGGCTTTCCACCAAATGGCCTTGCCTCAAATGAAGTTTTTGACCAGCCTGGGATCTATAATTAACAAAACAAAAAGCTTTGGTTGCTTCTGATTCATGTGAAAGTCAACCAGTGGAAATAATAATTCCAGGCCAATTTATGAAGGCCCTATAATGTCAATAGTTTTTCATTTTGGAAAAGGGAGTGGATAAAAATAGAGTCAAGGGTTCAAGGCTTGGTATTTTGGTTATTAGATTTCTTTCCCCCACTAGAAATAGCTGGAGTGGCTTGCACTCTCTCAAAATGCAAATACAAAGACAAAAAAAAAAAAAAAAAAAAAAAGAATGACACAGGAAACATCAAAAGAACATGGAAAGAAAGCACAAAATCACTATACTAAAAATAACTGGCTGATGTTCAAAGATTTCAATACTGACGGAAGAAGTCCAAGCTGCATTGAAGGAACTGGCGAAAAACAAAACTAAACTAAACTAAAATTATAAAAGAAAAAGAAAAACAGCTGTCATTGAGTTGATTTTGACTCATGGTAAATATATAGGATATAGTAGAAGTTCCCCATTGATTTTCCAAGGCTGTAATCTTTATGGAAGCAGAATGCCATATCTTTCTCTTCTAAAGTGGCTGGTGGGTTTGAACCCTGACATTTTTGATTAGCAGCCAAGGGCTTTAATCGTTATGCCACCAATGTTTCTTGGTGAAA
>NW_006921603.1:5358149-5362604 GCF_000298275.1 Orycteropus afer afer | reverse complement strand
CCACCTCACTGTGATCAAGTCGATTCCGACTTATAATGACCCCCATTGGATTTCTGAGGCAGTAAATCTTTACAGAAGTAGATTGCCAAGTCTTCCTTGCACAGTGTGCCTGGTGAGTTTATACCACCGACCTTCTAGTTAGCAGTCAAATACCTTAGGCACTATGCCACCAGAGCTACTTAATGCAAAGATAGAAGTGTGCTTGATTTGATGACATATGGAAAACTATTTACTGATCTTTAACCTTTTGTGTTTAAAGTAGTTATTACTGTTATTAAGGAGATCTGGTGGCACAGTGGTTAAGTCCCTTGACTGTTAACAAAAGGATGGCAGTTGGAATCCACCAGCACCCCCCATGGGAGAAAGATGAGGCAGTCTGCTTCCAAAAAGATTTACATCCTTCGGAGCTTTATAGGCAGTTCTACCCTGTCCTATAGGGTCACTGTGAGTTGCAATAGACTCCATGACAGTGGGTTTGGTGTTTTTGGTTTTATTACTATGATTATTAATAATACTTCCATTATTTCAGGCATGATATTATATTTACTTAATTCTTTCATTCAATACATATTTCTTAAGCTTGTATAAATGCAACTGACTGACAGCATGACAGTTCCTTCCCTTCCTCTATTCCCCTATCCCTAATTTCTAGGCAAATCTCAATAACGATTAATCAGTTTTTAACATTCATTATTATCTATTAAAAAACAAGTATTTAGTGTTCAAATATAAGGGAATATCCGTGACCTAAGCCAGTCCTTGGCAAAGTCCTGAGGCAAAACAAACAAACAAAGAAAAAGTATATGTGTGTGTGTTTTGGCATTATTCCACCTCTGCTTTCAACACCACACCCTCCCACCCCCCAATATACTCTCTCCTGGTGTCTCATTTTCTCTCCCTGCATATCTGCATCTCACACCCAAAGGCTTTATGAATACCTTTCCTAGGTGTGAGCTAATAGTAGTTTAGCTGTAGTCCCTCAAAGGATATTTTTCTATCTGTGAAGAACATTTGAAGAGTAAAAGTCTTCAAGATCCAAAGCAACATCCCTGATAGAATGGGAGAAAATTGTGGAACAGAACCTCAAATACCTAAAAACAATATAAAACAAACAAGAAAAACAGACTTACTATAATGGTTGAGATTGGAATACTCCCCTAGCCTATTGCCCTGGGATATTCTTCAAACCTTGAACCAAAATTAACCCTGAGGTCACCTTGTAGCTATAAGCACTGTGCTCCTTTAAAAAATCACCTATGTGAGACCAAACAGTCAACAATTACTTTAAAACAAAGATGAGAACATGAGGGGGCAGAAAAACTAGGTTAATGGAAACAGAATAATAAGAATGGAAACAATGAGAATGGTCATGCATTATGAAGACTATAACAAGTGTTCCTGAACAATTTTTGTAGAAACTTGAATGACAACCTTAACTACTGTGTCAACCTTTACCAAAACCCCAATGAAATATTAAAAAAAAAAAAAAAAAAAATCCGAAGTAACAAATCTCTAATGCTATAATTTCGGGTTCTTTAGGGCTTAGGGGAAATGGTTTTCTTTTTGGCCAGCAGGCTGCTTGGCATGCCTCATTTCCGACCAAGTGATTTTCACCCACTCTACCTATAATTAAGGAGCTCTGGTAGCGTAGTGCCTAAGGCACTTGACTGCTAACCAGAAGGCTGGCAGTTCAAACCCACCAGCCACTCCTCAGAAGGAAGGTTGGGCAATCTACTTCCGTAGTGATACTGCCTCGGAAACTCAAGGAGGGGTCTCTATGAGTTGGGCCAACCCCATGGCACATAACAACAACAACAACCTATAATTAAGGCCCAACTGACTGAAATAAATACTGATTTATTTACAGTATTCAGCAGCTGAAATTCCTTCAGACTCTGGCATGCATACCTCCTGGGTGCAGTGGATTCCACTGAGATGGCAGGGAAAGGGAAGAATTCACTAAAGGGATACTTAAGAGCTTAAGTGTTCATCCTTTTGAGAGTAGATTCTTTTGAGCTTGGATGCTGCACCGGTTCTAGGCTTTACTTCTGGAAATTATCGATAATATATTGTACTTTATGAATAGAGGCTATGTCTTACGAACTTTAGTATACTTCAGTATATCTTACATAAATGTTTTTAAATGACTTTGAGTAGGCCCCTGACTCATGGCAACACATACACAACTGAATAAAACACTGCTCTGTCTTGCACCATCTCCTTGATCAGTTGCAGATCAGACTGTAGTGATCTGCAGGGGTTTCACAAGCTGATTTTCAGAAGTAGATTTAGGCCTTCCTTCCTGATCTTGGTCTGGATTTACAAGGACTAAGAGGCATTTGTACTGTGCCCACAGTTTTCTTACTATTGTTAGGTGCCATCAAGTAAATTTCAACTCATAGTGACCCTATATGACAGAGTAGAACTGACATATAGGGTTTTCAAGTTTGTAATCTTTACAGAGGAGCAGCCCTGGTGGTGTAGCGGTTAAGTACTCAGCCATGAACTGAAAGATTCAAGCACACCAGCTGCTCCGTGGGAGAAACTTGTGGCAGTAGCAGTAAGCTTCTGTAAAGATTTACAGCTATGGGGCATTTCTGCTCTGGCTAGATCTTTCACAGAGCCACTAGTGAGTTTGAACCTCCAACTTTTGGGTTACTAGCTTGTAATAGTACAGACAGATTAGAATTTCTGGGAGATGAATATGTGTTCTGAGTTCCATATTAACCTTGTTTGACTGGGAGCTTTGGTGCCGTAGTGCCTAAGGCATCTGACTGCTAATCAGAAGGCTGGCAGTTCAAACCCACCAGCCACTCCTCGGAAGGAAGGTTGGGAAATCTACTTCCATAGAGATACCACCTTGGAAACCCAAGGTGGGGTCGCTATGAGTCGAGTATGACTGGATGGCAGAGTTTGGTTTGGTTTTTGGTTTAGATCATGAGACTAAGGAAGAAACACCACAGAAGAAATAATGCAAATAGAAATTAACTACTTAAATGGCCTTTCTTAATAACAGGTCATTCTTGAGCTGTCTTCCAGCTCACTCTGCGGCCAGCAGTAACCAGTTTTGGAGCCTGAACACCCCTGCCCTCCTTTGCCACCTGATGTACTAAGATGGGCGATCCAAGAGGAAACCAAGACTTGAACAAAAGGCAAACAGCAGACGGAGCATGTACCTAACTTGAAGGAAGCTGAGGTCTATTTTAGGAATTTATCATAACTTGTTCTGCTTCCTGACCTTTGCAAAGGGTCAGGATTTTATGAATATCTGCCTGCGCAAGGTCTTTTGAAATCACGTACACTATGGCCTTAAAACCTACTATAAAAACCCCTAGCCTGTAAGGCTCAGGAAGACACACATGGTGTTTCCTCTGGCCCCATGTGTCACCACCTCGCAAGGTTACTATCTTCTTATTAAGTTTCTCTTTGAGCTACAACTGACTTTCTAGTCATTATTTTAGAACTCAGTCTGCAACAAGCTGAGCACTTAACCATAGCACTTCCAGGACTCCTTTTTGCTGCTATTAACACAACAATATTTGCTAAAATTTAATGCTTTTGACCTGCTTCCGAAAAGATGCTTTCAGACATCTGAAATGATGATGTCTAGTGAACTACTTAAATCACTGAGCAAACATTTTTGCATATGCTGGGCCTGGCCAATACTGATTCTGTTGTTAAGAGGTTTCTGAATTCTTGCTTAGGAAGGATTATGCTGCCCCATATTAATAAGAGTGTTTTCATTGAGGAATTGTGTTTTACTTTCCACCCCAATTCTTCATACTCTGCTTGCCCAGAGGATTTGGAAACCTTTCTCATTTTTCTGCATAGTTCTTACTTTTCCTGTGGAAATACTTTACTTTACAGAAATATGAAATATATATATGTTAAAATTCATGTCATTATGGTTTTCTGCCTGCTAATAATAATATCATCTTATGTGCAGTAGACGTGGGACACTTCAAATTTAGGAACAAGGATTTTTCTGTAGGAGGAAGGCTTCTATGCGGGTTTGGCATTTAAGTGGTTCATGAATTATCTTTTTTTGGAAATAAATCCATTTGTTGATTTAATTTCAACTTGCATTACCTTGATTTTGCTGCTGAAGCAGAAGGAAAACTAGGTTCTCTAAATATTTTTGTAAATACTTTACCTGCTTTCATTTCGATATCACAGAAATCTAACATCAGGAGTTTGAAGGAATAAAAAAATTCACAAGCTCATGAGTCCTTATCCTGGGTATTTGGATGAATTCAGAGAGTCCATAGGCCCCTGAAATCATCTGCAGATTTTTGTTTGGATGTATCTACTTTTGGTGGGGGCAAGATTCAAAGTTTTCATTGGGCTCCCAAAGGTAATTAAGATGAAAAAAAAATGGTTGTTGTTGTTGTTAAGTGCCGTCGAGTCATTTCCGACTCATAGTGACCCCATGCACAGCAGAACGAAACACTGCCC
>NW_006921603.1:5331865-5333892 GCF_000298275.1 Orycteropus afer afer | reverse complement strand
TCTGCTAGTTGGGGTTTAGTCCAAATCTGCATCCTTTCCTTCAAGGCTCAGGGGTCCAAGATTATCTTCTGTGTCTGTATTTATTGGTTTCCCTTTTCTTTGTTGAAGAGGGTCTGTGCAATCCTTCTGCCTAGTCCGCCATCTTGCCCCGCCTCCTTCTTTCATATATTTTTAACGACCTTTTACTTTCTTTTGTATGAAGCCTTTGATGTCATACTACAACTCATCTGTTCTTTGGTCATTACTGTTCAAGGTATCAAATCTACTTTTGAGATGGTCTCTAAATTCAGGTGGGATATACTCAAAGTCATCCTTTGCCTCTCATTTGTTGTTGTTGTTGTTGTTATGTGCCGTCAAGTCAGACCCAACTCATAGCGACCCCTCTGTGGGTTTCTGAGGCAGTATCACTAAGGAAGTAGATTGCCCTATCTTCCTTCCGAGGAGTGACTGCTGGGTTTGAACCGCCAGCCTCCTGGTTAGCAGTCAAGTGCCTTAGACATTATGCTACCAGAGCTCATAGTCCTGTTTCAATTTTCTTCAGCTTCAGGTTGAATATACATATGAGCAATCAATGGTGTGTTCCACACTCAGTCCTTGGCCTTGTTCTGAGTGATGATTTTGAGCTTCTCTGTCATCTCTTTCCACAGATATAGTCAATTTGATTCTTATGTATTCCATCTGGTGAGGTCCATGTGTATCATCACTATTTATATTGTTGGAAAAAGATATTTGCAATGAAAAGGTATTTGCAATGAATAGATCTTGCAAAATTCTAGCATGCCATCTCTGGCATTGTTTTCATCACCAAGGCTATATTTTCCCACTTCTGATCCTTCTTTTTTTTCCAACTTTCACATTCTAGTCACCAGTAATTATCAATTCATCTCAATTGCATGTTTGATTAATTTCAGCCTGTAGAAGTCATTAAAAATGTCTTCATTTTTGGCATTAGTGGTTGGTGCATAAATTTGAATATTAGTCGTATTAACTGGTCTCCCTTGTAGCCATTTAGATATTATCCTATCACTGACAGTGCTTTATTTCACTATAGATCTTGAATATGATGCTGCTCCTTTTCAATTTATCATCTCTGACATAGTACACTATATGATTATCTGATTCAAAATGGCCTATAGCAGTCCATTTCAGCTCAGTAATGCCCAGGATATTGATCTTCACATGTTCTAATTCATGTTTGATATCATCCAATTTTCCATGATTCATACTTTGTATATCCCACATTCTGATAAATAATAGATGTTTGCAGCTGTTTCTTCTCATTTTGAGTCATGCCACACCAGCAAATGAAGTTCCCTTAAACTTTAGTCCAGTTGTGTAATGAAAGTTGACTCTACTGAGGTAGCTATTCCCCAGTCATATTCTTAAGGCTTTCCCATCTGAGGGATTCGTCATGTGGCACTGTGTCAGACAACGTTCCATTGCTTTCCATAAGGTTTTCACCGACCAATTTTTTCTGAAGTAGATCTCTAGGTCCTTCTTCCCAGTCTGTCTTCATTTCTAATTGTCTTAGCCTTAGTATTTAATTGTAAGTTTCTATATTTTAACTTTTTAATAATAGTTATTTTTAATAACCATCTTGGAAAATCCTGAAATTTTAACAATTAATTGCTTCTCATGCAAATATATGACAGCTCTACCCCACCCCTGGTTTTGTCCTTGCAGTGGTTTGCAAGGCTCTGAGCTGAAGGTGGAATAGGAACAGGATTGGCTAACCAAGTTCTAGGGATATGGAACATGGAGGGAAAAAAAACCCCAATTAAACATATGTGAGACAAAGGCAAGTTTTAGGGCCAAGAAGACTCTGGAATAAAATGCCCATTAAAATAGTTTATTAAAGGAAATGAGATTGTTTCCTCTTACTTATTGGTAGGCAAAAAAAAAACAAAAACCAAAAAAACTTGTGTACCAATAACATTGTTTTTTTTTTTTTTTTATTAGGATTTGGGTGAAGATTTACAGAGTAAATTCACTTTTCATACAGCAGTTCACATATACTTTGTCTTATG
>NW_006921603.1:5310645-5331135 GCF_000298275.1 Orycteropus afer afer | reverse complement strand
CAGCTCTACTATACACCTGGGAATTCTGATCATTCACATGAACTTATAGGCCCATTGTCTGCCAACCCTGTATATGATCTTGCATACACTCTCCATTTAGACATACCTAATTGTTTAGCTAATAGCATTGTTTTTAAGTGTCTATATTTATGTATATCTTAGTATGAAAGTGTGTTATAATTCATTTTCAATGAATACTTTTATGTAAAGAAATAATAATGGTAAAACAAGGAAATAAAACAAAAGCAAAAGACTAAGCCAAAGTACTAATAAATAGAAACAAAACCTTTGGTAAGAAGCCAAGAGTCTATAATAAGGGAAAAGCCGTAAGGAGTTAAGAAAATGAACAGATACCAGAAGACAGCAAGGATAAACCCAGACAAATCTCCTTAGTACTAAAACATAGAGCCAGCTTTCTTTCAATAATAAAATGTACATATGTAACCCTTTTGCTGGAAAGGAAGAGACTTGTTTCCGTAAAAATTGCCTGTGCTTTTGGTGTCACACCCAAAAAACTTTGTCTAACCCAAAGTCATGCACATTTTCACCAATGTTTACTTCTAAGAGTTTCAGTCTTAGCTTTTACATATAGGTCCTTGATCCATTTCAATTTAATTTTTATATATGGTGTAATGTAGGAGGTACATTCTTTTGCATATGTTTATCCAGTTGTCCCAGGATCAATAGTTGAGAAAACTATTTCTCCCTATTGGTTGGTCTTGGCACTAATTGAAAATTAACTTACCACTGGCATAATAACAGTCAATGCTCTACATTCTACTTTGGTGAGTAACAACTGGGGTCTTAACACCTTGTGAGAGACCATTTAAGGTGCAACTATTAGTCTCTCCCTATCCAGAGTAAAAGGAGCTCTGGTGGCATAGTGGATAAAGCATCTAGCTGCTAACCAGAAGGTCAGTGGTTCTAACCCACCAGCTGCTCCACAGAAGAAAGATGTGGCAATCTACTTCTGTAAATATTTACAACCTCAGAAATGCAGTGGGGGTCACTATGAGTTGGAATCAACTCCATGGCAATGAGTTTGGTTTGAGTTTTTTATCCAGAGCAAAGAAGAGTGAAGAAAATCAAAGACACAAGGAAACAATTAGTCCACAGGACTAATGGTCCACATAAATCCCAGATCCTATGACCCTGAGACCAGAAATGGAGTGCAGCTACCACAGCTGACTGCTCTGAAAGGGCTCACAATAGAAGGTCCTGGATAAAGTGGGAGACAAATGTGGAGCAAAACTCAAAATTATGAAAAGATCAGCTTATTTGCCTGACAGAGACCGGTGGAAACTCCAAGATGACACCCCTCAAGCCAGGAACAAAACTCACCCTATGGCTCAACTTTCGGCCAAACAATAGACAGGCCTAGAAGAGGAATAATAACACCTGGTAGGGATATACCCATTTGAACAATCCATCATGTGGGACCAAAAGGGCAGCATTTCCCCAGGGATAAAGCTAAGAAGGGAGAAAGGGGCAAGAAAGAAGGATGAAGGGAAATGCTAAACACAGGGAGAAAGTGGGAAGAGTGCAGTTGCATTGTGGGAATTGCAGTCAATGTCACAAAACAAAATAGATGTGAAATGTTGAGTGGAAAACCAATTTATTCTGTAAATTTTCACTCAAATTCACAACTGAAGAGAAAGAAAATTAATTGACCATCAATCTATTCATTATTGTGATATGTTTAATAAAATAAAATGCAATGTGAATTGAAAATGTATGTTCACACAAAAACTTGTACATGAATGTTCATACCAGCATTACTCACAATAGCCAAAAAAAGAAAAAAAAAAAAAAAAAAAACCCGACCAAAATGTCTATCAAATGGTGAGTGGATAACCAAAGGCAGTATATCCATACAATGGAATATTATTCACACAGAAAAGGAATGAAGTACTCATACATGCTACAACATGGATGATCTTTGAAAATACGCTATGTGAAAGATGTCAGACACAAAAAAGACCACATAATGTATGGTTCCATTTATATGAAATATCTGGAATAGATAAATACATAGAGATGAAAAGTAGATTAGTGGTTACCAGGGGATGAGGCCAGGGGAGAGTTGGAACTAACTGCTAATAAATACAAGTTTTCTTTACAGGGTAATGGAAATGTTCTGGAATTGGTGGTGATAGTTTTACACTATAGTGACTATACTAAAACCACTGATTTATACACTTCTAAATGGTGAGTTTTTGCTATGTGAAGTCTATCTCAATTAAAAAAAAAAAAAGTGCCATAAGGGAAAATATACTAAGGAATAAATTTAACCAAACAAGTGGAAAACTTGTACACTGAAAAGTACAAAACCCCACTGGAATAGTTTAGTAGGCAAGTTATTTAGTTTTCAGTCAGTAAGCATGTGGAGGTAGAGAGGACAGCCACTGTCAGCCACATTATCTTTATTTTATTTTCAAGTTTTAAATGCACATTTATTTATTTTTATTTTTTGTTTTAAGAGTTTGTTTTACATTTAACATTACGTGTACATTTAGTTTTGCTCCCCATTTACCATGTTCAACCTTAAAACAGTCTCTTCCCTTCCCTGCCCAGTAACCCTCCCCCACACCCCTCATAGTTATGCACTCCTGTTTGTCCTGCATTTCCTCCGTGTGAATGTTTCCCCTCTGGTGCCCCATGGTCGATTGCTCCAAGGGATGCATTTCCATAGAGTTTGTGGGTGCATCACCCTAGGTTGAGTGGTCTGCATGTACATCTTGTTTACTATTAGACTGAGAACCAGCCCCTGGGAATGAGCCTTATTCCAGGCCCAGAATGTATCCCAGGACCATAGTATTGGCAGGTCTCACCAGACTCCATCCGACCAGTAATTCTGGTCATAATTGAGTTTTGGGATTTTGTTCCACATATTTCCTCCCACTCTATCCAGGATCTCCAGATTTGATACTTTCCTAAGTGGTTGGCATTGGTAGCCAGGCACCTTCTCGTTCTTCTGGTCTCAAGGGTCATAATGCCCTAGAGCTGATTGCTTCCAAATGTCCTTGTTTTTTTGCACTCTTCTTCACTTCCAACGATAGGAGACCATTAGCTGCATCTTAAATGGCCTCTTGAAAGCTTTTAAGACCCCAGTTGCTACTCACCAATGCAGGATGTGGAGCAAGGCTTTTATGTATTTTGTTGTGCCAATTGAGTCTGCTGTCCCCCAGTAGTATGGTCCTGAGACAGTAGATCCATTGAATCTCTCTCCCACAGTGTCTGGCTGTCTGTGAGGGATCACTCTATGTCTGTCTTCTGTTGTTTCTGTAAGGATTGCAGGTATTTTGTATCACTGATATCTCTGCAAGATTAGCCTCCAGAATCTATCCTTGGTCTAGAGTATAATCCTGTTCACTGACCCCCATCTGATCCTCTCAGATGTTTATGTGTTTATCTGTAGCCTGGTGTTTGGTACTAATGGTAATGCAGTATTGTGAATACATTGGTGGTATTAGAATCTGTCATTTATCTCCTATGTGCACAATTCAGTGTCCTCCCTTTTCCTAATGTTATCATGGCGGTCAAAGACTCTTTTCATACATTCCTCACCTTACCCATGTCACCATATAGGCCCCAACTAGCTCAAAATTAATCCCTTCCCTTCCTTCCCCACCCCAGTAACCTACAAAGTGAGTTCCCTTTCCCAAGCAAACCCTTCTTTGTCTTTTTGCAGTAATGGGCTCACATAGTACTTGTCCTGCGATCAACTTATTTCACTCAGTATAACGTCCTCCAGGCTCATCCACATTGTGAGATGATTTGCATATCCTTCATTGTTCTTTAATGTAGTGTAGTATTCCATTGTGTGAATGTACCATAATTTGGTTATCCATTCATTCACTGATGGGCATTTAGGTTGTTTCCATCTCTTTGCTATAGTGAATTGTGCTTTGATGAACATAGGTGTGCATATGTGTGTTCGTGCACTGCCTCTCACTTCTTTAGGATATATTCCTAGTAATGGAATTTCTGGGTCAAATGGTATTTCTATTTTCAGTTTTTTAAGGAAATGCCATACCATATGCCACAATGGTTGTACCATTTTACAATCCCACCAGCAGTGCACAAGAGTTCCAGTCTCTCCACAACCTAGGTCAGCATTTGTTATTTTCTGACCTGTTGAACTTTCCTATTATTGCTGAGGTGAGATGACATCTCATCGTTGTTTTGATTTCCATCTCTCTAATGACTAATGATCGTGAGCAATTCCTCATGTGCTTGTTGGCCGCCAGCACATTGTCTTTAGTAAAGTGTCTGTTCAAGTCTTTTGCCCATTTTTGCATTGGGTTGTTTGTCTTTTTGGTGTTGAGTTGTTGAAGGTATTTGTAGATTTTTGGGATAAGTCTTTTATCAGATATGTCATAGTCAAATATTTTCTTCCAATCTGTAGGTTCTCTTTTTACCCTTTTGACGAAATCTTTCGATGCACAGAAGAATTGAAGTTTTAAAAGGTCCCAGTCATCTAGCTCCTCTTCTACCTCCTGTGCATTCTGGGTTCACATTATCTTTAGAGAGCTTTTGTTTTTCTCTTGATCAACTACCATTCCCTATGACTCAACCAGACTATGGTCCCTACCATCTTTATCATAGACTACAATTTTTGTTTCACTGAGAAAAAGAAAAAAAACATAAAACCCTGAAGTCCAGGATCCTACTAATTTTTCACATTTCCCACAATCAATTCTCAGCTGGAATAGCAATAACTTCCCACCGTCCCTTATTGTAGGCTGTTCTCCACACAGCAGCCAGTCCTCTTGATTTAAATGTATAATGATGTCATTTCTCACCTGAACAGTATCACCATGCCTTATCCTTCTTGTTCTATGTGGTCAAGTTCATTTTGACTCATAGAGGCCCCATGTAACAAAGTAGAACTGCCCCATAGGGTTTTCTAGGCTGTCATCTTTGTTGGAGCAGATCACCAAGTCTTTTTCTTGAGCAGCCACTAGTGGGTTTGAACCACCAACCTTTCCTTTAGCTAATGCTTAAGGCCTGAAAAGATCTAGACCATGTGACCTTTCTATCTCATCTCCTAGCTATTTTTCTCTCCAATCCAGCACTATTGGCCAGATAAGCTCCTGCTTTATGACTTTTGCACTTACTCTTCCCTCTATTTGGAATATTTCTTCCCAAAATATCTCCAAGGCTCACCTCCTCACTTTGTTCATGTCCTGTCACCTTATCAGAGAGATCACAAATATACTCTACTGTCATCACTATCTATTCCTTTCCTTTGCTTTATTTTTTTCTTTAAGGAAATTATACAGCCTGAATTACCATTTTTTTTTTTTTCAAATTTTATATCTCTTTTTCAGTGAATGGAAATAGAATAAGATCAGAGATTTTCATTCACTGCTATATTCCCAGAGCCTAAAATTGTATCTGTCATATGAAAGGTGCTGAAGAAATTGTTAAAAGCATCAATTAAAGCAGGGAACTCTCCCTTGCTTCCAATTTCATAATCTTTCATAGTTCCTTTTTCCTTTATGAAGACAAGTTCCAATGTTTTAGGGACAAGAAAACATAAATAAACAATCTATCATCCTTTATTAAATGTATTACATATATGTTCTATTACAGACATGTATGTCAAAGGAAAATTCAGCATCAAAAGCAAATTAGAAAAGAGAATAATACTATTTGCAAAGAGATGAAACAGTCAGACATCTGAAGTACTGTTGTTGTTGTTATGTGCCGTCGAGTCGGCCCCGACTCATAGCGACCCCTCCTTGGGTTTCCGAGGCAGTATCACTACGGAAGTAGGATTGCCCAACCTTCCTTCCGAGGAGTGGCTGGTGGGTTTGAACCGCCAGCCTTCTGGTTAGCAGTCAAGTGCTTTAGCCACGATGCTACCAGAGCTCCCTAGCTCACCAAATACAGTAGTCATTTAAAGGGAAAAATACAAAGGTTATTAATTCACAATGGTCTGGACATGTTAAAAAAAGAACATAGTCTCAAAGGCCAGGACATTTCTTCAACATTTAGCCTTGTAAAAGTCAAGGATAAGATAGTTTCCCTGAATAGGAAACACTCAGTGTTCTATTTATTTCAGGGAATAGAACTTGACAAGCTGACCTGTTATTTTTGGTTTATCTCAGTGCAAAGTGTTTTGTTTTTTCCTTTTTTTCCCTTTCTGAAGATGGGTCATAATGTACATATTTATTTAAAATGGTGGCAGGGCAATCTGTCAGTCTTGCTTCCACATAGATAGACAAAGGGATTCAGGAAGATTGTAAAAGAATAGCAATGATCATCTGGCAACTGCAAGCAAAAAGAAATCATATGTCACATTATTAATATCAGAAAAAGTTACATTCAAACTTGCTGATCCTGATACTGATGATCAACTAAACTAGAAGATAAAGTTAAAACTTTCAAAGATGTTATGCTGGAAACTAGACATAGTTCCAAAAACCAAACTCACTGCCATGGAGTTGGATCTGACTCATATCTGACCCCTCCTTGGATTTCCAAGGGGACACTACATGGTTTAAAATCAAGAAGGGAGTGCATCAGGCTTGTATTCTTTCTCCACACTTATTCAATCTATATGCTGAGCACATAATCCGAGAGGCTGGATTATATGAAGAAAAATGTGGTATCAGGATTGGAGGAAGAATCATTAACAACCTGAGATATGCAGACGATACAACTTTGCTTGCTGAAAGTGAGGATGACTTAAGGCACCTACTGATGAAGGTTGAAGAATACAGTCTGCAGTATGGATTACGTCTCAATATAAAGAAAACAAAAATCCTCACAACTGGACCAATGAGCAGCATCACAATACATGGAGAGAAGATTGAGGTTGTCAAAGAATTCACGTTGCTTGGTTCTATAATCGATGCCAATGGAAGCAGTAGTCAGGACATTAGATGACGTGTAGCATTGAGAAAGTCAACTGCGAAGGAGCTGTTTCAAGTGCTGAGGAGCAAGGATATCTCCTTGAGGACTAAGGTGTGCCTGACACAAGCCATGATATTTCCAATTGCCTCGTATGCATGTGAGAGCTGGACAATGAATAAGGAAGACCAAAGAAGAGTTGATGCTTTTGAGTTGTGGTCCTGGCAAAGAATGCTGAAAGTACCGTGGACTGCAAAAACAACTAACAGATCTGTCCTGGAGGAAGTGCAGCCAGAATGCTCCTTGGAAGCAAGAATGGCCAGACTTCATCTCAGCTATTTTGGTCATGTTGTAAGAAGGGACCATTCCCTGGAGAAGGATGTCATGCTTGGTAGGGTGGAGGGTCGACGAAAGAGGGGGAGGCCTTCAAGGAGATGGATTGATATGGTGACTGCAATGATGGGCTCAAGTATAGCAGGGATTGTGGGGCTGGCGTGGGATCAGGCAGTGTTTCGTTCTGCTGTGCATGGGGTTGCTATGAGTCGGAAACGACTCGACGGCACTTAACAACAACAACAAATTGCTATGAAAGTAGATTGCCCCAACTTTCCTTCCAAGGAGTGCCTGGTTGGTTTGAACCACCAGCCTTCTGGTTAGCAGCCAAATGCCTTAGCCACTACGCTACCAGAGCTAACAGTTAATTATTACTTTTTAAATCAGTTTATTGATACTTTTCATCACACTAAAATATCAGGTAAAAAATGTCAAGCTTGTACATGATTATGAATAAGTCTGTGATAGAATATTTGGTAAAATGAGCTGTTCCTTTAACACAAGAACTCTGGTGATGTAGTGCCTAAGGCATTTGACTGCTAAAGGGAAGGCTGGTGGTTCACACCCACTGGCCACTCCTTGGAAGGAAGATTGGGCAATCCATTTCTGTAGTTATGTTGTTGTCTGTAGTTATACTGCCTCAGAAACCCAAAGAGGGGTTGCTATGAGTTGGATCCGACTCAAGGGCAATGAGTTTGTTTTAAACCTCGCTAATGAGGTTAAGTGGTAGAATTCTCACCTTCCATGCAGGAGACCCAGGTTCTGTTTAAGGCCAATACACCTCATATGCAGCCACCATTCCTCTGTCAAAGAAGGCTTGTGTATCATTACAATGCTGTGTTCAGCAGATCTTCCTGACTAAGAAAGACTAGGAAGAAGGGAAGGCGACTCACTTCCAAATACCAACCCAGTGAAAACGCTATGGATCATGATGGTCTGGTCCTCAAACAACCATGTGGCTAGAGCAGAAATGGAAAGTGGACAGCTTTTCATTGCATTGTGCATGGGGTCGCCATGGATCGGGGGCCAACTTGATGGCAGTTAACAACAACAAGCACAAGAAACTTCACTAGATAATACAGATGTTTAGTATTTTGGTGTTTATCTTTCTGATTTTTTTCCCTGGTTCATTAATGGTTTAAAATGTAAAGAAAGAAGCATGATGATAATTTGTAATTAAGAAAGATTGATCAAGTATGTGGGAGTGGACTGGGTCAGTATAGGGTTATTCTCAATGGTACTTAACTCTGGGGATACTGGAACCTAGTGTCCAAGATAGATCAGGGGTAACCTTTACCATTTCATCAGAATTTTTTAAAAAATCTTTTTTCATTTTTAATTGTGTTTTGGGTGCAAATTTACATAGCAAACTTGTTTTACATTCAACAATTCATGCACATCTAGTTTCATGGCCCCGATTACCATCCCCAACTGTAGGAAACTCTCCTCCCCTCTCCTCCCTGTGACCACCCACTCCCTGTGCCCCTCTCATCCATGCATTCCTGTCTGTCTAGCCTTCCCTGTATGTGAATGCTACCTGTCTGGTATCTCATGGCTGCTTGATCCAAGGGGTACGTCTCCCTAGAGTAGGTGTGTGCATCACCCTGAGGTTCTGCATGTAGGTCTTCCTACTATTGGGCTGAGAGCCAATCCATGTAACACACCCCATTTCTAGGCTCGAAGGGTAACCCAGAGCCATAGTTTCAAGGGTTCTACCAGTCTCTATCTGACCAGTAGTTCTGGTTGTTTTTGTGTTTTTGAATTTTTTTCCACATCTTTCTTCCCACTCTACCCAAGATCTCCAGGTTTGATCCCTTTCCGAGCTGTTGGCATTGATAGCCAGGCACCATCTAGTTCTTCTGGTATTGGTTGGGTCATGGAGGCTGAGGTCCTTGTGGTCCATCTTATCTTCAGGCTAACTGTGTCCAGGTGACTCTGATTTTCTTCACTCTTCTTTGTTCCAGCTGAGGGGAGACCAATAGTGGCATCTTAGATGGCTGCTCAAAAACTTTTAAGACCCCAGTTGCTAGTCAACAAAATAAGTTATAGAACAAAATTTTTATGAACTATGTGTGCCAATTGAGCTTGATGTCCCCCAAAACTATGGTCTCAAGCCTCCAGGCCTGGTGATTCTCTCTCACAAGATGTTTGGTTGTCTCTGCAAAGTTCCTCCCACCCTGTCTTCTAATTTTGTAGTACAAGTACATATGTAAGATTATCTTCAGCCAAATCTATCCTTGGTCTAGGGTGTATTCCTGTTCACCTCTCCACCTGCTCTTCTCATCTGTCAATGCATTATTTTGTAGCCTGGTATTTGGTTCTAGTAATACTGCAGTGTTATGCCTATAATAATATTTGCCTCTGTTGTCTATATCTTTTATGTATGTTTCAGTGTCTTTCCTTTCCTCAATGTCACCATGCTCATTATAAACCCTTTCCATACTGTTTCTCCCCTCACCCAAATCAAAATGTGACCCCCAAATAGTCCGAGAATTTCCCTCCTATTCCCTCCCATCCCTGGTAACCAAGAAAGTGAGTTTCCTTCCCTGAATAAACTTTTCTTGACCTTTTTACAATAGTGAGCTTATACAATATTTGTCTTTCTGTGATTGACTCATTTCACTCAGCATAAGGTCTTCTAAATTCATTCATGTTGTGAGATGATTCATGTATTCTTCATTGTTCTTTAATATTGCATAGTACTCTATTGTGTGAATGTACCATAGTTTGGTTATCCAATCATTTGCTAATGGGCATTTACGTTGTTTCCATTTCTTTGCAATAGTGAATTGTGCTGAAATGAACATGGGTGTACAGATGTCTGTTTATGTTATATCTCTCACCTCTTTAGGATGTATTCCTAGTAATGGAATTGCTAGATCAAATGGTATTTCTATTTTCAGTTTTTTTAAGGAAATGTCATACCTTTTCCACAATGGTTGTACCACTTTGCAGTCCCACCAGCAGTGTATAAGAATTCCAATCTCTCTGCAGCCTCACCAGCATTTATCATTTTTCTGTCTTGTTGATCTTTGCTGTTATTGTGGGTGTGAGATGCTGTCTAATTGTTTTGATTTGCATCTCTCTAATGGCTAATGATTGTGAGCATTTCCTCATGTGTTTATTGGCCTCTTGTATATCTTCTTTAGGGAAGTGTCTGTTCATTTCCTTTGCCCATTTTTGAATTGGGTTGTTTGTCTTTTTGGTGTTGAGGTTTATAAGTTTTCTATAAATTTGGAGATGAGTCCCTTGTCAGGTGTGTCATAGCCAAATATTTTTCCCAATCTGTAGGTTCTCTTTTTATCTTTTTGGAGAAATCTTTAGATACATATAAGAATTTAATTTTTAAAAGGTCCCAGTCATCTAGATTTCTTCTGCTGCCTGTGCATTTTGGGTTATGCTTGATAGTCTATTTATGCCATAAATTAGAGACCTTAGGTTGGCCCCTATTTTATCTTTGATGAACTTTGTAGTTTTGGGTTTTACACATAAATCTTTGATCCAGCTTGAGCTTGTTTTTGTGTGTGGGGTGAAATATGGGTATTATTTCATTTTTCTACAAGTGGATATCCAATTTTGCCAACACCGTTTGTCAAAGAGGCCACCTTTCCCCCATTTAATGGGTTTAGGGCCTTTGTCAAAGATCACCTGCCCATAGATGGATGGGTCTACCTCTGCGTTTTCGATTCTGTTCCATTGGTCTATCTCTGTATGATTATACCAATATCATGCTGTTTTGACTACAGTGGCTGTATAGCAGGTTTTGAGGTCCAGGAATGTGAGGCCTCCTGCTTTATTTGTCTTCTTCAGCAGTGCTTGGCTTATCTGAGTCTCTTTCCTTTCCATGTGAAATTAGTGATATGGTTGTTTTGTTTTGTTTTGTTTATGTGGTGCATTACATTCATTGTTTTACTGATGTTGAACCATTTTGCATACTGGTATGAATCCCACTTGGTCATGATGTATTATTTTTTTGATATGTTGTTAGATTCTGTTGGCTAGGATTTTGTTGAAGATTTTTGCATTGATATTCATGAGAGATATAGGCCTGTAGTTTTCCTTTTTAGTGGTATCTTTTCCTGGTTTTGGTATCAGTGTTATGCTTGCTTTGCAGAATGAATTTAGGAGTATTCTTCTATCTTTTCTATGTTCTAGAGTAGTTGTCAGCTCTTCCTTGAATGTTTGGTAGAATTCTCCAGTGAAGACATCTGGGCCAGTACTCTTCTTTGTGGGGAGATTTTTTTATGACCTCATCAGTATTTTTTTTTTTTTTAAATAGAAGCTGTACAGGTAAGTCATTTATGCCTGGTTTCTGTTATATTCTCTTGGTTTCTGTTATTGACTCTGATCAGTGGCCTGGTTTTGGCTATATGACAAGAGGATATATATATATGTAAACCCCCTTCAGACGAATGGCTCTCCTAAGACCAAATATCTCACATGTATCTTAGGAGCCTACAACATGAAGGCAAATTGTGTCCCGTGAAACTGAGAAAGGACCCAGAACACCCAGCTGAAAATCTTGTTTCTATCTATTGTTTGGTTGGGCTTTATTTCTCCTACTTTACTATAATCCTTTACCTTTATTAAAGCCTTTTATGAATAACCCTGAGGAACCCAGGCCTGTATAATTTCAGCAGCAGTGTGTCAGTTTTGCTTCCATGCGACTAAACAAAGTGATTCCAAAAGATTGGTTATTAAAAAACAGTCAAAGATATAGCTGGCAACAGCCAAAGGAAAGTTGACATTATCAATATCACATTATTAATAACAGACAACCTCCAATTCATAAATAAAAGCATTCAATGGGACAAAGGAAATGAGTTGAAAAATAATACAATTCACATTGTGACTCCTTTGGAACAAATAATATCATTATGGTCTCTTATATTAACCCAAACTCAAAGTCAGAAAGGGAAGTGGCATATGTCCACTGAGAAGCAGCTCTGTCTGTAGCCTCTTGGCCCTGATGCCAGTGTAGTGCAGCGATGAATACATGTTCAGACTTGGAGGCAGAAAGCCAAATAGAAATTTCAAACTTGTTGCTGTCAAGTTGATTCAGACTCACAGAGACCTTATAAGACAGTATAGAACTTCCTCATAAGATTTTCAAGGCTGTAATCTATAGGGAAGAAGTTTGCTATGTCTATCTCCTATATAGAGGCTGGTGGATTCAAGCAGCCTACCTTTTTGTTAGTAGCTGAACTCTTTAACCATTCAAATCCTAGCTCTTCCATTCTCAGCTTTTTGATGTTGTTCAAGTTCTCTAACCTCTCTACTATTGTTTCCACATAGCCAAAGGGAGGTCTGGTGGTGTAGTGCCTAAGGCATTTGACTGCTAACCATAAGGCTGTCAATTCAAACCCACCAGCCACTCTTCAGAAGGAAGACTGAGCAATCTACTTCCACTTCCATAGTGATACCGCCTCAGAAACCCAAGGAGGAGTCGCTATGAATCGGATCCAACTTGACCGCAGTGAGTTTTGTTTTGGGATGAGTAAAACAATGTTGTTGTTGTTGTTGATTTTCAACTTATAATGACTCCATGTGACAGAGCAGAGTGGCCCATAGGGTTTTTCATGGCTGCAATCTTTACAGAATGTTCTGGTTCCCTAGTGCAGCTTTGACAAGAAATATACCACAAATGGGATGGTCTTAACAAACAGGAGTTTATTCTTACAATTTGGAGGCTTCAAGTCCAAGTTCAAAGTGTCAGGCTCTAGGGGCTGGATGAAAGCCCCTCAACCTTGGGGTCCAGCTCTGCCTCCTGCTCCCAGCCCACTGAAGCTAGAGGCATTTCTTCACTCAGACAGCTGCCGGCTGCTGAGGCTGAGAAGCCCCAAGGTTGACAAGTAAAAAGGCACAGTACTGATGTTACCAGACTACATGGCAGGCCATTAACTTAAGTCCATTGTAAGTACCAAGGTCGGCAGAGCATAGCAGGCTGCTGAGCAACAACACGGCTACATGCAGAGTCCAAGCGTGCCATAGGTTAGAGACCATTCTCAAAGTTTCTCCTTATATACAGGTAACAGACCGCATACCCAAAGGCAGCTACTCAGCTGCTCCCAGTAGATTCCACCATGGAGTTGATTACCAGTCTCATCATGGGCAATACTATATCCATCTGCCCAGCCACTCAACCAGGCCTAGCCAAGTTGACATACAAACATAACCATCACACAGAAGATCACTAAGTCTTTCTCCCACGCAGTTGCTGGGTGGGTTCAAACCACCAACCTTTGGTGTTAGTTCAGGGGCGTAATCATATCAGAATATGTATTTCTGTGATTCTCCTGGGATTTCCCTCATGCTCTTGAGATAATTGCCAAAGCCTTGGAATCAAGCCCAACTTTAGGGCAGGAATAAGGGCATAAAAGGGAGTTGTCATGTCTGTCCCCTTTATCGGAGAAGTGATGATTTCTTCAAAAATTCCTAGAAGACTTGTGCTTATATCTCATTGGCCAGAACTGTGTCATATGGAGGGAGCTCTGGTGGTGCAGTGCCTAAGGCATTTGGCTACTAACCAGAAGGCTGGTGGTTCAAACCCACCAGCCACTCCTCAGAAGGAAGGTTGGGCATCTACTTCTGTAGTGATACCACCTCAGAAACTCAAGGAGGGGTCGCTATGAGTCAGATCCAACTTGACGGCACTGAGTTTTGTTTTGTTTTGTTTTGTGTCATATAGCCACTCCAACTTCAAAGGAAAGTGGAAAATAAAGACTCCTGAGGGATGCAGGGAGCTTTGAAGAACGCTTATAGATGTTACTAAAATAACCCTTTCTCTTTGCTTCTTGTTTTAAATGGAACTTAATGCCTGGACTTCTAACAGCCATTTTCCATTCTCAGCCCTAATATAACTAAAGATTTGTAGACTTGAATGAGAGTTTTTCTGTTTTCCTTCTGTTAGCAAAGATGCTATTGACAATGAAAGAAAGTAAAATGTGGACCAGAGTGACTATAGCACTTTTTGTTGTTGTTGTTGCCAACAAGTTTAAGGATAATTTTAAAAATGATGCAGAAAGCAGGCTAGGAGTCAGCTTGTGGAATGCCCTGACTGTCAGACTGTGATGTTGAAAGGAATTCCATTCAGCCTGTCCTTGATTTATGCTAAGCATCTGGGCTACACTCTATGGGAGATACAGGTGCCTATGATACAGTTTCTCCCTCCAGGAGTTTGCATTATAGTGGAGAAGACAAGCATGTTCAAAATAAAGCATAAGGCAAGTGCAAACAGAACAGTGGCTGGAGTAAAGTTCTGTAGAAGTTAATTGCAACTGTAAAGAAATCCAAAGAGCCTGGTCTCTTTTAGAGTCTGAAGGAAAAACCACTTTTCCTGTCTCTACTCCCCCAGGGTCCCTGTCTATTGTTTCTGATAAAATGTTCAGAAGGGGACCATAAGGGACCAGAATATAAGTAAGCATCCTTAACTTTGCTAGCCTATTCCCTGGAAAATTACTGTCACTGATAGAAAGTTGTTTGCACTGGAATTTAAAACCCTGAGGCCATCATTATTCTGCTTCCCAGAGACCCCCTTTGCACCATGAATTCACATAGAGCATCTCTTCCTAAGATTTAACAAAGTACGGATGGGAACGTCAGGCTGTTGTGAGTCAGACAAATCTTTCTCAAATAAGAAGCCCCTATTATGAAAGACACCAATACAAAAAAAAAAAAAAAGTTTCCCTTCCAAAACAATGAAGTCTAGAAAATGTTTTCCTTAGCAAATGTCAAGAGTTTCAGCAATACTTGGCTAGGTGTTCACCATTCTTTGAATGACCTTGAGACTAGACAAACTATCAAGGCAGGAATGACACAAATCTTTCCTCCTCTAACTATTTCAGATCCTTTGTTGTCTATTGATTTTATCTGCAGTTGGAGTGGAAATGTATTTTGTAATGGTGAAAAGCTCTGGTGGTGTAGTGCCTATGGCATTTGACTGCTAACTGGAAGGCTGGTGGTTCAAACCCACTCTAGCCTTCCTTGGAAGGAAGATTGGGCGATCTACTCTCATAGCAATACCGCCTCGGAAAACCAAGTAGGGGTCGCTATGAGTTGAATTGAATTGACAGCAGTGAGTTTGGTTTGAGTTTTTTATTTAGTCTCTATTAATATAATGATTTTTTTATAATGACCAAATTTCCTTTCTAATATCTTAAAAATAAATAAGAGCATTTAGGTCATTTTTGTTGGTCACAAATGGACAGGAAGCAAAGACCATTTTCTACAAATGCTCTTCATTTATAATTATACACAACTGTTGGGAAATCTCTTTAAAGATCTAATTGCAGCAGAAGTGATAGTGCAGATGTAATGAACTCATATGTTCACTAATAAGAGATTATTTGAATACTGGCAATTATCAAAGAATAAAATGGCATAACCTTACAATCCTAAAATTAACCAAGACATTTATGGCTTGTAAAATTAGACTAAAATGGCATTCAAACTATTCCAGAATTATCACATGGTTATATTAAACATTAACAGGTAGCTTCCCAGAAATTTGTCTGTCAGAGCATGGCATTCTTCCCTGCCTCAACTTACCAATTAATTCCTTCCGTCTCTGATTGTTTTGATAGTTGATAAGGGAACAAAAGAAAGAAGGAAAGTCTCAGCCACCACCATGCTTTTAGGAACAAATTTGAAAACCTTGGTTGTTGTTATTGCTGTTACAACAAAATCAAACATCCACAAACATATAGGGATTTTGCTTTGCCAAAATCTACCATTTTCTCCCCATACCCCAAGAGAGAGCAGTTTCTTATCTTATAGGAGTTCTGGTGGCATAGTACCTAAGGCATTTAGCTGCTAACCCGAAAGCTGGTAGTTCAAACCCACCAGCCACTCCTCAGAAGGAAGATTGGGCAATTTACTTCCTTAGAAATACAGCCTTGGAAGCCCAAGGAGGGGTTAGTATGAGTTGGAAATGACTTGATGGCAGTGAGTTTAGTTGTTTTTTGTTTGTTTGTTTGTTTGTTTTTGAGTCATTAGCTATGGCACATTTGCCAGAGGGTGGAGCCTCTTGCAAACTCACTCTTCTATCCCCTCCAAAACAGGGAGGGAAAATTACTTGAGAGATTTTTTTTTCTCCAGGCTTGGACTTTGTTTGGCAGTGAGAGCTCAGGCCCAATCTTGAAAACTAGCTTTCTCTACACACGTGTCTGAGAAAATTCAAGATTTAGCTTCAAGAGACAGTAGAAGTCTCATGGCTCTTGCTTGGATTCTTTCTTACCATTTTTCTTGGAGGTCATCAGTTGCTAGCTTGAAGAGTATTTTTTAAAATTTAAGTCTTACTATTGTTCCTTGGGGAGCTCTGATAGCGTAGTGCCTAAGGCACTTGACTGCTAATCAGAAGGCTGGCGGTTCAAACCCACCAGCCACTCCTCGGAAGGAAGATGGGGCAATCTACTTCCGTAGTGATACTGCCTCGGAAACCCAAGGAGGGGTTGCTATGAGTCAGGGCTGACTCGACGGCACATAACAACAACAACAACAACATCGTTCCTTGAAGGATCTCTGGTGGCATAGTAGTTAAATCATTGAGCTGCAAACCAAAAGGTTGATAATTCTAACCCACCAGTGGCTCCAGGTGTGTGTGTGTGTGAGATGTGGTGGTCTGCTTCCACAAAGATTTACAGCCTTAGAAACCCTATGGGGCAATTCTACTCTGTCCTGAAGTGTCTCTGTAAGTCAAAATTGAATCTATGGCAGTGACTGTGTGATTTATGTATTGTTCCTTGGGAGTCCCTGGTGGTGCAAGTGGTTAATGGGCTCAGCTGCTGACCCAAAGGTTGAATGTTTGAGTCTACCCAGAGGTGGCTTAGAAGAAAGTCCTTATGATCTACTTACAAAAAATTACCATTGCAAACCCTAGGGGGCACAGCTCTACTCTAACATGCATGAGGTACCATGACAATTAGATCTCTTGTTTCTTGAGTAGGAAGCAAGCAAGGAAAGGAGGGAGGTGAAGGTCAGCAGACCACAGTGGATTCCTGCTTCCTCTACCATAAATACCCTTATGCTTAATTATCCTCCATGTTGTTGTTGTTGTTAGGTGCCATTGGGTTGGCTCCGACTCATAGTGACCCTATGTACAACAGAACAAAACACTGCCCAGTTGTGCCCCAACCTCACAATCCTTGCTATACCTACGCCCGTCATTGCAGCCACTGCATCAATCCATCTCATTGAGGTTCTTCCCCCTTTTCTCTGACCCTCCACTTTACTAAGCATTATATCTTTTTCCGGGGAATGGTTTCTTCTGACATGACCAAAGTAGGTGAGAACAAGTCTGGCCATTCTCGCTTCCAAGGAGCATTCTGTCTGTATTTCTTAGGAAATATAAATTGATATGACCAATTTGGAGAGCCTTGTGGCAATATTGAGTAAAGACGAATATGCGGATACTCTCTGGCCAGCAATTTCACTCTTTTATAGGACTGGAGAAGTTCTCATACATATTATGTGAAGATATGTGTAACAGTTTATTGCAGCTTTATAACAGCAAAAAGAAAGAAGGAAACAATCTATGCGTCTATCAGTAGAACAAAAATGAATGAATTGTGGCATATTTGTGGAATAAAATATTATTTAGTAGTAAAAAGTGAATGACCTAGAGGTCCCATACCTTTCATTTATAGACAAGCTATGTATTTCATAAAAACAGCATTATATATTTCAGTGGATGCATACATTTGAATTGAATTGAATGAAAATGGCAGATACTAAATTCAGGAGAATGATTAATCTGGGTTGGGATAGAGAAATAGAATTGTGGGGAGGTTGTGTGTGGGACAAACAGATGTTCATTACATTATTTTATATATTTTTTCATATATCTGAAATATTTTATTTTAAAAAATATTTCAAAATCCCTAATAAATGCTACTAATATCACATATTGACCAATTACAAAAAGAGGAATATCTTTCAGATCTAAAGCCAAGGAATGATTTCATTATCCTAAGGGAGCTCTGGTATCATAGTGGCTAAGGCACTTGACTGCTAACCAGAAGGCTGGCAGTTCAAACCCACCAGCCACTCCTTGGAAGGAAGATGGGGCAATCTACTTTCGTAGTGATACTGCCTCAGAAACCCAAGGAGGGGTCACTATGGGTCAGGTCTGACTCGACGGCACACAACAAGAAGGCATTCTTGTGTTCTTTTTGTTAACAAGGTAAACCAACCAGTCACTCACAATATTTCCCTGTTTCTTTGTTTGCCTGGAAGCTCAGAGTGAATTTGAGCTTCATCTTTGGCACCCAAACAGGACCCTGTGCATGTGTACTCTATCTTTCTCTTTGAACTTGGTTTTCTTTCAAAACGTGCATTTTTCCTGGTGCTCAGATTCTTTATTCTATTTTATAATATTGTAGCCCACTTTGCATTCTATGAGGAATAAAATGAATTAAAAACAAAATAGAAAAATTATTTTTTATGTTCTCATTTTCTCTTTGTTCACATAATCATATAGGCTTTACACAGGGCAGGACTTTGTCTGAATTGTTTATCCCTGTATACTCCTATGTTTAGCATAGTGTTTGGCACATGGTGGATATTTCAATATTTGTTGATTAAGTCAATTAATAAATCCAGAGATTCAGGCTTAACTAGGCCTTGATGTTTGCACATTTTGGAGGTATCTAATTTTTCTTGTTATAAATATAGCTTAAGTAAACAGCTTAGAATATAGTTTTGCATTATTTCCTGAGGTTATTTTTCTAAGAGTAAGATTACATGGGTCAAAGGATATGAGCACTTAATGGCTATTAAAATGTTTTTCCAAATTGCTCTCCAAAAAAGCTTTTACCAGTTTATACAACTGTGAGCAATATATGAGGTACTATTTCCCCATAACACTATGGGTGTTGACATATTATTTTATTTTGTTCTTTCTTGCAATTTAATAGATATAAAATCATAGCATGATATAGAATTAATAATTTTTAAACATATTACTTCACCTACCATTGGTATCATCTCTTATTTTATATTACTACCATTTTTATGGTGACCTTAACATGTTGTTCACCAGGACTTACCAGACCTCATCACAGATTTCTATTATTTAATATAACTCAACAGAGAAAAATAGCCAGTGAAAACTGTTGAGGCTTTGTAATCCCCAATAGTCATCTTTACAATTTATGGATACTGACCAAATCTCTCTGGGCTTTGCTTTCCTCACCTTTAAGCTGAGTTTAATAGTATCTACCTTGGATAATGTAGTGCCTAAGGCACTTGCCTGCTAACCAGAAGGTTGGCGGTTCAAACCCACCAGCCACTCCTTGGAAGGAAAGTTGGGTAATCTATTTCCGTAGTGATACTGCCTCGGAAACCCAAGGAGGGGTCACTATAAGTTGGATTCGACTCAAGTGCACATAACAACAACACCTTGGACCTCAGTTGTAAAGATTAAAAATCATGTATATAATCTACCACCACATGCCTCCTAGGAGGCACTAAGTAATCCGCTTGAACAAAGAATGGAATTTACTACTAAAAAGGTATAATGATTAGGAAGAGGAAAGTGCAAGGATTCAGCTGGGCGTCCAAAGCACAGAGTTTACGACACTAATGTTTCCAGGACATTCTCTCGCTAACTCTTATCACAGTTCTGGAGACTAGAAGTCCAAATTGAAGGTGTCAAAATCTAATGCACAATTTGGTTCTCCATCACTTTCACAGAAGAAACACATCCAGATTTATCCAAAACTAGAACTTGAAACTATGTTTCCAGGCTCTCATTGTTAATTAGCTTTTTATTCTTCCAAGCCAATAAAACAAATCCTTCAGGCTAGTAGATATGGTTATCTTTAGTGTTTTGGATTTTTCTGAGAATATCTTTTTAATATAAATAATAAATGCAATGGAAGACAACCTTATTATAAAAGTGTTCTGTGTTGGGGATAGTGACTAATAAACTTACTTGCTGAATAGTTCTTAGAAAAAAAGATGATTCCAAGGGAAAAATGGTTTTTATTCAGAACTGGTCAGTTTATTTTCCCTTCATCTTTTTCCTTTTGCAAAACAATAATAAATTACTACAACAAGATAGAGTGCTTTAAAAAGCATCAATATGTAAATCTTTCCTACCTAAATTGTATGATAACAAAGGCTATGTGCAAACCTACCAAGAGTTTGGTTAATAGTTATTTCTGGAAAGAATAGCTATAGATGAGAAGCATTGAAAAAATAGAATATCGGGGGTGGATTATAAACGATCATGATTAGTCATCATAAGCTTTCCCATTGCTATGACTCAGTCTTAACCCATATGTCGTTCAGAATCTA
>NW_006921603.1:5309391-5310545 GCF_000298275.1 Orycteropus afer afer | reverse complement strand
TATATATATATTCAGAACCTACAATATATCTTGAAAATTAAATCATCATAGCACAAATTGGAGTGGATATCTTAATAAGAAGTCACTCAATCCAATAGTGTACTAGATGATTAAATGAGTAATAAAATGTGCAGGAAAAATTTATCTTGAGATAATAATCCTCCCCCAACAGCTCCACGGAAAAGAAAAACAGCTTGCTGTAAGAATACATCTTCTCTTGGTTTCTCACATAGGAGATGGTTTAAAAGCTACCTGGTATTCAATACCAGTAAAGAATCTCTCCTAATCTCTTTCATGTTTCTTTTTCCTTTTTTCTAACTTTTATTGTAATCCAGCATAAAAATGAAAAGTGAATAACTGGTGTAGGTCAAATCAGTTGCAAGTAGTAAAATAATCAACAAAAACTCGGCTTAGACTTGATTCCAAAGGAAGGAGTGATTTATTGGCTTATATAACTAGTTCAAGGAGGAACCAACATCATTTGGTTCAGGGACTCAAAGGATGCCAGCATCTCTGCGTGTCTGTTGGTGCCTGCTGCTCACGTCTACTTTCCCCCATATTGGTCTCATTCTGAGGCAAGCTTTTTCCTGAAAGTGAGAAAGATCACCATAGACAACTTCCAATTTAATAATTCATAAATATCAGGGAAAATATAATGTTCCTTTTCCGGTAGAGCTGGGAATCCCTCAGTGGCACAGTTCTACTAATAACTGAAACGTTGGTAGTTCAAACACACCCAAAGTTACCTTGAAAGAAAGGCATGGCAATCCACTTCCAAAATGTCACAGGCTTAATAGCACTATGGAGTGCATTCTAGTCACACACATGAGGCAACCATGAAGCAGAACTGAGGACAATGGGTTTCGTTTTTAGTAAAGAAGCGCTGGGTTTCCCATTAGACCTCCATGCATTGTATGCCCATCCCTGAATTAATCATTGAGGCTAAGAGAACAGAATATGAATGGTTAGGCTTGGATGATTACGTGACTTGGATGATTCCCTTGGATGAAAAGTGGTGATTCACTAATTACAGCAGAGGAGGACTTATAGCAGAGGAGAAGATCATGTCTTCTATTACTGGAAAAAAAGGGAGACAAGCAAAAACTATTGATGTTTAGTGCATAACTTGCTGGTAACCTTTTTTTTTTTTTTTT
>NW_006921603.1:5292470-5307649 GCF_000298275.1 Orycteropus afer afer | reverse complement strand
TCATGAGCATTTCTTCATATGTTTGTTGGCCGCTTGAATATCCTCCTTGGTGAAGTGTCTATTCATATCTTCTGCCCATTTTTTAATTGGATTGTTTGTCTTTTTGTTATGGTAACCAATTTTTGAACCCGAAATGCTCCCCTGGCACCCAGAACAAACTTGTCTTTCCTATGACATTGCTTTTGAGTGTCTAAATGGATTCTGGAGGCTCTCTTTCATCTCCTCTTGGCAACCTCTGCTATGCCTCCATCTTAACCAAGTTCTGGGCTCAAATTCCTACCAATTAGCTTATCCCTTGCTGGTTTCATCATAGACCATTAGTCTACAAAGGAACCATTTCTGCAGTCTGCCTGGAGTGCACCATTATTAAGCTTGCAAGGGAAGAACTTAAGCAGAACATGGACAGGGAAAAGGGATTTTTCCTTCCAAGCCTATTACATGAATCCATGTTGATTATATTTCCTTTTTCAGAATATCTAATGCTCATGTCAATCTAGAGCTACTAACATAAGTACAAGAGACTGCAAATGGATAAAGAATTATATATTAGATTGTAGTATGATTTACCTTTGTTTACAGACCTAATCCACCATGAGTGTATCAGTCTGTGGTGCGGTGGTGGATTACATGTTATTGTGATGCTGGAAATTCTGTCACTGGCATTTCAAATAACCAGCAGTGTCACTCATGGTGGGCAGGTTTCAGCAGAGCTTCCAGACTGAGACAGACTAGGAAGAGGGATCTGGCAATCTACTTCTAAAAAAACTGGCCAGTGAAATCATCATGGATAGCAGTAGAACATTGTCTGATACCATGCTAAAAGATAAGCCCTTAAGTTTAGAAGGCAATCAAAATGCCACTGAAGAAGGACTGCCTTTTCAAACCACGGTCAACCTTAACGATATGGATAGAATTAACTTTCTGGACCTCCATTTGCTGGTGTGGCATGATTCAAAATGAGAATGTGGAATGTATGAAGTATGAATCTAGGAAAACTGGAAATCATCAAAAATGGAATGGCATGTGTAAAGATCTGTATCCTAGGCACTGAGCTTAAATGGACTAGTAGTAGGCATTTTGAATTGCACAACTCTATGGTCTACCATGTCAGTAATGACAAATTGAAGAAGAATGGTATGAAATTCACCAAAAAGAACATTTCAAGATCTATCCTGAAGTACAATGCTGTCAGTGATAGGATAATATCCATAGACCTTCAAGGAAGATGAGTTAATATGACTATTATTCAAGTTTATGCACCACCCACCAATAGCAAAGATGACAAGATTGAAGTTCTTTTTCTTTTTTTTTTTTAACAAATTTCTGCAGGCTGAAATTGATCAAACATGCAATCAAGATGAATTGATAATTATTGGTGATTAGAACATGGAAGGTGAGAACAAAGAAAAAGGATCTGTAATTGGAAAATATGGCCTTGGTGATAGAAATGACATTGGAGATGACCTGATGGAATTTTGTGATACCAACAACTTATTCACTGCAAATACTTTTTTCAACAACGTCTATGGAAAGAGATGATGGAGAAACTCAATGTCTTCAGTTAGATCAAGGCTTAGTGCCTGCTGTGGAACAGACCATCAATTGTTTATATGTAAGTTCAAGTTGAAGTTGAAGAAAATTAAAATATGCCCACGAGAAGCAAAGTACAACCTGGAGCATATCCCACTTAATGTAGAGGCAAACTCTAGAATAGATTTGATGCATTGAATGTGAATGAGCAAAATCAAGATAAGTTATGGAGTAACATCAAGGACATCATACATGAAGAAATCAAATGGCCATTAAAAAGAAAGAAAAGATTAAAATGGATGTCAGATGAGACTCTGAAACTTGTTCTTGAACGTAGAGTAGCTAAAGGAAGTGGAAGGAATGATGAAATAAATAATGAAGTAAAAGAGCTGAACAGAAGATTTCAAAGGGCAGCTTGAGAACACAAAGTAAAGTACGACAATAAAATGTGCAAAGGCCTGGAGTTAAAAATCCAAAAGGGAAGAACATGCTTAGCATTTTTGAAACTGAAGAAGAAATTCAAGCCTCAAGCTGCAATATTTAAAGATTCTATGGGCAAAATATTAAAGCATGAAATGAAGAGGGAAGGAATACAAAGAGACATTGTACCAAAAATAATTGGTCAATGGTCCACCATTTCAAGAGGTAACATATAATCAAAAGCTGATGGTACTGGAGGAAGAATTCTAAGCTACACTGGAGGCAATAGTGAAAAACAAGGCTCTAGGAATAGGAAGGAAGATGGGGCAATCTACTTCCATAGTGATACTGCCTCAGAAACCCAAGGAGAGGTTGCTATGAGTCGAGTCCGACTTGATGGCACATAACAACAACAACAGGAACAGGAGCTCTGGTAGCATAGTGCCTAGGGCACTTGACTGCTAACCAGAAGGTTGGCGGTTCAAACCCACCAGCCACTCTTCGAAAGGAAGGTTGGGCAATCTACTTCCATAGTGATACCCACCTCAGAAACCCAAGGAGGACTCGCTATAAGTCAGGTCTGACTCCACGGCACATAACAACAACAGGAATTGACAGAATATCAATTGAGGGGTTTCAACAAACAAATGCAATGCTGGAAGCACTCATTCATCTATGCCAAGAAATTTGGAAAACAGCTAACTTGGCCAACCTACTGAAAGAGATTTCTATTTTTGCCCATTCCAAAGAAAGTTGTGGTAGTTAAGGTTATGTGTCAACTTGGCTGGGCCTGCTTTTGAGTGGCTGGGCAGCTAGATGTAGTTATTCCCCATGGTGAGATTGGTAATTAACTCCATGGTGGAATCTACTGGAGCAGCTGAGTGGCTGTTTTAGGGATGTGCACTGCTTCCAGTATATAAGAAGCAACTTTGAGGAAGGTCTCCAGGTTTTGGCATGCTTGAATTCTTCATGTAGCCAGATTGTTGATCTTGATGGCAGGCTGCTGATCTTGAGACTGTTAATGGAACTTGAATCAATGCCTGCCATGCGGTCTGGTAATATTGGGACTGTACCTTTTTACTTGTCAACCTTGGGTTTGTCAGTCACAGCAGCCAGCAGCTGCCTAAGCGAAGAGAAAGCATCCAGCTTCAGTGGGCTGGGAGCAAAAGGCAGAGCTAAAGCCCAAGGTCGACGGACTTTCACCCAGCCCCTAGATCCTCGCACTTTGAATTCAGACTCCTAGCCTCCCAAAATGTAAAAGAATAAACTCTTGTTTGTTCAAGCCATCCCATTTGCGGTATCATCTGTCAGAGGGGCACTAGGTAACCAAAACAAAAGGTGACCCAAAAGAATATGGAAATTATTGAACAATGTCATTGATATGATGTTGTGGTTATTGTTATGTGCTGATGAATTGGACTCAACTCATAGCGACCTCTCCTTGGGTTTTCAAGGCAGTATCACTGCAGAAGTAGATTGCCCAATCTTCCTTTTGAGGAGTGGCTGGTGGGTTTGAGCCTTCTGGTTAGCAGTCAAGTGCCTTAAGCACTATGCTACCAGAGCTCCCATTGATATCATATGCAAGTAAAATTTTGCTGAAGATAACTCAAAAATGTTTGCAACAGTACATAGATAAGGAACTACCAGAAATGCAAGCCAGCTTCAGAAGTAGACATGTAACAAGAAATATCATTGCTGATATCAGATGGTTCTTGGCTAAAAGCAAAGAATACCAGAAAGATGCTTGTGTGTATTTATTGACTATGAAAAGGTATTCAACTTTGTGGCTCTTAAGAAATTATGGATAACATTGAGAAGAATGGGAATTCTTGATTGAATTCAAGAATTGAATTCAAGAACACTTGATTGTACTCATGAGGAACCTGTACATAAATCAGGAGACTGTTGTTTGAACAGAACAAGGAGATACTGCATGGTTCAAAATCAAGAAGGGAGTGTGGTAAGTTTGTGTCCTTTCACCATACTTATTCAACTTGTATGCTGAGCGAGTAATCCAAGAAGCTGGATTATATGAAGAAGAATGTGGCATCAGGACTGGAGGATGACTCGTTAACAACCTGTGATACTCAGATGACACAACTCTGCTTGCTGAAAGTGAGGGTGACTTGAAGTACTTACTGATGAAGATTAAAGATGACAGTCTTCTGTATGGATTGCACCTCAATATAAAGAAAACAAAAATCCTCACAACTGGTCCAGTAAACAGCTTCACAGTGGATGGAGAAAAGATTGAAGTTATCAAGGATTTCATATGACTTGTTTCTACAATCAACACCAATGGAGGCAGCAGGCCCTCAATGAGATGGATAGACACTGTGCCTGCAACTATGGGCTCAGGTTTAGCAAAGATCATGAGGCTGGCATAAGACCAGGCAGAAGAATGTGGTACCAGGATTGAAGGAAGAGTAATTAACAACCTGCGGTATGCAGATGACACAACCTTCCTTGCTAAAAGTGAAGACTTGGAGCACTTACTGATAAAGATCAAAGACTATAGCCTTAAGTACAAATTACACCTCAACATAAAGAAAACAAAAATCTTTACAACTTGACCAATAAGGAACATCATGATAAATGGAGAAAATATTGAAGTTATGAAGAATTTCATTTTACTTGGATCTACAATCAACGTTCATGGAAGCAGCAGTCATCAAATCAAGTGATGTATTTTTTGGGGAAAATCTGCTGCAAAAGACCTCTTTAAAGTGATAAAAAGCAAAGATATCACTTTGAGGACTAAGGAACACCTGACCCAAGCCATGATATTTTCAATCACCTCATATGCATGTAAAAGCCAGGAAATGAATAAGGAAGACAAGAATAACTGATGGCTTTGAACTATGGTATTGACAAAGAATATTAAATATACCTTGGACTGCCAGAAGAACAAACAAATCTGTCTTGGTAGAAATACAACCAGAATGCTCCTTCAAAGCATTCAAAGAAGGTAAGACATTCACAAGATGGATTGACACAGTGGCTGCAACAATGGGCTGAAACATAGCAGAGATTGTGAGGATGGCACAGGACCAGGCAGTGATTCATTCTGTTGCACGCAGAGTGACTATGAGTCAGAATGACTCACCAGTGCCTAACAACAACAGCAACCTAAAGTGTCAGACTTACCTTTATTTAATGTTGTTGAAACATTTTCTTACATTTAAAAGAATTATACTCTTTTAAGAAATGTTGGAGCTCAACATCAAAGAAGACATCCAATGGAGGAACTAAATTAATCAAAGCTCTGTTTATGGTTATACTTTTACTCATAAGGAATTCATGGGGAGTTGAAATTCTCAGGTTTGGAAATGGAAAGCAGACTGATGAATACTGATATTATGTAACATCTACTTGATGTTTTCTGTGCAAACCAGAATTTAGCTCACTGTTCAGCTAAATATCTGCCTTGTCACATCCTTGCTATTTTAAATGTTTGGGATTTGGATTGAATTCACAATGAAGGTGCTAAGGCATTTTCTTCATCAAGGAACTGAATACAAACCACCAAGATGACAATGTCTAATTCCTTTTGGCTGAAGCTCCCGAGACTGTCATGTTCTATGCATACAGACACTAAGTACCCTCTCCCTAACTAAACGATAGACTTGGCAGGTGGCCAGTAGATTGAGCTGGAAGATTCTTCCTGAGCTGGGCTGAGGAGAGGCCCAAATCACTGGCATCAGCATCACATTGGAACTTAATTTGAGTGATGAGTTATAAAGAGACAGCATTAAACAACTGGCATACCAAGTGAGTCACCCTTGCTGAGCCGTGCACTTTCATTATCCTCAGAAATCTCTAAAGAAATTGTCTCATTACTTGCATAATGCAAATGGAAATGCCTAGGATGTTGATTCTACTCCCAGTTTTATGCTCTGGATAGAGACCAATCTACACCTGGGGAGTATGCCAGGATCCTGATGGGACAAAATCGTGAAATAGGCAGAAATTTTCTTCCAGCAGATCTTCTCAAGCCCCCTCCTAATGCATATTTACTCTTTCCTTCTCCCAGAAACCCAAGCCCTTTCTCTCCTCCTGTATTTAAATAAGCCTTTTGAGATTAGGTATTCCCACCAATAAAAAAGGTAGAACTAATATTTTCCTTTGCTACTACAGATATCTGCTAGTTTTACCCGAGTGGCAACCATTTCCCCTAGTTTTCAATTTTCTTTTGTACAAACACCCCATGCTCACACACAGTCTATATCCTTTTCTTGGTCATACTCTGGACCCTCTCAATCCAGAACAGTTATAGTTAGGTTTGGGACTTTTGTTAGAACTACTAGAAACTCAATGAGCTCTTTCTCCTGGTAGCTTAAAGTGGTAAGTAGCCATTTTTGCTGCCACTTGGGGAGAGCTGCAGGCCTCTGACACACCAAGTTAGCAGCATCAACAGAAGGATGGAGCAGCATCTTTCCCTTACGATCTGCCATCAGTCACAGGAAAGATCATGGGTTGTCTCTGATTGGATCAGGGGCCCATCTTTGAATCTGGCCATGCCTATTGCCAGATCTACTTCGAGGCTATATGATCTAATTAATTATCATGCTTAAGCTCTATTTGAATTGGGTTCCTGAAACTTCCAGATCAGTATCCCAACTAATACAGCTCAAAACAGTACTAAAAACAAATTCCATGAATAGTAGCTCTTACTCTACAACAGGGTTTAGCAACTTCAGTGAAGGACCAGAGAGATGATATTTCAGGCACTGTAGGCTATAGGCTTTTTTTATAACTACTCAACTTGGCCATCATAGTGTGAAAACAGCCATGTTGTTGTAGGTGCCATCGAGTCAGCTCCAACTCCTAGCCACCCTATGTACAACAGAATGAAACAGAGCCCAGTCCTATCCCATCCTCACAATGCTTGTTATGCTTGAACCCATCATTGAAGCCACTGTATCAATCCATCTCATTGAAGGTCTTTTCCTTTTTTGCTGACCTTCTACTTTAACAAGCATTCTCCAGGGACTGGTCCCTTCTGACAATATGACCAAAGTAGGTGAGATGGAGTCTGGCCATTCTCACTTCTAAGGAGCATTCAGGCTATACTCCTTTTAAGACAGATCTGTTCGTTCTCTGGCAATCCATGCTATTTCCAGTACTCTTCACCAACACAATCCCAAGGCACCAATCTTTCTTTGGATGGAAAGGTGTTGGAAAGGTGATCCAACAGAATGTGGAAATTATCGAACAATATCATTAACATCACACACAAGTAAAATCTTGCTGAAGATAATTCAAAAATGGATGCAGCAGTATATTGACAGAGAACTTCCAGAAATGCAAGCTGGATTCAGAAGAGGACATGGAACAATAGATATCATTGCTGATGTCAGATGGATTTTGGCTGAAAGCAAAGACTACCAGAAGTATGTTTACTTGGGTTTTATTGACTATGCAAAATTATTTGATTTTGTGGATCATAATAAATTATGGACAACATGAAAAAGAATGGGAATTGCATTGTCAGTGAAGGCAAACATGGGTATATGGATGGATAGATGGGTAGACAGGCTGAACGATTAGGTGTGTCTATGAAATGGGGAGTGTATCCAAGAACATATATTGGGTTGGCAGACAATGGTCCTATAAGTTTATGTGAATGATCAGAATTCCCAGGTGTATAGTAGAGCTGACAAGGGGCAAGGTTGTAGTCACTGTTTGGTCACAGCCAGCTACCCAGAGGGACCGAGTAGTTGAACCTGCGGGCTTGGGACCATAGTCACAGGGGACATCAAGCTCAATTGGCATAACATACTATACAAAACATCGTTCCACCTCTTACTTTAGCGAGTAGCAACTGGGATCTTAAAAGCTAGCAAGCTGCCATCTAGATGCAACGAGGGGTCTCTCCTCATCCAGAGCAAAGAAGAATGAAGAAAACCAAAATTCATGGAAACAATTAGTCCTAGAGACTGGTACACCATCCGATCTGCAGCCTATACAAGTATGAGACCAGAAGAACTAGATGGTGCCTGGCTATCACTGTCATCCACTTGGAAGGGGATCTATGTAGGAGATCCTGGATAGAGAGGGAGAGGAATGTGGAACAAAACTCAAATTCATTTGGAGAAAAAAAAAAAGGTGGGGACCAGGTTTGCTGGTCTCATAAAGCCTGGTGGAACCACTGAGACTATGGCCCCTAGCTGCCCTTCAGGTCTGGAATTGAACCCACACCTGTGGTTTCCAGCCAAACAAAGTACAGGCATGTGAGTTAAACATTTACCTCAAGTAGATACACACCTTGGAGAGAACAATCATGGGAGAAAGAAGGGCTGCTTATTCACAGGGAGACAGCTCAGGGGACAGGAGTGTATGGGGGATGGACACTGGGAAGAAGTAACTATGGGAAGGAAGAGGGAGGGGAGCTGATACATTGTGGTAAACTGTGGTCAGTGACATGAGACAAAGTGTATGTGAACTTCTGTATGGAAAGTGAATTTGCTCTGTAAATCTTCACCCAAATCACACACACAAAAAAAAGAATGGGAATTCCAGAACATCTAATTGTGCTCATGAGGAACCTATACACAGACCAGGAGGCTGTTGTTTGAACAGAACAAGGTGATACTTCATGGTTTAAAATCAGGAAGGGAATGTGTCAAGGTTCTATCATACTTATTCAATCTGTATGCTGAGCAAATAATCCAAGAAGCTGGGATATATGAAGAAGAACATGGCATCAAGATTGGAGGAAGGCTAATTAACAACCTGTGATAGGCAGATGACACAATTTTGCATGCTGAAAGTGAAGATGACTTGAAACACTTACTGATGAAGATTATGAACTTCAGTCCACAGTATGGATTACACCACAATATAAAGGAAACCAAAATCCTCACAACTAGACCAATAAACAGCATCATGATAAATGGAGAGAAGAATGAAGTTGTCAAAGATTTCATATTATTTGTTCCACAATCAACACCCATAGAAGCAGCAGTCAAGAAATCAGGCATCATATTACAAATCTGCTGCAAAAGACTTCTTTAAAGTGATGAAGAGCAAAGATGTCACTTGGAAAACTAAATAAAGTGTGCTTAACCCAAGCCATGGTATTTCCAATAGCCTCATATGCATATGAAAGCTGAACAATGAATAAGGAGGACTCACAGAAGAGTTGATGGTTTTGAGTTGTGGTGTTAGCAAAGAATACTGAAAGTAAAGTACCATGGACTTCCAGAAGAACTGACAAATATGTCCTGGAAGAAGTGCAGCCAGCATGCTCCTTGGAAGTGAGAATGGCCAGACTCTCTCATCTATTTGGTCATGTTGTCAGAAAGGACCATTCCCTGGAGAAGGATATCATGCTTGCTGAGGTGGAGGGTCAACAAAAAAAGGGAAAGGCCCTCAACAAGATGGATTGACACAGTGGCTACAATGATGGGCTCAAGTGTGGCAGGGACTGTGAGTCTGGTGCAGGACCAGGCAGTGTTTCATTCTGTTGTATGTAGAGTTGCTATGAGCCGGAGCCAACTTGGCTGTGCCTAACAACAACATATTTATTGTCCAGGTTTCACATGGATATGAGACAATTAAAAATACTATGGCTTGGGTTAGGCTCAGTTGAGTCTTCAAAGTGACATCTTTGCTCTTAAACACTTTAAAGGGGTCCCTTGTGGTAGATTTGCCCAATGCAATACATTGTCTAACTTTTTTTTTTTGCAGGACAAACAGGATAATGTTATTATCATTTTTTTCTTAAAATAAAGATATAGAAGTTTTACAGTGTAAAACTTCTATATACATGATTAGAGGTGATTTATATTTTAACACTTAAAAAAAAAAACACAGAAACCAAGAACTAGTACAAATTATAAAACTATAACAGCAAAGAGAAATTACTTTTCTGATGAAAACAAATGCCACAGCTAAACTTCCTTAGAAAAGGTTTGTGGAAAGCCTTTAATCACAAATATTTAAACCATTTTTGTAACCACTAAATACCTTCACCAACTCTTTAATTAAATACTTCCTAAATTTAGGATCCAATGACCAAAGAGCCTGAAACACAGAAGTCTTGATCCTATTTTCCAGCTATAAATTATTAATATTAATATTTTTTTTCTTTCTTCTAAGCACAGAAACTGTTTGAAAGTTTCAGTTACCTTTTCTGGCTCAATACCTCACTGAAATGTTCAAATGTTTATATTGCACACACAGACACACACAAAATTTTAAGCAGCATACTATGTGTGTTTGAGAAGCTGATGCAAAATAAGATTGGGAAAAAACTCTAAATTGTGTCCCCCATTTACATGATTTAAATATATAATCTCTATATCTTTAATTAATTTTAAGTAAAAAGATAAAAAGATCTGACTTTTTGACTGCTGCTTCCATTGGTGTTGCTTGTGGATCCAAGTAAAATGAAATCCCTAACAGCTTCAATCTTTTCTCCATTTATTGTGATGTTGCTTATTGGTCCAGTTGTAAGGATTTTTGTTTTCGCTATGTTGAGGTGTAATGCATTTTGAAAGCTGTAGTCTTTGATCTTCATCAATGAGTGCTTCAAGTCATCTTCCCTTTCAGTAAGCAAGGTTGTGTCGTTTGCAGATCACAGGTTGTTAATAAGTCCTCCTCCAGTCTTAATGCTGCATTCTTCTTCATGTAGTCCAGCTTCTCAGATTCTTTTACAGATTATTATACAGACTGAATAAGTATGGTGAAAGGACATAATAATCCTGGTTTAAAACCATGCAGTATCCCTTGTTCTATTTGAGCAATTGCCTCTTGGTCTACATGCAGATTCCACAGGAGCACAATTAAGTGTTCTGGAATTCCCATTTTTTTGCAATGTTATCTATAATTTGTTATGATCTACAAAGTTGAATGCCTTTGCATAGTCAGTAATACACAAGTAAACATCTTTCTCATATTCTGTTATTTTAGCCAAGATCCATCTGATATCAGCCATAGTCAATATATAAACAAATGGGTGTGGCTGTGTGCCTAGAGACTGAAATCTGAATTTCATGTTATTTTCTCACATCTTGAAATATTATTCTTCTTTTGCTATTTTTTAACCATTTGAAAATGAAAAAAAAATATATCCTTATTTCATGGATTATATAAAAGTACGAGGTGGGCAATGATTTGCCCACTTTTGTTCTATAGGAATAGTAAAGTATAGAATTCTAGTAACTATTTTCCTGGAGACAAAAAAAGAGAAAAACTTAATCAACAGATTAACAGAGGACACTTAAGGTATTGCCTACAATCAATCATTTTTCAGTGAGTATGAGCTTTTGAACTATCCTGATAGCCAGTGTTTGCCCAGTTGATAGAACTGGCTCAATAATGAACTTGATTTGAATGTTCCAAACATCAAATTTTCTATACACTTGTCCAGTCATGCTTTTCCCCTAAGGGACCTTTTAAACGATATAATGTACTCACTTGGGCAGTTAAAAATATCTGTAAATTAGGGAATTGATCAATGTGGTCAATAAAATCAAAGATCCAAACTCTATCAGAATACATTAAAAAGTACTTATCTGTAGGGAGTAATCATTATAACTGATTTATAATCAAGTTTTGAATAGAAAAGACAGTGGTTAAATGTGGAAGATAATATAGTAGAAGAAACTCCACATAGTGAAATACCAGATGTTCATTCTCATTCTTATTATCGCACCCCTATTATATGGATGAAAAGGAGCTCTGGTGGCATAGTGCCTAAGGCATTTGACTGCTAACAAGAAGGCTGGCAGTTCAAACCCACCAGCCACTCCTCAAAAGGAAGGTTGGGCAATCTACTTCCACAGTGATACTGCCTCAAAAACCCAAGGAGGGGTCACTATGAGTAGGGTCTGACTCCACAGCACTCAATTAGGTTTAGTTTTTATTGTTGTTGTTGTTGTGTGCCATCGAGTCAGACCTGACTCATAGCGACCCCTCCTTGGGTTTCCAAGGCAGTATCACTATGGAAGTAGATTGCCCCATCTTCCTTCTGAGGAGTGGCTGGTGGGTTTGAACCACCAGACTTCTGGTTAACAGTCAATTGCTTTAGGCACTATGCTATCAGAGGCCCTTTAGTTTTTATTATATGGATGAAAGAGCCCTGGTGGTGAATGGTTAAGCCCTTGGCTGCTAACTGAAATGTCAGTATTTTGAACTTACCAGTGGCTCCTTGGGAGAAAAGACCTGGTGACCTGTACGAATAAAGATTAGAGCTTAGAAAACTCTATGGGACAGTTCTACTGAGTCATTTAGGGTTGCTTTGAGTCCAGATCAACTCAATGGTACACAACAATAACAATGGTATGCATGGCTATGCATTTGGAACTATTTATTCATTTAAAGATACAGAGATAAAATTGAAAATTACGTGGACACTTTTATGAAAGAAGAAACCCTAGTGGTGCAGGGGTGAAATACTTGACTGCTAATGGAAAGGTCAGTGGTTCAAACCCACTAGCTGCACCGTAGGAGAAATATGTGGCAGTCTGCTTCTATAAAGATTACAGCCTTGGAAACCCTGTGGGGCAGTTCTAGTGTAGCCTGCAGGGTTGCTATGGGTCAGAATCAACTCCATGACAATGAGTTTTTCTTGGTTTTCATGCATTTGTAAATTAAATAATGTCAATAAAATGTTATTCTGGGACTTAGGACAGAGAGACAAATACATACTATTAAGATTTCACTGTAATGTTTGAGCATGTGAAATTAAGCATACTTAATTTCTCAGGACTTAAGTAAGCCTGTTATTCGAACAGAACAAGGGGATACTGCATGGTTTCATATCAAGAAGGGAGTGTGTCAGGGTTGTATCCTTTCACCATACTTATTCGATCTATATGCTAAACAAATAATCCAAGAAGCTGGACTATATGAAGAAGAGTGTGGCATCAGGGTTGGAGGAAGACTCATTAACAACCTGTGATATGCAGATGACAAAACTTTGCTTGCTGAAAGTGAGGGTGACTTGAAGCACTTACTGATGAAGATCAAAGACTTCCATCTGCAGTATAGATTACATCTCAATATAAAGAAAATGAAAATCCTCACAACTGGACCAATAAGCAGCATCACAATAAATGGAGAAAAGATTGAAGTTGTTATAGATTTCATATTACTTGGTTCCATAATCAACACCAATGGAAGCAGCAGTCAAGAAATCAGACGACATATTGCACTGGACAAATCTGTTGCAGAAGACCTCTTTCAAGTGATAAAGAGCAAAGATGTCTCCTTGAAGACTAAGGTGCACCTAACCCAAGCCGTAGTATTTTCAATCGTTTCATATGCATGTGAGAACTGGACAATGACGTGTTGTTAGAAGGGACCATTCCCTGGAGAAGGATACCATGCCTGGTAAGGTGGAGGGTCAGCAAAGAAGGGGAAGGTCCTCAGCAAGATGGATTGACACAGTGGCTGCAATGATGGGCTCCGTTAGCGAAGATTGTGAGGCTGGCACAGAAGTGGGCAGTTTCATTCTGTTGTACATAGGAGTCAGAGCTGACTCAATGGCACCTACTAACAACAACAACAACATCTTATTTGTTCTCTTTTCAAATAGTTTTGGGGACAATTTTTGTGTTTTTCATACTTTATGGAATATTACCTCCAAATAGTTATTGTTTGTGGATTGTCAAATTAATCTGAACAAATATAATTGAAATACATACTGAATACTTGAAACAACAGAATAGTAATCTTCAAGAGGTAACCCTAATTCCTCCTTTCATATGGATGAGCTCCTTCATTGAAACACATCTTTCGTGTGAGTTCTGGTGACGTAGTGCCTAAGGCACTTGACTGCTCACCAGAAGGCTGGCGGTTCAAACCCACCAGCCACCCCTCAGAAGGAAGGTTGGGCAATCTACTTCCATAGTGATACTGCCTCGGCAACCCAAGGAGGAGTTGTTACGAGTCTGATCTGACTTGATGGCAGTGAGTTTGGTGTTTCTAGTTTCTGAATGAAGTGAGAGGCAAAAAGTCTGAAAGTCCAAATATCCTGACACCAAAACTAAAAGCGATTCCATTTAAAATTAAATGCCCTTTACCTTCTGAGCATCAGTTGAAATTTATTTAGATACATTCTGTACACCAAATCCAACCTAATTCACACAAATAAAGCAGAGTGGGAGAAAATAATCCTCTATTTTCTTTTGTTGCAGGAAAAGGCTGAGTTCTGAGGATTGGTGAGTTTTGGTTTTGTTTTGATTTGTTTTTTTTTTTACTTTAGCACAGCAGAGTTTGTAGACACTCAGGCTTAGGAGCCTTAATTCTTGTTGAGAGTAAAGAGACTTAGGGGAGGCAGCCTGGCAGTAATATCAGCATCAGGTGATGGTGTCTCCAAGTGAAGTCAGCTCAAAGTAAAAGAGGTTCTTAGATGCATAATAAAAAAGATAGGTCCTTTTTTTAGGAAGCAGAATGAAAACAGACTGATAAAATAATTTCTAGTACCAACATCTTTCTCATCTGTGTTTCCATAGTTTCTGGACTTAAGTGCCTAAAGTGCTTTTTCAAGAAAAGAAGTTCATCCCAAAATTGCCTTCTCCCTCTTTTCTATTTATTTCTACTCTTTTCTATTCTACTTTATGTTCTGAAGTCACTCTTCTGACATTATTACTTCCCCACTGAAAAACTCTCAAAGGCTCCCAAAGGTAAAGGGCACTTAAAGTTCAAACTCTCAGCACAATATTCAAGGATCTCCACCAGAAATTTAAACTTACCCTCCCAACCTATAGGCCCACCAATGCCCTCCTGACAATATTGAAACAGCCAATCACTATTTCTGGTTCATGCCTTTTACTATTGTTGTTGTTGTTGTTGTTATGTGCCATTGAGTTGGACTCGACTCATAGCGATCCCTCCTTGGGTTTCCGAGGCAGTATAACTACAGAAATAGATTGCCCAACCTTCCTTCCCAGGAGTGGCTGGTGGGTTTGAACTACCAGCCTTCTGGTTAGCAGTCAAGTGCCTTAGGCACTATGCTACCAGAGCTTTTACTATTAGTCCCCTCCAAACCTTTTTCAAACTATGTCTTTCCACACCATCTGTTGAAATTTTATTTGTCTCTCAAATTTAGTTCAGTGTCAGTTACCTTAAAAAAGCTTTCCAGATCCTCAGCCAGGGTTTTCCCATCATTGTGTTCCCACAGCACTTTTTTTTTAATGCATTTTATTGAAATACAATATAGGTACAGTGAAGTACATAAAACTAAAGTGACAGGGGTCAATACTTTTTTTTTTTTTTTT
>NW_006921603.1:5284652-5290460 GCF_000298275.1 Orycteropus afer afer | reverse complement strand
AATGACACATAGATTATTCCTTTTGATGGTACCCCACATGAACCTTAAGCTTTCTTCATTTTGTTTTCATCTATTTTCTGACTGATCCCTTTCCAAAGATGTATTGAGGTATTTGCCTTCAGTCTCACTAATTCTGTCTTCCATTGATTCAATTCTATTCCTTTGCCCTTTCAGTGTGCTATTTCTGAAAATTTAGTATTAATCTTCTGAATTTCTGTTGAGATTTTGTATCATTTCTAATTTTTCATTTATTTTGTCATTTTGTTCTTATATTGTCTTTCAAAAGTGTTTTAGGGTTTTCTCTGTTTTCCTCAATTTTGTCAGTGTTTTCCTTGATCTGTCTCTCAATTCATTGAAGGTACCCAAATATAATTCATTTGAATTCCTTATCAGGGAGTTCCAATGCTGCATCTTCCTCAGGTATGTGTTTTGGGTCTGTATTATGGTCCCTTGTTTCTCCTGCTTTATCTTGCTTCTTTGTGTGGACTGTGATGCTCTGCTGTCTCTGAGGCATTGTGACTTTTTGTGTTTTTATTTAGTTGATTATTGTATGTTGGAGTGACTTGCCCATGATTTTCGTTTTCTTTATTTTGTTTGTATGTTATATATGTAAGCAGGGTACTGTGCTGTGCTCCTCTATTTGCTAGTTGGAAGCACTTATACACTCCCCACCTGTCTCCTTTTCTTTTGTCAGCCTCTCATATGTGCCTGCTGTCCTTGGCAAACAGAGCATATTCTTAGATCCCTGGAATGTGAATGAGAATGCTGTCACTTTAAAATCCAAAATGGCCACCACTTGTAAACATTCAAAATGGCTGTGCCCTCAGTCATTTTAAATATCCAGAATGGCCACTGTGTTTAAACAATCAAAATGGTTGTGCCCTCTAGACAGTGGAAAGTCTACAGCTCAGGTTGTCTCTCTCCTTGCTGTTTCCCTTCCTAGTCATAGGCCACCAGTGCAGTCATCCCTGCAGCCCTTAGTGACCAGGGCTGATCTTTAGGTCAATTCTCAGGTCGCAACACCACTTGGAAATATTCAGGCTGTTGGTTCTGTCAGAATAGCTAACAGTCCACTGCTCCAAAAGTCTCCGTATTCACTGGTTTCATTCACGTTTTTCCATTAGTCGGTGCCTAACGCACTTCTGTCAGAAGGAAGGTTGGGCAGTCTACTTCCGTAGCAATACCACCTTGGAAACCCAATGAGGGGTTGCTATGAGTTGGGGCCAACTCTATGGCATATAACAACAACAACAACAATGCACTTCTGTATGTTTCCTTTCAAAGCTCAGGGCTCCAGGATTGTCTTCTGTATCTCTGTCAGTTTGTTTCTCTTTTCTCTGTCGAAGCAGGTCTGTGGAGCTTGTCTGCCTATTCTGCCATCTTACTGGAAGTCCCACAGCACTTCTTTATACATTTATTATAATGTATATTGGATTTTCCTTATGTTCTTATGTGTTGTTGCTGTTAGGTGTAGTTGGGTTGGCTCCAGCTCATGGCAATTCTATATACAACAAAATGAAACACTGCCTGGTCCTGTGCCAGTCTCACAATCCTTCCTATACTTGAGCCCATCATTGCAGCCACTGTGTCAATCCATCTTGTTGAGGGGTTTCCCCTTTTCACTGACCCTCCACTTTACCAAGCATGATATCTTTCTCCAGGCAATGGTCCCTTCTGACAACATCACCAAAGCAAGTGAGATGAAGTTTGGCCATACTCACTTCCAAGGAGCATTCTGGCTGCACTTCTTCCAGGACAGATTTGTTAGTTCTTCTGGCAGTCCATGGTATTTTCAGTATTCTTGGTGAACACCACAGCTCAAATGCATCAACTTTTCTTCAGATTTCCTTGTTCATTGTCTAGCTTTCACATACATATGAGGCTATTGAAAATACTATGGCTTGGGTTAAGCACACCTTAGTCTTCAAGGAGACATCTTTGCTCTTCATCACTTTAAAGAGGTCTTTTGCAGCAGATTTGCTCAATGCAATACGTCATCTGATTTCTTGGCTGCTGCTTCATTGGTGTTGATTGTGGAACCAAGTAATATGAAATCTTTGACAATTTCAATCTTTTCTCCATTTATCGTGATGTTGCTTATTGGTCCAATTGTAAAGATTTTCATTTTCTTTATGTTGAGGTGTAATCCATACTGCAAACTGTAGTCTTCAATGTTCCTCAGTAAGTGCTTCAAGTCTTTATATGTGTAATATACATCCACATACATGCATATATATGTGTACTTATGCATATATAGATATATACATATATAACATGTTATTTCTCCTATTAGAGAACCAAGGTGTCTGCAGAGAATTTTTTTTCACCATTATAGATAGCACACAATATGTTTGATATTGTTGTTAGTTGCCATCCAGTTGATTCTGACTCATGGTAACTCTATGTGTGCAGAGCTGAACTGCTCCATAGGATTTTCAAGACTATGACACTCATGTCTTCTGATGCACTTTTGGGTGGGTTTGGACCACAAATATTTTGGCAAGTAATCAAATGCTTAACCACCCAGTAACTCCTGTTTAGTATTAGAAAATAAAATAATTAATGTCTACTCTCTAATTTTTCCTCTTTTTCCTTCATTTCTTCTCTCAATTTTATTTATTTCCTTATTTTTTGGCACCTTTTTTTGCCCTATGAAATTTCTTCTTTCCCATTTTCCTTTTTCCATATTCATTTCTTCTGTATTTTAAAAAATCTCTTTACTTCTTTCTTCTCTGCCAATATTATGGGTTTAGCATAACTTTTCCGACCATTTATTTACCTATCCTTTTTATATTTTCCATTGGAAAATGTTTCCTATGTTCTGGAACAAATTTTGGTAATGCATAATTATTCAATAATTAACTCATACATTGTAATTTTATTTCATTAAGTAAATATTTATTGTACAATTACCACGTACCAAGCACTGCTATAAACAGTGGAAATTCCAATTAAATGTAACTAACAAAGTAATTTTTCTCCTGGAGTTTATGTTATTGTATGGGAAGACAGAAAAATCTCTCTAAGAAACAAAATGCAATCTGTGGTGATGAGCACTATATATACAATTAAAACAGACACTTAAAATGACAAATTCCCAATCTTAGCAATTATAAAGTTCTGTGTATCAGACCTAGGCTCCAGCTACAAACAAATGCAAAACTCAAAAAATAAATAAAAATAAAAATTATGCAGCAACAATAGAAATGACTAGTTGGTTAGCATTGGAAGGATAGAATCACATGAAGTGAGCAGGACATTGAGTATGACTTTCTGATTAGAAGTATTTCCCAAATCATACCATAGTAAAATGGAGCAAAAACAGAGACTAATGGTCTCCAAAACTGGAGTTAAGAGATTTTGTGATGGGTGGAATTTGTGAAGCAGGTTTGTAGAAAGGAGGTAGTTATTTAGAGATAGAACTTCAGAAATTTTACCAAGGTTCCCTTGCTGAACACAATGGGCATTGAGCTGAGATTCCAGTAAGGCCATATCTTAAGGGTAGGCCAATTCTAACTCTAGAGCAGGGGCTTCTCTAGGCATATGAGGAAATATCAAGGAATATAGTGTACATGTAATTGAAGTGCTGAAAAAAGAAGAGAGAATAATTGAGGCAGAAAAGAATATTTGAAGAAATAATAACTAAAACATTTCTGGATTTATTGAAATTATTGACCCTCAAATTTAAAAGCTCAGTGAACCCTAATTAGTATACACATAGAAAAACCAGCATAAGCACATAATACTCAAATCACTAGAAATTAAAGATGAAGACAAAATTGAAATTGCAGTCAGACCAAAAAATAAAGAAGAAGCCATATGAAGAAACAACGCTAAGAACGACTGCTATTTCTCAGAAGGAACAATGAGACCATCCCAAAGACAATGAAATGACATTTACAGAGTTCTTTAATAAAATAAAATAAAATGGAAACCTGTCAAACTAGAATTTTATATCCAGCAAAAATATCCTTCAGAATGAAGTCAAGATAATTATGTTTTCAGGTAAACCAAAGCTTAAAGAACAGACAAAAAAATGTACCTATTCAATGATACCATTTATATAAAATACTAGAAAATGCAAAATACCCTATATTTAAAGAAAGTAGCTAAATTATTACCTGGGAGTGAAACAGAATTCGGAGGGATTGAGAGGGAGTTAGAGAGGGAAAACGAAGGGTCTCACAAAACTCATGGGAGTGGTAGATGTTTTTATTATATTGATTGTGGTGATGATTGTGTGTGTGTGCATGTGTATCTCAAAACTTAATAAATTAACTTGTGGACTTCAATTATGTGCAGCTTATTGTATGCCAATGAAACCTCAATAAGACTGTTAAAATAAATAAATTTATTTTTGATATATCTTTATTTTACCTTCATCACTGAAGAATTCATTAATTAGGTATAGTTTTCTAGATTAACAGTCATTTTCATTCAGCTCTTTACAGATTTTCTCTTTTTCATCTTCCATTGTTTCTATTGATGACAGCATAAATTATTATCACTATTACTTGAAAAGGTGATCTTTTTCTTTTATTTGGTCATTTTTACAATCTTTCCTTGGTCTTTGTTTTTTTAAGCAGATTTATTACTATAGTAAAACCTGTGAAAGTCAGAACCTGTGTCAGGTGGAAACCTGTCAGAGAAGATAAGCCAAATATTTTCCACTAATAGAGAGCTACAGAAAAAATGGTTAGACTGTGCTCTGTCAAAGGTGTAAAACTTGTAAGATCTGTAAAAACAGTGCAGTCCCACAGAGTTCTGGATCTCACAAATTTCACTGTATTTACTTGGTGTGTTTTCCACTTAATTATACTGGTATGTATTTTTCCTGTTTGGAGTTAATAGTGAATTTTAAATATATGGCTTGACATCATTTACTTTTTTTGGCAAATTTTCATTATTTCTTCAAACATTGCTTCTGCCTCATTGCTTTCCCCTCTGCTTCTGGAAATTTAATTGCATGGAGCTTTGGTGGTGTAGTACCTAAGGCATTTGACTGCTAACCAGAAGGCTGGCAGTTCAAACTTACCAGCCACTGCTCAGAAGGAAGGTTGGGCAAATCTACTTCGGAAGAGATACCACCTCGAGAACACAAGGAGGGGTCACTATGAGTCAGATCTGACTTAAGAGTAGTGAGTTTGTTTTTTTATTTTATCCCCTTTGTTCTTTTCTGTATTTTCCACCCTTTCATCTCTCTGTACTAAATTCCAGATATTTTTTTTTCTGAACTTTATTCTGAACCACTATTTTTTTTTCCTTAAGGTCCTTTCCATTTGCATATAAAGTTTAAACCCATTTGTCAATTTCTGCCAAAATTTAAAAAAAAGGCTGCTGGAATTTTGTTTTGGATTACGATTGGGAATCTATCAATCAGTTTAATATATTGAATCTTCCAATCTATAAATGTGGTAAACTCCCATTTATATAGGTCTAATTTTCTTGGTTTTATTTTTCAATTGTTTGCTGCTGGTATATAAGAGAATGATTGATTTTTGTACAATAAGCTTGTATCCTTGATCTTGTTAAAAAACAAAACTCAAACTCACTGCCATCGAGTTGATTCTGACTTATAGCAACACACACTGGGTTTCCGAGGCGGTAAATCTTTATGGAAGTACATTGCCCAGTCATCCTTCTGCAGAGTGCCTGGTGTGTTTGAACCACCAACCTTCTGGTTAGCAGTCAAATGTCTTAGGCACTGCAGTAATAGAGCCCCTTTGACCTTGCCCATTAGCAGTCAATCCTTGGTGATGTTGTACAACTTGTGAATAAACGTAAAACAACTGAAATATACACTATAAA
>NW_006921603.1:5266435-5284472 GCF_000298275.1 Orycteropus afer afer | reverse complement strand
TATTTTCCTCTGTCAGGAGCTGCTTTTTTCATTTTGACTTACCTTTACTTCGTAATTACATGAAACATGTTCATGTTCCCAAAGTCAAAACCACAAAACATTCACAGAATGTACATTCATAGAAATCTAGCTTCTATTCCTCTCTCTTCCACCCATTTCTATCTACGTTTATTATTTGGGGATTTATCTTTCCACGAGCCTTTCTTTAAATATAAGAATATATGTATATGTTTCTATTTCCTCCTTTCAGAGATAAAACATGACATATTAGATACACAGTTCTGTATCTTACTTTTGTCACCTGCTAATCAATCTAAAAATATACTCTATAGCAACATACAGAGAACTTCCTTAGTTTGTTTTCAGATGGATATGTGAATACAGTAAAGTTTATTCCATCAGTCCCTTACTTAGGGAAATTTGAGTTGTTTCTATTCCTTTACTGTTAAAAATAATGCTGAGGTGAATAAACTCATACATGTGACAGTTCATATTTTTTTCCAGTGTATCTTGGCATAGATTCCTATTTATTTTTGCTAGGAATTTTCAGATTCCCTGGGGAGAATTTTTAAAACTTCAGATCCCTGTGTCACACTACAGGCCTCTATAAAGAGTAACAAGACCTGGGAATCTGATTTCTATGAGTTATTTTGGTGCTGTCTCTTCAGTAGTTTCAGAAGCTACTATTTTGGAATACAAATTTCTCTCTACTTCCCAAGGATTATTCCACACGATGTTGGCAGTATCTATGTGCTATTTTTATTGGGCAAGTTAGGAAGGATAGGATTAAGTTCTGGGTCTAGCTGGGAGTGGTGTCAGAGGCCACAGAAAAAGGAGATGTGAAGTTTGGGAAGCAATTGTCCTCCTTTCAGTTTTGTAGGGTTGGGGGCAATATTCCCTCTGGGCTGCTTTGGCACTCTGGAAAAATGGAATATTGCAAGTGACTGTGGTGCCTGGCATATTGCTATGATGCTGGAAGCTATGCCACCAGCATTTCAAATACCAGCAGGGCCATCCATGGTGGAGAGGTTTCATTGGAGCTTCCAGACTAACAGACAAAGAAGAAAGTCTAATGATCTACTTTTAAAAATAAGCCTATGAAATCCATATGAATCATAAAACAATATTATTCCAACTGGACCCAAACACACTAATGATGATAAAGATGGTTCAGTACCATACAGTGTTTCATTCTTTTTTATGTGGGGTCATATGAGTCAGAGCAATGCAGTGACAGCTAACAGCAACAGCAGCAATAGAAAAGTTCACAGAGCTAACTAGGGGCAGAGCTTGTGGCAGAGACTAGATCCTAGGCATGTCTGCCAAGTTCTTTTCCACTACATTCTGCTAACTTTACATGCCTTCCCAATCTTTTTGACAGTATTTAAGTTGTATCCATACCAACTGTTTGAGCTGTGAGTTCCATGTTTATTAACATCTGTGTGAAAATGCCTTCTTTTAAATAATCATATATTTGCCTCTTTCTAGGGAGGGGTCGCTATGAGTCAGGGCTGACTCGACGGCACATAACAACAACAACAACAAGAAGGGATGGTAAAAATACACTGCTGTCGAGTTGGATCCAACCCATAGCAAACCCTCCTTGGGTTTCCGAGGCAGTATCACTATGGAAATAGATTGTCCAACTTTCCTTCCAAGGAGTGGCTGGTGGGTTTGAACCTCCAGCCTTCTGGTTAGCAGTCAAATGCCTTAGGCACTCCACCAAGGATGGTATAAAGAGAATATTAAATATTGTTGTTATGTGCCCTCAAGTTGGCCCAACTCATAGCGACCCCTCCTTGGGTCTCCGAGGCGGTATCACTATGGAAGTAGATTGCTTTCTGGGGAGTGGCTGGTGGGTTTGAACCGCCAGCCTTCTAGTTAGCAATCAAGTGCCTTAGGCACTATGCTACCAGAGCTCCCATATTAAATATTAGAATATTAAATTTGTATCATTCCTTTTCTATGGGTTCTTATTTCATAGGCTTTGATAAATTCTCCCTCAGTTTTGTCTTTTAGAATAAAGAATCCTAAATTCTCTGGTGGTGCTTGCCTTGGAAGTGTCCAGAGGGAGTATGCCAGAATTGTGTGGTTTTTGTGTTAGGGAGACTCAAGGGACATAGGGTTGAAGACTGCTCTCCACTCCTTCCGTGCATCACCTGTAAGGGTCACCTGCACCTAAAGGGAAGCATTTTATGAGGTGGAGCAGGCTGAACCCAAGAAATGTTGACTGCTTTTATTACCTTCTCTGTGGTCCTATCATATCTTTTCAATGATTTCTCGAAAATTCAACCTTTCATTTTCATGCCTTAATCCTCTTTATAGTGATGTCCTTTCACATATTTTCTTTTACCTTTTAGTTTCATAATTCCTGCTCTAAATCCTTAATCTCACATATTTATAAAGGCTTTGTTTAAAATTTTGTTTCATGGATTTTTATTCTTATCTTTTTTGGTTTTACATTTTAGTATTTAATCTCATTGACTTCAAACCTTTTATGCTTTATTTAAAATGTCATTTATTTTCAACTGTTAATCTTTTGTCTTTGTTGGGATTTATATTTTCCCATTTAATCTGTACTTTATTCCTTTTTTTTTCTGCTCTTATTCTTGGTTTTTAGTGTTACTTTCTTTCTACTCTCCAATTCTTCCCTAATGATTAAGAATTAATCATATATTTTTTCTTAATTATTTTTATCATGACTAACTAAGAATGGGATGATGGAGATGGTAGCCAGACAGAAAGCCTGCACCAGAAACAAGGGGATTGGAAACTTCCCTCTTCCTCCATGTTGCCCTCACAAGCCCCCTCTTAATAATACTGTTTGCCCATTTTTCTATTGGACTGTTCATCTTTTTGCTATCATTTCATAACAGCTTTTTAACATTTATCTTATGTTTCCCACAGGAGAGTTTTTCGTCTCTGAGGAATAGGGGTTCAATAAGGAGTTTTTGAAATTTTATTTGGAGCAAGTTGTGCTGTGAGTCTCAAAGGCACTTACCCACATGTGGAGGAGAGAAGTTCTTCTAAAACCACAAGGAAATTGGAGGATTTTGTAACAGCTTGTGTAGCTTAATGTTAAAGTATCGGTGCAGAATGACTGGGATACAACTCACCACCAAGAATCAACACTAAAAAACAAAAAATAAACTTGTTGTCATCAAGTCAGTTACAGTGCCTGGTGACTATAAAACAAACAACACAACATTGTCTTGGTAAAACAAAAACATTGCCTTGGAGTTTATTTTGACTCATAGTGGCCCTATAGGACAGAGCAGAGCTGCTTCCTAGGGTCTCCTAGGCTGAAAGTCTTTACGGAAGCAGACTGTCACATCTTTTTCCTATGGAGGGGCTGGTGGGTTCATACTGCTAACTTTTCATTTAGTAGCCCAGTGCTTAACTACTGTGCCACCAGGGCTTCTTAGCAATCCTATAGTTCAGAGGAAAACTGCCCCATAGGGTTTCCAAGGGTGCTATCTTTATAATGGCAGACTGCCACATCTTTCTCATGCAGAGCAACTGGGGGTTTCCAACTGCCTATCTTTTGGTTAGTAGCAAAGTGCTTAATCTCTGTACTGCCAGGGCTCCTGAGTCAGCACTGGGGTCAAGAATACTTTTTTTTTTTCTTTATAAGAGCACATATATTACTCAAGTTGTAAAGTAATAACGTATTTCATTTTTTTGAAAGGACAACATTTACTCGGCCAAAATACTGATTATCTTATTACATGAGCCATGTACGGTATGTATCTTTCTTGATTAATTGCAAATCTGAGTTTTAAGGCTGAGATTCTAATCAAGGAGCACACAAATACTGTTTTACTCATTATATCATGGAGGAGAGTTCAGTGGTGTCACTAGGGAGGTGTGGGGGGTGTGGACTGTACTGGGTGACACTGTCAGAGGGGATGACACCAAAATGACTGCCTATAAATTTTTTATGCAGTATTTCAGCAGAATTTATTATATATTTTATTTTATTTTATTTAAAATCTCTGTAGTTAGTTATAGCAACCAATCATTTTTCATAACCTTCTCAGGTGCTCAAGTCAGCGCTGTCATTATTACCCAATTCCAGTGATGCTTTAAATCATATGGTTTCATTTGCACATGCTACAGGCATGCCTTGTTATTTCCATTGCTGCCAGTGGTTTTTTGTTTGTTTGTTTTTTAATTTTTTTTTGTGATTTGGGTGAAAGTTTACAGAGCAAATTCACTTTCCATACAGCAGTTTACATACACTTTGTCTCATGTCATTGACTGCAATTTCCCACAATGCAACAACTCCTCTCCCACTTCCTCCCTATAGTTACCTCTTCCCTGTGTTCTTCCCTCCCATGCACCCCTGCCCCCTGAGCTGTCTCCCTGTGCATACACAGCCCTTCTATTCTCCCATGATTGATCTCTCCAAGGAGTGTATCTACCTAATGTAAATATTCAGCTCATATGCCTGTCTTTTCTTTGGCTGGAAGCCACAGCAGTGAGTTCAATTCCAGACCTGAAGGGCATCTAGGGGCCATAGTCTAAGGGGTGCCACCAGGCTCTATCAGACCAGCAAACCTGGTCCCTCCCTCTCCACTTTTTTTTAATGATTTTGAGTTTTGTTCCACCTTGTTCTCCCATTCTATCCAGGATCTCCTACATAGATCCCCCTCCAAGTGGTTGACAGTGGTAGCCAGGCACCATCTAGTTCTTCTGGTCTCATAGTCATATAGGCTGAGGATCTCATGGTGTACCAGCCATTTGGACTAGTTGTTTCCATGCATCTTTGATTTTCTTCATAATTCTTTGCTCTGGACAAGGAGAGACTCTTTGTTGCTTCTACATGGCCACTTGCAAGCTTTTAAGATCTCAGTTGCTGCTTGCCAAAGTAGGATGTAGAATAATATTTTTGTGTTATGCCAATTGAGCTTGATGTCCCCTGCAACCATGGTCCCGAGCCCACATGTCCACCTACTCGCTCCCTGTGTGTAGCTATCTGCCAGTGTTTTTATAGTCATTTATTTTGTCAAATTTTCTGGTGCTTTAGCTACAGTATTTTGGTAATTAGTATTTGTGAACCTGTATCAATATTTTTTTGAGATTATAATAGTAATTAATGGTAAAGCAGAAAAATCAAAAAAGGCTTCTGCTCAGTTACTAATAATGTTGTAATTCAATGAAGAAAGATTTTACAAAACAATTTTCTTGTTAGTATTCATATAATCTCAGAAATACTATATTTAATCAATTTATAACTACATTTATCACATATTATTATATGATTAAAATGGATAACAAAGATTACAAATATTCTGTATGGTCTATTTCAGGAGTAGGTCTATGAGGGCGGGGGTGACACCATGAGTTACTTCACTGGGTGACACCTACCCAAGTGACACCACTGAAAGTGCTTTTAGGACAAATAGAAGCAGCTTTAGTGCTTTTATCCACTTTTCTCCTGCCTTTGATTTTATGTGAAGATATCAGTTATGGGCTCAATAGATAAGCTTAAAATTAATTCTTTTCTTTTGATACATGTACAGACTTAATATGACTTGCAAGTGTCAGGGTTGATTGCTATGTTCTTTTGATTAATCAAATAGCAATTTCTATCCCATGTTATGTCCATTTTTTTTTTTCAACTCAAAGTTTTATGACCTAAAACTACTTTTGGACAACACAGAGACATAATTCCTTTCCATGGAGTGTAGAAAGATAAGTATTCTTTAATATGCAGATGTCATGATTTTATTATCACAAACCAGCAATGTCCCTAATGAATAGCAAAACCAGCTCTGTAATTACACCCAAAAGAAGGGATTCAAGTAAACTATTTTAGTATCAGGGAGCTCTGGTAGCATAGTGCCTAAGGCACTTGACTGCTAACGAGAAGGCTGGCAGTTCAAATCCACCAGCCACTCCTCGGAAGGAAGATGGGGCAATCTACTTCCGTAGTGATACTGCCTCGGGAATGCAAGGAGGGGTCGCTATGAGTCGGATATGACTTGACGGCACATAACAACAACAACAAATTTTAGTATCAAAGGTATCATTTTGCAAGGATAAGATTTGCCCTAGTATTTAAGAGTCTTCTAGTCAACATTCTTATATGGCAAGTTTTAACTCTTTAATTATGTTGGATTATGTTTTGCAATGGGTTTAGTTAGAAGGGTATTCCAGGGTGCACAATTTAAATATTATTTGATTTTACTGATTTTTTATTTTTTTTTAATGGTCAGATGCTTGAAGTGATTTCAGGCTAAAACTATTTTGCCTATAATCTGTGGTATAGAATTTGGAGGATCAATTGCCTTTTCCCATGTATACTGAAGAAGACCCAAAACAATCCCTTGAGGGGCTATTTGCTTAGTGTAAGAGTTCTCTCCCAACTCAGATATAGAGTGATGTATTCTAATCCATCTCTATATTTTTCATAAGAAAATGTTAGCAGTTATACTTCTCCACATTTAACTGGAAGTTTAGAGTAACTACAATCCAGTCTTCACAGGAAATGAATCAATCTATTGCAATTTTTTGCTTTATTTGTCAAGTGTTCCTCTTCTGTTGTGGAAATAGCTATCTTTTTCATGGAAAATTACTACTCCCACCCTTCACTCCAGCCATGTTACTCTAATGGGTGGTGCAAAAGATTTGCAATTGACTACTAACCTAAAGTTTGATGGTTTGAACCCACCCAGTGGTGCTGCTGATGGAAGGTCTGCTGATGATCTTCTTCCATAAGATTACAGCCAAGAAAACCTTACAGAGCATGTTTACTCTGTAACACGTGGGGTAGCCATGAGTCAGAACACACTCAACAGTAACAGGTACCTTTCTGACCAACAGAATGATGAGTAGTCATTATCCAAGTTAAGCCAACCACTCTGAGACTTTTCAAATTGAGACAAATGGAAGGGGGGACAGATGAAGTTAAAGATGGGACTCTGTCATGAGTTAGGCCATGTAAAAGAAGTCAGTCGGAGAAAATGAAGCTAATATCCCAAAAGAAGGAGAAGTAAAAGAGGGAGAGAGTTCTGGTCATGTTCAAGGCCTTGCTTACAGTTGTCTCTGAGGCCCAACAGCACATCTCTTTGATAATTTCACAGTGATTCCATTCATTTTTTGCCTAAGCTAGCTTAAATTGCATTTCTCTCACTTGCAACTTTAAGTCTTGCCTGATACAGGGAGCATGACTTACAAGCACAATGTTACTCTTACAGATATTTAGTGAAACAAGTGAATTGCTGGATGGACATAAGTCCATTCATCCTCTCATAAAACTGCTTTCACAAAATTGTGTGTCATTATGGTATCAGCACTCTGCTCAGGTTGATGCCCAATATTAGAAGCAACCTTATAGCACTCTATAGACCTGCAACTCTATGACACTGTAATAACTGTCTTAAGAATTTTAGGGATGTTGAACTTAACACAGTGTCCTCTTTCTAAAGAGAAACAAAACAAATATATTTCTGATACTAGGACAGTTTTTGTGGGATAAGATCATGCTTTAGCAAAAGGAGCATAGAATTGGAGTCAAAATAGTAGAGTTGAAGTTTGTTCCTCCACTTACTAAAGCTATAAGTACTTGGTAAAATAGATATGGTTGTAAAATTAGGATAATGTGTGTCCTACATACCTCATATTATGGTTTTAAGCCAATATATGTACAAAGTGCTTCATAATGTAGGAACTGTAAATCATAAACATGATTCAACAGTTCTAATTCCACTTTAACTCTGAATTTTAAGGTAACTTAAGTCTTTTTCTTGCTGTGAATAATGCTACATGGAGAAATCATGCTACTTGATAAGAGCAGTTGGTTGTGGGACAAAAAGACCGTATCTGGGAGTGGTTAATGTTTGGCTCCAAGTCTTGGCCTCTGGGTCCTTATACAGATAAAAACCAAGGTCACCAAGGGCTTAGTGCTGATAGCAGAGTCATTTTATTTGTTTCACCCAAGGGTTTATTTGATTATCAACACATTGTCAGCCTCTAAATCAATGGTGACTTTAGATTTAAACCTGGGCAATTTCTCCCTTCCACAGCATGTGTGTGTATGTGCATGTGTGTGACTTTATATTTCCTTCTGATAAATGCCCATTGAAGAAATTAGGAAAAATAGAGAAAACATTTATACAAAATAAAACTTACCTCATAATTCTTCTCTGCAGAAATATTCACTTTTAGCTGTGAGTGTCTTTTTTACACATATTTATGCAGTTGAGCTTATGTGTGTGTACAAATTTGGCCTCCTGGCTTTTAAAAGGGACCTTTTGGTTTGGGTGTGGTGTGGCTTTCAAAAATAGCATTATATCTTAATAATTTCTGTAAGTTATTAAATTATTTATAAATATAATTTGAATGCTGTTGTTACATGCCACCATGTCAGACCTGATTCATAGCAACCCCTCCTTAGTTTTCTGAGGCGATATCACTATGGAAGTAGATTATAGCTGTGTAGTAATTGGGAGCTCTGGTAGCATAGTGCCTAAGGCACTTGACTGCTAACAGAAGGCTGGCAGTTCAAACCTACCAGCCACTCCTAGGAAGGAAGGTTGGGCAATCTACTTTCCTAGTGATACCACCTCGGAAAAACAAGGAGGGGTCACTATGAGTCGGATCCGACTCGACAGCAGTGAGTTTGGTTTTGGCTTTGGTGTGTAATAATCAATAGGATAGATGTGCTTTTTATATGTAACCATTACCCCATGTTTAGATATTTAAGCAGATTCTTAAACAGAGTTTTTTCTGTCATAAATAATGCTTGTTTAATACTTTTGTTCATAATCTGTGCTCTTTTCAAAAGAACTTCCCATTTATTTGTAGTGCTTCTTCTACAACATGTGGAGATTCTTCTATTTACAAATAGAATAGTTATGAAGATTGTATGTAAGTTCATTTGTTCCTAAGTCCAGAGTGATCAGCAAGAGCTAGTACTATCTGGTGGTGGTGGCAAAGATGTGGCTCTGGCTGTGGTTTTGTTTTTCTCTAGCTAGGTCTTTAAGTTGAGAGTATAAGCAGTTGAGCTTCTGAGCTGAAATCTTGGATATTGGGTTTGTATCTAGCTATTACATGGCTCTGGTAGCATAGTGCCTAAGGCACTTGACTGCTAACCAGAAGGCTGGCGATTTAAACCCACCAGCCACTCCTCGGAAGGAAGGTTGGGCAATCCTACTTCCGTAGTGACACTGCCTCGAAAACCCAAGGAGGGGTCGCTATGAGTCAGGGCTGACTCGATGGCAAATAACAACAACAACATTACATGGAACTACGCATTTATCCAATTCTGTGTCTTTTTTTTATTCAAATAACTTTTTTAATTAGGTAAATATGGCAAACATAGGAAAATATGAAGAAAGTTAAAATGATCTATAATTGTACCATGATGAACTTTTTCATATATTTCTATCCCACTGTGTATGTTTCGAAGGATCCCCGTCAGTGCAGTGGTTAAGGACTCAACTGCTAACCAAAAAGGTCAGTGGTTTGAAACTAGCAGCAGCAGCATGAGAGAAAGATGTGGCAGTCTGCTTCTATAAAGATTTACAGCCTTCAAAACTCTGGGAACTATCTGTGTCCTGAGCAAAGTATATTTCTTTGTTTCTCTGTCCTATAGGGTCATTTTGAGTGGGAACCAACTTGACAGCAAAGGATTTGGTTTAGCTTTTGGTGTGTTTGGATGTATCTGTATTTTATTCCTATATAATTAAACTTATGATATATATGAATCCTACTTGTCATGACTTTTAAAGGCTACTTAATAATTATTATCACTGGCATTTTCAAAGACAGTAAATATTCTCTGACAACACAATTTTAAAACAATTATGTTCTTATTTACAAATCTCAGTCCAAGTTTCTTACGAGTTTTTTCAGCTAAAATCCTAAAAATGATTATTGGGTCAAAACATCTGAATAATTTTTGGGATTGATAATGCTGCTAAATATGTTTTACTGTGTGTTTGATCAGTTTCATTCATTGCTGTGTGTTTTATCAATTTCCCATTCCATTAGCAGTGTATTGGAGAAATTGCATCTTTGAATTTTAGAGTACTGCTGTGAGCTGTAAAAAAACAAAGTTTCAGAGGATAAACTAGCACATTCTTTAAAGATTTTACATCCCTATTACCTCGCATGAGAGCAATAGAAGTCAACCTATGGGGATCAGTCCTCATGATATCCATTTCACATCTAGCTGTATGAGTTACTCTGTAGTTGACTGTGGACAATCTTTTGTCCTGTGAACCCTTGCCTCACCCAGTGCTATGATCAGGTACCAACAACAGTGAAGTAGTTGGCACCTGGAATATACATTGTGGTCCATTGAAAAAGCAGCCATGAAATTGAACTCCATACTGTGTCCACTAATTCTGTGACCTTAGGTAAAATTTAACCTCTTTGAACATTTGTTTCCACATCTAAAAAGCTGAATTGATGATAAAAACTACTTTATAACCTGTAACCTGTTGGCATGAGGATCAAATGAAATAATACACATGAAAAGCAAATGATGACCTGTCAAACACTGTATCATTGTTGGTTAACAAGTAAAAGATTCTTTAAAGTGGAAAAAATGGTGGGCAGAACATCTGAAAACAGTAACAGTACACTCTAAGATTACAAAAATCCCCAAATCCAATATTCTGTTCTATTTTGGGAAAGATGTCTGAGTGCACTTTGCTCATCTTTTAGATCTTGTCTACCCTTACAGAATTGGTTCAGAATCTCATGGAAAATTTAACTTTGTAAGCAATGACTTGAATTAATATTTATAGGTTACATTTACTCATTCTCCATTTACTCATTTATTCATTAAATAAGGTATTAGTCACTATCCTAATACATGTCAGGTATGGTGCAAAGTCCTAGGAATAAAAAGATATGTAAGACATAGAACTTGATCTTAAGAAGCACATAGTCTAGTATGGGAAACTGATGTCTTATGCATAATCTTGTGACTATGTACACAAAACTTCCCAAGAGAAGAAAAATAAGATCATGGCTAATTCTGACTGGTAGAGAGGGCACAAAGGAGGGCATGGAAAATCACAAAAGAAGTGACACTTGCATAAATCTTGTATAAGGACAGAATGAGGGATGATCATTCTTGGCCAGCTAGACAACATGTACAAAAACCAGAAAAGGTGTGCCTCAAGAGGAAAGAGAGAATAATAAACAAAACTAGAGCAGAACAGGGACACGAGTTTTGGTAAAAAAAAAAAAAAAAAGAGATGTTAATCAGGGGTTTGTGTTAGATGTATTTTTGTCTGCTCCACAAATCTGGAGGACAATTTCTCTCACTTTTAGCTCAAGTCATTCAAATACAGCAGACCACATCTCCTACACTGATTGACAGCAGATATGTCTTTGATTAATAATAATAATGATGATAAAGAATGGTTAAGTAAAACCATTTTGTTGCATTGACAAAATCTTGCAAATCATAAGGTTTTTGAAGAAAAATAATAAAAGAAACTCCTGGCCTTGACATGACTGTGAAGTACTAATAAGTATTATGAGGAGCATGACTCCAGCTCTAATACTAAATTCTATAACATATAATATGGGACACAGATATAGTCTTAGCAATAAACATGGGATATTTTATTTGTGGAAGAGCGAGCGTGAAGTCATACTAACTAGCTAATTAGAACATTTGCTTTTGTGTCAAGGAGTTTCCAAAACTAATAGGGCAACCTATGGAAGCTGTGTGGTCCTCATAGGTTACACATTTATTTTTGGTCTCAACTGTTTAAATAATCTGGGTTAGAATAACTCCTTTTTCTGGAATTTTTGTTTCCTGAGATGAAAGTATATTTCTTTGCTTTATTTTTGGGGTGGCCAGCTGGTAAATAATTTATTGACATTATAATAAGGAATGGAAGAATATATTTCTAGCTAATATTCGTGGATTCTTTTACAGTTATGTTGGTCATCCCTATAAACCCTGGTTCTAACAGTCATGAAAGAAGGAAATCACCAAATAGTGGAAGCTCTTTAGTTTCCGGATGCCAACTTAGAAGCAAACAATGTTGAATGATTCTTTATCACTGCAATCTTTGCTTTGTGTTCTACATTAAAATATGACACCAGCTTCCATTTCAAAACACAGACAGAGCAATGGCCAAAGTTGCATCATCTGCTCCCATGGTTAGTGGAAGAAAGGATTCTGAGGCACAGAGTTCAAGCCAGATGGAAATTCTCAATCAGTTAGAATTAGGAGAAAGGAGTATCTAGCCCCTGTGGTGTAGTGAATTACATGGTCTGGCTTTTCTACCATTGTCTTTGTAACGCCCACTGGATTACTGGGTGGGACCATGCAAATATGTGTCAACATTGCTAGGCAGCTGGTAGTAGTAATTCCCTATAATGAGACCTGCAATTAACTCTGTGGTGGAATTTGCTAATGTAAGCAACTGAGTAGCTGCTTGTTAAAGTCATCCACCGAGGCAGCACAAAGTAATCTTCTGAGAAAGTTCACTCTCTCTCTTAGGTGTGTAGAACTCTGATGTTGGGATTTTTGTTTTGCTACTCTGCCTGGTTTAAAATGAGCCCTCCCTGAGGCAGAGGGGGAATCTCACTACCAGCTGAGAGAGATGCCCAGATGAGAGAGATGCCTGGCAGAGAGAGATGCCCGACTGAGGCATGAGACAGAGTGTCAGGCTTACCTGGCCCACAGAGTCAGAGGGCAGGCAGAGAGGCTGAGGTCAAAAAATACCACCTCCTTGCCCCTTTAGCAGCCCAGAATGCTGACTTTTCCACTAGTAATGACACCTACTGATGTTATCATTGTTACTGCTCTTGCTGTAGTTATTAATCTTGAGGTTTATCAATCAGCTTCTGGGAAAGAGAAAATAAATGGAAGAGTTCTTTTTACGCAGGATTGAACATGGACGGGACTTAGTTGAGAGGAGCCATTCCTAATGCCATAAACTTGAAGTCAAGATGAATGATTTTCTAGGCATCTCACCCAAAAGCCACATGACAATAATAAATGTTTTAGGTAGGAGATGTGTGTGACACTAGAACAAATATGTAGGTATGAAAAATATTTTGTTTGAGATTTGGGTAGAGAAAAGAAATTCTCTGTTTCTGACTCACACTTTTGCAGATTTCTTTTAAAAAATTTTTTTTAAAAAAAGGACCTTTTAGCATGACACTGCTGAGATGAAATCAGCTTAATCCAGCTGTCTGAAACATCAGAAATGATTGCAGCTGGCTAGTCTCTAATTATAGCAATTCTATTAGTGGAATATAAGTGGCTGAATCTCTGCTTTGACTTCTATGATCCCTGGCTTTTTGAAAAGCTGGGAATTTTAGATACTGTTTTTTTTTTTTTCCTCTGCATAATAAACTAAACAAATTTCAATGAACTCTTGGAGCAAATATAATGAAGAAGCTGCAGATGACATTTTTGTCCCTTTTCTCACCAGAGTATGTCCTAACTGTGATATTGGATGAAGTTATTAAATCCTGTTTCCATGGGACTCAGTCCAGAGTGTTTGACTCTGACATCCTAAGGTATTTTGAGAGGCAAAGGTCAACATCAGCAATTCTGATTTTCAGAGAAAGTTTGTCTCTAATGGTTTTTGTGTTTAGAAAAGATTTCAGACAGAATTATTGCATTTCAGCTTTACTCTGAACCCTTCATTCATCATCATCATCATCTCTCTCTCTCTCTCTCTCCTTCTAGTATAACAGTTTTAGGAGGTTATAGAAACATGTATAGGAGCTCTGGTAGCATAGTGCCTAGGTCAATTGACTGCTAACCAGAAGGCTGGTGCTTCAAACCCACCAGCCACTCCTCGGAAGGAAGATGGGGCAATCTACTTCCGTAGTGATACTGCCTCAGCAAGCCAAGGACGGGTTGCTATGAATTGGGTCCGACTCAACGGCACATAACAACAACAACAACAGAAACGTGTCAAGGTTGAATTTAGGTAAGTCAGCAGTGTCAGAACAACCTTGGTTAGCTGGAACTTACTTAATCATAACCCTCAAACTTGTTACTTTAAGAGAAGGGGAGAGATCACAGTTTATTTATTTATTTATTTTCTTGAAGGACTCTTAAGCAGGTCCCAAGATGGTCATCCCCACAGCCTTTCACGTCATCTTTATGTCTGGTATTATACTATCCAGATTGTTTGGAGTGTTGCTCAAAACACTGAAAAATCTTTATGCATCAAAGAGTCAATAGGCAGTATTCTCTATATATAAATTCATAAACCTGGACTCATCAACTAAAGTTGTTTTCAGTTTGTTTTGAAGTGAAAAGATTTTAATTGCAAGCAGGTCAGGCATTTTATTTTATTGATTGTCTCCATTCCCTAAATATTAGCAAGATTATAGAAATTGTCTATTATAAAAATGTACAACTTCTATTTTCGGTTTTTAAATTGCCAATTATTGATGACCTTAACTATTCTTCACCTCCCAAACCAATCTATTACCAAGCAATCATCAATTCTAATTCAGAAACTGAAACTTTTCCTTAATCCGCTAAAAAGGAGAGCCTGAGGCAAGAATTAAAGTGCTGACAATTTATTTGGGAGGTCAAAGCCTGGTGTGGCAAGGGTGAGAAAAAAGGGAAATGAGTCAAGAAAAGATCTGAAGCTATTTGATGTGATATGTTCCCATGCGGCTTCTGCTTCCCAGTGACCCACGAAGGGAAAGAAATGGAGGCCCACTCAGCAGGCATGACCACTTAGCATGAAGGACTCTCCAGAAGGGCTGTCAGGAGGAAACACACTTCAATACAAGCCAGGGATGCAGGAACAAAAGGCAGATTTATCTGTCTCACTTCTGTCCTCATTTTCTACTGGTGAAGATTCAACTGGCGGGGAGCTAACTCTCTCACATTTATAGATTGTGTCATCAGGTCCCTTGACATTTCAGAAAGCCACTCTGTGGTATTTTATTCAAGTCCTGGAGTTCAAGGGTGATTTGGAATGAGGGACATGGGGTCATGAAGGCCTAAGGATTTTCCATCTCAGGGATCTTAGCAAAAGTTGCAGCAGTGATATGGCCCTCCCTGTTGTCTAGGGTAGTCAAGCCAATCCAAGAAGGTACAAAAGGTTCTATTCTATCTGGTACAAAATCCTACTGTTCAGTTTGAAATTTTGTAATGTGAGAAATTTACAAAAATACCAAGATAAAAGCCAACACATGAAAATGATTATATAGGAAAACAGACTACTTCTAAAACATTTTGGGGAAGGTAAATTCCATTTTACTTGAAAATTCAGGCTGAAATAGTAGGAAAGCATTAAAGCTAAAGCGTTATGAATTCAAGCCCAGGCTCTGCCACTTATTAATTGTTTGACTTTGGGTAAGTCAATTGATATCTTTGTATGTTGACCTTCTTATCTGTAAAACATAAGGGTTAAAAGCTTAAGAACATTTCAGCTCTAAAATTCACTGACAAATTATTAGAACTCACCTACCAAAAACATGTGATGAAGTGATGAGAAACCATAATCTACCTACAGTTAAAGCTGAACACAAAACTTGATTTAGACTTGCAGCAAGATAATTTAAACTTGCAGCAGATACATGGGAGAAACTTCAGACTTACTGACTCAAAACCAAACTCACAGCCATCAAGTTGATTCCAACTCATAGAGACCACTCTTGGGTTTCCATGGCTGTAAGTCTTTATGGAAGCAGACTGCATCATCTTTCTCCCGCAAAGCAGCTAGTAGGTTCAAACTACTGGCCTTTTGTTTAGCAGCTGAATGCCTTAACTACTATGCCACCAGAGCTCCTTCAGACTTACTGAGTGAGTACCAAAACCAGAAAAAAACATTACCCTCGAGTCAATTCCAAATCATAGCAACCTCATAGGATAGAGTGGAACTTCCCTATAGGGTTTACAAAGCTGAAATCTACAGAAACAGACTGCCTTATCTTTCTCCTGAGTGGGTTCAAACCACCAACCTTTTGGTTAGCAGCTGAGCGCTTGAACTCTACACTACCAGGACTCCTTTGAAATGAGTTAAGGAGACTGAAAAATTATTTACTGGGAAGGATAGGGAGATAATGATACTCCTGCTTCCTGACTCTATCTCTGTCTGACTTAAAGCAGGCTCAATGGTTTTGAGTTTGTAACTCAAGATGCCGCTGTAGTTCTTGGATGATTAATTCTACAAATTGTATACTTTATGTTTAAATATTTATTGTTTAGATATTGTTTGACATTTTAAACCTCTGATCTATAAATAGCTGCTTAGAGTATAGAAATGAGACTACCACAAATAATGAAAATAAAGATTTAGGAGATGAAATTGGGGAGATAGATTTGGAAATGTCAACTATTGGAAAATTAAGCAAAATGCCATTTTCCCATCCTCTTCAGTCTTTTGTGCCTGCACCCCGAGGCCCATGGCATTCAGTTTACCAGTGCTCTTGCTGGCTTCTTTCTGATGATGCTCTTGGCACCCTGGTCTTCTTGCCCCCCTTGCTTTCTATCCTGTTGCTTTTGTGTGGGAGGAGATATGTTGGCACACAGAATCCAGCCTAAATATTCTCGACTCTGCCAGGTATAAACATAGTGAATACAGCTTCTCAGATAATTACCATCAAGTCTGACTATGTATAGCAATTATAATTTGATTACATCATGTACATATATTATATACATCTCTCAATGATAATGATTAATATTGCAAATGAGTTTTTGTTACTCCAATGTGAGGAGTGTATGAGGTTGAGAAGTTTGGTAATCCTTTTTTTTAATAGAATACAAAACATGAGAAATAGGAAATATTAGTCCTTTGAGTTCAATATAGTACCTTTAATTTTATTTTGTACAAATATGCTTCCTCAAGGTAGTTTAATCTCGAGTTAGTCAATTCACTATCATCTTTTGGGGGATATCTTTGGTGCCTAAACCACATTCTCTGTTGTTGTTGTTGTTGTTATGTGCCGTCGAGTCGGCCCCGACTCATAGCGACCCCTCCTTGGGTTTCCGAGGCAGTATCACTATGGAAGTAGGATTGCCCAACCTTCCTTCCGAGGAGTGGCTGGTGGGTTTGAACCGCCAGCCGTCTGGTTAGCAGGCAAGTGTCTTAGCCACTATGCTACCAGAGCTCCCAAACCACATTCTCTAGGAACTGCTTTATCATTGACAATCTGGACTGTGAGAGTTTTCTCTCCTTGGCTAGTTAGTTTTTGATTGTGACTGCAATGACATTGTTTGTGGATCAAGAGGAAGCCACATCTCACAATGAGGGCAGCAAAACAGAGAAAGAAAGAGAGAGAGAGAGAGAGAGAGAGAGAAAGCAGATCTCATTGAGGAGAAAAAAAAAAATGAGAAATGGCAAAAGAGTACAAGGTAAGTATCAGTTCAAATTCTTGTTACCTTGATGTAGAGATTGCATAGTGGTAGATTACTGGTTCTTTGGTCTATATAATTTTAAAAATACTGATTTTAAACTGAGAGATGTTGTATAAAATGCATATGTAGAGCTTCTTTTAAAAAAATAGTGTAAGTTGACTCACGTTCCTATGTGGCAGCAATGGTGTAAACTGTAGTGTTATAAGCTGTAATTGTGTGAGCTGTAGATGTTCTCTTTACACAGAACACGAACTCTGTTCAGTTCACCACAGTCCCCACCACTCCCTATTACTTCCTCCCAGTCTACATCACTTATTTATAAGACCTGCCTGGCCACGTTAGGTTTTTGAGTTAAAGAGTCTTGCAAGAGTCTCTTCTATAACCTTTAAATCTTCATTCATTCCAATCTGCCAGGCACATAACAGGTGCCAATGATGAATTGTGACCAATGAATGATATTGCTGGAAACAGATCTCCCCCTATCATTTGTGGGGCCCGGGGTAAGAGTTAAAGATATTTAAACGTATAAAGCAAGTTTAACTGTTAAATAAGATACACTCTATCCTCCTACTATGACAAACATATCATCATAATAACAATTCAAGAATATATTTTTAGTTACGGTTTTATTTTTATTTATTTATTTATTTTTATTTGGGTGAAGATTTACAGAGCAAATTCACTTTCCATACAGCAGTTCACATATACTTTGTCTCA
>NW_006921603.1:5248634-5261860 GCF_000298275.1 Orycteropus afer afer | reverse complement strand
TCCCTTCAAGGCTCAGGGGTCCAAGATTATCTTCTGTGTCTGTGTTAATTGGTTTCCCTTTTCTTTGTTGAAGAGGGTCTGTGCAGTCCTTCTGCCTAGTCCGCCATCTTGCCGGAACTCCTAGTTATGGTTTTAATAGAACTAACTTTGTCAAAAAATAACTGAATTGAATTATTTTTGGATATATACAGTTCTGTCAGTGGACAGAACTTGGAGTAGTAGGAATGACCTACATAATTTGCACAGTATTTTACATTTATCCCATAAGATTTATGTTTCTTGCTTTTATTTTAGCACAAGTAATAATTTTGTTGCTATAACCAAGAGTTTAAAATAATTTGTGGTCTATTCTCTGGTAGCATAGTGCCTAAGACACTTGGCTGCTAATCAGAACACTGGCGGTTCAAACCCACCAGCCACTCCTCGGAAGGCAGGTTGGGCAATCTACTTCCATAGTGATACTGCCTTGGAAACCCAAGGAGGGATCACTATGAGTCAGGTCCGACTCAACAGCACATAACAACTACAACAACAACATTCTCAATAATGCTACATTTTTTGTTATTCTAGTTTTTAGATAGATTTTCACTAATTGCAGTATATAGAAACTTCAGTCTCCTAATGCAATGAAAACTGGAATTGTCAAAAATTATTAAAGCAATATTTAATTTGAATTTATATCATAGATTTTACATATATCCAAACATTGTAAAAGGATTGCATATGATAGATGATGGTCATGAAAATAGCTAAAATGTTCTTCAGCTACCAACACCTCACTAATTTGTGAGCACCTCTAGAACTAAAAATTGGAAAGAAGAGAGGCAAAATGGGGATTCATCACAGCTGGGAGATACTCCATTATGCAAGAGTCTAGTGCATTCAAGCTGTCTGAGAGGAAGAATTGACAAGTTAGTTCATTTATCCTTGTTTTTACCTAAGCTCATCTGCCATTTAAATCCTCCCAGAGTTCAGAAGCTGTGTCTAAGGGAAAATACACAAACTGTCAGGGCATGTGGACACAGTCTCCTTTGTTTTCTAAAATACCAGGCAAGAGATGTGGAGAAGTATTTTCCTGAGATTGAAATGGTATTAGACATAGAAGTGAGTGTTTAGGGTCATGGATCACATTGGGGCAGTGCCTCGTGCTGAGTCTTGGAGGACAGTGACACCCGCACGTTTGCTTTAAGACACAGGGCCCAGAACAGAGCCTCCTATGCCAAAGTCTAAGAGTGCCACTGGCTGTAGTATGGCTCTAATCATTGCAGGCCTCCTTTCAGAAATATTATCTGATGTACAGAATACAGTCAAACATGGCATTTGGGGCATAAATGACCTTCTGGCTTTATCTTCTACTCTTGGCACAAACAGAAAGGTTGTAGTTTGAACCCATCCAGAAATGCCTGGGAAGAAAGGCCTGGTGACCTGCTTCTGAAAGGCGATGCCCTGAAACCTACAGAGCAGTTCTAGTCTGTAGCACACGGGGTCACCATGAGTCAGAGTTGAGTCTACAGTAACTGGATATTTTCCCCTTGGTCTTTGCCAGTCTCAATAAAAAAATAAAAAATTCTAATAATAAAATAATGCTAAGTGTCCATCACTATAGTATGCATACATTCTTTCTTCCCATCTTAAAAGCTTGCACGATTTTTTCTAGTGGAAGAATTTGAAACTTAGAGACATTAATGTAATTTCTTCCTGATTCCTACCCAGGTCTGGCTCCAAATATGGTGCTCTTTCCACAATAGCATGCTTCTCACAATAACCCAGACATGGCCTTTATCTTCTGCACAGCCACTCCATGCCCTGTACATAAAATTAATGTTTGTGTTTGGAATACACTTAGATTTTTACCAGAACCAAAAAGAAGTACATGTCAAAAGCTACTGTATTTTTTTTTTTTTTTGGGCAATGTTTTCCTTCAGAAGAATGGCTTAATTTACTAAAAAGGAGCTGACTTCTCCCGGCACTCTCCCACAAAGGGCACATTGAGTCTGTGCTCGCTTTCCTCTCTGCTCCTGTTGTCACGGCTTAGAATGGCTGTTTGCCCGGTAAGGCCATGATTTCTGTGTAGAGCCTTCTGAGATTCTGGATTGTCCTTAGCAATTTTTTATTTTTCATTCCAGAATGTGACAGTGAATTGCTAGCATCACTGTGATTGCTTTGCCTTTTCTGAGAAAGCTCAAAGCAGAACAACAGAAATTTTAAAAAATTACATGTGCATGAGGGTTCTCGTTATCAGAGGTTCTAACTTAGAACAGACTGCATATGAGGTGAGTACCATTTGGCAACTTTTAAAACTAAACAATGATTTAAAATACTTTAGCAAAAACAATAACAATGAAAGTGAGTGAGGGGTAGATGACATTTGGAACTGAAATCACACACACCCACAGACCTTACTATGTTTTGTTCACATGACTCTATTATTCACTCATTGTTATGGTTTGAATTATGTCCTCCCAAACTTTATGCTGAATTCTTAAATCTTTTGCCTCAAAATCCTCACTCTGAAAATACTTACCTTGCTGTGTTCACAGATCATAAATTATTATTCCATAATCCTTAAGTAATTCTAATCAAAATTCCCTCCCAACTAGAGATCGACCTTAAACCAGACTCAAAAACCTCATAAATATCCCAACTTTGCCAGCCCCATTTCAAGATGGTGTTAAGACTGAAAATATTTTATTCTCCCTTACTGGTTAACAATAAATTCAGCTTTGATCAACAGTTTGTTTTGGTGATATTTTTGGGTAGCCAGCATTTGGCAAAACAAGAATGACTGAATGTTGATCATTGTTGTAGCTCAGTGATAGGCACATGGGGCTTTATTATGCTAGTTTCTCTATTTTTGTATATGTTGGAAGGGTTAAAAAACAAAACTAAGCTAAAATCCTTGAGTTAAAATCTAGTTGGGCTGGAGGCCAAGGAAAAGAGCTGTTTGGTGAGTGGGTGATGAGAGCTCCAGAGAATGTGATAAACAGACTGCAAAATGTGGCCCTGGTATCAGCTTCCTAGACTATGTATGACATGGTCTTTTTCCATTTGAGGAGTGTGACATGAATCTCCAAACCTAATTTTACCATATGTAGCACAACAAAGCATCCTTGCCTACTCTTGAATGGTACATAGTAGAGCCTAGTCTAGAAACATGTTATCATCAACACTTGTAAGCAGTTGATGGGCAGAAGTGTCCTATGTTAGCTGTAGCACCTGGAAAGTGTGGAGTAAACTCTGTTCCACTGTTGCATAGTTAATTTTAGGTGTCATCTTGGCTAGGCTACAGTGCTCAGCTGTTTGGTCAAACTCTAGTAGAAATGATGCTGTGAAGGTATTTTGCAGATGTGATTAACATTTGCAATCAGTTGACTTTAAGTAAAGATTACTCTTGATAATGTGAGTGGGTGTTCTGGTTACTAGTACCGCTCTGACGAGAATATACCACAAATGGGATGGCTTGAAGAAACAGTTTATTCTCTTACAGTTTGGAGGCTTTAAGTCCAAGTTCAAAGTGCCAGGTTCTAGAGGCTGGGTGAAAGCCCCTCAACCTTCAGCTTCAGCTCTGCCTCCTGCTCCCGACCCACTGAAGCTAGAGGCTTTTCTTCACTCAGACAGCTACTGGCTGCTGAGGCTGCCAAGCCCAAGGTTGACAACTAATAAGGCATGGTCCTGATATTACTAAACCACATGGCAGGCCGTTAATTAAAGTCCATTAAAAGTTCCAAGATCAGCAGAGCATGGCAGGCTGCTGGACACTGACTCACCTACACGCAGGGTTCAAGCATGCCATAAGCCAGAGACCGTTCCCTAAGGCTTCTCCTTATATACAGGAAGCCAACCACATCCCTAAAGCAGCTACTCAGCTGCTCACAGGGGATTGTACCATGGAGTTGATTACCAGTCTCATCACAGGGAATACTACATCCAGCTGCCCAGCCACTCAACCAGGCCTAGCCAAGTTGACACACAAACTTAACTACCACAGTGGGGCACATTCAGTCAGTTACAGGCCTTCAGAGCAAAAATTGAAGTGTCTCAAGAAGAAATTCTGTTTTAAGAATATAATGCAGAAATTCTGCCTGCATTTCTGGACTGACAGCCTGCTTAATGGATTTCAGACTCAAAGCTGCAATAGCCTCGTCCCTGAGTTTCTAGCCTGCTTGTCTACCCTACAGATTTGTGACTTGCCAGCTCCCACGTAAACCAGTTCTTCAAAATCAATCTCTCTCATTGCTATTGAATTGATTTGACTCATAGCGACCCCTCTTTGGGTTTCCGAGGTGGTATCTCTATGGAAGTAGATTGCCTAGTCTTCCTTCCGAGGAGTTGCTGGTGTGTTTGAAGTGCCAACCTTCTGGTTAGCTGTCAAATGCCTTAGGCACTATGCCACCAGAGCTCCTATGTTCATATATATATGTGTGTGTGTGTGTATAAATATATATTACATAGAATATATATAAAATATACATTTACAGATAAGTATACATATATATCGGAAGGAAGATGGGGAAATCTACTTCTGTAGTGATACTGCCTCGGAAACCCAAGGAGGGGTCGCTATGAGTCCGGTCTGACTCGATGGCACAAAACAACAGCAACTATATATATATATATATATACACATGTGTATATGTATGTCACTCTTGTTCTTAGGTGCCACTGATTCCATTCCAACTCATAGTGACCCTATGTACAACAGAAAGTAACACTGCCCAGTCCTATGCTGTCCTCATTGTCATTGCTATGGTTGAGCCTATCGTTGCTGCCACAGTGTCAATCCATTTCGTTGAAGGTCTTTCCCTTTTTCACTGACCCCTCTACTTTACCAAGCATGATATCATTCTTCAGAGAATGGTCCCTTCTGACGACATGACCAAAGTAGGTGAGACAAAGTCTGACCATTCTCGTTTCCAAGGAGCATTTCAGCTGTACTTCTGGAATAGATTTGTTCCTTCTGGCAGTCCATGGCATTTTCAATATTCTTCACCAACACCACAATTTAAAGACATCAATTCTTCTTCAATCTTCCTTATTCATTGTACAGCTTTCACATGCATATGAGTCAATTGAAAATTGGGTTAGACCACCACTCATCTATCAGTTTGTCATGCTGTGGGGGCTTGCATGTTGCTGTGAAGCTGGAGGCTATGCTATCAGTATTTGGAACACCAGCAGGGTCACCCATGGTAGATAGGTTTCAGCAGAGCTTCCAGACTAAGACAGACTGGGAAGAAGGACTGGGCCATCCACTTCTAAAAGAATTAGCCACTGGAAACCTTATGAATAGCAGTGGAACACTGTCTGACATATTACTGGAAAACTTTATGAAGAGCCCATAAATGTTACAGACTAGGAAACCTTATGGGGGCAGTTCTACTCTGTTATATGAGTCAGAGTGGACTTCATGGCACACAACAACAATAGTCTCCTATTAATTGTTTCTCTGGGCAACCCTGACTGATCCATACTGTGCTATTTCTCAGGATGATAGACAGAGAATCCTTGGTATATGAAACAATCTAGGTGTCAGGTAGTAGGAAGACTCCCACAATCTGATTAGAAAGACAGACACCTTCATTGCCTCTTAATCTCACATTGCTTGCCAATCTTTTCATCACATCCTTTGATAGCTCTCATTATCCTAGTTTTCTCCTTCTAAGCCTCTTCCTCACCTCAGTAGCTTCCAAACTCTTGTCTCCTCAACTTCTATGCCCAGCCCTTCCATGAATATAATGGTGTGAGATACCATCTTAGTCCTATCAGCTTCTTCTTACAGAAACAACTTCATGAACAGGAGAGGTTTAAATAGCCAGACTAGCCCACAGAAGTCAATTTACTTATAATGTAGCTGATTTAAGTTACTTCCAATGGAAAACTGAAACAAACAACAGTGAAAAATTACCATTCTATTTCCAAAAATAAAATAGACTCTTCTGATTGGGTTATTGAGGTTTCTTAGGAGTTCCTAAGTAGAATCCACAAGTTAACATTTTGATAATAAACCAACCAATTTTTAGAAGTATTGTAATACTAGAAATTCAAAATCTTAACCACTGGTGAGTCCTTTACCACTTTAATAAGTCATTTATTGTGTTGATGTCATCACTACCTAGGTAGAACTATAGTTAATTTCAAGTTTTTTCTATGAATACATAGTTTTCTTTTCCATTTTTCTTATCTTCCTTATCTTTTTTGTTTTTTCTTCACAATTGGGCCATGCTATTTTACTTTTACATTTCTTCAAGAATCACAGAATTTTAAAGTTGGTCAAACAATTCAAAGCCATCAAGTCTAACTTTGTCATATTTTAGGACACAAGGTCCAGAAAAGTTTGGCCATTTACACACGAGGTTGAGTGTATTAACACTAGAGCAGAGTCTAGAATTAATACCAAAACTCCCTGTTAGGTGGAGATTTTTTCTTATGTTGTGCATTTCTCCAGGCTTTGAAACTTTCCTTATTTTAGTTATTAGATGAAAAGTACGGTTAACACGTGGTATCCTTTTTAAAATGTCTAATTCTATTGAAATTGACTGGCTATTCTAATTTTGTCCAATAGACTGACCATCTCTGCTCAGTTTTTTGGAAGTAATTGAGGTTCTGTTAGTTCTAGGATTGATGTTTAGCATTTTGGTTGAAAATCACATTACACATGAATTGTCAATTGTTTTTTGAGAACCACTAAGAAAGTTACCTCAGAAGGAAGGTTGGGCAATCTACTTCTGTAGTACTGGCTCAGAAACCCAAGGAGGGGTCGCTATGAGTTGGGTATGACTCCATGGCACACAACAACAACAACAACAACAAAAGTTACAGTAAAACCTGCAAAAGCTGGAACCTGTATAAGGCAGAAACCTTATATAGAGAAGGAAAACGCAAACAGTTTATACTATAACAAGCAATAGAAAACTGGAAAAGGCAGAAGGCTTGTGCAACCCAAAATATCAAGGCAGTCGTGCTGAGGTCTGGTTCTCACAAATTTCACTGTGGTTGATTTCTGTACAAGGTCAAGCCCAGTGACAACAGTCCCCACAGTGAACTGAGTTGAATCCTGCACTGAGGGATTGATACCAAATATAGAAATGGAGCAGCTCTGACTGTGCCGTGGCCCAAGGGACTGAGAGTCTCTGGATGTGTGTAAACCACCTACAGAGGGAACAGAGCAGAAGGTCCAAGGACATGGAAGCAAGTCATTTTTTCTAAGACAGGATAAACAGGCAGTCCTTGGGTTAGAAAAACTTAGGGACAACTCCTCCTTGCCCTTTAATGTTATGTAAATTTGCCCTCACTTTGAACCAACCCCTACTCAAAACAAATTCTTCATTTCAATCACCTTCACTTGCTGCACTGCAGCTTTTAAACCTTTGAAAAGGCTTCCAGCCTTTTCTTGCACTAAAGGCTAAATAAGAGCCATATGCACCTGGTCTTATTTACCCCACTTATTCCTAAAGACATACTTTAGAACGGATCTTTTCCGTAACCCAGGGACTGCCTGTATTAATAATATGCACTTAGTAATTATAAATAATTATGCTTTTTGGAACTACAAATACATCTGCTGTTTCAGTATTCCTTACCCAGCCTTAGCAAAGTACTAAGTAGGGAGCTCTGTTAGCATAGTGCCTAAAGCACTTGACTGCTAACCAGAAGGCTGGCAGTTCAAACCCACCTGCCACTCCTCAGGTTGGGCAATCTACTTCCGTAGTGATACCACCTCAGAAACCCAAGGAGGGGTGGCTATGAGTCAGTGTCTGACTCCACAGTACACATCAACAACTTTTGAGTTGTTTTTCTAGTATGATTGATTGGTAATTGATACATTTTACTAAGTCTTCTTATTCCCCCTTTTGTGAGCTCACTAGTGAATGATCTGGTGGAAAGAAGAAGAAAGGCTGAAGAGAAAAGGACAAGACAGAAGAGAGAAGGAAAGACAAAACTAAGATTTTTCTCTAGTGTTACTGACCAAAAGCAAACTGCAAAATTGTTTCATACTTGGATTTCACCCAGCTTTTGTTTAGCTAGCTAATACTGACTTCATTAGCAAAACGCTCTAAGCTAATAGTTCTTACTCCTTCCCCCCACCCCAAGCCCTTGAGAATTAATGATGGCTGGGGTGTGGGACTTTCCCATCAGTGTGCCAGGGTTATGAGGAGTTCCCAGTGGAATAGCTGCAATAACTCCACCCCTTAATCTCCACTGAAAAATGCAGTTAGGAATGCATGTGAAGGAGAGCAATCCTACTGTAGGGAAAAACTTGGATGTGTTCTAATTTACTATTTAGAAGTTAAATTCCACAGATGTCGATATTTGACAAGTGACTTGCAAACTGCAACACACATCACAACTAATCATGGCACACCCCAAAACCAACCCAACCCGTTGCCTTTAGTTGATTCTGACTCATAGAGACACTATGTTGTTGTTGTTGTTATGTGCCGTCAAGTCGGCCCCGACTCATAGCGACCCCTCCTTGGGTTTCCAAGACACTATAGGACAGAATAGAACTGGACCAAAGGGTTTCCAAGACTGTAAATCTTTACGGAAGCAGACTGCCACATCTTTCTTCCACAGAGCAGCTGGTAGGTTCAAACTGCCCACCTTTAGATTAGCAGCCAAGCACTTAACCACTGTACTACCAGGGATCCTCATGGTACATCAGTAGCTTGAAACAACACTATTGAGGACTGTTGCTTGAATTAACTAAATTAAGTAGCCAGAGACTTTTTAGTAACCAGATGGCAGATGACACTAATTGATTCAAGGTGCAGTGGCATTTCTTTCTTGTCATATTGCCTCCTTCCTCTGTCTCTATGTTTCTATCTTCTTATCTTTTATAAGGACACCAGTCATAATAAAGATTGCCTAAGGCATTTGACTGCTAACCAGAAGGTTGGTGATTCAAACCCACCAGCTGCCAAGGGAGGAAGACTGGGCAATCTACTTCGGTAAAGATTTACCGCCTCAGAAACCCAAAGGGGGTCACAGTGAGTCAGAATTGATTTGATGGCAGTGAGTTGTGGTTATTTTTTTGTACTACTGTAGGAGCTCTGGTGGCTTAGTGCCTAAGGCACTTGACTGCTAACCAGAAGGCTGGCAGTTCAAACCCACTAGCCACTCCTCAGAAGGAAGGTTGGGCAATCTACTTCCATAGTGATACTGCCTCAGAAACCCAAGAAGGGGTCACTATGGGTAGGATCCGACTCGAGAGCAGTGAGTTGGTTTTTTTTTTGTGTGTGTACTACTATATGAGCTCATGATAACCTAACTGACTATATCTTCAAGAACCATATTCACAGGTACAGATGTTGAAACTTTAACATACCTTTTCTTTGGGGGGTGACGTTATGCAGTTCAATTCGTAACAGGGCCCAAGACTTTTTCTCCTTTCTTCTCTCCCCATCTACCACCCCTAAAGTAAACTAATTTCAAGTCTTCTGGATTTTAAGATACTAAATAATTATTTTATAAAATCTTCCCTGATTTGTATAAGTAAAGAGCATTGTGAATTGATTAAAAGTATGTTTACTACATGGCACAACTTTTTGGAAAAATTGTACCCACACAGTACTGATTATATGAAACTGGAAGGCAAAGCCAACATTATTTTTGCTAGAATAATTCTGAACTATCTGAAAGGTTGGATTTAATAGCCAGAAATGTGAGATTAAACAATATATAATTTCATAGGAATACATACAAAGCTGGAATTTACAATTTGCTTTCGTTTTGGATGGTCCAGTTGTGGCTCTGGGGTATCTTATCTCCAATAGTCTGAGTGTATAGTGTGATGTAACCACTGAAACCACTCACAATGATCTTTGACCATATGAGAGAGTATAAAATTAAGAATATTAAGAAGAAGGAGGTGTAAGTCCCATTTCATTCTTCACTAATCAAACCACAGGCCTGGAGTATGATGTCCAGTTTAGGGGCTGCAATTTGTGTGGGAAACATCATACTTTAGTGCTAAAAAACCAGGAAAGATGCTGAAGGGTCCTTCGTGTCATTTCCTATGAGGATCTACTGTAGCAACTGGGAAGATTTAGTCTGGAGACAAGAAGACAGAGTAGATTAATTTTAGGGGCCCTTCAGCCATGGGTGAAAATCATACAAGTCAGGGGAGGGCTCAATTAGGGGAAAAAAAAAAATCATGTAGCAGTTGAGATTATCCCTGAAGAAGCTCAGGTGTTAGAATTAGACCAGTCTAAAGTTCCTATAGGAGCTCTGGTAGCATAGTGGCTAAAGCACTTGCCTGCTAACCAGAAGGCTGTCGGTTCAAACCCACCAGCCACTCCTCGGAAGGAAGGTTGGGCAATCCTACTTCCGTAGTGATACTGCCTCGGAAACCCAAGGAGAGGTCGCTATGAGTCGGGGCCGACTCAACGGCACATAACAACAACAACAACAAAGTTCCTATAGACTCACATCATTAGGAATGATGTTTGATTACCTAAAAAATTAATTCAAGCTAAGATGTTAATAAATGCATTTTTCTCAAGAGAATTTTTATCCTAATAGGATGCTCTATGTAGATGATTCCATTACCACTCTGATACCCTGCTCCCACAGTAGACACTGATAAGCAATCAATTCCAGCATCCACACCTTAGAAACAAACAGTGTTTTGGACAGCATTACCATCAGCCAAATTGACAGCATGAAGTCTGTTTGCTATCCCTGAAAAGCAAAGAAAGAAGTGTGGAATACAGCTAAAGTGTGGAATACAGCTCTCATTAGCTAAAGATACCTTGTCCTGGAAAAAGCTCGCCTAGAATGAATCACTTAAAACAGGAATTAATTTTTCACAGTAAATTTTTTTAAAAAGGGGGTAAATGGAGCTTCATCTTGAAAAATGAAATTAAATATTCCCTTTTCATTCAAGTCCCCCAATATTACTGAGTAGCTACTATGTAATATTACTGTATTAATATACAGTATTAGGAGCTCTGGTGGTGTAGTGCCTAAGGCATTTGACTGCTAACCAGAACGCTGGCAGTTCAAAACCAACAAAGGATGGAAGGAAGGGCAAAACCAACAAAGAAGGAAGGTTGGGCAATCTATTTCCGTAGTGATACTGCCTTGGAAACCCAAGGAGGGGTCGCTATGAGTCAGATCCAACTCAATGGGAATGAGTAGTATAAAGTATTTTTCCTGTACCGCAGATCCAGTGAGACTCACAAGTCCTTGTCTTCAAACAGTTTATATTCTAGTTGGGGAGGCAATTATTACACAAATAGACAAATAAAAATTAAAGTCAGGTAAGACAAGTCCCACGAAGAAAATAAAGCAGAATAAAGAGCTGAGGTTGCTAATTTAGGGAGGGTAATCAGGAAAGTTCTTCCTGAAGAAGCACATGAGAGCAGAGGGAACTGAGAAGACATCTGGTGGCGGTATCTCAAGCAAAAGCAATAGCAAATGCAAAGCCCTAGGGTAGGATCAGTTTGCTTGTAACAATAGCAAGGAGTCCAATGTGGTGAGTGATAAATGCAGAGGTATCTCAAAGGTCAGAATGCCTAGGGCCCGGTAAGCCATGGTAAGTGGTTAAAAAATTAGAAAATTATTCTTTATTTATATTCTAGATAGAATTTAACAGTGAGTTATTCTTAGAAATAGTAAAGAATAATTTTTGCCAACTGTAGAAGTGTATATAATTTTTCTGGAAAAACTTTAATAGCTAACATTTTATAACATTTAATTTCAAAATGCTAACCTTTACCTCCTATTTAACCTTCACTACATAAATATAAGAAACTCAAACTCACTGCCATTGAATTGATTCTGACTGATAGAAACCCCCACTGGGTTTCCAAGTTTGTAAATTTTTATGAAGCAGAGTATCGAACCCAACTCGTAGTGACCTCTCCTTGGGTTTCCTAGGCAGTATTACTACGGAACTAGATTGTCCACCTTCCTTCTGAGGAGTAGCTGGTGGATTTGAACTGGCAACCTTCTGGTTAGCAGATAAGTGCCTTGGGCACTATGCTACTAGAGCTCCTAAGCAGAGTATAGACAGGTAACATTTTAAAAATTATTAAGGGCTTCATAAATTTTTCTAAGGGCCACATAATGCTTTCATATTTGACTTCTTTTGAATTGTTATATCCTCATCCTTGTCAAATTTTCATTCTTCATTCATTCATTTCATTCTTCATTCACTAACAAAACCTCTCACCTCACAGATATTGAATGTGATTCAAATTATTCTCTAACATCACTTCCATTGATGTCATGAAATCCTGAATTTTTTTGCCAGAATTGAAATTTCACTTAGCAATCAATTTACATTGTACTTGCATATTATTGTCAGTTGAATCAGAAAGAGATTGTCAAATGTGAACATGTATACACTAGTATTAATTGGGGAGAGGTTTTTAAATGGAGACCAATATCATAAGTAGTCTGTCATCAGTATATGTTTTTGGTATCAAGATCATGACTTTGCTTCCCAGGATATCTTTGAATCTTCAGGGGCTCAGATATTGACCACCCAGAAAATGCAGACTCTCTTTTTATAACATCAGGGTCTGGGCAGGGGAAGGATTGGAGTCCCAGATGGTGCAAACAGTCAACGTGCTCAGTTCCTAACTGAAAGGCTGGAGGTTTGAATTCACCCACGAGAACCTCAGAAGAAGATCTACTTCTGAAAAATCAAAAACAAAAACAATAAAAAACCTCACTGCCATGGAGTCAATTCAGACTCATAGCAACCCCTGCTTTGGTTTCCAAGGCAGTATCTCTACAGAAGTAGATTGCCCAGTCTTCCTTCTGCGGAGTGGCTGGTGGTTTAGCAGTCAAATGCCCAGCCATTTAAAAACACTGTGGAACACAGTTCTGCTCTGACATACATGAGTTGGAATTGACTCCGTGCTAACTGGCTTAGGGGAAGAATTTGAGAATGGAGACTCGAAGGGAACTTTTTTAATGTAAAATTTTTTTCAGGCACAAGTCTCCTCTTTCCATAGGGAAGCCTGGTCATTCCCAATGGTACTAGCAGGAAGCTACAAGTCATTGTGTCCAGGACAGTAGAGTAGGCTTCTGTTGACTTCCTGGCATTGTGAAGATTCTGGCTCTGTCACACAGCTTCTTGTAGAAAGTTTCTCAGGATTGTCTGTTCCTCCAGTGATGTGTGAGAATTTTAAATTAAAAGATTGTAATGTAAGCACAGGGAGCTCTGGTAGCATAGTGCCTAAGGGACTTGACTGCTAACCAGAAGGCTGGTGGTT
>NW_006921603.1:5230316-5247709 GCF_000298275.1 Orycteropus afer afer | reverse complement strand
AAACCATATTTAAATCTAGCATCTTCAATCTCCCCTTATTCTATTTTGTATAAAATAGGATTCTGAAAATACTATACATTTACATATGATAGATGTACTACATACACACCATACAAATATACATGCACATGTTTATGGTCAAAGCATCATGAGGGCAAGGATTATGTCTGTTTTCTTCATGTTTTTGAAACATTGATGGGCATGTTGCATCATTTGTTCATTCATTCATTTATTCAATGAATAAGTAAATTATACCAGCTCATCTATTTTGGAGCTCCTTCCTCAAAATTTAACAGGACATATTAGTAGACAATATATTAAAAAAAAAAAACTATTTTAGTCTTCAACAAGTTTGAGAAATACTTGATTAAAAATGATGAAACACTTTTTGTTGCTACAGAGCCCCTTAGTCAAATGTGAATTGTAAATTTATAACTTTATAACTTTTATTTTTGACCATGTAATTTTTCTTTCTTTTCTCAACTTTGGGGAAACACTGTTCTAGAATGTTCTTTTCAATAACTCAAATGTTAGTTTTTCTACTTCTCTTTTTGAACTTTCCTTGAATTGCTTTTTGGTCTAACTGAGTCTCTCCAAAATAACCAGATGTTGTATGATTATTCAACTGTATTGTCCTATTCCAAGTTGAATAGTACAACACATAAACAAAAAGCCACACTGGAAAAGATACTGTAAAGATAATTTCTAAACTTGATTTAAGATGTAAACAAATAATGTCATAAGAACTGATTGAGATGTAAAAGTTAAAATGGTTGATTTTCTTGCATACTGCCACATTTCAGGCATTTTTCCTGGAACATTTTTCATTTGTAGCCATAATCAGCTGTATCAACAAGTTATTTTGATTGTATGTGAGTACTACCTGAAACCTAATTTTGGTCCATTCATGAGTTTTTGAGAATTCTTTTTTCTTTCCTATGGGAGCTCTGGTAGTGTAGTGCCTAAGGTACTTGACTGCTAACCAGAAGGCTGGTAGTTCAAACCCACCAGCCACTCCTCAGAAGGAAGATGGGGCAATCTACTTCCGTAGTGATACTGCCTCAGAAACCCAAGGAGGGGTCACTATGAGTTGGGTCCGACTTGACGGCACATAACAACAACATGGATTTATTAAATATTTGGATTTATTGAATGTGTCTTATTTATTTTTTTTTCAAAGGGCCCATATTAGTTTTTATAGTTGTGCAAGTCCTGTTTCAAAGGTGACAGCAATATACATTTCCATTCGAAATGGACCACTGGGAAAATTTAAATGAGAGAAGTATGATCTTTTTCTGCATGAGAACATTCAAAATTAGTACCATAGAGGAGTCTGAAAATATATATATTTACATTTATGTATAAAAGTTGTTGTTAGTTGTTCTTGAGTCAGCTCCAACTCATAGTGACACAATGTATAACAGAATGAAATGCTGCCTGGTCTTGTACCATCCTCACAATAGTACGTGTTTGGGTCCACTGTATCAGTCTAGGTCACCGAGGGTTTTTCTCTTTTTTGATGACTCCCTATTTTACCAAGCATGATGTCCTTCTCCACAGATTGATCCCTCCTGATCACATGTCCAAAGTAAGTGAAATGAAATCTCACCAACCTTGCTTCTCAGGAGTACTCTGGCTATACTTTCTCCAAGACATACTTGTTCTTTCTTTGGGCAGTCCATGTTATTCTTGTTGTCATTAGGTGCTGTTGAGTCAGTTCTGACTCAGTGACCCTGTGTACAACAGAACAAAACACTGCCCAGTCCTGCGCCAGCTTCACAATCCTTGCTATACCTGAGCCCATTGTTGCAACCACTGTGTCAATCCATCTTGTTGAGGGCTTTCCCCTTTTTTGTTGACCCTCCACTTTACTAAGCATGGTATCTTATTTGAAGGCATGTTATCATCAAAGATATTGGTAGCAAAAGACTTGAGATAATTCAGTTTTTACAGAGAATTCATCTAATACACCATGAAGGTATACAGGTGATAAATTGTGTTTTTCCATGGAAAAATGGAGAGTTCATTATCATTTTGTCCTTGTTTTCTTCCTAGCCACCATCCCTATAATTTTTTAGGAAATTTATCAACATAAGCTCCTAATTTTTGCAGTTTCCCCTTAGTGGCACTCTGGATCTTGCACATCATCTTGGTGCCAAACTCAGTGGCTCCCCAGCACAGCGATGCATGACACTAATTCCCAATTATCTTCCCATCTGCTTTTGTAAGCCAAACACCGTTATTCTATTGATGCTCTCTTTAGACCACAATGACCTCTTAACTGACCTCCTACCTACAGTCCTACCTCTACAATTCATCCTCCACATAATATCTGGAGTAAATATTTCTGTTTAAATCAGACATCACCATCTGGGAATGGTTCCTTCTGACAACATGACCAAAGCAGGTGAGACAAAGTCTGGACATTCTCTCTTCCAAGGAGCACTCCAGCTGTACTTCTTTCAGGACAGATTTGTTAGTTCTTTTAGCAGTCCATGGTACTTTGAGTATTCTTTGCTAACACCGCAACTCAAAAGCATCAACTCTTCTTTGGCCTTCCTTATTCATTGTTCAGCTCTCACCTGCATATGAGGTGATTTGAAAATACCATGGCTTGAGTTAGGTGCACCTTAGTTTTCAAGAAGACATCTTTGCTCTTCAGCACTTGAAAGAGGTCTTTTGCAGCAGATCTACCCAATGCAATACTTTGTCTGATGTCTTGACTGCTGCTTCCATTGGTGTTGATTGTGGAACCAAGTAGTATGAAATCTTAAACAACTTCAATCTTTTTTACATTTACTTGCATGCTGCTTATTGTTCCAGTTATGAGGATTTTTGTTTTCTTTATATTGAGGTGTAATCCATACTGCAGACTGTAGTCTTCAATCTTCATCAGTAACTGCTTCAAGTCATCCTCACTTTCAGCAAGCAAAGTTGTGTCATCTGCATATTGCAGGTTGTTAATGAGCCTTCCTCCAATCCTGTTGCCACGTTCTTCATATAGTCCAGTTTCTCGGATTATTTGTTCAGCATACAGATTAAATAATTATGGTGAAAAGATACAACCCTGATGCACTCCCTTCTTAATTTTAAACCATGCAGTATCCCCTTGTTCTGTTTGAACAACACCCCCCTGGTCTATGTACAGGTTCCTCATGAGTACAATTAAGTGTTCTGGAATTCCCATTCTTCTCAATATTATCCATAATTTATTATGATCCACACAATCATATGCTTTTGCATAGTTCATAAAACACAAGCATCTTTTTGGTATTCTTTGCTTTCAGCCAAGATCCATCTGGTATTAGCAATGATATCCCACTTTCCATGTCCTCTTCTGAGTCCAGCTTGCATTTCTGGAAGTTCTCTGTCTATCTACTGCTGCAACCATTTTTGAATTCAGGAGTCCATAGTATATTCAATATTTTTTTGCCTACACCTTAATTCAAATGTATCAGTTCTTCTTCGGTATTCCTTTTTCATTTTTTTCCATGCATGTGAATTGATTGAAAAGACCATGGTTTGGATCAGGCGCATCTTAGTCCTCAAAGTGACATCTTTGCTTTTTAATACTTTAAAGGCCTTTTGCAGCAGATTTGCCCAATACAATACGTCTTTTGATTTCTTTACTTCTTCTTCCACGGCCATCATTGATTGTGGATGCAAGTAAAATGAAATTCTTGACATCATCTGTTTATCAATGACATTGCTTATTGGTCCAGTTCTGAGGATTTTGTTTTCTTTATGTTGAGATGTAATCTTCATCAGTAAGTGCTTCAAGTCATCTTAACTTTCAACAAACAAATTTGTGTTATCTGCATATCACAGGTTGTTAATGAGTCTTCCTCTAATCCTGATACTGCATTCTTCTTTATGTAGTCCAGCTTCTCAGATTATTTATTTACCATATAGATTGAATGAGTATGGTAAAATGATAAAACCTTGACACTCACCTTTTCTGATTTTAAACAATGCACTCACCCCTGTACTGTTCAAATGAGCACAATTTGTTATGTGCTGTTGAGTCCGCGCAGACTCATAGCAACCCCTCCTTGGGTCGTGAAGGCAGTATCACTACGGAAGTAGATTGCCCGACCTTCCATCCGAGGAGTGGCTGGTGGGAGCACAATTTAGTGTTCTGGAATTCCCATTCTTCACAATGTTATCCATAATTTGTTATGATTCACAGAGTCGGATGCCTTTGTGTAGTCAATAAAACACAGGTAAACATTCAAAGAATGAATATTTCCAAACTTATCTTTCTCCATAGAGTTCAAATCTAAGACCTTATTAGGGTTTTATTCAGGTGATTTAAAAAATATTTATAGAAAGGAAACTAAAACTGCAAAGAACCTTAATGAAACCAGTTTTTCTTTGAATACTTGATTTGGATTTGTCAAAGTTAAAAACATGATTCAAGCAAATATAGGTCACATGTCGAAGATCAATTAACTTATTAATGAGGAAATGGTACAGCTGGTTCCAAGAGCAGGTTGAGAATCTGAGTATTTAAAGGCATTTAGAAAGAATGTTAGTGTTAGATTGTTAACCAAAAAAGTAAACCCATTGCCATCAAGTCAATCAGATTCACAGCTATGCACTAGGACAGAGTAGAACTGCCCTATAAGATTTCCAAGGCTGTAATCTTTGGAACCCACCAGCCCCTCGGGAGGAAAGATAGGTGGTCTGTTTTAGTAAACTTTTACAGCCTTGAAAACCAGGTTGCTCTGACTTGATGGCCATAAGATTGATTTTTGTTTGGTAATCTTTATGGAACCTGACTTCTACATCTTTCTTCCACAGAGCAGAACCCTTTTGGTTATCAGTTGAGTGTTTAACCACTGCACTACCATGGCTCCTGCTGGATTGTTATGTGCGATATAAAATTATTAATGTCCTAGCATAGTGCCTAAGGCACTTGACTGCTAACCAGAAGGCTGGCGGTTCAAACCCACCAGCCACTACTAGGAAGAAAGGTTGAGCAATGCTACTTCCGTAGTGATACTGCCTCGGAAACCCAAGGAGGGGTCACTATGAGTCGGGTCTGACTCGTCGGCACATAACAACACAACAATGGAATAAAACCTTAAACTGTGAGGTTATCTTTTCTTCTGGACAGATTAGACAAAATTTGCAAGTTAACCTCATAGTATCTAAGACCTAATCAATAGTGAATAGTAAAATCAAGTATATTCTCCTAGAGAATTAAATAGTCCTTGGGTCGACCTGCTAAACAGGGTCTTAGTGTGACACTGATAGGTAATGCTTCACCTATTTATTTCCAAGTTCTGTCATTTTTCTAATTATCTCAAAATAACAATTTATACCTTTTCAAATTTATTGTAAGTTAACTCACTGATTTATATAATTTGGATTAAAAATCATTTTCTCAATTGTTTTTGGGAGTGGAGTGATTAAAAAAGGGATACGAGGCTTTTCTTATTTCAAAATTTAAAATAAGCGTCTGTCACTCACTCCATGTCAAGGTCAACATGGCAGGAGAAATGAACAATGGAAAAAGGGAAGGACAAGTATTTCCAGGGGAAATGAAGGAGAGGGCTGATCATCTTCCCCTCCCCCAACAGGGTTGCCTTTATTCAAAGGGAAAATGTTTGTGGTTGTGATCTCTCCTTTCATTGTAAAGAAGGTGGTGAGTTTAGCTCCAGCGGGCTGCTCCAGGGCGCAGCAAACTCCACCCCTTGCACGGTCCCCTAGTCACCAGCTACAGTCTAGAATAAATCCTGCACTCGCCCTGCGTGGGCTCATTCACAGCTCTGTAGGCCCGGGCTAGGCGCTTCCGGTTAGGGACTGAAATAACAGCGAAGACAGATCGTGTGTGATGCAGAAGGTCCTTCGTTAGAGGCTCTTCTTTTCCCTTGGCAATACGCATACACTAAAACAAAACACAGTAGCAATGTCCCCCTCCCTCCTTTTGTTCCCTCCCCACTTCTTCTTCTGAGTTGAATCTCTGCAAGCCTCTATCCCTGGGGGAGGGGTGGGGGTGGGGTAGCTCAATAAAATTCGTAGGAGACGTCTGGAAGAAAGCAAGTCTCCTGGGTAGCTCAGCACCTGGGCAGAAGGAGTTGGGCATTCCTATTTGTCGCACCGGGGGATGAAAGGCCTGGATTAAATGCAGCGCCGGGGCTGGCGAGGCTAAGGCTCGCGGGGCAACTCTCCAGTGCTCCTTGCGGGGATTCCGGGGTCCCCGGTCCCGCCCCGCCAGCGCGCCCCGCCCGGCTCAGTCCCCGCAGCCTCGCGGGCTGCCGGGCTTTGTGGTTCGCCTGTGCGGCTGGGCCCCTGCTGGGGGTGTCGTTACGAGCATGTGCAGACTGCAGCCCAAGGTAGAGAGAGCGTGCCGGGCGAGCCCTGAGACTTGCCTTGCAATGCCATGTTTGTGTATGTGCTCTAACTCCGGGAGAGCGATCAGGGAGACGGCTCCCCGGCTGGATTTGGCTGATGTTTTCTTGTTTCTGTTTCAGCCTTCAGGATAATTCCTTCGGCAGCACTGCTGTAACAGAGTAAGTGATTCTTGCCATTAAAATAATACTTGCATGCCTTTTCTGTGGAAGCAACTATCGTGAAGGTATCCTCTATCGTCCCCAGCCGCTCTTCCTATTAGATGCATTTTCTCCTGTAATCTGGGTCTGTGAAGACCGCGAGACGTGATGACTGATGGGCCCAGAAGTCTTTACATGTTGAAAGCAGCCTTTAAGTAGCAGCGGGAGAGATACTGAAACAAGCTGAATGCTTTTGGAGGCTGAAGGCTCCAAGATAGGTGTTCTTGGAGCTAACATTTTGTAAAAAATCTGAAATGTCAGAAAAACTTGATTGTATTTTGCCAACTTGATTGTATTTTGCCAACATTGGTGTCAGTTTTCATGGAGTGCACGCTGTATAGATTTACAGCAAATAGGAAATGGGTGTGAAATTACTTGAGCTGAATGCATGTGATAAAAAGGCTAAACTTATCCACACCATCTTCTGTCTCCAGATTTTTTAAGACACAGCAGAGTAAACTTTTTTTGCATGTCCTTTGTCATTTTTATCTTCTGACCTCAAAGATCTGGCTATAGGAGTAATGATTCATATGGTCCTATCATAAAAAGTGTTGATTAGGGCAACTAACAATGTTTGAATGTGGAATGAAGGAGGGAAATGTTTTACTCAAGGCCAACAGGCACAGTATTTTTTAGGACATATTTATAGTTCATGGTTTTAATTCTCATCATCTGTTCTTAATGTGTTCTACTAATGCTAGAATATACATTAAAAAGTAATAGTATATTTTCTTACTATATATAATTTGTATAAAATGTATTGAAAAAACCAAACTCACTTCCATCTAGTGGGATCCAACTCATAGCGACCCCTCCTTGGGTTTCCAAGGTGGTATCACTACGGAAGTAGATTGCCCAACCTTCCTTCCAAGGAGTAGCTGGTGGGTTTGAACTGTCAGCTTTGTGGTTAGCAGTCAAATGCCTTGGACACTATACCACCAGAGCTCCCAATGTATACTTATATGTATGTAACATATATACTACAGCTGGCAATCTTTCTCTACACTAACTCATGATGCTTACTTCTGGGACCTTTCTGTGGAAATCATTCTAACCAATTTTTCAGGAAAAATGGATGTGTAGATTTATGCGCTTAGCTATATTCTGTATATAAAAAATGCTATGTTTAATTAAAAAATAAAACAAAACAAAACAAAAAACAAGTAACTTGGGAGCTGATTACTAAAGTTCCATAGAAGGGAAATAAGTAGAGACAAATTGAGTTTCAAGTCCCACCACCGTCACAATGCCTGGGTGATGGAGGGGTAAGGTCCCACAGTGCACCCCAGCACCTGTAGTTTCCCATTTTGTTTCGTTTCTCTGGATGGATGTGCTACTCTCTAGTGTCCAGCTTTGAACTCATTTAAGTGGAGTCACTTTTAAAGGAGCAGGGTTAAGTTTAGAATATGCAACGTGAAAACCTCATCTGGACCCAGATCCTTCTAATGAGAATGCTTGGTAACCTGTGCAGAAACTTTGCTTTTCTAAAAGCCTGAGAGATGGGAAAGATGCTTGCAAAGGGATACAGGCCAAAGATGAAGCCTTCGCTTCCTGGTTTTGGTGTACAGGTACTGGCCTCTTCCCTTTGCTGTGCTTATGAGCTTCAAATGCTTTCAGAGCCTGATTCTCAGAAACGCTTTGTGGCTGAATCCCCTTAGTTGGCATAACCACTTTCAAAATAAAGACACTTAGTTCCAGATTGCACACAAGCAGGTTTTTTACGGTTAAATGCTAGTGAGAGTCTGGTACCTTGTCTCTGGACACTCCGCATGGAGTTCTGATTGCATAAGATCATGTTATTACTTTCAGAAAGTGACAGTGATTTGTTTTAAAATGCACCGAGTGGCAACTGGAATGCCATATGGCTAATTTACAAAATCTAAAGAGAATATTTAAAGCATACCAAAAGCTTTGTGCATGTAACACATCATAGACCAGAGTCATTTAAAACTAGTCATTGTCTAATAAAATGTTTTCCCCTCATCTCTTTTTCTTGGCTCTCTGGATGTGTTCCCATGGCCAGCAGTACTAGAGTGCCCTGTGTTGAAATGTAGATATCACAGGTGCTCAGGAAATATTTGGATGAGGCCTTGGCATACACAGAGGAAGCACTTTCCTTTAGTATATGTTTTGGATACAAGACAACTTCCCCTGTCTCTGCCCCAACTTCCACTCCTAAAATTCACCCACTTACTTTCTTCTCTGCATGAAATTCCACTTAGAGATGACTTCTTTTGGATCGAGCCATCAATGGTAACCCTTACTAAAATGGAAATTAGCTTGGGAAATAATTTGTCATTAATACTTTAATATAAACTATTCTATGAGATATTCAAACCTAACAAAGTTTCACTTGGCCACCTGGGCACCTTATAAGGGAAGGGAGATTGGAAGGGATTCAAGGACAGTTTTTATTTACTTCTTGGATTTTTCCTAGGTCTGGCACTTTCTGCAACTCTGGATCAATGCAATTTATTTTTCTACCCAAATTCTCCCAAAATTGAAATGGCCTTGACCTTTCCTTCTATCTGTGCAGCACCTTTTCATCCATTATCTTTCCAGGGCCATTTCCTATGTTGTCCTGGCTAACTTGCTATTTTAAATGAAGCCTGGTGCGAAATGAATTCTGACTAGTTATCATCTGAAGCAGAGGTTCTCAAAATCAACTGATCATCCAGATTAACCAGGGATGGAGAGAGAGGGACTTGTGATAAATAGTTTCCCAGACTTTCTCCCAAGGAAAACCAGAATACTTAACTATAGGAGTCAGCCCAGAACTGGTCTGGGTTTGGGAAACCTTTACTGTTGATGTTAGCTGCGTTTGAGTTGGTCCATCCCTCTGCCCACTCATGGTGACCACATGCACAACGGAGGTAAGCAATACTGTCCTCTGCTATCCTAATGACCTGTTGCACTTTGGATCATTATGAGGCATAAGATTTCCATTGTCTAATTTTTGGAAGTAAGGCATTCTGTATGGAAGGTAAGAATTCTACCACTGAACCTCTACTGTCCTCACTGGAAACCTTTAGGTCAGTATTAAACTGTTCAGAAGCATAGTAATTTTTGTGTGTGGGGCATTCTGCCTTTCTTGGGTTGCACCCTCAGACAGTTGAACTAGGGCCTGGGAGTTGTGGGCAGGAGCGTGCCATTTTGAACAGGCACCCCAGGTGGTGCCAATGCAGGTGGTTCTGGGGCCATGGTTAGAGAAACCTCACAGGAGTCAGTATTTCTGCAATTTTGCCTTATGGGAACATGGTGCTACAGGGTAAATAGAAGTCCCCTTCTAGCACTGATGAACTACATTTCATATAATCAGAAACCTGAGGCCTTTCTTCTTACTTACCACTATTTGGAAAATAGAACTTCTGACTGGTGCTTATTTCCCTATCGTTATTCTAAGAACAAGTGGTTCTCAGTTTATGAGCACTGCAGTCATGAGTCTCCGGGAAGACAGACAGAAAAGAATATTTGGTTTCTGCTTTTCTGGGTTTAGGGTGGTGGAGCAGAAGTGACACTGATTTCACTGTTTTCTGCCTTGGAATCCTGGGCAATTTTTTAGCCTTATGGTGTGAAGGTAATTCCTACCTCACAGAGCTGTCAGGCTTAAATGAGATAATGTGAAAGAGAAGGTGAGCTGTGAAGTACCCTACAGATTTTTTAAAAATATATTTTATTTTTAGAGCAGTTTTAGGTTTACAGGAAAAACAAAACAAAACAAAACCCTGTGCAGAAAGTACAGTATCCCATGTCCCTCTGCACGCAGTTTCTCCTATAACCATGTTCTAATCGATGAACCAGTATTGATACATTATTATCAATTAAATTCTGTAATTTATATTGTTGTTGTTGTTGTTGTTATGTGCCATTGAGTCGGCCCCGACTCATAGCGACCCCTCCTTGGGTTTCTGAGGCAGTATCACTACGGAAGTAGATTGCCCCATCTTCCTTCCGAGGAGTGGCTGGTGGGTTTGAACCGCCAGCCGTCTGGTAGGCAGTCAAGTGCCTTAGCCACTATGCTACCAGAGCTCCCGTAATTTATATTAGGGTTTCTTTTTTGTGTTGTATAGTTACATGCATTTTGGCAAATACATAATGTCATGTTCCCACCATTACAGTATCATACAGAATAGTGTCACTGCCCTGAAAATATCCTGTGGTTTGTCTATTCATCTCTGCCCCTCTCTCTCTGAATCTCTGGCAATCACTGATTTTTAGCATCTCTATACTTTTGTCTAGGAGCTCCGGTAGCATAGTGCCTAAGGCATTGACTGCTAACCAGAAGGCTGGCGGTTCAAACCCACCAGCCACTCCTCAGAAGGAAGATGGGGCAATCTACTTCTGTAGTGATACTGCCTTGGAAACGCAAGGAGGGGTCACTATGAGTAGGGTCCAACTCGAGGGCACATAACAACAACATACTTTTGTCTTTCCCAGAATATAATACAGTGTATAGTTTTTTGAAACTGGCTTCTTTGACTTAGCATTTAAGGTTCTCTCATGTCTTTTTGTAACTTGATAGCTCACTTTTTTTTTATTGCTGAATAACATGGGCATAACACAATTTGTCTGTTCACCTAATGAATGACGTCTTGGTTGATTTTAGTTTTTGGAAATTATGAATAAAACTGCTGTAATATTTTGTGTGGGAGCTCTGGTAGCTCAGTGCCTATGACACTTGACTGCTAATCAGAAGGCTGGTGGGTCAAGACCACCAGCCACTCTTCGGAAGGAAGGTTGGGCAATCTATTTCTATAGTGATACCGCCTCGGAAACCCAAGGAGGGGTCGCTATGAATTGGGTCCGACTCAACGGCGTATCAAAAACAACAACAACAATATTTGTGTACAAGCTTTTGTATAGACACACGTTTTCAATAAATTTGGGTAAATAAAGAACTGCAATTGTTGGGTCATCTGGTCAGCCTATGAAACTGCCAGATCTTCTAAAGTGGCTGAAACATTTTGACTACTCACCAGCAGTGAATGAAGGTTACTGTGGCTTCCCATCTTCCTCAGTAATTGATAATGTCAGTTTTTTGGATTTTAGCCATTCTTATAGGTGTGGAGTATCTTGCTGTTGTTTTAATTTGCAATTCCCTAATGATATATGAGGGAAGGTTGGGAAATCTACTTCTGTAGTGATACCACCTTGAAAACTCACAGAGGGGTCACTATGAGTCGAGTCTGACTGCATGGCTCATAACAACAGTGATATATGAAGGAGCCTTGGTAGTACAGTGCTTAAGTGCTTGGCTGCTAATAGAAAGGTTGGAAGTTCAAACCTACCAGCTGTGCCATGGGTGAAAGATATGGCAGCGTGCTTCCATAAAAATTACAGCCTTGGAAACTCAATGGGGCAGTTCTTCTCTGTCCTGTGTGGTCATTCTGAGTCAGGATTGACTCCCCAGGAGTGGGGTTGGTTTTGGTTTAGTGACAGGATATTGAGAATCTTTTCATACGCTTATATTCCATCATATATCCTCTTTGGTGAGGTATCTGTTTGCATCCTTTGCCCACTTCTTAATTGAGGTTTTTTTTTTTTTTTTTAATTGTTGAGTTTTAAAAGTTCTTTGTATATTATACAACAATCAATAATACAATCAAGTACATGATGAACACTTTCTCCTAGTCTGTGATCACATGTTTTTGGTTGATACAGGGAACAAAAGTCCAACTAGAGAGAAAAGTAGCAACTCTGAGCATTTCATGGCAAATGGTAGCAAGGGTCAATTACTTATATAGTGTTTGGGCATCTGCGAATAAAGAACTCTGCAACTTGGATTCCAGTTGATGAGAATTACAGAGGAAGTGATCTAATAGAAAGGTGGCTTGCACTTTTTTTTTATTGCCAAAAACGGGAAAAATGATGTATGTGTATGTATAATCCAGCACATATACACATACATCATTTAAATGAATTTTGTGAAACAGCACTAACTCTTAATATACTGGTATTTTCTATTCTGTTTTTCTGAAAAAATAAAAGAAGGTTGCATTGATCTTTTCTAAGGACTGATGAATAGGTCATCATCTATAGCATGAAAAAATTGCAGTAGAAAATGCCAAGTATTGAAAATCTCAGAGGGAGACATTGACAGGGATTGGTTTTAAAATTCCTGTAAAAAGCAGCAATGTAAGAAGAGGAGCATGCACAACATCAGCTGGGCACTTGGTGTGAGTTGATTTTCTTCCAGTAGTGGGGAGATCTGGATTTCGGTTCCCCCACTCTTGAATCCAATTTTATATGGGCCAGTGGTACATTTACAGGCGGCTTCTGGCAAGAATGCCATAGAACAATCAAGAAAGGAAAAAAAAAAAGAAGAGTAAAAGAAACACCCACGTTCTTATTCTCCAATAACCTCTGACTCATGATGACTCATGGTATGTCAGAGTAGATTTTTCAGAAGTGGGTTGTCAGACCTTTTCCTCTGATGAGCATCTGGGTGGACTCAAACTTCTAGCCTTTCCGATAGCAACCCAGTGTGTTTATTGTCTGCACCACTCAAGGGCTACAGGGTAATCAGAGAGGCTGTTAATTGACTAGAACTTGATGATCTTCATCAAAGTAAATGAAACTCAACTAAAAAGAACTTCCATATGTGCGCCCATAGAGAGATCTATTTCAGATGCTGCATCTGTGAGCTTGGAATTGTGTTTTCTTGAATGGAGACTGGACTTTTTCAGCAGGCCTTAAAATTAGATCAACCAATTAGGCCTAGTCTTATACTTCAGAAAACATCGGCAGCTTTTTATGTTTTGGTGCCGAGCTTCCATTTTAGTTAATTGTACTTTGAAGAGAAACATAATAAATCAAATAAGGAGAAAAAAATAAGTTCTTGCCAAATCCCCAAACAATAGGTATTGTTGAGCTCCGGCGGTGAACCTCTAGGTGCGACTCAGTTCTTTGGAAGCAACAATTGTAGATTTCTGTTCTTCACTGATTTTTTTACTTTGCTAGGTTGCTTCTACTGGAAAACATTTTTATTTGCGTTACAAAGCCCAGATTATCTGTTAAAGTGAGTGTCTCTAATGGAACAGAACAAAGCAATACTTGTCAATTTAATTGTTGCTTTTCATTTTATGAGCAGAGTGGGTTATTGGCAAGTTGGAAACATGTGAAAACAAGGAAATTTAGTTCATTTTGTTAAAAGACACGTTTTGGTAAACTGACCGATATTTTTAACTGCCACAGAATAAAATATTTCAGCAGGTAGAGAGGGTTAGAGTCTGTAGGTGGCTTTGTTTAATTCATTACAAACCCATAATTTAAAAGGATTCACAAGGGAAGAGGACTGGAGCTCTTGTGGATTTGTTCTGTGGGTCAATTATACACCATTAACAGTGAAGAATATTTTAAAAATTTCAGTGATTACATAGAGTATAAATACTATGTGATTTTTTTATTTTTATTTTTATGATATTCTCAGTACATTATGGAATCTCAGTACTCTGTAGAGATCTGACTCTAGGTCTTTTTCAACTTTGTGTCCTTTAAACACAAATAGGGATTTGGGGCAGCATGGGTCTTTGAATTGCTTATAACATAAGCAAGACAAGAAAAGTACAGAAAATAGTGAATAAGCTTATAGGAATTTGACAGTGCTAGCTCGGGTGATAGCCAAAAGGTTGGCAGTTTGAACCCATCAACAGCTCTGCAAGAAGAAAGACCTGGTAATCTGCCATTACCCAAAGCAGATAGAAGCGAACTGCCACATATTTCTCCCTTGGAGTAGCTGGTGAATTTGAACTGCTGACCTGTCAGCAGCTGAACACTTAACCACTGTGCTACCAGGGCTTCTTCCCTAAAGATTATAGCCTAGGAAACCCTACAGGGAAGTTCTACTCTGCCCTATAGGGTGGCTGCGAGTGAGAATCAACTTGACTGCCTACAACAACAATAACATAACATTTTTACCAAATTATCTGTCTGCGGTGGATTGGAAACAAAAAACAATCTGGTTAGTCTCACACCTCCCATAGTTTGAGAAGCACAGCTCCAATGCCTAATGCAGAACCTAGAATGCTATAAATGCTTATTAATTTAGGGCCCAGCCCTGCTGAGGGACCAGGGGCAGTGATTCAATTCAAGCATTTATTGACTTTCTGCTCTGGGGTTGTACTGTGCTAGGCACTGTGGTGGTATACCTAGAAAAAGAAATCACAGTTATTTCTTCTTGTGGAATTAACTGATTAAAAAGATCTCAGAAGTAAAAAGCAATCAAGTAACCCTATGAGGCAGGATATAAAACCAAGAAACCAAACTCGCTGCTGTTAAGTTGGTTCTGATTTATAGCAACCCTCTTTGGGTTTCCAAGGCGGTAAATCTTTATGGAAGTAGATTGCCCAGTCTTCCTTCCATGGAATGGCTGGTGGGTTTCAACCACCAACTCTCTGCTCAGCAGTCAAATGCCTTGGGCACTATGCCACCAGAGCTCCCCGGCAGGATAAAAGTGGTTACTAAAACCTGAGAATGAAGAGTGAACATTTATGCATTAAAGTTGGAAGTAGGGTAGACTTGGCTGGGAAGGTCCAAAAAGCTTGTGGGACCTGACTAGGGCGGTGAAGGATGAATAGGAATTGAAGGTGGAAAAGCATTCTACGCTTGGGTGAGATGGCTGAAAATAGGAACAAAGGGTCCATGGGACATTAAAATGAAAGAATGGTCTGTTCTCAACACAAATGCTTACTCTACATCACTCTAAGCAGTGTGAAGCACTGGAGATTTTGCAATATGGAAGAGTTAAGAATCTTTCATAAGGTTAATATGGAATTTTTTAAAAAATAAGGGTCCAGGAAAGTCTAGAGGCCAATTTGGAGGCCACTCAAGTAGTCCAGATCACAGCCTGTGTGGTCTGGGACTGGTAAGAAGCAGGAAAGACAGAAAGGGATATGGAGTAGGGTCTCTTTGGAACGAACAACAGTTCATCCATCTTGGTGTCTGATGCCTGTAAGTGATGTGAGCATGTATGTCATTGCTAAGGTTGTGTTAGCATTAGGTAGAAAAGCAGTGGAGAGTAAAAAGGAGAATCACATCTGGTTCTGAGCTTTGAAGGTCACATGATACAAAAACGTTGGTATTGTTGCCTAGTGGAATTGTTGGGAATGGGAGTTGATTGGGAAGAGAGCAGGGAAGGTTGTTATATTTTTTGGTTTAAAATGCTACTCTTGAGATAATTGTAGCTGATTGCTGCTACTGCTGTAGCAGACAGTGGGATCTGACATGGTTTTTTTCGCTCTCCCTAGGTGTGACGAAGACACAGTCATTTTACATGAAGACCAGACTGATTGCTCCAGTCTCAGGTACAACCCACCATTGCTAGTTTATGAAGGACAGAAACTCCCTGAGTCTGGCGCCTTTAATCTCTCCTTTGACTTCTAATCATATATTCATGGATCTCATCTTTTCTACTAGCTTTCCCGCTCTTAAGGAATGTTTTGTCTTGTCCACCTTTGGATGCCCCGCTTAGCACCCAGTGTAGTGCTGGCATAATATGTAATACATGCCTGTTGAATTGAGCACTGAGTAGCCCATCTTAATGCTCCCATAATAGAGCCTAAGGAAGAGGCTCTGGATTTATTCACATGTTATTGTGTGTCTAGAGTCTGGTCTTCATACTCAAGGTACGTCATCATGCTATGGTGGCAAAACCTTCATAGTTAACCATTTCTTCACCATTTACTTTGTACCAGCCACTTCGAGGCACATTTCATTATATTATCTAAACAAGTGAAAGGAAGCTGATGTTTCTCTCCTCAGTCTGTAGATGGAAAAACTGGGCCACAGACGAACTAGATGTTTTCCATGCTAACACAGCCACTGTGAGGCAGAATTTGGACCCAAGGCTGTCTTCTCCATTATCTACTTACTGGATAATGAACATTTATCCAAGGCCTATTTTGTGTGTCAGAAACCATTCTAAATAAGGAGTGGAGAAAGGCAAACAAATCCCTGCTCCCAAGAATTCATTTTCCTGGAGGAAATGATAAGAGTGTAGAAAATGAGTAGTCAGGGTACTACCTGCTGCTAAGCTGAAGGTAAATAGAGGATTCATTGAGAAGGACAATTAGTCCAGAGGGGCATCGGGGATGGTTTCCTGGTGAAAACTACACTGAACTTTATTTATTTGTTCATTCATTCATTCATGGGTCTAATGCCAAGAAGTAGTCCTTGGGTGGTGCAAATGCTTAACAGATTTGATTGCTAACTAAGAGGTTGCTGGTTTGAATCCACTGAGAGGTATCCTGGAAGAAGAACTTGGCGATTTACAGCTGAAAGATCACAGCCATTGAAAACCCTATGGAGCACAGTTCTACTTTGACATACACACATGGGCTGCCATGGGTCAGAGTTGACTCGATGGCAACTGGTAGGTAGATAAAGCCAAGAAAAGGATGAGGCCACCAAACAGAGGGACTGTCATACTGGAAAGTCACAGGGGGTGGAATAGTTTGAGTTGAAGAACAATAGTCAGTTCAGGATGGTAGGAGCACTGAGGGCTGGGTGGAGGTGAGGAAACAAGGGTTGGTGAGAAACAAAGCTAGAGAGATAAAAAGAGTTTCAAAGGATTCATGTGCTTTGCTACCTAGAGGCACTGGGAAGACTGAAAAGAAGCCTCAGTTTTTTTCCTTTGCCAGTAACCACTTGCCTAATGCCCCATATGAAAGCACCAATGTTGTTGTTGTTATGTGCCTTCGAGTCAGACCCAACTCATAGTGACCCCTCCTTGGGTTTCTGAGGCAGTATCACTACAGAAGTAGATTGCCCCATCTTCCTTCCGAGGAGTGGCTGGTGGATTTGAACGGCCAGACTCTGGTTAGCAGTCAAGTGCCTTAG
>NW_006921603.1:5224606-5230216 GCF_000298275.1 Orycteropus afer afer | reverse complement strand
GACCCCTCCTTGGGTTTCTGAGGCAGTATCACTACAGAAGTAGATTGCCCCATCTTCCTTCCGAGGAGTGGCTGGTGGGTTTGAACCGCCAGCCCTCTGGTTAGCAGTCAAGTGCCTTAGGCACTATGCTACCAAAGCTACTATTTATCAGGTGGTAGTTTGGGAGCTCTGGTAGCGTAGTGCCTAAGGCACTTGACTGCTAACCAAGTTCCAACCCACCAGCCACTCCTCGGAAGGAAGGTTGGGCAGTCTACTTCCGTAGTGATACTGCCTGGGAAACCCAAGGAAGGGTCACTATGAGTTGGGGCTGACCCGAGGGCACATAACAACAACAGTTTTGGACCAGCGTTCTACAGTAGACTTTTCACAAAGACTGCATTATCTCTGGAAGGTAGATATTGTATCTGTTTCATGGGTGAAGATGAGAAGTGTGAACTGATGTGGCCTATGCCACATAATTTAGTAAGTGGGAGGACCTTTTGGATTCTTGCTCTTTTCAAAATACCATGCTCATTCTGTTATGACTTATTCTGGTAAGTAGTAGCATACACTTCATAACCTGTATTTTTCTCTGTAGGATATTCTGAGGAACCAGTAATATATAAGAAACATACTTAAAAGGTGACTTTTTAATTCAGATGTTATACTTGTGTAATGGAAGGACACTTTTTGCTCCCTTCATGCACTTTCTTGTTTTCCAAGTCAAGAAGGTGAATAAGATGACACAAATTGTGGGCACCTTGAAAACATGATACAAAAACAACATCCAGGGCTATTTTAGGAATAAGCCTATAAAAAGAAGCATTTTAGATTTGAAAAACCACTTTTTTTTTTCCTCTTGAGTGCTTTAGGATCCACCTTGAATGGAGACTATTTAGGTAACCGTAAAGGCAGCTGTTGCCTTGTTTTTTCACACAGGACAGTAGAGTACATAGATGAATCTTACTTGTTTGAAATGAAAGAAAAATACATTTCAGATGAACTAGTGTCGTTTATAATTCAGGCTTTGGCATTGGTTTCTAAACTCATTAGTGACAGATTTTTTTTTTTTTTTTAAATTATAAATGATCTTAAGGAAAAAAATCAACCAGCTTCATCTGCCCTGATGAAACACAGGGCATTCCAATGCCTGGTTGGGTAAAGTTTGGCCCTTGCTTTTGTACTTCAGCTAGGTTGACGTGCATCCTATTAAAATAAATGCTGATAAACTTTTAAAATGGCAGCAGTAGTGGCAGGAGTGGTAGAATTCTCACCATCCATGCGGGGGACGCACATTTGGTTCCTGTCCGATGCACCTCCTTTGCAGCCATGACCTGTTTGTTGGCGGAGGCTTGCGTGTTGTGATGCGGCACAAATTTCAGGAGACCTTACCGCCTGAGACAAACTGGGAGGCAAGCCCTGGGGATCTACTTCCGGAAAAAGCAGCCGGTGAGAACCTAATGGCTCACAGTGAGTGGTCCAAACCAATTTTGCGTGGGGTCGTCATGAACCAGAGGCCAATTTACAGCAGCTAGCAATAACAGCAAAACTTTTAAATGCCTCTGAAAATTATAGAGAGATGATTTAAACTAATTACCAAGAACACGGCCATGAGAGTCTGGAGACTGGGATAACAGCTCTGGGTCCACGTGATTAGCCCTTCATTGCACATTATTTAATCTCTGGGTATTAGAATCTTAATCTTAGAATTGGGATGACAACATCCAACCTAGATATCTCACATCTTTATTATGAGAGGAAAATACGACACAGATGAAAACATTTTAAAGTGGCAAGTTAAAAACAAAGAAATAATCATACTGTACACCTGGTTACAATTGTACAGACTATATATATACACCCACACACATATCGATTGGCAAAGACTGGAAGGGAATGTGGAGTGATATAAAGAGTGAAATTCACATTTTTTGGTTTCTTTTTCTGTAAAAATTTCTAAGTCTACACTAAAAATATTGCTAGGTACCATGTAAGTACAGCAATGAATACACCAGGCTCCTTTTCCTGCAGTTTATTCTTTTTTTGTGTGTGTTTTCTAAATTGAGTCTTTCCTGTTTTAGAGATGAAAACAATAAAGAAAATTACCCTGACGCCGGGGCTCTCCTAGAGGAGCACCCGTCGCCCTCCCAGGAGCCCCAGCAGCATGCCGAGCGGACCTTGCCGGTGGACGGCGTGTTGCGACCCAGCATGGGCAACTTCAAGTCCCGGAAGCCCAAGTCCATCTTCAGGGCAGACAACGGGAGGAGCCATGCAGAAAATCAGGTAGTGGGCTCTGCTTTTCAGGCCTTTGCCAAAATGGGCGCTTCTCAGGTGGGAGCACGATCCTGGAAGATGGTCTGAGTGTGTTATTTTGCAGGAGGTGATTAGGTGACTTGTCATTGAGTGCATGAGTGCCAGAGACTTGTGGATGGTCTTATTGATTAATGGTTGGGTTCTCTGGGCAGGCTAATAATTTAACTTCCTTATCAATTGATGGAGTTCCTGGGAAGTGCAAATGGTTAACAGTGGCATTACTAGGGTTACCTCGTGCGATAATTCATGGTGTCATTCCCCCACCCCATGGACCTTCTCACGAACCGTACAGAATCTTTAGTAATGTTTATTATCATCTTTAATCATAGAAACGTGTGATAAATGTGGTTGTAAATAGCTTAAGTGCAGTATTTCTTAGATTTTATGAATACTAACATTGTTTTATAAAATCTTTCTACAATGAATCAAATATTAGTTACAACATTATCAGAAACTGAGTGGAAGCCTTTTTTGACTTTTCGTCTTTTCCTTTAATTACTACTTCCTTCTCAAAAAAGTTATTAATATAGGTTCACAAATATTACTGCAATATTATAGTTAAAACACCAGAAAATGTAATAAAATCAATGACTATAAAAACACTAGCAGCAACAAAAACAACAGTGCATGCTTGTAGCGTGTGCAGATGAACCCAGGTGATTGAAAGCGTTATTGTAATTGTGTAAAAATGACTGCTCAGTTTAGAGCACATTAGAAGGTTCAAAAAGTAAATCAGCACAGAATTTGAGCCTTGTAAGTATATTGATACATGTAAGCTGGGCTGATGGGAAATGTTTTTGTTGTTATAACTAACTACAGGGATTTTTTTGCTGAAATGCTATACAAAAATTCTGTAGAAAATCATTTTGATGTCACCTCCTCTGACAGTGTCACCTGGTGTGGTCCATACTCCCTGTACCCCGGTGATGGCATTGATGGTTAACCTCCTCCACAGCTGAAGGGTTGGAGGTTTCAGTTAATCTGGAGGCACTTAGGAAGAAAGGCCTGGCAATCTGTTTCTGTACAGTCAGCCCCTGAAAATGCTGTGGAGCACAGTTCTCCTCTGACACACAGGGGCTTGCCAGGAGTTGCAGCTGAGTTGCTGGAAGGCAACTGTTTTTTTTTTTTTTTTTTTTAATTAATATTCTTCAATACTGGATTTGACATTGATTTAGAGGAACAATTATGTTCTTTGTGGGCAAGGGTGGAGGGGGAACTCTCCTAACTCTTTGCTTATCCAGGATGACATAGCTCTGGACTCAAATTGGGGATTCTACTCAGTAAAGCAGATTTCCCAGATTTCCCTGCAGTCCTCCTCAGGCTGCAGGCTAGCAGCCTTGAATAAACACTCAAATGTGTATGTCTGTGCTTGTATGTGCTGCGAACCTGGTTCTCTGAGGTCAGTATATATTTAAATGAATAAATGAAGCACCTTTTCAATTAAATTCTGATAATAAATTTACTAGTGTGTGTGTGTGTGTATGTGTGTGTGTGTGTGTATATTTATTTATTTTTTCTACTTGTATAGAGATATAGCAAAGGAAGTAATTTTTTTAATCTTAAGAAGAAAACCCTTAAGTAATTTGTGATGCTTTTAAAAGAGATTATGAGTATAATCTACTTTAATCTTACTAGGGGGTTAACGTTGCCAACCTGAGATTATACTGGTAATGTACCTAACACAGTTTTTGGGGCATAGACGCTCCACAAATGTTAACTTTACTTTTGTGTTAACATTTAAATGTTAACCTTAAAAATAATGTGTGAGTCTTTAAGAATAATAGATAATTACATAATGACTTTAATCAGTGCCATTTAGCAAATGAGCACCAGGCGATCTTCTTTTAGAACAGTCTTGGCTAGGCAATCTATTGGACCTTTTAATTTTAATATGGGCTTTGTGCATTTTATCTCCCTCCTTCCTTGGCCTCATGACCTCTTTATTAGTCATTTAGTTTTGCAGTAAGATGAAAATGCCCTCTGCATTTGTGAAGGTGTGTTGTCATTATCTTAAACTGAGTATAACTTTCCCTGCAGACAGATGAGTGTGAAATGCCATTTGAGTTAGATTAAGCCCGGACCCTGCAGGTTACTGACTGCACCCCAGCCCTTGTGTGATTAGGAGTGTAGTGCAGAGTCCAAAAGGGCTGCCTCAAAGTCTGAGTGGTCCCAGGGAGCAAATCCCAGGGAGCAAATAACCTTGAATCTCCCTGCCAGGGGTCACCTGTGACATTGTGGACTTCAAGGTGACCAATCTCTCCTCTAAATACCCTCTTTTTTGTCATTCTGTAGTCTCACAGAAGTTACACAGTATTCACTTGTAATAAGTTGCTAATGTGGCATGTAATTCCCGAGGAGAAATAAATGCAAATATAGTCTCTGCTGATACATAGCATTGCAATCCTAGGGTGCAGGTAAAATCTCCAGTTTACTCATGACATCTCTATTGTCCATCAACATCATCTGTCTACATTTGCCTAACTAGATTTTTTCCCTTATCAATGACTGAGAGAGCTTTGATAATATTTGGGGTCTTCCATATTTTGGGTAAAATTGAAAAATATTTCACATAATTAATATTAATAAAATCTGCTAGCACTTATTTAAGCATTTACTGTGTTCCAGGCATATGCTGTGTTTAACTGCAATTCCATGAAGCGAGTATTATCTTTTTGTACAGATAGAAAAACTAAAATCAGGCAGAACTTGATTTAGGTTATACCAACAAACAGTATTTGAGAGAACTCAAGAGAAATGTCTGGTATTCTTCATCAAAGCAGTGTTTCTAAAGATCTTGTAACTATGAGCCTAAAGATTTATCTCTCTCCTTTTACTGCTCACATCTTAATTTTTACATAAAACCTGAGATTTCTTTCCCTTTTTTTGCCTTTGATGATAATCTTGTGTTGCTAAGCAAGAATTATTTAATCAGAAAGGACTATGTTGGAAAGGATTTTAAAAATGGTACTTTTTCCCCCTGTCTGCCCTGAGCCTGTGGCATTGGTAATTAAAATCTAGACTAATGCTCGCTGGGTGACTGTTAGGTCTACTAAAATGTAATTTCCTTGAGGTCACTGATTCAGTCTATGTTGTTTTTTGTTTTATTTCCAGCACCCAGTAGTTACTCAGTATTATTTGTTGAGTGACTCAAAACTGTTAAGAAGTATGTGTGTGTGTATAAACAAAAAAACAAACTCACTGCCATCTACTCGGTTCCACTCATAGCAACCCCCCATTGGGTTTCCAAGGCTATAAATCTTTATAGGAACAGACTGCCTCATCTTTCTCCCATGGAGCAGCTGGTAGATTGAACCACCA
>NW_006921603.1:5198107-5223864 GCF_000298275.1 Orycteropus afer afer | reverse complement strand
TATAGATGAGATAAAGTTTGTAGAAAACATAAGGGTATGAAATGTTCCCAATTGGTTTACTGCTACCAAGGTAGCAAAGACAAAACCTGGTGGAAGTTTTTTTTAATGGTCAAATTCACAGCAAATCAGAAACTACATTCTAAAAGCCTTGGTAATGACCATAAAAGATATATTTATATAGTAGTAGATTGGGCAAAAAAAAAAAAAAAAGAAAGTAATACGAAACAAATTGCCTTCACTGTGAAGAAAAAAATCAAATAAATTTCTTCTGAATGCTTAAAAAAAAAAGAAGATACAATTTACTCTCATACCCACCAAACCCACCAGCCGCTCCTGGGAAGGAAGATTGGGCAATCTATTTCTGTAGACATACTGCTTGGAAACCCAAGAAGGGGTTGCTATGAGTAGGGTCCGACTCGACGACAGTGAGTAGTACCTATATAAAATGAAAACATGTCAACTATTTTATTTAACTCATTAATTAATGAGGGAACCAGTAAGATATTACAATAAGCTCAAAAGAGAATGCAAAGTAACACACATTTACGGTCCAGTAGGGAATGCTGAAATGAATTTAGAGATGGATGCAAGATTAGTAAATATCTGTAGGGCAGTAGTCAATTACATTCTACTGGACACCATTTGCCTTTCTGTATACAGGAATTATTTACCTGTATAATTATATATTTATTTTGCCATCTATTTCTGTAAGTTATCTTCTTTCTCTAGAGAGCTACAAAATAGCTTAGTTGCAGTCATATTTTTTTAAACAAAGATGAGTGAACTAGCCAAGATTCCACTAAATTTCAAAGTCCTTTACAATTTTTTTTGTAACCCCCCCAACCATCTTCCTTGAGATCATAGTAATCTCAAATAATGATTTTTATTGATCACAAACTAAAGTTGGACTCATTAGATTTGAACTGATTATTTACATAGGAGCAGCAGAGTATTGATTGACTATGTAAATAAAAAAAAAAACATTGCCCAAAAGACCCATTGCCATTGAGTTGATTCTGATGCATAGAGACCCTATAGGACAGAGTAGAACTGTCCCATAGGGTTTCCAAGACTATAAATCTTTACAGAAGCAGATGCCTCATCTTTTTCTTGCAGAGCAGCTGCTGGATTCAAACCACTGACCTTTTGGTTAACAGCTGGATTGCTTTCACCACTGCCCCACCAGACCTCCTTAATTTACTATATAAGCCTTCTTAATTGTGCTTGGCAAAATCTAGAGCCCTACAGTATTGAATAATTACAAAATAAACTTCTCTCTGTAAATTTTCTTAAGGAATCTTAGACTGGACTTTTAATGCCTCGATCATTTGCTGGGAAACCAAGTCTAAGAAACCCTCTCTATCAAATTTTACCACAGTACCCATGTATGTGGGTGAATTCCTCTCTTCTAACTCATCACAAACACAAACAGAAAACCTTTATTGCTATCAATTCCAACTTGTAGTGACTGTATAGACAGAGTAGGGTTTCCTAGGTTGTCTTCTTTACAGAAACAGACTTCTACAGCTTTGTCCCGTGAAGCAGCTGGTGAGCTCCTTCTCTCTCTTTTCAAAGTCTCCCAAATGACCTTAGGTTCCTGGCCTACCCTGAAGTGACCGTTGTTACTGTCTCTAGGTCCAAATCACAGAATAAAGGGTGAAGAGTGGTTTAGCTGACATTTCATGCTAACATACATTATTTGTGCTTTCTTTAAAAGAACATAAATGAAAATCTCAGAAGTAATTTGCTGCTAATATATACATATATTACATAAAAGGTGTAGTCTGGTTTTGTTAAAACCCTTGTTTACGTTTCTAAAGTGAATGTTTTTTCAACTTGCTTTCAGAAAAATGTTAATTTAAAAAAAAAAAAAAAAGCCAAGTTGCTGAGCAGTTTTCCTAGGAAGGCTTTGTAGACATTAGTTCCTCAGAAGTGGCCTGTTCTGCCTCATTCCCTGAGCATCCTCTCAGATGTGACATTCTAGCTAAGGGTTTGGTTGCATAATTTGTTTTTCCAGTTATAGCGTGGTTTTAAAAAAAAAATTCAGATTACTGTTGAATGTGTACAAATAATTATATTGCCATGAAAAAAAACAAGAACATCTTGTACTAGTTTCTGAGCTCTAGGGGTCAGTGAGACTCTGATATAATTTAGGAATATTTCATTTCACTTTACATAAGCAGAGTCTACTAAATTGTTACGGATTATAATTAGTTGGAGTATAAAAAGAAAAGACTATCTTATCTACCCAAAAAATAGAACATTAAAACAAAGAAATTCCAAACAAATCACCACAGTACAATTTTTCTTACCAATCCGTTCAATTCTACATAATTAATCATTGCTATGCTTGATCTTGAAAGAGCTCTGGTGGTGCAGTGGGTAAGGCATTTGGCTGCTAACCAGAAAGTTGGCAGTTCAAACCCATCAGCTTTTCTGTGGGAGGAAGATGAGGCAATCTACTCTCATAAGGATTTATAGCCTTGAAAACCCTACAGGGTTCATTATGAGTTGAAATTGACTCGATGGCAGTGGCTTTGGATTTGGGTATGCTTGATCTTGAGTTAGTAGTGTCATGAATTTTTCTGCTTCCTGAGTACAGTTCTGTAGACTTTGACTCAACACACAAAAGGGTCTGAAATTTGTCTAAACAGTGCCCAGGCGTCTATTCTTTGAAGTTTCAGTAGTTTGAAGTCTGATATCATCCTTTACCATGGGGGTCCTGAGACTATTCTTTGTTGAAGACACAAAGTTGGGCCTGCCACTGACAGCAGAACCTTCAGGCAAGGATCCAAATAAAACAAAACTGTCTGTAGATGACAGAAATGGAAATGGCTGTGGTTAATTAATTACTGATAATTTTCAAATGTGAAAAGTCTGATGAGAGTTCATAATAATAATACATAATGTGACACGAAAAACAAGATAATAAAACCATTCCAAAAAATTTAGACCATGTCTAGAAGAATAAAAGTAAGCATGTTTCCAAAGAGGTCAGAGAATGTTACTTTTGATTTTATAAAATTTTTATTGTTATTTGTCATTGAGTTGATTTCACCTTATGGTAATAGAGTGGAACTGCTCCATAGGGGATGTAATCTTAATGGTAGCAGATTGCCTGGTCTTTTCTCCACAGTAGCACTAGGTGAATTCAAACCAACAATCTTTAGGTTCACATTTTGAATGCAAACCATTTGTTCCATATAGTAAATAGATGAATATAATTTTTAAAGAGGAAAAAATCTTGAGGTATAGCTTAATAGTCCTAAGATACATTATACATATATTTATATAGATAAAGCATGTATATCATATATCAAGAATATACCAAGAATATAAAGTAAAAAGATTCATTAAGAAATATTGAATAGGTCTTTGACATCTGTATTTTTATTAAACACTATAGGGAGGTCTGATATACATCCCCTATTGAAACCACTGACCTGGAGGAAGCTAGATTTAAAATGAAGGAAGTAAGGCTCTGGTCAAGCCTTACTTTAAATAATTTACAAAATTATCATTGATAATACTATTGTTGTTTTGTGCCGTTGAGTTGGCCCTGACTCATAGCGACCCCTCCTTGGGTTGCTGAGGCAGTATCACTACGGAAGTAGATTGCCCCATCTTCCTTCCCAGGAGTGGCTGTGATAATACTATAGTGTTGTTTAATATTAGGCAATGCTCCACTGGGACTGGGACAAATATAGAAGTTGATAGACATTTCAGTAAGAGTTTTAATCACAGGGTCAGTGTCACTTTAGCTAGGTTTACCATGCAGTGTAGTAGAAAGAGTGGTTCTATTTGCAAAGCTGGATTTGGGGAATTTGAGTTTACAACCTAGCTACAAAAACTGCTGGGATCTTCCTGTCATCATCAAGACACAGAGTTTTAAATGATTTGCTATGAGATCATCATTCCCCTAAAGCACCTGTAGAGAACTTCTGGGCACAACCTGTATGAACTTAACAAACAACCCTGTTTGAAACTGAAACATTGTGGAGATTTAGCTATTGCCATCATTGTCAGTCAGATTCTAACAAGTAGGGTAAAGGGGGCGGGAAGGTGGAGAAAGGAGAAGGAGTCAGATGGTAACTGTTGAAAGTTTTGGCTTAATTCCCCACCTTTGTTACCTTCTGAACAACCTCAAAGTCAGAATCAACAGGTCTACTCCTTGAGGTTCAGATTCATATCTTGCTTTTAGCAGTTTTTCTTTAATCTTGGTTGTGGCTACTTCTAAGAAAAGGAACCATGGACAGAATAGCAGAATCTCAGGTTAGATGTGGCTGTATCAATGGCTGATTCCTTTTGCACCCACTTTGAATGATTTAAAAGGAGAGGCTGTAGGTATATTTATTGATCTAACAGAAGACCAGGGCCAAGAAGGCAATGCAAGAATGTCCTTGAAGTTAAAGATACTTGAAGTAAGGAGAATATTTATTTGGACCCAGATCAGTTGCAGTTTTCCTTTCTGCTTGTTTATCCCTGTCTTCCTCAGGGCTTTGTGAAAGAATAGCTTGGATAAGAACCGATTTAATGGCCAGTCTCCAGAAAGGCCACATTTTAGTAACATTAATAATAGAGCTCCTTGCTAGATGGAATTTGAAGTTAAAACAAGGTGTGTGAATCTATGCTGATCTTTACTCCTGGTCAAAGTAGAATCCAGTAACTGTTTGCCATTGTATGGAATGTTTTATTACATAGCAAACCTTCTGTCCTAGGTAGGAGAACTGATTCAAAACATGGGTTACAAGTAATATTTTGTGAAAAAAGTAAAAGTGATCCTGTATTGATCACCATGTAAGTTATCTTATTAATACATGACACCTTGATTTGGAAAGATTAAACTTGACTAACAGAGCCACCTTCGTGTGTTGAACCTTGTAACAGTCCAGAGGATGTTTAGTTTTAGCTTTGGTAAATCCTGTCTCATCATCTCCACTGCCTGCTATCTGGCACCACTATGCACCCCCTGTCTGTCTTCCTCTCTGGTAGCTATTTTAGCAGAAGACAAAAAGTAGGAGGTGATAAAGAGGGCTTTTCTGCAGTGAGCTGTATACTGTGATTGCACTGCTAATCCACTTCCTTCGGGAGACCAGCTGTTTGGTCTGATGTGTATCAGCATCAGATTTCTTCCACTTGGCTCCAGTAGATGTGTTAAGAGGCTAAAAAGAGATCCAGGTCTGATTGTGAAATTTGTGTTTTTATCTTTCCACAGAAATGAAAAACCCTAAACACTTCCAGACAAGATAACCTATGAAGCATTTACTGTATTTCTGTTTTAAAAGAATATATTCTGTATTCTTACTGCTTTGGACTCTGAGTCAAAAGATGATAGTTATCTGAGTCTTTTTTTTTCCCCCACAGAAGAACTAAGATTCTCTTTCCAATTATGAATCTGTATTATGTACATTTTTTAGTAATATGTTACTGAACCAATGAGCGACTCCCAACGACTTTGAGATTGAATGCCCTGGAAAACAAAAATGAGCCTCAAATAGATTTTCATTTGCTTTTTGGTGAGAGGAAGACTTGTAACTGCTGAATACGCCTTTGAGGACTTGCTTTTTGTAGGGTGTCAAGAATATGAATTCACTGTGAATGTAATAAGTGGTCTTTGTTAGATAATTGTTTTAACACATCATTTTGTGTTTTATTGCTCATACATGGTTTTGCAACTCTAGTGTAGACATTGTACTTTTCATTTTGGTTTAGGTGTGCATTTTTAGAAGATCTGTTACTGGTTGGCAGAGAATGTTTGCCCTCTGAGTTTGTTTTCTGAGTTCTCCTTTGCTCCTGCAAGAGTAAAATGGCTGAGATTCAGAAGAATGGGGCTCTGGGAAATATAGTGCTCTTGAAAGTGAGGCCACATGAGTAAGTGTTTGGGATCACTCATTTCTCATGACAAATCAGACTCAGATTCTCTCAGTTCAAATCCAACTTGCTCTTAAATGATTAAACTGATGAAGAAGCATACTTTTAGAAGGAAACTTGGAATATCTGTAAAATAATTTTATCACTTTTTTGAAATGTACCAATATTCAGCTTAAATACTGACGTGAAGTAATCTTAAAATTAAGTGATGTACCACATTTCTTGGGCATTAAACCTTACAAAGTTAAAAAAGAAAAAAAAAAATGGCACTCCAGTGCAATGGAGTTAACATTCAGAACAATATAACTGGTTTGAGACTTTTAAGTTTACAAGCAATGGGAAATTTGAAAATTTGGCATTGTTGTGCTTGGAGCTACGTTATCTAATTGATATTCTGCCTAGAAGTTACAGAAGAATTCTTTGAAACAATGAACAGCTGGTGTTGGTTCAGTTGAATGGCAAGGATTGTGTTGTCCTTGTTGTTTGGTGATGTTGAGTCAGTTCCAACTCATATCAACTGTATGTACAATAGAACAAAACAATACCCTGTCCTGCACTATCCTTACAGTTGTTGTTATGTTTGAACCCATTATTGTAGCCACTGTGTCAATCCATCTCACTGAGGCTCTTCCTTTTTGGCTGACCCTCTACTTTATCAAGCATGATGCCCTTCTCCAGGAACTGGTCCCTCCAGATAACATGCCCAAAGTTTGTGAGATGAAGTTTTGCTATAGTTGCCTTTAAGGAACATTCTGGCTGTACTTCTTTCAAGACAGATTTGCTCTTTCTTCTGGGCAGTCCATGATGTATTCAGTATTCATTACCAACACCATAATTCAAAGACATCAATTCTTCAGTCTTCTTTATTCGTTGTCCAGCTTTCACGTACATATGAGGCTATTGAGTCAGGTATACCTTGTTGTTGTTGTTGTTGTTTGCCGTCGAGTCAGCCCCAACTCATAGCGACCCCTCCTTGGGTTTCCGAGGCAGTATCGCTACGGAAGTAGGATTGCCCAACCTTCCTTCCGAGGAGTGGCTGGTGGGTTTGAACCGCCAGCCTTCTGGTGAGCAGTCAAGTGCTTTAGGCACTATGCTACCAGAGCTCCCTTAGTAACATCAAATTGACATCTTTGCTTTTTAACTCTTTAAAGACCTTTAAAGAGGTCTTTTGCAGCAGACCTGCCCAATGTGATACATTGTTTGATTTCTTGACTGTTGCTTCCATGCGCATTGATTGTGGATCGAAGTAAAATGAACTTGACAATGTCAATATTTTCTCTGTTTATCATGATGTTGCTTATTGGTGCAGTTGTGAGGATTTTTGTTTCCTGTATGCAAGAGTTGATCTCTCGATTTACATGCCAACTGGATAGTTTACCAGAGATGCTGATAGTTTCCATACAGAGTGACTGTTATGCATCTTTTTCAAAGATAAATAAGTTCTTATTTAAAGAATTTCTGATTTTCCTTACATGGCCCCAAAGATGGTTTCTAACATTATGTAACCATATAAATTCAGTTCATAGTCAAGACCTACTCACATGTGAAAAAAAAAAAAAAAAAATAGCGAAATATTTCCTGGACACCTTTGTGTCTATTGGCACTTGTTATCCTTCATTAAAGAACTCTGGTGGTATACTGATTAAAGCATTCGGCTGCTAACCAGAAGGTTGGCAGTTTTGACCCACCAGCTGCTATGTGGGAGAAAGATGAGGCAGTCAGCTTCTGTAGAGATTTGCAGCCTTGGAAACCCTCTGGGGGGAGTTCTGCTCTGTCTTATAGGGCTGCTGAGTCGTAATCGACTCAGTGGCAGTGGTTTTTTTTTTTTTTTTTGCCCATCCTTGGTTCCAAGGCTTGTTGCCTATACTATGCGAAAATGTCCAATAATAAGTAAATCTCAGAGATAAGTGATTGAGTAATGGTATAGTGAGGTGGTGAAAATCGTGATCTCTAGGTCCAGATGGATGTGGGTACAGATTCCTTCTCAGCCACTTATTTTCTGTTTGACTTTAAGTATGCACTTACCAGTTGTTCAAGTGTCAGTCTTGTCTGTAAAGGGGAGACGATAATTGTATGTACTTCAAGAGGTTATTGAGAATTAATAATGATAATAGGAGCTCTGGTGGCATAGTACCTGAGGCATTTGACTGCTAACCAGAAGGCTGGAGGTTCAAACCCACCAGCCACTCCTCTAAAGGAACACCAGGCAATCTACTTCTGTAGAGATACTGCCTTGGAAACCCAAGGAGGAGTTGCTATAAGTCAGATTAAATTTGACAGCAGTGAGTTTGATTTTTTTTTTTTTTCTGAATAATATATAATGATTAATAATGATAGTAAGTTCTAGTGGGCTAAAGGTAGTTTATAAAATGTCTTATAGACTCATTTGACTGAATATACACTAATCCTCATTAATTACATGTCTCCTTAATCAGGCTAGGTAGGGTTTACTGCAATAACAAATAACCCAAAACCTTAATGTTTGAACCAACAAAAGGACACTTCAAACACTTGCTACATAGCCATCATTGGTAACCAACAGGTGTCTGTTCATTGTTTGGTTAAGGACACAGACTAATAGAGCATTTGCCATCTTGAACGTTGCTCATTTCTAAGTCAGAGAGAAAAGAGAGCTCTGGAGAGTCCCTGGTAGTGTAGTGCCTAAGGCATTTGACTGCTAATCAGAAGGCTGGCGGTTCAAACCCACCAGCCACTCCTCTGAAGGAAGACTGGGCAATCTACTTCTGTAGAGATACCACCTCGGAAAGGCAAGAAGGGAGCACTGTGAGTCAGAACGCAGTCATTGGCAGTGTTTCTTTCTTTCTTTCTTTCTTTTTTTGAGAGTCCCAAACCAGCAATTAGAAACTCTAGGCCTGAAGTCAGACACAGTATTTCTGTGGCTAGAGTTAGTAAGGTACAACCCCTCCACCCCTTTTATGGGTTGAATTGTGCTCCGCTTCCCCCCTCACCAAAAGTATGTATTGGAATCCTAATCCCTATTCCTATAGGTGCAATCCTGATTGGACATAGAGTTTTCCTTATTATATTAGTGAGACCATTAAGCAAAGTGTGTCCTAAACTGATCACTTCTGAGCTATCAAAGGAGAACATTAGATGCAGAGGTAGACATGTACTGGGGAAGGCAGATGCCATGTGGGGATCACTAAGAACCAAGGAATGCCCTGGGCTATAGAAAAGGAAGGGATCACCACAGCTGAGACCCTGACTTGGACTTTCAACCTCCAGAACTGTAAGAAAATAAATTTGTCTTCTTTAAAGCCACCTACTTGTTGTAGGAACCATTCCTTGAGAAAGGATATCATGCTTGGTAAAGTGGAGGGTCGGCGAAAAAGAGCAAGGCCCTCAACAAGATGGACTGACACAGTGACTGCAGCAACGGGCTGAAGTATAGTAGGGACTGTGAGGATGGTGCATGACTGGGCAGCGTTTTGTTCTGTTGCACGTAGGGTTGCTATAAGTGAGAGCCAGCTCGACAGCACCTAACAACAACAACTTGTATTTGTGTAACAGCAGCACTAAGACATCCCTTATCCCATAACACACCAATATCAGCTGCTGTTGAGTCGATTCTGACTCATGGTGACCCCATGTGTATTAGAGTAGAACAGTGCTCCTTAAAGTTTTTAATGGCTGGTTTTTCAGAAGTAGCCTGGCCTTTCTTCCAAGGCTTCCCTGAGTACCCTTGAATCTCCAACCTTTTGATTGATAGCCAAGTACATTAACCATTTGCACCATCCAATGACTCCATTCCATAACACAAGAGACCTAAGGCAGAAGAACAGAATACTGGTGAACAGTGTTAGTGACTTCCACATCTTACTCAAAATAGCAGATAATCTGAAGCAGAATGAAGTTAATTGGTCTTTTTCTCTTCTAGACCATCATAATAATGAAGTATTAGTGTTATTAATGTGAAAAATAGGATAAGAAAAGGAACATTAATTTGGTTAATTAAGTATCACCAAAGGATATACATGCCATTACTTTAATGTTGGAACAGGAATTAGAGTTTTGTACAAGCATTCCTTCAGCTGAACATCTGCTTTATTATTATGGGGACAAAAGAAGTAGGTCTAGGTATTGATTTCTTCTCTATTGCCAAATGAAACTCCAGAGCTCATTACTTTTACTTAGGAATAATTGTGCTCTTTCTCTTGCCAGAGGATTGTAGTAACTCTGGTTTATGCCTGCCTAATCAGCAGTGCTGTGATTAGGAGGCATTTTAAATATTTGATCTGAAAATACTTCCTATAGGAAGTTAGATTTGACCATGTGGATATCGTCAGATGTGGGAGCTGGGTTTCTGCATACACACAGATATGCAAATTTATATCTTCATGTGCTTGGTGTTATTTATCCAAGAGCAGGGTGTTCTTTAGGCAAAGAAAACAGCTTAACAAGGACTTAGACAGTGTGTTTTGGAGCTTGGAAGCAAAGCTGCTTGGGAAGCCTGGGTAGCAGAAACATAATGAATTGACATTTTGGTTAACGAAGAATCTTCAATCTAAACTTGATCAAACATGGTTAAATATCATTCTGGGGCTGGGACAGAACATATCAGCCCCAAGCCTATTATTCAGGGCTCTAAACTTTGTGAGAAACGTAGCTGCCAGATAAAGTACAGGAAGCCTAATTGATTTTCTTTTAACAAAAGATGATTTGTTGTTATAAATGTGCCCAAATATTGCATGGGACGCACTTCTACGGAAAATGCATTTATTGTTTATCAGAAGTTTACATTTAGCTGGACATCCTGTATTTCTATTTGCTAAATCTAGCAAACTTATAAAAAATGAGCGACGTGAACCAAACTCAACCAAACTCAACTTATCCTCCCAAGACAGAAGTAACGAGTTAACACCCATATAGCCTGAGAATGGCTGGAATTTTAAAATTTTATTTATTTACTTATTTTCGTCTAGTTGGAGCCTTCTAAGGAAGTTACGGAGGGCATACGAAGGGAAGTCAGCAGCCTATCTAGTTCTAGAAGGCTCAGTAAAGTATTTATTTTATCCATCTAGTGTTCAAACAGCATGAAACATCCTGGGAAAAGCTGCCCAGTGACTTGGGATGATATAGACTTGAAAATTGGACAAAAACACTCAAAAAGTTTGAGAATCCTTGCCCTCAAAATCTGCAGCCCACTTATCCCACTGAACCCTGCTTGCCAAAAACAGGGCTGTTATTAAGTCGATAAGAAGGCTGACCTTCACAAACCCGCTTCTGTGTTAAAATTAATTATCAAAAGCAACACAGCTCTTGCCAGAAACAGAACAATAACGCCATGTTTTGAGCATTCATCTTCCAGGAGATAAGCAGCTAGCCGGAGGATTGCAGCTTTGAAAACTGCGGCTCCAGACTGAGGCGAGTGTTGCACAAAGGATGATTTTACTGTTTTAAGCATTATTTTATTATATAGTTACCTCCAGGCACAAGCAACTGATGGTCTTTGAGTCACAATGGAACTTTGCCTTTCACTCAACAAAGCTTGACTTGGTTTTGTGATGAATCTTTCATAGCTGAGTTCTCTGTAGCTTTAACACTGCTTAACAAGTTGTGGCCACAGTTAGGGGATTTCTTGAGGAATAAAGATGTTCAGTGCTGCTTCCCTTGTTCTTTAACACTCTGAGCTACAATATGGTGATTGGTTGGCCTGGTAACATTGCCTTGTGCCAGGGAAATTTCCAGTGGGAAAGGTCATTCCTATGTGAAGCTTTTTAGGCTTTTCAGTTGCAACTAACATTAAATAACAGAAGGGACACTGTTGTGGTTTGTTGTTGTTAGTTGCTGTCAAGTCAACTCCTACTCATAGAGACTTTATGAATATATAGCAGAAGGAAATGTTGGCCAGAACTGCTCCATCTTTATGATCACTGGTGTGTTTGAGTCTATTGTTTTTGGCTATTGTGTCAGTACATCTCATTGGGGATGTCTCTCGTTTTCGCTAACCCTCTGTTCTACCAACTTTTCTCGCAATTGGTTTTTCCTGATGACTTGTCCAAAGTGAATGACCTGAAGTCTCACCATTCTCCCATCTAAGGAGCATTCTGGTGGTTTTCCTTTTAAGACAGATTCCTTTGTTCTTCTAGTAGTCGATGCATACATTATACTTTTTTTTTTTTTTTGGTAAACCTTGTAACCTGCTCATGCATTAGTTTCCTGTGCATGTTGTGTGCACTACATGTATCTGCATGTTATTTATGTGTATGGGGGGTTATATGAGAAAAATATGGTAGTTGATTTTTTTACTGAGATCACAGTTTGAATGTGTTCATTTTTCTTTTGTCTTCCTTTTCCATTGTTCAGTTTTCTCTCACATATGAGGGGATTGAAAAGACCATGGCTTGGCTCAGGTACACCAAGCTCTCTAAATCAGTTTGCCAGTGTAGGATGATGGTGGTGGTTTTGTAATGTAGTTTAACCCAGAAATCACTGGCTGTACTGAAGCTCTGATCCAAATCCAAACCAAGCCCATTGCCATTGAGTTGATTCCAACTCCTAGTAATCATTTAGGACAGAATATAACTGCCCTGTAGTGTTCCCAAGGAGCCCCAGTGGTGCAGAGGTTAAGCACTTGGCTGCAGACCCGAAGGTCTCTGGTTCAAACCCAGAAGGAAAGACCTGTTGATCTGCTCCTGTAAAGACTATAGCCTAGGAAACCCTATGGACAGTTCTACTCTATCCTATAGGGTTGCTATGAGTCGGAACTGACTCAACAGCAAACAACTTTGTAAGTTTCCAAGGCTGTAAAATCTTTACGGAAGCAAACTGCCACATCTTTCTCCCATGGAGTGCCTGAATGGGTCAAACTGCTCACCTCTGGTTAGCAGCCACGTGCTTAACCACTGTGCTATCAAGGCTCCTTTTGTAGATCCTTGGGAGAGCATTATTCTCCCACACCTCTTCTCTCTGTCAGCTTCTCTTTCACCGATGCTTACTGTCTTCTCAGCTGCATTGAAACTGACATTTGCTTTAGAAACACATAGAGCCTGGTCCTCCAAAGACTTGGATATCACTTTCTCTGAAAGACAAGAAGATGGAACAAAAGGCTGAATTCGTCTAGTTCTAAATATAAAACAGGAAATACTAATGATTTGAGGCTCTTTCTTTCTTTCCTTTTTTAATGGTTACAAAGACTTTGACAGCTGTGCTCTTTCTACCTGATGTGAAATATTAGGACAGAAATAGAGAAAAATAACTATTTAATTCCCAAATATCCTACCTCTTTCTTACGCTGAAAAACAAAATGAGGACTCCATGACTGGTTTTTAATGTGATGAACAGCCTGGAAAGAATAGGGTCTGGATTTTAGAAACGTCCCCAGGCAATGTGTGGGCAGGAAACTGAACTCTGCCAGATCTGATACAGCCCTGGAGTCTCTGGGGTTTGGTGGCAATTTGCGTGGCCCAGGCAGACAGACCAGCAAAAGGGAATTGGCTGCAGAAACCTGCTGTATGCAGAGATCGGGGTGGACTGGTGACAGGGACGAGGGGCAGTAGAGAGTGTGCACTGGAGAAGAGACAGAATTCTAATCTCTGGGCCATGAAGATGGAGTTCTGTTTCAGAAAATAATGCAAGGCTTTGCAGGCTGTATTTTCAAAAAAAGAACTTCTTTTTTTTTTTTTTCTGTTTTCAATCAGGAAATTCAGTAGCTGTAATAGTCCTGGAGAATGATTTGATTTTCTTGTGCTTGAAATTTTCATTAGTTGGTTAAAATGTCAGAAGTGACATAGCTAGACTTTATTACAGTGTGTTAATGCCATTCTTTTGAACACATTTTGTTGAATAAGGTACTTTTAAAATTGGTTTATTTTGGCTTCCTCTTAATTACTTGTGAGCTAATTGCTAAATGTGGTTTGCCTTTTAATGTTGTGTTCTTCAGAAGGAGGTTTTTCTACGGCAAACAAGACTAAAGAGTGTATCTTAAAAAATACTTACGTGCAAATAATTCTCCATCTCCTTATTTTGAAATGGATAAGTTTAATCAGCTGCCTTTCTTAGCTGTAGTGACATTGGGACCAAGCTTGTTTCAAACATAACCTTCCCTACTCACACTGACTCAGCCTTTTCTTTAACTTCTGAAACTGTTGATTTCACTAATAACCCCTTCCTGGGCAAAACCATCCATTTTGCTTGGTTTGCCAAATCTGATTAAATAATGAGGTGTTTTATCAGTGACACTGGCCTGAGTGTGCCCATCATTGGGCCTTGGTTTCCCCTTTTGTAAGCTGAAGGGTGTGGTGAGTTCGTTTCCCTCAAAGTGCATGTCTATTTGGAAGTTCAGAATGTGATCTTATTTGGAAATAGGGTCTTTGCAGATGTAATTGAGGCAGAAATTGAGATAATATCATACTGGATTAGGGTGAGCCCTAAATTCAGTGAGAGTGTCCTTGTAAGAGACAGAAAAGGACACACTAACAGAGAAGAAGGCCTTGTGAAGATTGGAGTTATGCTGCCACAAGCCAAAGAATGCCTGAGTCACCTGAAGCTGGAAGGAATAAGGCAAGATTCTCCTCTAGAGCCTTTGGAGGATTTTGTAGCTCTGCCGGCACTCGGATTTGGGCTTCTGGCCTCCACAACTATAAAAGCATAAATTATTATTGTTTTAATTCACTAAGTTTTAGAAATTTCTTATGGCAGCCCTGGAAAACAAAGACAAGGAAGTTCCTGAAGTTAGACCGTAAACTTCTCACTGCCCCAGGGGCAAGAGCCGATGAGAGGAGCCAGATGGGCTTCCAGTCCAGGAGGCTGTGGGACACTAAGCACCCTGGATCCTCTTACTACAGTGGGCTACAAAGTGAGGACTTGGGGACAAGAACAAAGCAGACACTCCAAGTGAAACTGCGGCGTGGCACTTGCAATAAGATGTGTTGCTGAGTTGCGCGAGCTGCTTGTTGACAGAAGGCAGAACTGGTCCCTAATCCTGGTGGAGCTGAGCTTTAACTCACGCCAAGGAGTGGGTGGTACAGACAGTTAAGGACTTGGCTACTAACCAAAAGATTTACAGTTCAAATAGACCCAGAGACAACTCTGGGGCTCTACTTCTGAAAAAATCAGCATTGAAAACCCTAGGGAGTGCAGTTCCACTTGGAAATATGTGTTGGGATTGACTTGATTTTTTTTTTTTTTTTTTTTTAAATGCGTGTGAGGCCTGGCACCGTGGTAGTTGTGGGCACAAAGAGAGATGAGATCTGGTGCTTCTATGTAAGGTGACCACATTATCATGGCAGGGGAGGACAACAGTAAAAGCAATCTGTAGAGCTACTATCTTGAGCTTGATAAAAGTGCTGCCTTTGTAGTCATGGTCATTCTCCTTGTTTTCAAATACCAGTAAGGCACCTGAAAAACCAAAACCAAACTCACTGCCATCGGGTGGCTTCTAACTCATAGTGATCCTATAAGGTTTCCAAGGTTGTAAATCTTTATGGAAACAGATTGCCTCATCTTTCTCCTGTGGAGTGGCTGGTGGGTTTGAACCACTGACCTTTTGGTTAGCAGCCAAATGCCTTAACCACTGTATCACCAGAGCTCCTTAGTAAGGGACCTAAGGTAAATGTTAAATGAGGACTAGTAATACTTACCCATAGGGTAGGTCCAAGGATTAAATGGGATAATCTTTGTAAAGCACTTACTGTAATACCTGGCACATAGTAAGATCTTAATAAATGTTAGAATGTTAGCTATAAGTACTGTTATTATATTCTAATTTATTAACATAACAGTGAGAATGAAACATTACTATCCTCTTAGAAGAACACTGATTGTTCTCTGCTCTTGTCATCAAGTAACCAACAAAACTTATTTTCCACCTGTTTAAAATGGATCAATAACAGCTCCCTTCAGTAATTGTGCTTCTGTAAGCTAGCCAATCAGTGTAGCAATCTTTCCTCCTTCCCCCAGTATACAATTGTTAAGTCAGCCAATCAGCAGTAGCTTAACTCTAGTGACCATGCTTCTGCAAGTCACCCAATAATAATCATTCTCACTCTGGCCACACATCTACAATTGAAACGGGTTGCTGTCAGATTGCATCCAACTCTCATTGACCCCATATGTGTCTAAGTAGAACTATTCACACAAGATGTGCTGTTTGGCCCGAACTGTGAAACTGGAGTTGTCTAAGTGGAGAAATTGCATGAGGAGGGAGGAGTTCTAAGCCAGTGGAAACACACCACGAGTGAAGACATGAGTGATAATGGCAGTTCAAGGGCTGCCACCTACTTTGTCATCCTTGGCCTATAGTTTGGAAAGGACAGGGTGATGGTAGCTAGACTGGAGCAATTTGTAGGGGCTGGATTGTAAAGCGCCTTGGATCTTGCCTAGGAAGTTTGACTGCTCTGGTTCTTCTCACATGTTCTTCTGAGGCCAAGCAGCAGAGAACACTGAACTTTTACCATCAGAGGGAGTTTCTTTGAAATCTCCCTCGAGGGCATATTTGCCATTCATTCTTTGGCTGCCCAGCATCTGAACTCTGTACTTACGCTTGGAGAATTTACCACAGGAGGGGAAAAAGGCAGAAGCTTTTTTTCCCACCATAACCAAAACCAACTGGACTAAGACCCAGTGTTGTTGTTATGTGCCATCAAGTCGGACCTGACTCATAGCGACCTCCTTGGGTTGCCGAGACAGTATCACTACGGAAGTAGATTGCCCCATCTTCCTTCTGAGGAGTGGCTGGTGGGTTGGTAGCATAGTGCCTAAGGCACTTGACTGCTAACCAGAAAGCTGGCGGTTACAAGACCCACTAAGTCTGACTTTTTAAGAAAATGCAAGTACTTCAGCGAGGACTTGGGCATAATCTGGTTTCTGCTTATTAGATTGTCCGCCCTAGAGGTTCGGCATCGAGAGCCTGTGGACCAGAGCAGTGGGACTGCAGGGGCTCTGGGAGTGACAGTGATTGCAGCAAGCAACACAATCCTGGGCTGTGTGCAGCAGTTGAAACGGTGATACCCCATCATCTAATGTGTATCTACATTGCACATTACTGTTGTTGATCTAAGCTGCTGTCGAGTCAACCACTGCTCATGGCAACTCCACACACACTGGAACAGGATGCTGCCTGGTCCTGTTCCATCTCCATGGTCTGTTGTTGATCAGACCATTGCAGTAGATCCATAGAGTTTTCATTGGCTGATTTGTGAAAGTAGATTGCTAGGCCTTTCTTCCTCGTGCATCTTAGTCTGGAAGCTTTGCTGAAACCTGTTGAGCATCACAGCAAAACCCAATCGACTGCTCAGATGAATGGAATCAAACTTGAATCTAGCACATGGGGAGTGACAATATTGCTGTTGAACCACCGGTGAATGCCTTATGCATGCTGCAGTCAAATCAATCCTAAAACATGCATATTCACAACAGTTTGATTATCTCTGAAATCAGGATGCTTTGTACAAACAGTGTTATGTCATAGTTTGGTAAGCAGCAGTGCTTCCTTTTTTCTCTAACAAATGAAAAGTGTTTCGTCTTAGAGCCAGTGACATCAGAGATGTAGAGTGCTCAGTGGTGGCAGAAATGTCTGTGTTGGATCAGTTCTTAGTACAACTCCAGATGTCCTTTTAGCCTCCTAGCCCCATGCCTGGTTCTTCAGTCCTTTGGATTATTATGGAAGCCTTCCAATAAATGCATTCTTTGCTTAAATTAGTTAAAATTTCTTTTGACTGTTTGAAACTAAGAATCTTAACAGGTACATCCATGTCATCTTAAAAAGTCTTTAGAATGCTGTAGTTTATTAATATATCAGTTTTAATGGAAAAACATTTTTTTTTCTCTCTATTGTAACCTAAAATCTCATATTCCAGGAAGCTGTGCCCTGGTAATAACTCCTCATTCAACAAATACTGATTCAGTGATTCTGTATGATGCTGTGGAGAATGAGTCTGAGGCAAGGGTGGCCCTTTGAGAGCTTTCATTCTAATATGTGTCTTGTGGGCTTGCTCCCCCTGACACAGTCCCTAGTGTACGCAGTTCCCATCCCCCAGGACTTGGCTTCAGGCTAAGAAGCACAGGGCAGGCAGTGGAAAGCTGGTAAGTACTTTAATTTAGGGAAATGACGGGACCTAATTCATTAGAATCACCCCTAATGGCTTTCTTTAGTTATTTTGAGCATCTTTCAAAGTGCGTACCTTATTCTAGTTGGTTAAATTCTATTTCCCTTCAGGGTTTCCTGTGTCATGAAGCTTTATGGAAATTAGTTGGGAACAGGGGGCTGTGGCCTTTGGGTTGGAGATGCTAGCTGTCTGTTGAACTCCAAGTGCTTTTGAGTTCAAATGTTCTGGGCGTTAAGCTCTTTCATCAGTCTAGATAATTGCTGGGTTTCCAAATTAAAGACTTCCTCAGAATGAGTAGTGGTGCAATTAGTATTGTAATCTAATGGATCCTTCTGAGGCTTTTCCTGGGTTCATATAAAAACTGTTGCTGTGGGTTACCTTTATTTAAAATATTGAGTTTAGTCCAGATGTATCATTTCATCGTGTTTTCTAAATGGGGACCCCTTTTGAAGAAAAACTACCTATTCTGCTCGTAATTGGAGAGTCTGATGAAAGACTTAGGGATAAACAGTCTAAAAACTGTTAATTAAGACTGTGCAGCCTTTGATAAGACAAAGGTTGGCCTCTGTTGAGTGGGTTCTGGCTTTGTATTAACATTGTAGATGGAGTCTTTTAAGAAGGCGCTAGTGTAAATGCTGTCAATGAGATGCACACCTATAAAAAGTTAAATGGCAAAAGTTGTCAGATAGATAATATTTACAATATCAATAAAAAGAGTAGCTGCTGAGGCTGCTTATGTGCAGCCAAACACCTCATGGGATTTGGTTCTTTGGTTTGGAGGTTTAGGGTCATGATTTCATGGAACATCCCAGTTAATTGGCCTAATGCCACATTTAGTGCTTCTGTTCTTCTTAGTTCTTTGAGTAGTGCCTGAGGTTTTAAAAGCTTGTAAGTGGCCAACCAGATTTCAACAATTGGTCTCTATTTCCCTGGAGCAACAGAGGAAGCAGGAGTGTCAGCAATAGAAGGAGGAAATAGGTGGTGTGGTTAATTGCCTCCATGAACAACTGCCCCCTTTGCCATGAGACCAGAAGAACTGGTCTGGTTACATTATTGAATGGCTACCATTATTGAATGTTTTGATCAAAGATTCTATAGCAGAATCTTGATGAGAATGGGGGAAATGCAGAACAGACGTTCACATTTTCTTGGACTCATTATTTTTGTCATTGTTGTTGAGAAGATATACACGACAGAACATTTCTGGAGCCATGGAGGCGGATGAACCCCTGAAACCATTGCCGTGAGATCATCTTTAAACCTTAAACCACAAATAGCTTCTGAAGTCTTCTTAAAACCAAACAACTAGTAAAGAATGTTTACCTTAAGTGTTGACTCTTTTAAGAAGTATCTATATGGGATCAAATTGACGACGACTTGAAAGATTAGATAGGAACCTTAGTGGGGAATTTAGGTGACAGTAGAGAAAAAAAGAAAAATGTTTTTCCATGAAAACTGATACATTAATAAACGACAGCATTCTAAATTAGTGGGGAATTTATGTTAATGGGGAAAGAACAATTTGGAAAAATCTGGTGAGAATGGTTGTACAACTGGAAGAATGTGGTCAATGTGTCTGAATTATACATGTAAAAATGTTGAATTGGGTATGTTCTGCTGTGTATATATTCTCTACAACAACAGCCACAAAAATAAATTAAAAATAGAAGGAGTTATTATTTTTGTACCTTTTTGGAAATACCCTCCTGCCATTTTCATATAGGTGATTTTTCATCTATACCATCAAGGATTTGGCATCTTTTAATTACTGTAAAATGGTCATAAAGCTATGATGCAAGTGAATGTTAGGCGTTCACAAGATACTGATATTTTCTATCATTTTTTCTCCTTAGGTTTCTTTGCTTTTTTTTAAATAATAATTTACTTTCTTAAAAAAATTTATTGTGATAAATATGTATAATATAATGTTAATGTATTTTTAATTTGAGAAAGCATAGTAAATAATATTACATTTTAACCTTTATTTATTTTAATCTCAGCAAAAGTGCTTTCTTTTTAAAAATAATATTCTGTTGTGTTTTCACTGAAAGTTTACACAGCAAATTAGGTTCCCATTTGACAATGTTTACACAAGTTGGTCAGTGACATTCCGTTACATTTTTTACAGTATGTCAACATTGTTATTAATTGTGTTCAGTTTGTTCCATTCCCGGTACTCTAGTTTCCCTGTCCCCCTTTTCAACTTTGCATTAGAATAATTCTTGACCTTTTGGTCTTATATAGGTGAGTTTTTAATGGAGCCCTTTACTCACAGGTAATATCCTTTATTTTGTTATCACCTGTTATTTCACTGAAAGGTGACCTTAGCGGATAATTTATGTTCAAGGTTAGAGTGTCTCAGGGTGTCTTAGAGGGTGTTCCAGTCAACTGGTCCAATAAGTCTGACTTTCTAAGAATTTGAGTTCTCTTCCATGTTTTTCTCCTATTCTATCAGGATCCATTTTTCATCATCCTGGTGAGAATGGTCAGCAATGGCAGCTGGGTACTCTAGCTCTCCTCATCTCAGGGAAGATAAAGCTGTGTACGAGGCTTGAATAGGTTTCTGTGAGAGTAAAATTCATCTGCAAATTTCTGGCTTCTGAGATAATATTATTTCTCTTCCCCTTTCCCCTGATTTCTACAACCTCCGTCAAAAGAAAATAACAATAACAACATTGCAGAGCCATATCTTTTAAGGATAGAAGAGAACCGATGTTTCCACAAAGTTTTTCAAAGAGGAGTGCAGAAATAACATAATTCTCTTTTGTATTAAATGATCCATATGTTTTTAGAACTGCTAGCCTTTCCTTAAAATTCTTAATAAATTTAATAATTCTTAATAAATTTCAACAGAATGGGAGACAGGCTCTTGTGTGTATGTACGAACTTATTTGGAATCCATTGTTGAGAGCTAAAACATGCCCATTTTTAATGCCATGTTTTTTTTTTTTTTCAGAATGTGGATGCAGTTCAATATTATATAAAAAAAACTAAAGTTGTCTTTTATCCAGAACTTATGAGAAAATAATCCTGGGTGGATTTTATAATGACTGTAATGTATGAAAAATTGTTAGGCACAATAAAAATGTAAACAGTGGAAGGACTTAGAACTCTGATCCTTTCCATATACTTAGATGCCTTCATTTAAGAAACATACTTGCTAAGTTATGCTAATGGATGGGAAAGCAGTTTGAGAAGTTTGCATACTGCAAATACAAGCTGCTGTTAGTATTTGGCAGTTTTGTATTTATTCAGTGAAACAGTTGCTCAAGGCCCTTCCCTAGGCCAGTCTTTCTTAGCCTCATTCCATTTACTGAAATGAACATGCAAGCAATGAGAGACTGGTTTTCAGGAAAAGTATTTTGTGGCTTTGAAATTCAACTGGTACAGTAAAACCTGTGAAAGCCAGGACATGTGTAAGGCAGAAACCTGTTTGAGAAGGAAAACTAAAAAAAATTTCCACTAAAACAAGCAATAGAAAATTGGTAAGACTGTACCCTGTGAAAGGCAGAAAATTTGCAAGACCTGGAAAACGAAGTCTCATTGAGTTCCAGTTCTCAAAGGTTTCATTTATTTTCATTAAATTAGTCTCAATATTTGGAGTTTTTATGTTGTGAAAGTTTGTGTAGGTGTATTTCAAGTTTCCCAAATCCACATACTACTGCTCCTTGGCACTGGTGCTTGGTGGACACATGATGACTGAACAGATGTTTTGTAAGGTACTGAAGCACTTTGAGAAAGCACCGTGCATGCTTATATTTTAGCTTGAGGGGCATAGGCCAAGTTCATACATTCTACAAACAACAACAACAACAAAAAAAAAACTCACTGCCATCAAGTTGGATCCTACTCATAGCAACCCCTCCTTGGGTTTCCGAGGCAGTATCTCTACGGAAGTAGTTTGCCCAATCTTCCTTCTGAGGAGTGGCTGGTGGGTTTGAACCACCAGCCTTCTGGTTAGCAGTCATATGCCTTAGGAACTACATATACTGCAAAATAAGGCTTTTCAGGATTCAGCACCACAGAGACTGAGTCCAGAAGGAGAGAGAAAGGATATTAATGTGGTCTCAAGTCATCAGAGAAGATAGGATTTGAGATGGGCCACCAAGGATTCCTGGGACAAAATAGAGGGAGTGGAGCAAGCATCACTAGAAGAGGAAAACTGCATTCAGAGAGTAAAGATGTGAGTTGAGAGGCAATCAGAAAATAGAAGGAACCCTCCAGAAGATATTTTACATCGTCTTAAACTCACTGCTATCCAGTTGATTCCAACTCATAGTGACCCACGTTGGGTTTTCATGGCAATAAATCTTTATGGAATCAGTCTGCCCCATTTTTCTTCCAAGAACAGCTGATCTTTTGGTTAGCAGCTAAATGCCTTAACCACTACACCACTACAGCTCCTTGTTTTGCATCTTATGGACCCCTTAAAGAAACATACAAATCCATTGCTGTTGAGTGTAGTCTAATTCATAGATAGCAACCTTGCGAGGACAGAGTAGAACTGCCCCGTGGGTTTTCAAGACTGTAAATCTTTATGGAAGCAGACTGCGACATATTTTTCCTTTGGAGCGGGCTCATGGGTATAAACAGCTGATCTCTGATTAGGAGCAGAGAGTTTTAACTACTGTACCACTATTATTGATTTGATAATCTATTAATATCATTAATAATCAGACCATTTACTCTTTTTTTTTTTCCTTTTTAAATGTTTATTGTGATTTGGGTGAAAGTTTACAGAGAAAATTCACTTTCCATACAGCAGCTCACATACACTTTGTCTTATGACATTGACTGCCATTTCCCACAATGCAACTGCTCCCCTCCCACTTCTTTCCCATAGTTACCTCTTCCCTGTGTCCTTCCCTCCCATTCATTCCTGCCCCCTGAGCTGTGTCCCTGTGCGTACACAGCCCTTCTATTCTTCTATGATTGATCTCTTTTCTAGGAGTGTGTCTACCCAATGGGAATGTTCAGGTCATATACCTGTCTTTTGTTTGGCTGGAAGCTATAGGAGTGGGTTCAGTTCCAGACCAGAAGGGCAGCTAGGGACCATAATCTCAGAGGTTCCACCAGGCTCTATCAGACCAGCAAACTTGGTCCTTTTTTTTTTTTTTTTTTACCACTTACTCTTGAGTCAGTTCCAACTCATGATAACCCTATGTATGTCAGAGTAGAACTGTGCTCCATAAGATTTTTAATAGCTGATTGTTTTGAAGTAGATTATCAAGCCTTTCTTGATGTTGCTGTGTACTGCCCAGTTGATTGTGACTTATAACAACCTTACAGAACAGAGTGGAATTTCCCCATAGGGTTTTCTAGGCTCAGAGATGGATTACCTTAATAAGCAAGGTAAGCACATGCTTAAGACATCAATAAAACAAGGACAAACCAAAGATTCATAGATGCCAAGCAGACAGGACACAAGGAAAAGCAAGAGCTGCAGTGGAAGGGAACTGGCAGGGAACTGAATGAAACTGATACCAGCTCCGGTGAGTAAGAATGTGCTGGCCAGAAATAAAGTTCACAAAGGATCACGAGGGTGTCTACATGCAGTGAGACCCCTACTACTTCACCACTTTCATTGACATCTGTCTCCTGTGGTTCCCTCCTATGTAATTAAAAGTCCTCATCCACATGGGTATACTGTTGGGAATATACTATTTCTTTCTAACAAACAAGAGGTGGGGGTGGGTCATCAAGTCTAACTTGATCTAAAATAAAATACAGTAATTTGTTATATTTCTTTTCTGATCCTTGAATTTTCTTTTATGACATCTTTCAGTTTGTTCATTTATAATTATATTATTTATTACAGAACAAGCATCAAAACTGAACTAGTTAAAGCAAAATTGATGGAAGTCAATTTTTCATTGTGGGAGATCCACAGAATTTTACATTGGTTGTTGAGACAATCAGTGTTAGTGAAACTAAGTTCACTGATTCGTTTTCTTTGTTGTAGAATATGTGGAATATTCTTTTTGTAGAAACTGTGGAATCTAGAGGAGCTCTGGTGGCATTATGCCTAAGGCATTTGACTGCTAACCAGAAGGCTGGCGGTTCAAACCTACCAGCCCCTCCTCAGAAGGAATGTAGGGCAATCTACTTCCATAGTGATACTGCCTCGGAAACCCAAGAAGGGGTCACTATGAATCTTACTTCACATTCAGTAAAAATTTTATAATTTAGTTCATCTCATACCACTAAAATGGCATTAGGCCACTTTTGTGTCCAAGCATTAATATTATAGTAATATTTTAAAGAAATTTACCTCATGGATAGCTAAGACATACACAGATATATATATATACATGTGTATATATAACTCATATATCCCATTCGAATGAGTGAGTAAACAGGAGGGGGCACCACATATTATCAGTGTTAATGGCCCTCACATACTTTGTGATTCACTCCTGGACTGGCTGTTATCTTTATGGGAGCAGTTTATCAGATCTTTTCTCCTACAGAGCCATTAGGTGAGTTTGAACCACTGAACTTTTGATTAGCAGCCACGTACTTAACTGTTGTGCCACCAGCGCTCTTATTACTATCATGTAAGACCCATTGCTGTCGAGTCGATTCCAACTCATAGCGACTTTATAGGACAGAGTAAAACTATCCCATAGGGTTTTCAAAGCTGCAATCTTTATGGAAGCAGACTGCCACTTCTTTTTCCTGTGGCTTCAAACATCCATGGTTTTGAAAAGGTAGGAAATGGAAACAAATCTGTACTACTCAGCGAAAGTGTAGAACTTTTTTTAAAAAAATTGTCTTTGTTTGTTTTTTGTTTTTTTTCTGAAGTGCTTTGCTTTGCTTTGCTTTGCTTTTCTCCTGTATTCGCACAGCTAGAACCATCCCTGGCACTATGGAAAGTGTTCATTAAATATTTGAATAAATGAATAAGTAACTATCACAGAGTTTATTAGCAATGAGATTTGAAGCCCCTCTTTGCCCACCTGCTCCTTTTCTGTGGAGCTTTCTCTGAGCTTGAAAATATTCATTTCTTGTGCCAGGACATTAGTGGAGAAGTTTGAGTAGCTGGACTAGTTTTTGTGATGGCAACTCTGTATTTTTCTCATGATTACTTTGGGAATACAAGAATAATGTGATTCTTGCTACACTAAACAAAATACACAGGGAGCTTGTGAAATGAAATATTGAAGGATATTTGAATAAAAAAATAAAACAGTTTAATAATTTTGGAAAATAATGTGGTAGAGATTCCATACCAACAAGCTCCTCACTTTCCCAGGGGAAGAAAGAATAAATGTGTTCCTGGGATGGTAATACTCTATGGCAGGTAAGAAGTGTTGGAAGGAGCTTAAAAGTCAACTTAGAAGGAGCTGATTTTAAAATTACGTGAATGTTTAACTTACATTGATACCACAGAGATGAACATTTCTGATTCTTAAAAGTACAATAATCTTAAAGTTGAAGTAAGTCTTAATAGGCTCTGTCCCTGTGGCTGAAAAGGGAGTGCAGGTCTGACAAAGGCTCCATTTTGCCTTCCCTTCATATCTCTGTACTGTGGACATGACCACGTTCTAGTAAGCAGGATTAAGCTTGTGATGCCATATTTATAGGGACTGACTCATTACTGCAGCTGTCCTGTTTAACCATGAATTTTGATTCTTTGTTTATGAAAACTATGTATCTTTATTAAAACTGGATACAAATAGATGGTAAGAAGCAGTTAGTGATGCCTATTTTATTTTTATTTTTATTTTTTAATTAGGATTTGGGTGAAGATTTACAGAGTAAATTCACTTTTCATACAGCAGTTCACATATACTTTGTCTCATGTCATTGACCAAA
>NW_006921603.1:5176414-5190327 GCF_000298275.1 Orycteropus afer afer | reverse complement strand
GGGGTCCAAGATTATCTTCTGTGTCTGTGTTAATTGGTTTCCCTTTTCTTTGTTGAAGAGGGTCTGTGCAATCCTTCTGCCTAGTCCGCCATCTTGCCCCACCTCTAGTGATGCCTATTTTAAAGAACTATTTATAACATTTAAGGCAGAAGCCCTACTGTTGAGTGAACTTTTACTAATATTTAATACTTACTTTATCACTTTACCTTGATTTTCCACATGGAGTCAAAATTCTTTGGCATTTCACTAAAACCAGAAACAAGAAGGGCAAGGCAGAAAATTTGCTTCTTGAAGCTTTTATGATACCAACTCTGTGTCTTTTTCCCTTCTCTTCTCAGTCTTCTTTCCACGTGCTTGTCTCTTAAATATTTTAACAATAAAATATTTATTATTTTAAATTATAAAGCATTACATACTCATTATACAATTCAAATAATGGAGCAGTTTATTATTAACAAATCCCACACAAAAACATAGGTATAAAATGTGTTTACATATTTGTTTATATGTAAATAAAATAATTCATGTGTGTGTAAACGTATTCTGTGGCCACTACACATGGGGTTACCATGAGTTAGAAATGGCAAATAACAACAATATGCATCTTAATATATATTTGATACTATGTATACTAGGGAGCTCTGGTGGTGTAGTGCCTAAGGTATTTGAGTGGTAATACTGGTGGTTTAGACCCACCAGTCACTCCTCGGAAGGAAGATTGGGCAATCTGCTTCCGTAGAGATACTGCCTCGGAAACCCAAGGAGGGGTCGCTATGAATTGAATTGACTCAACGGCAGTGAGTTTGGTTCGGTTTTTCTTTTACTATGTGTTCTGGTTACCTAGTGCTGCTCTAACAGAAATATGCCACAAATGGGATGGCCTTAACAAACAGGAGTTTTTCTCTTACAGTTTGGAGGCTTTAAGTCCAAGTTCAAAATGCCAGGCTCTAGGATCTGGGTTAAAGCCCCTCGACCTTGGGGTCCAGCTCTGCCTTCTGCTCCTGGTCCACTGGAGCTAGCGGTGTTTCTTCACTCAGACAGCTGCTGGCTGCTGAGGCTAACAAACCGAAGGTTGACAAGTAAAAAAAGCATAGTCTGATATTACTAAATCACACGGCAGGCCATTAATGTAAGTCCATTGTAAGTCCCAACGTTGGCAGAGCATGGCAGGCTGCTGAACAATGTCACAGCTATATGCAGGGTCCAAGCGTGCTGTAAGCTAGAGACCATTCCCAAAGCTGCTTCTTATATACAGGAAGCAGAACACATAACCAAAGCAGCTACTCATACTCAGCTGCTTGTGGTCGATCCCACCATGGAGTTGATTACCAGTCTCATCATGGGGAATAACTACCACCAGCTGCCCAGCCACTCAACCAGGCCCAGCCAAGTTGGCACAGAAACATAACCCCCACACTATATATACTTGACACATATACTATATGTCACCTTGATTTTTAATTAACAATTAGTCCCATGAATATTGGTGTTCCTCGGTATTCTGTCTTAGGTTTTCTTTTCTCTTTCTGCACACGCTCAGTGATCTCACTCTTACCCTTGATTTTAGTCACCCAAATGTGCATTTCTAAATTTCCCTTCCGACATCTATTATCATGGTCTACTTTGATACCTCATGGGCACCTGATACCCAACTCACCCTCAGTACTTCAATACTGCTTCTCTTCCTGTCTTCATTGCAGGGAAGGTACTATTCTTCATCCTGTTTTCCAGTCCAGAAATTTGGCATCATCCATGCTTCTCATTCATCTACATCCTATTAATCACCAGAGCTATTATTAATATCTTCTAACAGAATCCATTTTTCTTTGTTCTGACTGCCCCTTCGTAATCCAAGCTACGGTCATCTCTTGCTTGGGATACTCTAATTGTCCAGTTATCTCTCATTTTCCAATCCCCGCTCTCCCAGCTTCTGGTCCATTTTCTTTAGAGGCCTCAGGTGATCTCTGTACAGTACAAATCTAAACTTGTCTCCCTTAGACTATTCAGCAGCTGACTTTTAGCTTTAGAATAAAGTTCAGCTTTCTAAGACTTACAGAGTTCAAGTGCTTTGGTTGGCCTCTGAATGTACTTTGCCTGCCTCATTGCATGCCCCTTTGACTCTAACCCCAAACATAGTCAAACTCTGAGTTTCACTCTTAGTTTCAACTCTGAGTTCAAGAAACTCTGAGTTTCTTGGCCATGCTGTGTTCTCACATATTTTTGCCTTGCTACATTTTGTCTTTGTGATCTGTCTTTGGGAAGTGATCCTTTGGGTCACTTCAGTGATACCTCTTCCAGAAATCTGGCTTGTTATCATTCCTATATGTTCCCAAAGCGTTCAACACTTATCTTATTGTAGCATTGATCATACTATACTATACTATACTATAATTACCTGTTTATGGTTTATGTCACCCCTCCCCCAATACCACCATTGAACATTGAGATCCCTGAGGGCAAGAACTGGGAATAGTACAGAATCTGGCATCTGATGGGACCCAAATATTTGAGTGATGAATGAAGTCAGAAATCCAGGAAGCACCATAATGCCAGAAGGATGGCAAATTATTGAATCCTGGCATGTGCAATGGTCAAGTCCAGAAACTCTCAAAGCCTTGAGGGATGAGACTGCTTCAGAGGTCAGTTTAAGCACGTTTCAGGGCTCATATGTAGCAGTTTGAAATACCAGTGCTGTTAAGGAGTATAATTGGTTGAGTAGTGGCCCCCAAATAGATACATTCATGTCCTAATCCCCCAAACCTGTGAATGTTACCTTATTTGCAATAAAAAGTTCTTTATTCCAAAAGTAAGGATCTTGAGATTATTCTGCATTATGTGGATTGGCCCTAAATCCAGTAACAAGTGTTCTTATAAAAGACTCAAGGAGGGACAAGACAAAGAGAAGACCATGTGAAGATAGAAGCAGAGATTGGAATGGTGTGACCAAAAGCCAAGGAATATTTAGAGTCTCAGAACCTGGGAGAGACAAGGAAGATTTTTCCTCTAGAGTTTTCAGAAGGAGCGAGGCCCCGCCTGCACCTTATTTTTGGGCTTTTGACTTCCATACTATGAGAGAATAAATTCCTCTTGTCTTAGGGCACCAAGTTTGCATACTTTGTTAGGGCAGCCCTAGGAGACTACTAGAGGAAGTAAAGCAAAGTGACCATGACCAGAAACTGTCTACCTTCTGTTTTCCTTCTTGCTTCATCCTGGTTAAGGTCTTTTCTAGACACAGCAACTTGTTGCAAGTGGAGGAGGGGGAGTTGGAAGCATAGAGTGGATCAGGGGCAGAAATGTGAGGATTTCTGGAGAGGAGTTCTTAGATTTGGGGTAGACAGTTGTCAAAGCACCCAAGTCAGCTAATCTTGCTTCTGGCAGCTGGTTAATGCTGCCACCCGCCCCCTACCAGTCTGTGTAAGTTCATTAAAAGGAAGACTTTAGTTTCTTTCAGAATCCCTGTGTCCTTTGTCCACATGGCGCAGAGAAGAAAAAACAAATACCACTGAGAACCCAAATGCCTGTGACTCTCTTTAATACTCTTCTTGTATACTCTTTTAATTTTATACTTGAATACCATCTCCATCCCAGCTGGTACATTTTGTTAACTGTAACTGTATTCATACTGATGTGTATGGGATATGTCTCAGTTCTATAGTAAACTTGGGCCGTTGAAATATATGGTGAAAAGAACCTTGAATTTCTGGTTTAGGAGACTGGGCTTAGAATATGGATTATCTACCTCATTCATGTGATTCAGTGCAGTCCTACCATGCATGTTTGAATTAAATATTAAATATAAAATATTATAAACATCTGTGTATGCAAACAATTGGAGATACTGCAGTTCCTTCCAATCTGATCAAAAATTGCAAAATTTCAAAGCTATTTGGGCCTATTTAATTATAAACTGTGTTACTTTATTGAAATATTTCCTTTCAATGGATGAAGAGTAATACCCATTATCTTTTGTCATGGGAATGGTCTTAAAATCCATAAACCTAAGTCAGATTACTCAAGGTCTTCAGGAAGGCCTTTTTTATATCTTCTAGCCTAGGTAAATCATCTGTTTTTTCATTCACTTGGTTTATCTCACTAGGGAACACTGGGAGACTAAGACCTACTGGTAGATTAAGAATGCTGGTAAAAAAAAAATGTCTAGTTCAGATCCTGTTATACATCACACACTCAGAATATTATTTGATTTGGAAAGTGGGTAAGGTAGACAACATAAATGTCTACTTTCTACTAGAAATTCTTTCAACAAAGCAGACAATTGAATACTATTTCTATTTTACAAACAAGAAAACAGGGCTAGAGGAGATGGAATATTTATTCAAAGTCACATTGCTATGATGAAGGTACGTGTGGATTTTGAACTCATGCCCTCTTTCCTCCATGCGTTATTTTATTTTTTAAATAGTGACAGGTAGCCACAAATATTTTGAAATGTAGTTCTAAATAAACTTTTCTCCACATCCCTTATTTCTTAAAAACAAAAAACCAAACCAAACTCATTGCTATCAAGTCAGACCCAACTAATTGTGACCCCTCCTTGGGTTTCCAGGGCGATTATCACTACGGAAGTAGATTGCCCCATCTACCTTCCAAGGAGTGGCTGCTGGGTTTGAACCACCAGCCTTCTGGTTAGCAGTCAAATGCCTTAGGCACTACACCACCAGAGCTCCCATCTATTTCTTCAAGGGCCATAATATTTTAAGTAATAGACACAAATTTTGAAAGAAAATTTAAATCAGCTCTTGTAAGATATCCTTTTCCTTTAGTTATGAAATGAATGTACTAATGCAATAGTTCTTTTACATAGGGAGAAAAAAGCCTTTCAAATTCCCCAGTTATTCAGAAAGTTGTTAAGTCAATTTCATGGGCTTTGTTTGGTTGGTTAAAAGTAAGAAGAACTCTAGGATGTAATTGAGTAGGGTAGATTTATAACACTTTCCTCCACTTAGACCTAAGAGCTAAATTTACAAGCTATTCCAAACTAGGGAGACATCAGATGTATTAATTATATAATAATTAGAGCTCTTGGGAGAAAGGTGCTACCATAAATGCAAGGCAATGGAGTCATTTATTATACCCAAAACCCACTGCCACTGAGTTGATTCTGACGCATGGTGACCCTTTAGGACCATTTAATTTAAGTCAGCAGTTGGAGAAGAGAATGTTTTATCACCTTCAAACTGCAGTGGGTACAGAGAAACTCTCTCATGGTAAAAAGATGAAAAGACTTAATACTTTGATTGGCTACATCTCAGAAGGAAGTTTTAGAGAATGCATATGTCTTTGAGATCAAGGATAATTTTCTGATTGGCTAGCTGGAGAATTTATACAGATGGGGAATTTGGAAGGGTGTGAAGCAGTGACCATGCCATTGGATCAAAACTAGATTGATCTGGTCCTTTCAAGTTCCACAAGAGTCAGCTGAACTTACTAAAATCCCAACAAGATAATATTATTATTTTGCCATTCCTTCTTAAAACCAAAGGCAAATCCACTGCCAACTCTTTTCCAACTTCCAGGATAAAGTAGAACTTCCCCATAAGGTCTCCAAGGTTACAAATCTTTACAGAAACAGATTGCTTCATCTTTATCTAGTAGCTGGTGGGTTTAAACTGCTGAACTTTTGGTTAGCAGCCAAATGCTTTAACTACTGTGCTACCAGAGTTCCTATTCCTTCCAAACCAAACCAAACCACACTGCACCACCGGAGTTCCTACTCCTTCTTGTTGTTGTTGTTGTTGTTGTTGTTTGCCGTCGAGTCGGCCCCGACTCATAGCGACCCCTCCTTGGGTTTCCGAGGCAGTATCACTACGGAAGTAGGATTGCCCAACCTTCCTTCCGAGGAGTGGCTGGTGGGTTTGAACCGCCAGCCTTCTGGTGATTTTGAGTCTCTCAAGCTCACTGAGAGCTTCTCTCTTGTTCCCATGCACACTATGCTAGCCTCTGTCCATTGTTCAGAAATGACTTCAATGACAATATCTTATGATATCTTATATCTCAGAAACATATAAATTTTTTTTTACCCATGCATATTGCAAAGAACCAACGAATAACTCGGCCCAAAGCAAGACTTGTGATCTATCAGGCAGAAGGGTGGAGGAAGACAGCTGGGAGCAGGGAAAAGATAGAAGCTTCTTATTATTTTTTTTAAATTTTGTTTTATTGTGCTTTGGGTGCAAATTTACAGAGCAAAATTTGTTTTACATTCAACAGTTTGTGTACATATTTCACACCCTGATTACCATCCCCAGCCATAACCCACTCTCCTCCCTCGTGCCCTTAACTATGCACTCCTGTCTGTCCAACTTTCCCTCCGTCTGAATTCTGCTCCTCTGGTGCCCTATGGCTGATTGCGCCAAGGGCTGTATCTCTGTAGAGTAGGTGGGTGCATCGCCCTGGGTTGCGTGTTCTGCATGTAAGTCTTTCTACTGTTGGGCTGAGAACCGATCCTTGGTAGTGAGTCCTATCCCACACCCGAAGGGTATGGTGGGACCATAGTCTTGGGGGTCCCACCAGACTTCATCTGACCAGTAATTCTGGTCATTACTGTGGTTTTTTTAATTTTGTTCCACATTTTTCCTCCCACTCTATCCAGGATCTCCAGTTTTGATCCCTTTCTGAGTGTTGGCATTGGTAGTCGGACACTATCTAGTTCTTCTGGTTTTGAATTCCATCATATCCTTGGACTAATTGTTTCCAAATGTCCTTGATTTTCTTCACTCTTCTTTGCTTCAGATGAGAGGAAGCCATTAGCTACATCTTAGGTGGGCATGCGAAAGCTTTTAAGACCCCAGTCACTAGTCAACAAAGTAGGTTGTGAAACAAGATTTATATGTATTATGTTGTGCCAATTGAGCTTGGTGTCCCCCAATACTATGGTCCTGAGTCAGCAGCCCTGGTGGTTCTCTCTCTCAAGGTGGTTGTCTCTGAGGAATTATTCCAACTCTGTCTTCTGTTACTTCTGTACTGATTGTGGCTATTTTGTACCACTAGTATCTATGCAAGATTATCTTCAGCTAAATCTATCATTCCTGCTTACTGACCCCCATCTGATCTTCTCAATTGTCTATGCATTTATCTGTAGCCTGGTGTTTGGTGTTAGTGGTAATGCAGTATTGTGCATATACTAGTATTTGCCTCTGTTGTCTATATCTTATGTGCACGTTTCGGCTTCCTTCCTTCTCTGATGTTATTATGTTCGTCACAGACTCTTTCCATACCAACTCTCCCCTTACCCAAATCAACATGTGGCCCGTAACTAGTCTGAAGTTTTTCCTCCCCTTCCCTCCCATCCACAGTAACCTGCAAAGTGAGTTCCCTTCTCTAAGCAAACCCTTCCTTGACTTTTTGCAGTAATCGGCTCATACTCAGTCGGCTTTTGCAGTCATCTGTGATTGACTTACTTCATTCAGCATAATGTCCTCTGGATTCATTCATGTTGTGAGATGATTCATGTATTTTTCATTATTCTTTAATGTAGCATAGTAGTCCATTGTGTGAATGTACCATAATTTGGTTAACCATTCATCTGTAGATGGGCATTTAGGTTGTTCCATCTTTTTGCTATAGTGAATTGTGCTGCGATGAACATGGGTGTGCATATGTCTGTTCATGTCCTGTCTGTCACCTCTTTAGGATATATTTCTAGTAATGGAATTGCTGGATCAAATGGTATTTGTATTTTCAGTGTTTTAAGGAAACGCCGTACCTTTTTCCACAATGGTTGTACCATTTTGCCGTCCCATGATGTAAACTCTTGGGACAACCTGCTTCTCCTGGCCAACTGGCAGGAAGAGAAGCATAGAGAGGAGTCTTGGCTTCCACTTTTTGGTTAGCTTGGAACTTACCATCTCACAATCACATTTAAAAGAGAAGAAAAATAAAGAAAAATGTAGTTTCGTTTTCCCACTCTGCCCAGGGTAACAAACATGTTTGGGTTGATAAATTCCTTTTATCTTTGCTGCATTCCTGCTGATGAATTTAATCTCAAGAGTGGTTAAGTGCCTTATACAATGTGACCTGTCAGTGACAGTATTTAAACCAGAATTTAAAGTTTTAGGAAATAAAATGTCAATTGTCTGTGATAATCATTCAGGTAATAATCATTTATAGAGAGGATAATGGAGGTGTTCTTAAACCTGTAACCTGATGTAGACTGTTGTTGTTGTTATGTGCCATTGAGCCGGACCCGATTCATAGCGACTCCTCCTTGGGTTTCCAGAGTGATACCACTACGGAAGTAGATTGCCCAACCTTCCTTCCGAGGAGTGGATGGTGGATTTGAACTGCCAGCCTTCTGATTAGCAGTCAAGTACCTTAGGCACTACACTACCAGAGCTCCCTGATGTAGACTAGGTGGTCTTTAGGGAACTTTGAAAGTGTCTTGTGATCAGTTATTGTACTTTTACACAACTGTGCAACCCTCTTGCATGCTAGTTTCCTATGTGTGCTATCTGTGTGCATTTTATGTGTGTGTGCATTATGTATATGGACATATTATTTGCAGAACATATGATCTATATATTGGGATGGAATTTATGAGCAGTGACTTTCATTCCACTAACTCTCTTAGCCTTTTTGTCTCAGGGCTCTTCTATATTAACTGTGGAGCATGCTCATTCATTAGTCATGCTTTGGGAATAAGATTTAAGAACAGAGAATAATGTAATTTGGAATTGTGCAGCTGATTTCTTATCTGGTCAGCTCTCACTCAGAACTTCTTTCTACACATCTGTTTTTTCTTTCTACACATCTATCCATCTATTCTTTGTATTAATTGATCAGTCATTCATCAAGTATTGACCACCTACTATGTGCCAGGCACTGTGTTAGGCTTTCAGTATACAGCAGTAAGCATGGAGAGAAAAGGTTCTCATCACCCACAAGTACATTATTTACTTTAAAAACATTCCTTGATGAGAAAGACATAGAGAGGTACATGGGCAGAACAGACAACAAATATGAACCCTTTTGCATATACAGTACTGAGTTGTCAGTGAAAGCAAACATGGGTATATGGACGGATAGATAGGTGGACAGGCTAAACAATTAGGTATGTCTAAATGGGGAGTGTATCCAAGATCATATATAGGGTTGGCAGACAATGGTCCTGTAAGTTTATGTGAATGATCAGAATTCCCAGGTGTATAGTAGAGCTGACAAGGGGCAAGGTTATGGTCATTGCTTGGTCACAGCCAGCTACCCAGAGCGACCGAGTAGTTGATCCTGTGGGCTTGGGACCATGGTTGCAGGGGACATCGAGTTCAATTGGCATAACATACTATACAAAACATTGTTCCACCTCCTACTTTGGCGAGTAGCGACTGGGACCTTAAAAGTTAGGAAGCTGCCATCTAGATGCAACAATGGGTCTCTCCTCGTCAAGAAGAAGAAAACCAAAATTAATGGAAACAATCAGTCCTAGTGACTGGTACACCATCCGATCTGCAACCTATACAACTATGAGACCAGAAGAACTAGATGGTGCTCGGCTACCACCGTCATCCACTTGGAAGGGATGTAGGAGATCCTGCATAGGGAGGGAGAACAATGTGGAACAAAACTCAAAATCATTTGGAGGCAAAAAAAAAAAAAAAAAAAGGTGGGGACCAGGTTTGCTGGTCCAATAGAGCCTGGTGGAACCACTGAGACTATGGCCCCTAGCTGCCCTTCAGGTCTGGAATTGAACCCACACCTGTGGTTTCCAGCCAAACATAGTACAGGCATGTGAGTTAAACATTTACCTCAAGTAGACACACACCCTGGAGAGAACAATCGTGGGAGAAGGAAGGGCTGCTTATGCACAGGGAGACAGCTCAGGGTACAGAAGAGTATGGAGGGATGGACACTGGGAAGAGGTAACTATGGGGAGGAAGTGGGAGGGGAGCTGTTGCATTGTAAATTTTGGTCAATGACATGAGACAAAGTATATGTGAACTGCTGTATGAAAAGTGAATTTACTCTGTAAATCTTCACCCAAATCAAAATAAAATTAAAAAAATAAATAAAAACATTCCTTGGCAGCCCTGGTTAACCTTGACACTGGCCAGCTGGTCAGATCTGACTGGAGCAGGAATCAGTACACTGAGGAGTGAGCCTTGATATCTCTGGGGTCTGGTAAATCTCTATTATGAAGACAGATAAATATCATTGGGTATCACTGTTCTCATTTGATATATATTTTTTTCATTTATATATGTGAATAAATAACAGTTGGGAATACAGTATCTTTGAAAGCTACTGTTCTATTAGTTCAATATGAATGATACCCCTTTTCCTTCTTTTTTCTCCTTAAGGGAAAACATGAAATTATTTTTAAAAATAAGGTAACTAAGAATTGGGGTTTACCTCCCTATTCACTACGAGTCTTCCAGATTAGACCTTTGAACTTTCTTTTTCTGAGTGTGTCCCTTTGACAAGACTTTTGTGTCACTCAGTGTTGAATTCTGCTGGGGCTGCACCTGAGTTCCTTAATGTTGGTACACCTTTTGGACTTTCACATTTCTGAAATTTTGTGCACCTTAAAATTGATGGATACTTAATGTGGTGTTGTTCGTTATTGTTGTTTTTCTAAACAATCTTCCTTCTGAGGAGTGGCGGGTGGGTTTGAACCACCAGCCTAATGGTTAGCAGTCAAATGCTTTAAGTATTATGCCACCAGAGCTCCTAATCTTTCATTTTTAGTCTGTGTGTTGAATGCTTATGTCCTCATGTTGAATCCAGATTAGTTTTTGCTTGGGTATTTTTATGATATTCTCTAGAGAGTTTTGAGTTTTGTAAACTAATGAGTGGATTACATCATGGCACGACCTATGTAGTGGTTTCTTTGGAGCAGTGTAGCCAGTGGCAATAATGTGTGTGTGTGTGTGTGTGTGTGTGTGAGTGAGAGAGAGAGAGAGACAGACAGAAAGAGAGAGAAATAAAAGGAGGGAGGGAGGAAGAAAATTGGGGGAGAGAGGAAGAGAGAAGGGGAGAGAGAGATCATAAATGTTTGGGGTTGATTCCTTAGTTTTCAGACTCACTTATGTTTCTTTATTACTGTAGAAATAATGTATGCTTATTGCACATGATTAAGAAAATACAGATGAGCTACAGAAAAAAAAAAAGCATAACAATATGCCATCTCAGAATTAGTCACTTTTAAGATTTTTAGTTCCTATCATCCCAATCTTGTGTGTGTGTGTGTGTGTGTGTGTACATGTGGTCATTTTTGTAAAACAGTGCCTATACTATAAATATTGTTCTATAAATTTTTATTTTCATATGTATTTTTTAAACATCTTCTACAACAACATTTTTAATAGCTTCAAATTTTTTATTGTATGGTTATATCATTTCTTTTGGAAATTAGTTAAAAATTATCTTTTTCTGCATTACCTTATGCTTTTTAATCTTGCAGCAACTGAGTGATAGAAAGAGCCGTTTTAAATTCCAGATCACTGAACTGGCTCCCTTCTCCCGCTACAGCCAGTGGAGTGTGTTATGTACTACCGCGGCTCCACCCTGCAACCCCTCATCTCCACATACCGCCATAGAGTCCTGTGAAACTGATCACTGCTGACAGCTCATCTACTTCTGTTGTTGCTTCTTATAGGAGACAGAGCACATGGTGCCTGGCCAGTCGGAGTGTCAGGGGAGAACAGGAACACCAACTCATGAGAATCCACAAAACAACACCTTCAGGTGCCAAGAGACAGTGCGGCTTCAGCCAAGGTGGGCCCATTGTGTAAGAAGTTGTATTGTGTCTGGGATTCATTTCACAGAAATGCTAATGCATGCATCTGCCACCTCTATACAGGGTTCAGGCTTTCTAGCTTTGGTTGGTGTTACGTATAGTCAGAGAAGCTCCTTGAAGGAGTCTGGAAGGAGAATCCTTGAGTCTGAGCTTAAGGGAAAAATAAAAAACCTACTTTCTTTGTCTTTAGTTTGCCAATATTCAGCGGTAAAGCTCAGAGGGGAGGGAGAACAGGCTGGCTTTATACTTTCTGCCCTCTTTCACTCTATGCTAGAAGTGACTAGGTTTTCCTTCATGATACTGATAATTAGAAATGATTGCAGGCGTTATGCCAGGTGCTTTTTGGCTGTTATCTAATTTAGCCTCTACAACCTCCTCATAAACCTGGAACTCTCAGCCCCATTCTATGGAGGAGTAGCACGAGGCTTGCTGAGAAACAGTAAAGTACTTGCCTGTTGTTGCACAGGTAGTAAAAGGCTGAGCCAGAAGTTGAACCTATAAATGGTCTTATGACATGGCAGACACAGCTTCGGTGTTGACCCAAGTGGCGCCATAAAGCTCTGATAAAGCCTTTGGACAGGCTCTCTGGTCTACTAGACTTACTGGAGTCAGCCCTGAGCCAGGGTAAAGGCATAGGTAGAAAGCTGTCTGCATGGCATTATGATGGGAGATTGGCATTGCAGCTGTCTGTGGAAAGTATCTTCTGGAAATAAACAGAAAAAAAACCCTCAAGCTCTTGTTGTATCAGCTGTCTTTGTAGGATCTTGTGTACAGATACAGTCATAGCCCTCAGTCACTGGAAAGGGAATGTTGTACTTCTCAGCATGACCTTTAGAAATTTTTTTCTAAAGCAGCATATTTTAAGTAAATCAACAACTCCAAGAAAGATAGTTTTAAAAATGCCTAGCATACTAAATCTAGAATCAAAAATCCCAAGTGGACACCTCTGACTTCCAGCCAACAATAGATAGGCATGTGAGTTGAACATTTACCTGAGGTAGGTATACTCCTTGGAGAAAACAAGCATGGGAGAAAGAAGGGCTGCTTATGCACAAGGAGACAGCTCAGGGAGCAGGAATGCATGGAAGGAGGGCCACAGGGAAGAGGTAACTGTCAGGAGGAAGTGAGAGGGGAGATGTTGTATTGTGGTAAATTGTGGTCAATGTCATGAGACAAAGTGTATGTGAACTGCTATATGGAAAGTGTATTTGCTCTGTAAATTTCCACCCAAATCAAAATTAAAAAAAAAAAAAGAATCCCAAGTGGATGTAGGAGACCCTAAAGATAAAATGATCCACTCTTCAGTTGTATTCGTGGATACTTTTTATAGCCTTTTTCACAAGTTTGCCACCTCTGATGTGCTTAATTCTTACCTCTTGTCAGGTAATACCTGTTGGACTCCACTTGTCATTTCTCTGCTTATCAGTATATTCTTCCTCCTATTTCAGTCCTTCTTGTAATGAAGTTGTTATAAGTTAGCCAGGATCAATTTTCAGGAACACTGTTGGTACAGTAGTTAAGCACTCAGATGCTAACCAAAAGGTTGATGATTTGAACCCACCAGCCACTCCATGGGGAGAAAGATGAGGCAGTCTGCTTCCATAAAGATTTACAGCCTTGGAAACTCTATGGGGCAGTTCTACTCTGTTCTGTAGTTTTGCTATGAGTCCTAATTAGCTTGATGGCAATGGGTTTGGTTTGCATTATAATTAGTTTAGGCGTGGACCCTGTGCTCTGCCACCATCCTGATGACTGCCTCTCTTAGTTACAATACCAAAAAACAGAACAAAACAAAACAAAAACCCAAACCAAACTCACTGCTGTTGAGTTGGCTCCGACTCATAGCAACCCCTCCTTGTGTTTCTGAGGCGGCATCACTAAGGAAGTAGATTGCCTAATCTTCCTTCCAAGGATCAGCTGGTGACTTTGAACCACCAGCCTCTGGTTAGCAGTCAAATGCCTTAGGGCCCATTATATTCACATGCATGTTTTACATATTTCAAAATAGTAAAAAGCAACACAAAAACAAAGTTATTCATATATATGGGTAGAATGTGTGGTGGTTCTTTGGGGTGGATATTGGACAATGGCTGATATGAAGACAGAATATTAGTAATTCACTTTCTCAAAGATGCTGATGTTTGTTATGTTCCATCTGTGGTGG
>NW_006921603.1:5170810-5175039 GCF_000298275.1 Orycteropus afer afer | reverse complement strand
ATGTTGTTAACATAATGAGCACTGAGAAAGGGAAGAAAAATCTTTCTGAAGCAAGGAGCTTTCAAGGGATCATACTTCATTTGGGTGAGACATGAAGGAATAAACAGTTCAGAGACTATACATATCTTTGTATAAGTGAGATTTTGGAGCTGAATGGGGTTATGGTGTGGGGTAGGTATTGATCTTTCCATGCATGCCAAGGAGGAATAGTTTTGTACCTATACTTCTCAGAGCATGTTGTGTTTTGGGCTCTCTAGCACAAAGAACCTTTATTTGAGTCTGAACGTTATAGAAGTCTATGAATGTTCCTGAAAAAGCTTGTGTGTCTGTATGTTGTTATTGTTATTAAGTGCCATTGACTCAGTTCCGACTCATAGCGACCCTGTATGCAACTGAACAGACTGCTGTGTCATCCTCACAATCATTGTTATCTTGCAGCCCGTTGTTACCTCCACTGTGTCAATCCATCTCCTTGAGGATCTTCCTCTTTTTCTCTGACCCTGTACTTTGCCAAGAATGATATCCTTCTCCAGGGACTGGTTCCTCCTGATAACATGCCCAAATTATGTGAGACAAAGTCTGTCCATCTTTCCTTCTAAGGAGCATTCTGGTTGTACTTATTTCAAGAAGATTTGTTTATTCTTCTGGCAGTGCATTGTGTATTCAGTGTTCTTCACAACCACCATAATGCAAATGAATTAATTCTTCTGGGATGTTCCTTATTGATTGTGCAGCTATCGCATGCATAGCAGGTGATTGAAAATACCATGGTTTAAATCAGGCACACCTTAGTCCCCAAAGTGATACCTTTGCTTTTTAACACTTTAGAGAGGTCTTTTGCAGCAGATTTGCCTGATGCACTGTCATTTGATTTCATGGCTGCTGCTTTTATGGTTTTTGCAGCTCCAAGGAAGATGAAATCCTTGATATATTTTCTCCATTTATCATGATGGTGCTTATTGGTACAGTTGTAGGGATTTTTGTTTTCTTTATGTTAAGGGATAATCCATACTTAAGGCTGTAGTCTTTGAGATCCATCAGTAAGTGCTGCCAAGTCCTTTTCACTTTCAACGAGCAAGGTTGTGTCATCTGCATATCACAGGTTGTTAATGAATCTTCCTCCAATCCTGATGCCATGTTCTTCATATAGTCCATCTGCTAGATTATTTACTCAGCATATAGACTGAGTAAGTATGGTGAAAGGATACAACTCCGACTTAACATCTTTCCTGATTTTAAACCCAAGTGTATATATACTGTCCATGATATCCATGTTGGACTTCTGTCTCACATAACTGTAAGATAATTGTTTCAAGCAACAAATTTGTGCTAATTTATTACACAGTGTTGGTTTTCTCTTGCTACTGTAACAAATTAGCACCAAATTGTGGCTTGTTATTTTACAGTTCTGTATGATAGAAGTCCAACATGAGTATTACTGAGCTAAAATAAAGATGTTGGCAAGGCTGCATTTCTTTTTTGAGGCTCTGGGGAATTTTCCACTTACTTCCTCCAGCTTCCAGAGGTTGCCCAACATACCTTGACTCCTGGCCCCTTCCTCCATCTTCAAAGCAATGTAGCATATCTCTGACCATTCTTCCATAGTGACATCTCCCTCTGACCACAGCCAGGAAAGATTTTCTGATTTTAAAGACTCACAAGATTAGATTGGGCCCAGAATTGTAATCCAGGATAATCTTCATGTTTTAAGGTCCTTAATCACATTTGCAAAGTCTCTTTTATTGTGTAAGGTGATGTATTTATAGGTTCTAGGGATTAGGATGTGGACATCTTTAGGGGAACCTTTATTCTGTCTATCAAATATGTATGTTTCTTTTTCCAGGGGAAATCTCTGAAGCATTTATTAGAATCTCATACAGAGCTCATGACCCCCCCTCCCAAATGGTTCAGAACCACTGTCCTAACCTCTTCCTACCTTCAAGTTTGCTTGTTTTTCTGAATTCCCTCTGCCTGGCCAAATTTAGATATCATTTTAGCCATCCCCATCCTCTTCCGTTGTGTCCCTCCTCCCTTTTGTCATGTCCCCCATCCCTTCCTTATATTCTTTGGCAGAAGTGTCAAATTTGGTGTCTGCATGTTTAGCTGGTAAGGAGACATACTTGGTTTGCACAGTGATTTTAAATATTTTGAGCCACTATTTAGAAATTGGGAGCTCTGGTAGCCTAGTGCCTAAGGCATTTGACTGCTAACCAAAAGGCTGGCGGTTCAAACTCACCAACCATTCCTCAGAATGAAGATTGGGCAATCTATTTCGATAGTGATGCCACCTTGGAAACCAAGGAGGGGTCGCTATGAGTTGGATCCGACTCGACGGCAGTGAGTTTAGTTTTTTTTTTTTTTTCCTGAAATCAGAAGTTTTTACAGAATTTTGGCTATCTCTTAAAAAACCTGAAGATATGACAACAAAGCCTATAATGCCATAAAACAATAATTAGTGGAACTGAGGAACAGCTGTCCTTTTAAGATGGGACAAGAGTCTCCAGTTTTTCACAATTCCCACGCTGCTTTCCCCATGTATTTATGCTTTTCGTCTAGCTCCTGTAGTCATTTGATTTATAATGCCTGCTTAAATCCTTTCTTCCCTGCAGCTGCTCATCCTGGGAACACTGCTAGGTGCTTAGAGCTAAGTCCTAATAAAGTGATGGCTGATACTGCCATAATGCCACCTTTTGCAAGGTGACACAATTTGAGTTTTATCATTAACCTTCAGTGAATCTGAGTGGGTGATCTGGGCATTTTACTACACCAGCAGTTTTCTCAATATCTGATACTTTGAAAACCATTTAAAGTCTTAGAACTGCATTTAGTTAGAGCTAGAAGAAGCCTTAGTAATCACTTACTACAACCCCTTCATTTTCTAGTTTGACACCAGAGAAGCTGTGATTTGCTTAAGTTCTTACTCTCTTTGGTAATAGAGCAAGAAGAGTGCCATAAATCTATTTAGAGCAGCCACTGGATGAATATGCATCAGTTTGATTGATTTTTATACCTAACAACCATGCCAGTTCTGTAAACTTTCTGAAATAACAAAGGGGAATTTATGATAATAGGGGAATACTAATGAAGTCAGAGATTTCTTATCCAGCTAAGTAAATTTACTTTTGAAGTAACCACTTGTGTTTAAAATATTGTATTAAAATTTATGACAACATTAAACCCTTAATATCTTTAAAGACCTTGCCTGTATAAACGAAAGCTATTCTATACCATTGTCTTAACACTAATCATGTTGGTGGTTACATTTGCAAGTTCATTAGCCCCTTCATCTGAAACTGGTCCTCAGAGGGGGTTGAAGATTGAGGTATGTGCAAGGATAATGGTCTTTGATAACTTCGACTATTTTTGTGACAATCCAGATGAAATGAAAAACTGGAGACTTTATTTCTTTGTGGAAAGAGGAAGTTTTGTTGGCAGCAGCTTTTCCTTGGGGGATAAATCCTTTCATCTTTTGTTTTTGAGATAGCCAGTGTATGTGTGTGTGTGTGTGTTTGTGTGTTTTAATAGCAAATTGTTTCTTATTTAAATGTTCTTCATGGAGATAATCAGGGGCTTAATGATTTCTACTAAAAAGAGAAAGAATGAATAAGAGGATAAGCGTCCAGAGATTTTTAATAAGAGAAGATCCTCCTTCTTGGATTGTAGCTGAGCAGGGGTTATCAGCATATCCCTTTTTTTCTCATTAGTGTAATCCCAGGGTATTGTTTTGTTTTATTTTTGTTTGTTTGTTTCATTGAGGGAAGGACTGTGAGGTGGGGGGGGCAAAGTAGCTTGTGTTGACAAAGTTTTGAAACTTCCTGGTATACCATTGGGTAATGAATGGGTTCTAACATGTCTCATTCAGAGGTTACAGCATAGGAAGGGAGCCCTATAGAAAGGCCTCTTCTTCTCCCAGCCCCACTACTCTCATGGATGCAGAAACAGTATTTTAGATTGAAAACAAAACAAATCCGATTAAGAAATGAAATACAGGGTCTTAACGTTTATCAAGTGACCTGATCACATCTCTCAAATGCTTGGATCTTCTCCTCTCACATAAGGTGTTTGGGCGAGATAATATCTGCCCCTTTTGGCTTTAAGTTTTAAAATGCTGACCACTAGATGTGTCAACAGTTAGCCATAGAAAGACTTTAGCTTAATAATACAGGCACTTGCAGTCAGAGCTAAAAATAATTTCCCCTGATGAAGGGAAAGGGAAAAAAAAAAAAAAA
>NW_006921603.1:5169990-5170500 GCF_000298275.1 Orycteropus afer afer | reverse complement strand
TCTTATAATCTACTACTCTGATATATCCACTGATGAGTATTATGTTGTTGCTATTGTTTTATCGTTGGCACAAAAATGAATTGTGTATGAAAGGAGCTTCCTGATGCAATGGGATTTGAATGTTCTAGAAGCACTATTTATGTCAAGCAGGCTCAAGATAGAAAGGTGGACCAGAACTCATTCTGGCTACAACATATTTTTAGTCTGGTTACTCAACACAAGACCATTAGCTGAGTAATAGAGGAGTAGGTTAATTCTCACAAGGCAAGTGAGTTCAGTTATGGCTTGATTTTTTGTAACAAATATTCTAACATACAATTTTCTCTGTGAAACATACTTCATAAAACCTAAAGGTTTAGTTTCACTGTAGTCCTGTTTTAGGAATAATAATCCTAGAAGATCAAACAGAAAACTTTCTGCTTAAATCTACCTTGCAGAGCATGTTTGCCTGACTTGGAGTAGATTCAAGAGAGAAATTGCAATAATGATTATAAGACACAGTTGTTAGGT
>NW_006921603.1:5167902-5168460 GCF_000298275.1 Orycteropus afer afer | reverse complement strand
AGAGGAAGACCCTCAACAAGATGGATTGACACAGTGGCTGGCACAGTGGGCACACGCATAGCAATGACTGTGAGGATGGTGCGGGACTGGGCAGGGTTTCATTCTGTTGTGCATAGGATTGCTATGAGTGGGAACTGCCTCAATGGTACCTAACAACACTAATAACATCTTCCCAATAAAGGGGTTGCTGCTCCAGCATATCGGTCATGGTAATTGTCAACAAAATTATTCCTTTTCAAAACTTACATTAAATTCTACATATATACACACAAAGAGAGACACAAAACTCTCTTTTTCTTTTTCTTTCTTTATATAAAAATATGTATCTATACATATTTTTTCTTCTTATTTTAACCAAGGCTAGATAAAACATTTTTTTAGATTCAAATTTTTCATATATAAACAAAATGTAGAGGCTTTATTATATATAACAAAACCTTAACGGCACACTGAAGTGCAACTTTTTCTCACTTAATGTATTTTTCCATATCATTGAATATTTTATGACATATGTAATGACCATGAAATATTTTATTTTGTGGATATACCATACATCCA
>NW_006921603.1:5165084-5166392 GCF_000298275.1 Orycteropus afer afer | reverse complement strand
ACTTCTTAAAGTCTCTGCAATACTATGAAGTTATTTTTATTTTTCTTGTTTTTTAACTATTACATTTTAGTCTGGGGAAGACAAGAATATTAGGAGAGTATTAGGAGATTTTGTTTGTTACTGGGTTATCTAGGAGAAACTTAAAAGGGAATTTGAGTTTTACTTATGATGTTCATGTTTTGGATCAGTAGAGACAAGAAAACAAATATTAAAAGTATTGTTATAGAATAAGATGAAGTTTAGAAACAGAATTTATATTCTAGACACCTCTTTTTTGAATGTTTCACCCGTGAGTAAAAGCAGTAGAAAGTCTCCTCTTGATCCCATGAGCAGAGAGAGCCTCTCAGGGGCCCAGTAGCATCGAATTTTTACCTTCAGATGCCAGGGACAAAGGAAATACCAAGGCCCATTCAAGTACAGGTGGGGTCCCAGAGGAGAGAAGCCAAAAAGGGTTGGAAGCAGGAGAAGCCAAACTTCAGAGGCATCTTAGACAATGCCTTGAATTTAGAACAACACATGAAAACAAACTTGTCCACACCCAGACTATTGAATAAATCCAAACACACATAATAGAGCCCCAGAGAAGGGCTGAGAAAACATATCCAACATACCATTAGTGTTAAAAGCATAACCAGACCTGGATACTAATTTGAGCTTTGCTATTTCCTTGGACAAATTCCCAAATATCTCTGGGCTTTAATTTCTTCAGACGTGCAATGGAAATGAAAATACTTATGAGAAGTAGTGTTTTAAGTTTTAAGTGTTTTAAGTGAGGCACTGCATGTTCAACCTTATTTAGGGCCACAGCCACAGCACCTAAACCAAAACCAAACTCACTGCCACTGAATTCATTCTGATTCGTAGAGACCCCCATTGGGTTTCCAAGGTTGTCAATCTTTAGGGAAGCAGACTGCCCCATCTTTGTTCCACAGAGCAGCTAGTGGGCCACAGCAGGTACTTAGTAAATTGGTGGTGTTTTCTCAGACAAGCTCCTCCCTGTGCAGGTCCCTATCTGGTGCCACAGTGCTGATCTGTGACTGTCCACACATGCCCTTATCTTTTACCTTCTCTCTTCTCCCCTTCATTTGTCTAAATCCCTTTCTATCTCAGAGCATAGCTCAGTCCAATTTTTTTTTCCTTTCTTCGTTTTTTCTTTTGGTTGCCCTTTCCCTGAGTCCTTCTTGCCTATGCATTCCTGCCTCCCTACTTTTCTCCCTGTGCAAATGCTGCCCTTCTGATCTCCCATGGTTGATTGTTCTAGAGAGTTCATCACCTTGGTTTTCAGCTTGTAGGCCTATTGTTTTCCTG
>NW_006921603.1:5155711-5164244 GCF_000298275.1 Orycteropus afer afer | reverse complement strand
GACTCGATGGCACATAACAACAACAACAACAACAACATCTTTCAACTTGGGACATGTGATTAAGATAATCCCCAAGAGGCTTGTACTGGAGCTGGAGCCAAGTAATCCTCGATGGCCCTGAGTAGTAGTGATTGGAAAGGTGGGATCAGGAAAAGTGGCCCTTTTCAGTGTTTAGTTCCTGTTGACTTTGCTTGTGTTGCTAGGGGGACCCAGGCTATTATTTGCCAAATAGTTGTTTGTTGGTTTTGGTGGGATTTTTAAGAGGAAAGGTGGTTTGTGTTCTTTGCAAGCAACAGAAACTAACTCTGTTTGACTTACGCAAGGAAAAGGAACCTTTCAGATTAAGGGATTAGGCTACAAAATTGAGTGGTCAGACATTGAGTAGTCAAGAACTAGACTTAGTCCATGGGTGGCTGAGATTTCAACAACAGGGACTTGTCTCTCTAGAGTGCTTCAATTAGGTGATTCTGTGCCAAAAGCCTTCCATTCCTACTCTAGGTTTTACTTCCTGGGAGAGGGGTATCAACTAGCTTAGCTCAGACCATATGCTCACCCTGCACATGAAGTTTCTCAGGTTGTTGTCAGAAATGACATCGGAGATAGAAAGTGTTAGGCAGGAAATCAGCAAGTTGTGTTGGGGTGGTTTGAGGGCATGGGGACAGCTTGGAACCAATGAGAGAAGAGACTTAAGGTAACTGCAAAAAGGGCTTGATCTTCCTGGTTGAACTTGTGTGTGACAGAGGCCTGGTAGGACCAGAATCACTGGAGGGCTCCCTTACTTGCCTCTCACTGCATTGCCCTTCACTGCATCTGTCACTGAACTGGATCTTCATCTTTGTGATAGTTTTTTTTTTTTTTTCTCTTTCTCCAACTGTAAGCTCTAGTAATGCAGGGAATTTTGTGTCTACATTATTGACCACTTTCTTAAATTAAGTTTCTCCTGAAGGCAGTGCCTGACTGGAGGCCTTGGGTCCCAGAAGGTGAGCCCAGGAAGACAGGGAAGGAGCAACAGCTTAAAAAGGGTGTGTTACTGAATAGTTATCACTGTTGGCAACTGGAGAGCAGTCCCTGGGGGCTCTCTGAGAAACTGTGTGAAAAATACCCCACATTTATTCCTCTGAGAGTTGGTGGGATGACAGCATTTAACCATCAGCCTTCCTCTCCACTGGCTGAAGGTTATCCCAGGAGAGTTATCTCTCCTAAACTTCCTGACTGAGGGAGCAGGCCTCTATCTCAGAAAACCTTTGAGGGAGAGAAGTGAAGAGACATGGCAAGGACATGAGGTGGGATAGTGTTAGGGAGCAGAACTGTCAACAGATCTATAGCCACTCCGTCTCCTGGGCAGCACACTGCTTGGCACAGGGAGCAGGTGCCTAATCTCTGTTTGCTAAGTGAATGAAATAAATGAGATGATGCAAGCAAAGTGCTTTGTATCCTGCTCAGCCACAACAAGTGCTCAGCAAATCAGCTGCTTGGCTACTACTACTGATTTATTATTAGGGCCTGTGCTCTGGCCCCTTCCCTATGAATACAGCTGCTGAATCCCCTGTCACTAATGTTCCATCCCAAACTCTTCCATTGTGGTTGATGGGATATTTTGAACCATACCCCTGACTACTTCTGCTTTCTTCCCTCTGCCAGTCCTGACACTAACTTTGTGGGCCCTCACTTGCTGCCTACCCATTCATTTTCTGGTGTGGTCCTAGCTGCTTTGAGGCTCTGGTCCAGCCACCAATGTAAGGAGAAGTACCAATTCCAGTGCAGTCTGCCTGCCTTGGTTCCTGAGTTTCTCATAGTGCCTTCTCTATGGGACACAGCCATGCCCTCTCCTAGAATGTGTTCCCCTAAAGGCCAGGCTAGAAAGTTGTGCCCATACTCACAGAAGTCCTTTAGCAGTGTCTTGAGTCACTGGCCTCCTTCTAAGTTGTGCCACCTGGACTTTGAGGATAATGTTTCCCAATTAAGAATCCCCTGAAAAGCTTGTTAAATAGAAGCTACCAGTCCATCCCTATAGAAATTTGCATTTAGTAGGTCTGGTTTTTAATAAGTATACCAATTGGTTCTTATTTTCAGAGAAGTATAAGGTGGGAGGTAAGCTGATGAGGCTTGGGTCTGGGTCCCAGCTACTGGGAGAGCATGTTATTAGAACCGGTGCCCTGCCACGGAAACTTTGTCCCCTTTATGGGAGTTCATTGACCTGGACAAGTAGATACATGGGTTGGAAAGTCAGTTCATGAACATCTATTCAATTCTAGTTCTGTTTCCGTTAGTAGTCTTTTTGAGACTCGTTTTAAACTCTGTGCCTTGGTTTCTTTGTCTGTGAAGTTGGCTGCCCAATATTTGCCTTCAGTCCTTTAGCACAGAAAGTTGATAAGGGTCAATAAAAGATTATCTTTAATATAGCTACACACTCCCTAGAGAGAGGAACTTTATATTTACACTAAGTCCCTGGTTGTAAAAGTCTGACTTAAGGACAATTCATACTTGCCCTTTAATGTTAGGTAAATCTGCCCTCACTTTGAAATGATCGAACCAATCCCTAATCACAACAAATTCTTCATCACAATCACCTTCACTTGCTGCATGTGCAGCTTTTAAATCATTGAAAAGGCTTTGAGTTATTTCTTGCATTGAAGCCCCTCCCATTGCCGTGGAGTCCATTCTAACTCAGAGGGCCCATAGGACAGAGTAGATTTCCAACACTATGATTTTTTAGGGAAGCAGACTGCCACAACTTTCTCCCACAGAGCAGCTGGTGAGTTTGTACTGCTGATTTTCAGTTTGCAGCTGAGCACTTTAACCACTGTGTCACCAATGCTGCTTTCTTGCATTAAAGTAAAGCTAAATAAAAATCATATACACCTATTCCAACTTACCTACAAATTTGACTTAAAGACAAACTAAGGAATAGATCTCATTTGTAACCTGGGGACTATCTATACTGATATCGAATGTTGTTATTGTTGCTAATAATATTACTGGAATTTATTGGCACCTTCTCTGTGTCTGAATGTAGAGCTATTGTTTGTAAAGAAAGAATGCTTTGCTCAGAGGGTTGTCCTCTTGGGATATACCTTTTGTTTTCAAAAGAGTTTCAGGAAACAACAGTCATACAGCCAGCCAGTGCTCATCTGGGTATAGTTACTGATCCCAAGTGTTGCTTTCTAATACAAAGACTCAGTTTAATGCAGTAGAATATCTTGAATTCTTAAAACATGATCTGAGGCAGGCCTTGTTCAACTTTAAGGCTCTAATGCTATGTAAAGCACTCTGAAAAGTTTGCTGGATGGTTTCCTTTTTCTCTTTCTGCCCAAGTTTTCTCAATGGTAAGTTAGAAAGCCACTTGCTAATGTTTAGCAGGGCTCTTCAGGGAAAGAATGTATCTGCTTCTGAGAATGAGAGTCCTCTTACCCTGCAGGGTCTGCTAGCATAATACAGGTTGGGGGTGGAGAGGGAGCATGAGTTGTATCATATTCATTAATACATCAGGATATATCAGAATTTATATGTATCAGAGATGTATCAGAATTGGCAGCTGCCCATAACACTAGCATGAATAGTTTATTAAGCAAACATTTAACTACCTACTATGTAGTGCCTAAGGCATTTGATTGCTAACCAGAAGGCTGGAAGTTCAAACCCACCAGCCACTCCTTGGAAGGAAGATCAGGCAATCTATTTCTGTAGAAGTACTGCCTCGGAAACCCAAGGAGAGGTTGATATTAGTTGGATCCGACTCCATGGCAATGAGTTTGGTTTTGTTTATATGCCATGTACTATGACTGACCATAGAGATAAAATATTAACAAGACTTATATGGCATCTGCCTCATAGAGTTTATTATTATGAGAAAGAAACAATTATATCATTATATAAATACATGATTAGGAATTTAGAAGTACTACATAACAAAAGTAGAATATCGCAATACAGTAAGAGCATATAAATGGGAGACCTAATTGGATGCCACCAGGAAAACATGTTATCTAAAAGATGAATGAGTTAATTAAGAGAAAAAGTAGAGAGGGAAGAGCATTCTGGGCAAAGAGTTGGCCCATATGAAAGCCCAAAGGGTTGGCACATATGAAGGTCCTGAGGTAGAAAGGAACATGTGTGCAAGGAACTGAAAGAATGTCAGCGTAGCTGAAGAACAGAGGGAAAGAATGACACAAGTTGAGGTTGAGGAGGTGGACAGATGCTAAATCCTTTAGGATGTTGTAGGACCTTTTAAGGAATTTGTCCTGCCATTCAATGAGAAAAGAATAGTCTCTCTGGCTGGTGGTGCTGGGACAACTGGATAGCCACGAGCAAAAAAATGAGATCAGACCACTACATCACACCATATATGAAAATTAACTTAAAATAGATCAAAGACCTAAATGTAAGAGCTGAAACTATACAATTCTTAGAAATAATCATAGGGGTAGATTTTCTTGACCTCAGACTTAGCAATTAATTTTTCTATATGACAGTAAAAATATGAGCAACAAAATTGGACATCATAAAACTTAAAAACTTTTGTGCATCAAAGGATACTTTCAAGATAGTGAAGAAGCACCCTACAGAATGGAAGGAAATATTTGCAAACCGTATGTCTGTTACAGGTCTACTATCCAGAATGTGTAAACAACACTTAAACTCCACAACAAAAAAGATAAGCAACTCTATTTAAAAATGGGCAAAGGACTTCATCACATATTTTTCAAAGAAAATATACAAATGGCCAACCAGCACATGAATAGATGATCAACCTTATTAGTACTCAGGGAAATACAAAATAAAAACCACAGTGAGATACCACGTCATACTCAGTAGGTTGGCTATAAAAACAAGCAAACAAAAAACAATAATAACAACTATTGGTGAGAATGTGAAAACACTGGAATCCTTATACATTGATGGTGAGAATATAAAATGGTTCAGCTGTTATTCAAAACAGTTTGATACTTCCTCAGAAAGTTAAAAATAGTTATCATTATTGTTGTTAGGTGCCTTTGAGTCAGTTCTGACTCATAGCAACCCTGTGTACAACAGACAGCAGAGTGCTTCCCAGTTCTGGGCCATCCTCACAGTCATTGCCATGTTTGAATTCATTGTTGTAGCCACTGTGTCAGTCCATCTTGTTAAAGGTCTTCCTTTTCTTCACTGACTCTCTACTGTATAAACCATGATATCCCTCTCCAGGGACTGGTTTCTCCTGATAACATGCCCAAAGTATTTGAGACAAAGTCTCGCCACTGTTGCTTCTAAGGAGCTTTTTAGCTGTACTTCTTCCAAGACAAATGTGTTCATTCTTTCCATTTCTAGGCATATACCCCAAAGAAATGAAAACAAGTATTCAGACAAAAACTCGTGCATGAATATTCATAGCAGTGCTATTTACAATAGCCAAAAATTGGAAACAACCCACATGTCCCTCAACTGATGAATGGATAAACAGTAGTATATCCATACAATGGAGTGTTATTAAGCCATAAAAAAGCATGAAGTAATGATACAAACAACAGCATGAATGAATCTTGAAAACATTAAGCTAAATGAAAGAAGCCTGTCATAGAAGCTTACATATTTTATTACATGATTCTGTTTATGTGAAATTTTCAGAATAGGTAAATCCATAGATAAATAAGTTAGTTATAGTAGTGGTTTCCAGAAGATGAGGGTGAAGGGGGAAAGGAGAGTGACTACTTAATGGATATGGAGTTTATTTTGTGATGATCAAAATGTTGGGCAAACATATACAGGTGATGGTTGCACAACATTGTGAATGTACAAAATGCTATAACTCTTTAAAATGATTAATTTTAAGTTATGTGAAGTTTACCTCAAATAACAAAATATTTTATGAGATAAAAGAGAATTTTGCCCTTTATCTTAAGGGCAGTGTGCAAAAGGGTAGTGACAGGATCAGTGTTTGGGAAATGGTTTGGAGAGAGCAGTGGGGAAGTGGAGAGACCAACAAGGAAACTATAATTGTCTAGGTAGTTCAGATGAGAGGTGATGGTGGCTTGGCCTAAGGTTGTGGTCGTGGTGGAAATGGAGAGGAGAGGACAGATGCAAACACTATTTGGTATAAGAAATTGAAGGACCTGGTAATAAATTAGCCATTGGACTTGAGGAAGAGGAAGGTGTCAGATAACTCACATGTAACTTTTATGAGCAATTGGCTAGATGGTGGTGTTCTTCACTGAGACAGAAAATGCTGGGACAGTCAGCTATGGAAGGGGGTATTATAAATGCTGGACCTGATGAGCATGAGATGAGTTTGAGACTTCTAAGTATAGAGACATAGACAGTTGACTTCATCTGAAGAGGTTTTGGCTAAAAGTAGAAATTGGCTCATAGATAGTAATTAAAACAACTGGTATGGATGACATTGCCTGAGGAGATAGTATAGAGTAATAGGGTTTAGGATGGGCCTTGAGGAACATTTTCTAGTGGACTAGTAAGAAAAGGGTGCACTGGGGGGCAGGGGGGCAGAAGCTCAAGAGAGTACAAAAACTAAGACTGTGGGCTTGGACAATGGTTCTTCTTCTTAAGGAATTTTTACTCTAATTGGGCAAAATCCACTGCCATCAAGTTGATTCCAACTGATTGTGACTCTATTGGACAGAGCAGAACTGTCCCATAGGGTTTCCAAGGCTACAAATCTTTTTGGAAGCAGACTGCCTCATCTTTCTCCCGTGGAGCAGCTAGTGGACTCGAATCGCTGATTTTTTGGTTAGCAGCCAAATGTGTTAACCACTACACCACCAGAGCTCCCTTAATTGTGCAAAGGATGCATGTATCTGAAGTAACTTGTTTGTTTAGACCAGCATCCAGACAGGATTGTAAATGATTCAAGCAATATCTAAAGATTTTACAGATCTTAGTTCTACATCTTGTATAGTCTCTGCATCATCATGTGCAAAATGGTATTATAACAGATGCTTATTACTTCACAAGTTTAATGGTTAAAGTGCTTAGCACAATGCCTGGCAAACAGTGAGTGATCAGCCAATAAGGACATGGTTGTTACTACCTAAGAGCAATCAGCTCCAAACCCACCCACTGCCACTGAGTCGAATCTGACTCATAGCGACCCCTCCTTGGGTTTCTGAGGCATTATCACTGTGGAAGTAGATTACCCAACCTTCCTTCCGAGGAGTGGCTGGTTGGTTTGAACCACCATCCTTTGGGTTAGCTAACAGCTGGTTAAAACCAAGATCTTTCTTCTGGCTGCTTCCACATTGTCAAACTGTTCTTGAAGATAAGGTGTCAAGTGGGAGATTATATTGTATAAAAACAGTGAGTAATGGAAGTAGCCTTATTAACAGAGCTGGGTGTTTTAATGACATTCCTTATGAAAGAATTCTTCCTGGAGAGAAACTTAACGACGATTTAGTGATTCAGCTAAGAGATTACCATTTTTAGGATTTGAAGCTATTTAGTTATATTGTTATCAGGAAGGATTACTCCCTGGAGAAGGATATGGTTGGTAAAGTAGAGGGGTCAGTGAAAAGAGGAAGACCCTCAACGAGACGGATTGAAATAGTGGCTGCAACAATGGGCTCAAACATAGCAATGATTGTGAAGATGGTGCAGGACTTAGTAATGTCTTGTTCTGTCATACATAGGGTGTCTATGGTAGGGACCGACTTGATGATACCTAGCGAAGTATATTGCTCACTTAAAAAGAAAAATCATATCTTTTACTATATTTAATTCTTTGGTTTTTTTTTTTTTGTTTTAAGTACAAGAAATGAATTCGTAGGTTTTTAAAGAGCAAACAAACATCTATTTTTAGAAATACTCTCAGGGAATATATTAATCAATTATGTGAAGTCCAACATACAATACATGAACAAGTTCAATTCTTGAATTTGTAGGAAGAAACTTTTGGATTATTTTGCCCTCATTTATTAGAGCATATTAGAAAAATACTCTGAGAAGAGAATGAAGATTTCTTCTGTGTGTGATATACCAGGAAGGAATCTTTCATGTTATGGTAAATTATCTTTATGAAGTCTGATGTGGTGCCTAATTAGAAAATATTACCGGTAGAAGAGAAAAATCCCTGAAGTTTCCTGCTTTCATCTACCAATTTAATTATAGTTGGAATTGTGATATAAATCTAAAATCCTTCTTTTTCACAAATTATCAGAGTCTGAGATTTGACACTATCCGTAGGCTCAGAAAAATATCTTAATGCTTAGTTGGCTTTACTGTTTGAATTCCAGTACACTTCCCAAGGGAAGGTCACCACAGGACCCTATAGATTGACTCAGCACATGCTTTAGAGATCCAGCAATGTAAGGGCACTAAATATTTTTTTAGCAAAGCTGTGCCTCATTGGGCTCTTCTGAATTGTGAAAATTCAGAAAATTCTGGAAAAAGTTCTTTTAATTTCATCACAGAATTAAGCTTTGTTTTTCTCCATTGAGAAGTGTTTTTATTTTAAATTATATGGTGGTGGTGGTGGTGGTGATGGTGGTGCTGGTGCTGGTGATGGTGGTGGTGGTGATAATGGTGGTGGTGGTGGTGGTGATGGTGG
>NW_006921603.1:5153127-5155394 GCF_000298275.1 Orycteropus afer afer | reverse complement strand
TGGTGGTGGTGGTGGTGGTGGTGATGGTGGTGGTGGTGATAATGGTGGTGGTGGTTGATGGTCCTGTGCTCTCATCAGTACCAAGGGCCTTAATTGGCCTCTAAAAAGTGCAGATTGCATTTCCCATTGTCTGGGCCTGGACTCGAGGGCAGAGTTGTGTTGGAGTTGGCAGAGTACACTGACTGGCCTCATCTCTGCCCTCTCCAGAAGCATGCACTTGATATGGATGTGAATAGGCAACTTTCTTATTGATTTGGTTGCATACAGGCAAGAGGATTAGAAGGAGTGTTTCAATGTGACAGTTTTTGTGTTTAGGGCAGCTGCTAGGCAGGAATATACAAGCAAAATCTTTAAATATCTAAAAAGAAGAGAATTTGAGAAGTATAGCTACTGTTCTATTTCTCCTGTTTTAATCCTAAACCTCTTGTCTGTCTCTACTTCACCATTTCCTCTTCATTCTAATACCAACACCTGTGTTATGATCTTTGATTTATTGAATACCCCCAGGCTTTGTTAATTAATTTTATTCTCTTCTTTTAAAGATTCCCTTACATTGTGTTCCCCCTAAATGTATGGATTTTGCTTGTTTATTATTATCTATTCAACATAGTACCAGGTACATAGTAGGCATTCAGATGGTTATTAAATTAAATTAAAGCATCTGTCATGCTTGACACCAGGAATTCTCACACTTGTTCTGTGTGTTTATCTGATGTGTTAAGAATAATTTTGAAAAATAATCTAAGTATATCACATATAGGCTGTTCTTTGCAGTTCAGTAATACATACTGTATTTCTGCTTTCTTCCATTTATTTTTGCTACTTGTTTATGTATTTTTTACTGTCTGCCATCACTTGTCAACAAGGAGTCTGGGTGGTGTAGTGTGCAGTGGTTAAACACTCTTGCACTCTTAAAATGTTGCTGGTTCGGACCTACCAATTGGAGGAGAAAGATGTGAAAATTTGCTCTCATAAAGATTACAGCCTTGCAAACCTTATGGAGCAGTTCTGCTCTGTTCTGTATGGTCATTATGAGTCTGAATCAACTTGACAGCAGCAACTTTTTTTTTTTTTTTTTTGGTATCATTCGTCAACATGGTGGTGCTGGCACAAAAGTCCTTGAGAAATTTATGTTTGAAAAATTTAAACTGTAAATACTCTTTCCATTAAGGAACACAATGCTCCTGTGTTTTTGTTGCTACCATAGCCCTATCTTTTTAAAGACAGAAAAGGAAGAAAAGACCAAAATGGATATCAGAAGAGACTCTGAAACTTGCTCTTGAATGGAGAGTAGCTAAAGCAAATGGAAGAAATGATGAAATAAAAGAGCTGCACAGAAGATTTCTAAGGGCGGCTTAAGAAGACAAAGTAAATTATTACAATGAGATGTGCAGAGATCTGGAATTAGAACTGAAAAAGAAGAACACTCTAGGCATTTCTGAAGCTCAAAGAACTGAAGAAAAATATTCAAGCCTTGAGTTGCAATACTGAAGGATTCTAAGGGAAAAGGATTGAACAAAGCATCAAAAGATGGAAGAAATACAAAGAGTCACTGTGCCAAAAAGAACTGGTTGGTGTTCAGTCATTTTAGGAGGCAGCCATATGATTAAGAACCAATGGTGTTGAAGGAAGAAGTCCAAGCTGCATTGAAAGAATTGGTGAAAACAAGGCTCCGGGAATTGACAGAATACCCATTGAGATGTTTCAACATGTGGATGCAGTGCTGAAGGCTCTCACTTGTTTATGCCAAGAAATTTAGAAGATGCTACCTGGCAAACTGACTGGAAGAGCTCCATATTTATGCCTATTTTAAAGAAAGGTGATCCAACAGAATGTGGAAATTATCGAGCAATATCATTAATATCAATGCAAGTAAAATTTTGCTGAAGATAATTCAAATATGGTTCCAACAGTATATTGACAGGGAACTGCCAGAAATTCAAGCCGGATTCAGAAGAGAACATGGAAGGAGGGATATCATTGCTGATGTCAGATGGATCTTGGCTGAAAGCAAAGAATATCAGAAAGATGCTTACCTGTGTTTCATTGACTATGCAAACTGTGTGGATCATAACAAATTATAAAATTGTGAAGAGTGAGAATTCCATAGCACTTAATTTTGCTCAGGAGGAACCTGTACATACCAAGAGGCAGTCATTCGAATAGAACATAGGGATACTGAATGATTTAAAATCAGGAAAGGTGTGCATCAGGGTATATCCTTTCACCATACTTATTCAATATTTATGCTTTGTAAACAATTCAAG
>NW_006921603.1:5150960-5151512 GCF_000298275.1 Orycteropus afer afer | reverse complement strand
TTAGTCTAGTCTCACATGTAGGTGAGAAATGCTCCTGGTTTGTGCAGGTATGGTAGACATCAATTAATCCAGTCCATCAGTTTCACCTCACAATTTTGTTTTACCATTCCCTTACTTTTCTCATTATAAGTAAGTTGTTTGTACAGTTAGTAATATCTGTGGACTGAAAAAACTTTGCATTCTTAAGAATATTTAAATAAGTTGGACTGGTAGCATTTACAAATGTGCATCATGGCATTTAAAAATCATTAATCTTCTTGACCATCAGAAGATATATACACTTTCTTCACAATTCATATTGAGGCAGAGTAAGAACTTTAAATAATTATGTCCCAGAATAAATCTTTCTATAAATGACTTAACACTGACTAAATCTTTTATTCATTAAGATAGCTGGCCTTTTTACAAGCATAATAACTATAATTTAGTATGTTTGTTATTATAATAGAATGCAAACTGCTGCAGAAAAATTTGAATGTTATGTAATAGATATCATTGGATCATAGAATTGGACAAGTGATGATTTGGAGGTAAGCATCCAAAGTAGAATTG
>NW_006921603.1:5149630-5150510 GCF_000298275.1 Orycteropus afer afer | reverse complement strand
ATTACATTCATTCATTTAAAATACATTTACAGGTAGTCCCAAATTTATGATGTATTTGAGTTACAGCAAACAGTGCTTTTGACGATTTTTTTTTTTTTGGTACATCTTCTTTATCATTAGTAATATGTATGATACACAATGTTGCAGCATATAATTTGTTCAAAACACTGTTGTATTGTGGGCAGTTAAAAAAAAAGAGGTATTCGATTTACATCAGAATCGACTTACAATGGAGTCATTGGAATGGAACCCCATCATAAGTTGGGGACTACCTGTACTAATTTGTCCTAGGTACTGAAGATTTGAGGAATCCTGCAGTGGTTAAACACTTGGCTACTAACCAGAAAATCAGTAGTTTGAATCCACTACTCACTCCATGGGAGAAAGATATGATAGTCTTCTTCCATAAAGATTTACAGCCTTGGAAATGTTATGGGGCAGTTCTACTTTGTCTTGTAGGGTTGTTGAGTCAGAATTCAATTCTACAGCAGTGGCTTTGGTTTTGGTTTTTACTGAGTAGTGTAGAAAATGGACATACTACTTTCTTGGAGCTTACATTTTTGTATGGCAAACACAAATAAATAAATACTATTTCAGATAGAAGTGTAAGAGGAAAATGCACAGGACAGTATGCTAGAGTATGAGAGGGGGCCACCCCTGGTTAGGGAGGTCAGATGGCCTCACTGGGGAAGGGACAAAGGAGGTGAGCTGATGTGTAAAGGCTTGAACAGGGAACAAACTCTACTTGTTCAAGAAACAAGGAGGCTAGAGTGTGGCGGGACAGGGTGAGAAGGGGAAGAGATAGGGCCAGAAAGTCAGGCCAAATTCAAAAGCTGCAATGTTTGCAGGCCACTATAAGGACTTTGGGAGCTCTGGTAGC
>NW_006921603.1:5140359-5148479 GCF_000298275.1 Orycteropus afer afer | reverse complement strand
CTTCATAGATGTACTTAATAGTTCAGCTTGTCCACCCATCTATCGATCCGTATACCCCTGTTTGCCTTTACTGACATTGCAGTACTGTATGTGCAAAAGGGTTCATCTTTGTTGTCTGTACCTCCCTATGTTTTCCTTTTCCTCAATGCCACCATGTTGATCACTCACATTTGGTACATTGCCCTTCTCTTCACCCAAATCAGTCCTTATCTCTACCTTTCTAACAGTGTTCTCTCCCCTCCCCTCCCACCCCTGGTAACCAACAAAGAAAATGCACAAACAAATGTGCATTGTTGAAAGGCTTCTTTTAAATGGAAGTAATTTTCCTTTGTATTTTATAGACTAGAACAGAGGGCTGCCTTTTGGCCAAAGGATGCATTGGACACTCAGCAGGACTTAACTGAGGTAGGTGCATTCCTTGCTGGTTGTATGACCATGAATTACCTAACCACTACATGTATTCTTTTTTACAGTACCAGGAATTCTTTCTGATTAAAACTTGAAGATTTTGCTTTTAAGTGAACTTACCAGGCTTGTAGTTCTTTGTTCATTTGGTAATGTTTGTCTTTACTCTAGAGAAAACACATTTAAAATATTATTTGCAAGACTGCTTACCATGTCTTGACCTGAAACCAAGTCCAGCAGTCATTAAATTACACTCTTTCAACTTTGCTTCAGGATTATATACTATTCCTGTGACAGTGAACAGTTAGGAAACTTCTCCTTAATTTTATTTTATCTGCATCTGTCCCACTCTGTTTTTTCCTATTGGTGATTGCAGCCTCAGGCATAATCAGACTTGCTATTTATTCACTGAGCATAATAGAGTTTGATGCTTGCAGTTGGGTCTTCTTAGTCTACTTTGGAACACAAAGCCATAATTCTCAATCTGAGTGGTATTCCCACCAAACTGGGTTAATTAGCTTGTCCTAGATTTTCTTTGAAACATATAAATTAATTACACTCTTGGTAATCAATATAATATAATTAGGATCCATGTTGTTATGAATGTCTTGTCTTAAGACACTGGTTTAGAATACCATGTCTAGTTTCTTTTCCCTCATTATAAAATTAAGGAGCAGTAGATGATATGTTTGATTAGGATCAAAGCAAAGAGAATGATAAAACTTGATGTCCAGATGACTGGAAGAGGAATGATGGACTGTAGGCAATTTGTTAGCATTTTAAAGATGCACCCCTCTGCCATCTCCCCAAAGGTATTTAATTGAATCTTGGAGATTTTGTTTTTACTTTTTGCTCTAGAACTTGGCAGAAACCAATAGCCAAAAGCAGACCAGCTACCTGGTGACACCAAATAACTAAAGTTGTAAAAAATGTCCTAAAGATAACATCACAGAAATGCTGCTTGTTAGTTTTCTGTACATAAAGACAGCCTTCAAATTTCCCAGTCTCACTCATGCTAGCAAGAGTGAAAAGGAGCTTCCGAGAAAAGAGACAAGAGCCTAAATCGATGAACACAGCTGTCTGCCCCACTGTGAATGAGCAAAATTCTAGTTGTAAAGAAGCAATGGTGTATTTTGACATAAGTGACTAGAGAAATGAGGTGATTACAAGAGTCAACTGGTGATATGTTTCGAGTATTTGGAGAAACTCTGATTTGTGAGCTGGAAACAGATGAGATGCTGATATTACTAGAGCATTCCTAAATCACTATTGCAAAAAGCTGTTTGAAAATCTCTTTTCTATATTCTTTCACTATACTGTGTTTGTAAATTACACGGAATGTGCCAGATCACTGCTCTGGGCACAAGAACGCTGAATGGAGACCTGCATCCCAAAGAGCAGGCAGCACCATATGTTACAGGTGCCCTTTTCCATGAAAAGGTGGTGCTGCTGATCCAGCCTGGTCGTATGGACTGTGAGTATGTGCTCAAGGTGGTTCTGTTCCAGTTTTGAGAGTAAACTGTGTATAGATTGACATGCTTTCATGCTGTTTCTATTGTGACCAAACCTTGGGAAACTGGAAGAGACCTTAAAGAAACAAGAGACAGACTGCATAGTGGGGCAAAGGCCATGCAGGGAGGGTCCATGTTTACACTCATCAACGGAGAGTCCTAGCGAGTGGGTATGTATTTAACTGGATTTATCCCACTATTTCCCAAACTTATTGGCCACCAAACTCTTCTATGAAATAACCCCCTAAAAACAGTTTTTTTTCAGGCACTAGAGTACTGTAGGACACAGATGGGAAACATTGCTTTAATATTTTTAATTAAAATAGAAAATGCATACAGAGAGTCCAAAAATTTTAAGTGTATAGCTGGATAAATTCTTACAAAGTATGTGACCAATACCTAGATAAACAGAATGTTAACAGCACCCTGGATGCCTCATTATAATTTCTTTCAGTCACTACTCTTCTATAAGAATACACCTACTCCTCACTTACCAACTATCTCATTATCCAACATTTTGCATTTACGACAACTTTGAAAAAATTCTCAGGTGGCCCATCTGATAGTCCATGGCCCATGTAGGGATGTTGCCAGGCCTGGGTACCCTCCTTGGGCTACCCTGAATGACATACCAGAGGCTGTGGCGATGCCAAGGCCATGCAAGGGACAGTGGCTAACTGGCCACAGGATGCCTTCTCTTATTTGTCTACAACGTTTAGGTCTGGTCACTGAGGGCACAAGGCAGGGTGATGTATGGTCCCAGGCAGCCAGAGGGAGGCTGGGTGATGGCCTGAAGGTGCCAGGGGGATTGGTGGGGGAAGATGGGAAAGCAGTGAGAGGGAAAGGGACGTCATGGGACTGTGGGGCCATAGCTGATGGAGGATAAGTGGGGTCCTTGCCCAAGGGGAGAGGTGGGCAACACCCAGCCACTGCCACTACCACCCCAATCCCCGCAGACTCTGTGGAGAAGACACGGTGGGGAAGGGGTGGCCCACCATGCTAAGTGCATTGTAAGATGTGCCAGGGGTGCCTCATGGATGGTGGGTGATGGGAATGGGGGTGGGGGCGGTGGGAAACATTGGCTCTGAAGATGGGGCATAGCCCCATAACATTGATTTTGTTTGTGACCTGGTCTTTGGAACCTGTTAATAAGTGAGAAGTGGTACAGTTGCTTTTAAGACTGATACAGATTGGTTTTGCTTATTTTTGAGCTTTTTAGAAATGGGTTGTAGGTGCTCTTTTGTGTCTGGTTTCATTTGCTCAATATTATGTTTGTGAAATGCATCTATGTTGAGGCATGTAGTTGTAGTGTTCATTCTCCTTGCTGTAACAGTATCCTGTTGTATGTTTTTTTCCAGTATTTAACTATTATGATCAGTTGTCACTTTTTTTTTCCCCATTCACTATGAGCTGTTTTCTGGCCTCTTTATATAGCTGACTTTTAACAGAAGTATTCCTTCCACCTCAAACAGAAATATGTTAGGATTTCTTATTATATTAGCTCTCTGCATTGATATCTGTCCTTTTTTTAAAAATTATTTATTCTCCAGCATTTTATTTCTCTCAAACAACCCACCAGTTCTATATCTGCTCTCTTTCTTTCACTCCCACTTGCAAGTCTAAAGTCAAAAAAGATTTTTTTGAGCCTCATGAGAGGCACAGTTCACAGTATTTTTCAGACTTTCCATGGACATTGATGTGTATAAATATTAACAATTATACGATGCTGCATGTGTGCTCCATGCTTTCCCATCTGGTATTTCACTTCGACTACTTGAACTTAATTCTACTTTCTTTGTCACAGATTGATAGAGTTTGGCTATAGATTGGATCCATAGCTGGTATTCAACCCAAGGTCTTTGTGCATAGAGACAACCCAAGGTCTCATATGACCAATATAGCGATGCATGATGTGACATATCTATATGTCTCTATGTGTAGATTACCTATATTTCTCCATGAGCTGCAGAGCCCATTCACTTCTTGTTTCCAAAGTTAAGATGTCCTCAAGACCATCCACATGCAGGCCTGGTTTGGGGAGTAAATAGTGAGTAGTATATAAAAGAGATGCATGGCATTAAAAGGAGCTTTGGTGGCATAGTGGGTAAGGCATTTGGCTGCTAATCAGAAGATCAGTGCTTCAAACCCATCAGTCACTCCATCAGAGGAAGATGGGGCATCTACTTCTGTAAAGATTTATAGCCTCAGAAACCCAGTGGGAGTTGCTATGAGTTAGAATCGACTCAATGGCGGTGAGTTTTCTGTGTTTGTTTTTATTTTTCATTCATATGTGATTAGTGTAGTTATCAATCAACCTTCTGTCAGGGAGAGAGGCCACATTATCATAAGTGAAGAATTGAGGTCAGACAGGATCTGAAATAGCACAGCCATCCTAAGGAGTGGACTGAAGCCGTGGGTCCTTTTGAACTTTCTTTTTGGTTTTGCCATTTTATACTTGCCTAATCCAGCTCTTACATCATCATTCTACAGAAGAAGTGGTCACCTTGTTAAATGTCCATGGTCTCTGTGCTAAGGAAACTTGTATTTTCTTATCTGAGAGACACTTTGATGGCATTCTGTATTTAATATTTAGATAAAGCGAATGTCAGCTGAGTGAATAAGTTTGTTTCCATTTCATTTTTTGCTGGAAATCAATTCTGAAAGGTAAAGTGAGCCACAAGCCAGTTGGCTTGGAGGCTTGTTGGCAATGAAACTGTTGAGTGCTGTCATGGACCAACTCTATAGTTTATTCTTAGGCCTAAATAGCCACTTTATAAATCTTAAAATACACACACACACACACACACACACATATATGTAGCTGGATTAATGGTTTTCCCTAAGAAAGACATGTCAGGCACAAAGAAGCAGATGCTCAGTCTTCACATGTGTTTCCTCATCTTTTAACAACTGATAAGTCTTGCAACTCTAATGTGAGGATTTCAAGGTGGCTAAGACTTAGAAAAGGCTTCTAGGCAAGTACACTGGCTTTTTTATGTGCCCAAAATCAAAATGAAGATGCCTGTCTTCCCCACAAACAGTTTCCACTGGGTAAAAGGTCCAAGTGGAATGATTGATAAGTGCATAGAGGAATGTAGAACCTTAATATAATTAAGATAACAGAATAAGTTCAGTTTTAGAGCAGAATGGGAGATGAACAAGACAGGAGATTGTGTTTAGGTTTGAAATCTTCAAAATTTATGGCAAGCTGCTGATATAGCAAGCCATAGTTAAGTGGAAGTGGCATTAGAATCCAAGGGACCAAGGAATTATGGGGCAAGATATCAACATGATTATCAGTCTGGACACTGAAATAACTAAATGTAAAAGGTTCCATTGATGGAGAGAAAAAAAGCAACCCTACAGAAATTACTGCCATATACATGCAGGTTGTGGAATCAAAAAGGAGAAAACATTGGTTGACTTAGCAATGAGGATCCAAAGAGTAATGGTAATCCATCCTTTCTACCCTGCTGTCTCCTTCCTAACTCTGAGAAGTGGAGCATAGATAAAGTTAAGTGGTTTCTGAAGGTGGAGAAAATTCTAGTTACATCATTTCTTCAAAAGAAAAGTTGATGCAATCCTACTGGCTATGCCATTTTACCTGATAACCAATGATATCTAGTATATCTGAAAGAGGCTAACAATAACAAGTTCTCTTACACCATATTTTTCTGCTTATTTTGAGTATTTAGAACAAGAGGATAATAGAATCTCTCTAAAAAAAAGATATTGTTGCAAATCTATTCTGAGAACTCTATTACGGGTTCTTTTAGAATTTATAGAATAGGGTGGAAAAGTTTTACTAGTTATATCACCCTACAAGACTTGGAGATGTGTTCTAACTCTTTGACTACTTTAAAGTTTAGTTTTGACTCTATCAAAAATAGCTGGGAGATTTGCACATTATTACTTTTGTTGATTGGTGAAGAACCAGAGGAAAGGAAGATGTCCAGAGTGAGATTGGATCCAGTCTCGTGCTATGCTATATTCTGACTGAGGTTCTCTCATAAGGAGACAAAACTCTTAGGGACAGCATGAGACTTTTCAAGAAGGGTCTGTGTTACAAGAAACTAATGTAATAAATTATTAGCATGCAACAGATTCTCAATAATCACCTTATACCAAAACAAGAAGTTAAACCTTGGATCTGTCATCACAGTCTTATTCTAACAAGGGGACATCTGTTTTTATCTAGCTGAGTATGAAAAAGATCACTTATCCACCTGAAATTTATAAGAAAAAAATCATCTTTTCTTCATATACTGCAGGTACACTTGGTTTGTTAAATTATGATAGTCACAGTAGCTCAAACTTAACATTAAAGATATCATCCTCTTTAAAACCTATGAAGAAGCTTGATATTAATTCCTTAATGTTGTTAAAGGAAGAATAGTTTGTGGTGTATATGCATATGTCTGTGTCAAATGTGTCAGTGTATGGAGAGTTTGGTTGTCTTTTCATTGCCGTCCATAGTTTAGCCTATAGATCTTTGGCATCAAGCCATGCCAGACCTCCAGATGGTACTTACTGTTTTGTTTGAGATGCATTTCTCCCTCAAAATTGTTTTAATTTTCAGAAAATCATCTAATAAGAGGCCTCTTTAGACTTTTGATACTCCTGATTTGGCTGAATAATATCATTTCTATAAGAATAGGCAGCTCTTTCTCTATTTTCAAATGCAAATCCAGTAGATAGGGCTGAGCCTTAGTTCAGAATTGATTGATGAATTTTTTTTAAGTGTCCGGGATTCTTTCCTTGTGACCGAAAATCAGTCTAACCTGGGTTTAATAATAACAAGAATGTATTGACCCACACCACTGAAAATTTATGATAGGGATAGGCTTCATGCTTGGCTAGACCCAGGGATTAGAAACTTGTCGTGTGTATGCCATCTATGTCAATCTCTTGGCTCTACTTTTCTGTATTGGCTTCATCTTTAAGTATGCCCCTCTAGAGGAAAACACTATTTTTATAGCTAGTGATTCCAGTGTGTTAGTTTTGGTGGTTTAATGGTAGAATTCTCACCTTCCTTGAGGGAGACTTGTGTTTGATTCCTAGCCAATACTCCTCAAGTTTCTTTCTGTCATTGAGGGTTTGTGTGTTGCTATGATGCTGAAAAGGTTTCAGGGGAGCTTCAAGACTGGGACAGACTAGGAAGAAAGGCCTGATAATATACCTCTGAAAATCAGCCAATCAAAACCCAGTGGATCACAGCGGTCTGACCCACAGCCAATCATGGACTGAGTAGCATTTTCTTCTGTTGTATATGGGTTACCATGAGTTTGGGCTGACTTGCTAGAAGCTAACAACAACAACAGCATTGGTGTTCTATTACTGTGTAAGAAATCACCAGAAACTTGGCAGCTTCAAACAATACTCAATAGTTCACAGTAGGTAGGTAGGTCAGATATCTGGGTGAGCTTGATGAGGTTCTCTACTGAAGGTCTTTTAAAGCTGAAATCAAATGATCAGTCTGGCTAGGCTCTTATCTGCAAGTTCTGGGAAAGAATCCACTTCCAAGCTCATTTAGGTTTTTAGCCAAATTCAGTTCTTTGCAGTTGTAGGACTGAGATCTCCATGTCCTTGTTGACCAACTGCTGGGGGCTGCTCTTAGATTCCAGAGGCTTCCTACATTTCCTTTCTTGTGTCCCCCATCATCTTGGAACAGGCAAACACATGCCAAATCCTTCTTATGCCTGGAATCTCTCTGCCTTTCTCTTCTGCTACAAGCTGAGAAAACTCTGCTTTTAATGGCCTCACCCGATTGAGTCAGGCTATCTGGCTGTCTGATTTGGGACTTTAATTGCATCTGCATAATCCTTTCACAGCAGTACCTGGATTAGTGTTTGATTGAATTAGTAGGCTATGGGAATCTTGGGAGCCACCTTTAGAATTCTGCCTACCACACAGTGGAAAAGTCTTGCCTTCTTTCTGGCTCCAAAAAAGTGCCATACATGACGCTCATGTGCTTGGTTTGGCTTATGTGATCATGCCTAAATCAGGCATTATGACCTTGTTGTTTGGAATAAGCTGAGGTCCAAATGTGGACCGTATTTCCAGTTGTGGATCTGGTAGTGTTGTTATCAGAAGATGGGTAAGTGGGAATATGGCCTGCATGAATATCCCTGTCTGTTGGATCACTGTTGGAGGCCACTGGCATTTTTCTGGTGTAGTTTTCTGAGTTGTGATAAAGACACTCTA
>NW_006921603.1:5122348-5131789 GCF_000298275.1 Orycteropus afer afer | reverse complement strand
AGGATTGCCCAACCTTCCTTCCGAGGAGTGGCTGGTGGGTTTGAACCGCCAGCCGTCTGGTTAGCAGGCAAGTGTCTTAGCCACTATGCTCCCTACTAAGCCTCCATATATAGAGATAGATAGATAGATAGATATAGCTATAGATAAAGCTATGTCTATGAACAAGTCTTTAACTTAGAGATTGTTCTTTAAATTTTTCATTTTGTGATAAAATGATGGGGAGTGGCATTTTGGGTTTTCCACATGCTCTCACTTGTAAAAATATTAAGTTGACAGCTTCCAGATACATCTTTCCCACCTAGCTTTTAAAAAATAGTACTGCTAGTCCGAAGAACAAAATTCTGCCTGATAGCTGTGACCTTCTTTATTCCAATAATATTTGAGAATCTAATATATAACCAGCTTTGGAATTAGTGCTGGGGTTGAGGTACAGGGGCTACAGTGGAAAAACGAACGCCAGGATGTCCACTGCTATATTGTAGTCTATAGGGACACAGTCAACCCCTGACTTAATATCCTGGAGTCTGGCCTTCCTTTTATTGTTATTTTTTGCCCTTTTTAGAATGTTACTCACTTTCTTAGGACTATGAAGCTAAAGTTGCAAGACAGACAGAGGCTGATTTTTTTTTTTTTCCTCTAACAAAAGACTTGTATTTGAGGAAATGGCAAATAGTTTCCAGTGTGACCTGCCACCTTTAAAGGCATTAGTAGGTAATTTACTTTATATGGCATGTGATTTTTGATTTTCATTGTAAAGGTTAGACTTCTAATATTCATTGAACTTTAGAAACTGAAGGGCTTAAGGTAGTGTCATCAAAAAAAAAAAAGAAGGGCCTGGGGCCAGCATGGTTGAATGCTTTGCCCAGGAACACAGAATGGGTCAGTGGAACTAGTTCTGCAGCTGCATCTTACTCAAGTTTAGTTTATATTAGAATATTTTTCATGGCTACCAGAAATTGGAACAAGAATAGCCACCAAGAAATATTGATTTGTGGGCTATAGCCCTTGGGATATAATTGATGTTCTTAGAAAAATGCTTATTCAAGTTTTTTCCTTCTTAGTACCTATGCTTTAGTAACCACAAAGAGATAGCATCGAAGGCCATTTTTTGAATTATAACTGAAATTTACTGTTTATAGAAAATTAATGTCTTATCTAGGAAAACTCAGAGTCCTGGTTTAAAATGTGTTTATAAAGCTATCTTATCCATTCCCAGACATCTTGTTTTTGTTTAATTATTTTTAAAAGTGAACATAACAAGGATATTCTAATTAGATGAAGATTGCCCCTCCCAGGAGGACATCCTTTGGCTGAAAAGAAATTTGGTTTTATTTATTGTGTGCTTTGGCTAGGTTGTCTTTGTTTTAAAAGAGTACTGATAGAATCAGAATAGGTCTTGGATCACCTTGTCAATAGAAGGCCCCTTAAAGTGAATAGTTTATTCTTAAATTGAATTTCTCCATTAGAAAGTACAGGAAAGCAAGGGGCGACTATCCTGAGCTGACAGACCTAGGGTGGACTGGGCTGAGGTAAATCATCCTTCAGTTAGACTTGGACACAAAGCATGCTGGGACATAGCAGCACAGACCCTGAGGGATTAGCGAAGCCCCGAGTCTATGAGGGCCTGGTGAATTTGACTTTATTCTTGGTGCTATCAGTGTTGGAAGAAGTCCCAGTTATTTTGTCAAGAACATCTAGAGTATAGCAATAGGAGTTCAGGAGGCAACACTGATTCTAAGCATTTTAGCCCCTCTATGCATCCCTGTATGGGGGTCTAGCTCTCAAGTGGAGACTGAAGCAAAAGGTTAATAAAGGTGTCAGAGGGCTGGGGCTCAGGGCAGCCTGAGCTACATAGGAAACCAAAATGGGCATTTAGAGTGTGTCAGGGCCCTGGAGAGTAGGCTCGTGTTTCTCAAAATTTTGGACACTGGGTTTCTACAATTAAAATGACCCCACTGGGAATCTCTGGGGGTGAATTGGAACTTCTGGGGGTGAGACCTGCCTGGGAGTGCACATTTTTTATAGACCTCTCCCTCCACCAGTAAGTCTTAAGCTCACTAAAGCTTCTGCACAGGGCAACAGGGGGGACTTGAAATGTGGATGGACAGAAAACACCCCCAAGCATGATGCCCAAAGGCTTCATAAAAACAAACATGCAATGACAGCCTTGAATTGATTGACTACTATGATACTTATTGTGCTAGGATACAATAGTGAATAATTAAGGCATGGTTCCAGCCTTTACGGAGCTGGAAAGGTCCAATACATAAGTAGACAAATAAAATCACATATTGTAGTGAGTGTTAAGAAAGAAATAAACAAGATGCTAAGAGAGACAGACTTTACCCTGCTGAGATAAAGTGATCAGAACTAACTCAAGACTTTAATATGGTGAATGTGGTCTGGGGAGTTGGTGGTGGGGGCAGGTGAATGAGTAGATGTTAAAGGAAGGGTGTTAAATGTGTGCACGTGGTGGTGGGGTGAATATATCCAGGGAACATGGATACTCAAGGAGGAAGAATGGTAAGAGAACGTGAGGATGTTTTAGGATCCAGTTGTGCCCTCAATTTTAAGCACATGTCCTGTTTGATTTGTTTTGTATCACCATACTGCATCTATATACAATTCTTGGATTGATAAGGAGTGAGGGAGAGGCACCAACCCCTTCATAGAAACTAAATGCAAGTGGACCCTGTCCTACAGCTGGTAAATTGCAGACAATGGTACCTTAAAATAGTATTTACCAACCCAGCCTGTGTAGGTGTTCTCTGTTCCAACTGAGCCAAAGTGGGACCTAAGTAATTGTAGAGCAGAGAAAATGAGTATTTTCTAAAACAAGTAGCATATTCTATTATGCAAAAGAGAAAAATTAGCTTTAGAAAACCACAGGTAGGTTTCATGGACTTCCCTTTGCTTCTTTCTTAGCTGGAAATAAGAGTTGGGGAGGCAGAAGGAGTTGTTATTTAGAGGATCCATTAGCCCTTACTCTGTTTTCTTGCACACCCATTCACAGAGACTTTGGAAATAAGCCTGGGAAAATGATAGCATGCTGGCCCCAAAAGGTGAGCAGAGGGCGGTCTCACAGTCTTTGTAAGAGGAGGGCTGGATTGAGGTAGCATTATGACCACAGAAATTTCCTTTCCTTCTTCATTTTCCTGTAAGGGGAAAAGAGTGGTCTTGCATTAAAGCTCAGTGAGTCAGGCATGATTGAATTATGAAGCAGGACTTTATGTCTCTTTCCTCCATAGCCCTATGACAATGACTTGTTTGTTTATTAGCTCTCTCTCCACTAGACTGGAAGCCCCATGAGGAAGGGGCCCATATCTCTGTCTAGTGTAGCTATCTGTGGATTCATAACTGCATCTGAGCATCTGGAGGTAGGTGTGTGATATTACCTTTGCATGGGAACATGAACTTGGGTGTGTTGTATGGGTTGTCTGTGGCCTCCTGGGATGGGGGGAGGGCTGTATAAGGCTCAGCCCTGATGGGACAGGCTTGATGTCTATCCGACTTGGTCATCAGGAGAAGTATCACTTCATGGGCCCATCCCACACAGGGTGCCCTTTACTGCTTACTGGTACCCTTTACTGCTGAACATCCGGTTGTCTTCAGGCCATGGATTAATCCAGGGTTAGCTAGGAGTACACCTGGTCTGTACAGTTCCTTCCATTCCATATATGCTTTTCCTCCATTTACCGTTGTTTGTTCTCCCTTCTATGTGAAGGTCTTCTTTTCTTTCCAGATCTTCATCATCTCTCTCCTGCTCCATTTTCCACTTCTCCTTTTCTTTCCTGTTCCTTTAAGCTTAGTTCCATATAGCAACTCAGAGGGGAATAAAACAGCAATGCCATTTGACCTCCTTTGGCACATGTTGTTGTTGTTAGGTGCCGTCAAGTAGGCTCCAACTCATAGCGGCCCTGTGTCCATCAGAATGAAACTCTGCCCAGTCCTGCGCCATCTTCACAATCTTTGCTATGCTTGAGCCCATCGCTGCAGCCACCGCATCAGTCCATCTTGTTGAGGGTCTTCTCTTTTTTGCTGACCCTTTACTTTACTAAGCATGATATCCTTCTTGGGGAACCAGTCCCTTCTGACAACATGACCAAAGTAACTGAGACGAAGTCTAGCCATTCTTACTTCTAAGGAGCATTCCGGCTGCACTTCCTCCAGGACATATTTGTTTGTTCTCCTGGCAGTCTTATGGTATTTTCAGTATTCTTTGCCAACACCACAATTCAAAGCATCAACTCTTCAGTCTTTCTTGTTCATTGTCCAGCTTTCATATGCATATGAGGCAATTGAAAATACCATGGCATATATTAGGTGCTCCTTAGTCTTCAAAGTGACATCTTTGCTTAACCCTTTAAAGAGGTCTTTTGCAACAGATTTGCCCAATGCAATATGATGTCTGATTTCTTGACTACTGCTTCCATGGGTGTTGACTGGGAATGCAAGTAAAATGAAATCCCCAACAACTTCAGTCTTTTCCTCATTCATCGTGATGTTGCTTGTTGGTCCAGTTGTGAGGATTTTCATTTTCCTTAGGTTGAGGTGTAATCCATACTGCAGACTGTAGTCTTTGATCTTCATCAGTAAGTGCATCAAGCACTTTCAGTTTCATCTTGCGGTTGTGTCATCTGCATATTGCAGATTGTTAATGAATCATCCTCCAATCCTGATGCCATGTTCTTCTTCATATATATGTATAAATATGAAGAATATATATATATAGACAGATAGATAGATATAGATATATATGAAGCTTATATATCCAGGTTCTTGGATTATTTTCTTAGCATACAGGTTAAATAAACATGGTGAAAGGATACACCCCTGATGCAGACCCTTACTGATTTTAAACCATTCAGTATCCCCTTGTACTGTTCAAATGACTGCCTCCTTGTCTATGTACAGGTTCCTCATGAGCACAATTATGTGTTCTGGAATTCCCATTCTTTCAATGTTACCCTTAATTTGTTATGATCCACACAGTTGAATACCTTTGCATAGTCAATAAAACACAGGTAAACATCTTTCTAGTAGTCTTTGCTTTCAGCCAAGATCCATCTAACATCACTGATGATATTCCTTGCTCTATGTCCTCTTCTGAATCCAGCTAGAATTTCTGGAAGTTCCTTCTCAATATACAGCTGCAACCATGGGAATTATCTCCAATAAAATTTTGCTTGTGTGTGTTATTAATGATATTTTTCAATAATTTCACATCGTGTTGGATCACCTTGGCAATTGGAATCGTTTCTGCTTCAGTATAAGTACCAGTGACACAGAAGATGGGGAAGGACAATAGATAAGAACAATCTAATTAATACTTCTAGCTGGGTCACAAATATTGTATGTCACTGCCTTTGAGAGCCCGGAGGCCTCTGAATATGAACCACAGTGTACTGTGTGCTGTGAACTATTGTTTCATTTTCTTTGCTATTTGTTTGTGTTTCATGAACACTTGGTTCAGTTCCACAGACCTTTCCAAGAACCCACTTGGTGCCAGATTCTGTGCATCAACCCCCAGTTTATGTTTGCTTTTCTCTGCTTTAAAGTTGAAAGGGTACTTAAAAGTTATCTAGCCTGAGGTCCTTGCTTGATACATGCAGAAAGTGAGGCCCTAGAAAGAAAGTGTTGAATCTGGGTCTCAGAGTTGGTGTAGGGCTTGGTTTTGCTACAGAACCTGAGCTCTTCCCAGCAGCCTCTGGGGTCTGGAGACCTTACAAATAACCTTGGCGTTCAGTCCTTGAGTGTTTGCCATGTGCTGATGCTGGGCAACGTGCTTTCCATGACTTTTCTCTTTCAATCCTTAGAGCAGCCCTCTAAAGCAGTTGTCATTGTCCCTGTTGTTATCCTCTGTTTTTACAGATGAAACTAAGGCTTGAAATAGCCAAGATACTTGGCTACAGTCAGACCGTAGTATTAGCAGAGCAGAAATTCCCTTCTGGGTCTGTGTGAACCTGAAGCCTGTGCCCTTTTCTGCTTCACAGAATAAACAGAGTGCATATGAGTTTGACAGAGGCTGCTAGTACTAAGTCTTTCTTCTAAATGAAGAGGAGAACTGGCATGCTTTCTTTATTTCTTTTTTTTTTTTTTTTAACTTTTTATTTTGTTTTGGGTGAAATTTTTTAAAGCAGATTTGTTTTACATTCAGTAGTTCATACATGTTTTGTGACAATTGGTATTATTTCTTAATTTTCAGGATTGGTTTGAGAAGTCATTCTGCTTTCCAAGGGCCTCTACTAGGCAGTTCCTGGAGTCCTACTAGTTGCCTCCCAGCTGCTTTATTGCTAAATCCTTCCAAAAACTTGGTGCCCTTGCTGCACCTCCTGTTGAAAAACTCGGGCTCCTGTTTCCACACTCAGCTCTTGGAAAAACATCCCCAGAAAGGAAAGGAGGCTGTAAAAAATGTCCTGGTATCTGGCAGGTGCCTCAGCTGAGTTGGGTCTCTCAGGGGGCAGCTCCTGAGCATCAAGGGGTTTGTACCTGATCTAGCCCCAGCTCTGAGCATGGCAGAGAGAGGATTCTGAGCCCACTTAGGCACCTGCTGCTTTCAAAGTTGAGAAAAGATAGCAGATTTAAGATGTCTCTTAACGAGCAGCTTTTAAAACATTGTTGTAGGTTCATATTTACTCACCTTAACAGAATGGATGAGATATGTACAGGCCTTTGTGTATGTGTGTATGTTGTGTAAAGAGCCACAGGGGTGTAAGATGTTGGGGAGTAGGTATATATATGAGGTAAGGTGTGAGTCTTTGTTTGGTTGGGGGATGGGAGTATATGTAGGGTCAGGTGGGGGTGTATGTGTAGAGTAAGGTGTGAGGGTAGGGAGTTGGTTGTGAGCATATATATGTGTATGGGATAGGAGGGTATGTGGGAGAGTAGGGTGTGAGGGTGTGTGTGGGGGTATGTGTGAGTATGTAGGGGCTAGAGTGTGGGGGTGTGTGAGGGAGTAGGATGTACAGATACTGAGGATAAGATATGTGGAGAATAGTGTGTGAATAGGAGTGTGTGTGTGTGTGTGTGTGTGTGTGTGTTTTGGGGGGTGGTCACCATAAGGAGAGGACCAATGGCCCTGCTCCAGGTGACTGTACCTGCTGAAACTGGGTTAGTACAGGAGCTGCTGAGACCTGCAGTGCTTCCCTGTTGTGGGGGAGCTGTGCTAGCCAGGGCCTCAGGCATGCCTCACCTTTACCTGGTCAGGGCAATTAATTTGCCAGGTGTCTGCATCACTGCAGGATGCTTGTGTGTCAGTCCATACAGCTTTGCACTTATTAAGAACCATGGGAGAGATTTAAATGAGAAATTAAGGGGACCAGTGGGAGGTTGTGCTGAGGGCTAAGAAAGAGAAATTACATCTCCCTCAGTGGCTCAGCCACAGTAAATGACCAAGGTCATCTCTCTCGACTGTGTTCTTGATAAAAGGCAGCTGCAGTCATACCATGTGAGAGAAGTAACTTTAGAAGACATGCACATACACACACATACACACCAGATACAGATGCAGATAAGAGGGCCCTTGAAGCCCCTCCCAGATGCCAGGCATCCTCTGCAGCTGTAACTCTTTATGCAGTGCAGTCTGCTGCAGGCTTTGCAGTGGGGGGACGATGGCTTTTATGAATGGTAGCCTGGGAGGGGCCTAATGTCATCCGCTCCTGATGTCAGCACAATGAATGAAATACTTGCAAAGCTAAAGCTTCAAGCACCCGGGAAGCAGAAACCTCAGATTAGTTCTCTTAAGTGCAGCGTCTCTTGCTGACGAAATCACCAGTCCCATGTGTCATAGATAATCTATATATGTTAGGATTTAAATGAGGCAGAATCAGAGGCTGCATGTGGAGTAACGCGTTATCGAATTCCGACACAACCAGCTTTTTCCCTGCAGCAGCTGTGGCCACGGCCCTCTTCCTGCCCGGTGCTGGAGAAAGGTGCTTGTGCGAGCTGTGGACCCACAGCTAGGCGTTAGGCATCTACTGAACTAGCCTGATGTTCTGCTTTTGCTGGCAAAATTCCTTGCTGAAGCTCCAAGCCCTTGAATCTGATCTGTGTTCTGCATTTTTGACAAATCAGGAAGAAGCTGCTCAGGTGCATGGAGTCAAGGACCCAGAACCAGCTTCCATCCAGAGCGTGCCTGGGCCTGCTGATGGGGCGGATTCTGAAGGTAAGTGGCAGGGCTGGGGATGTCCTCGTTTGTATTCTGAAGGTAGTTCAGCCTTTTGCTGTTTCATTCTAAACTTGCTCCCAGTGGGATAAGATACCTGGAGCAACATGAAAGCTGAAAAGGTGTTTCTGAGTTACACAGGAGTGGCTAAGATGGAATCGGGGGAATGAAGATGTGCTGTAAGGTAGAGCATTGTCTCTAGCTAGGGGCCAAGAGATAGACTTCCATAAATGGGGTTCAGGTGAAAAGCACACATCCCAACTTCTGGTCTCCGTTTTTCTACTTGGTATTATGGAACACATGAGCGTGTACTTGTTTGACATCACTGGCCCTAGATAACCTGTACTGTCTTGAAACTGGTGATATCTTTGAGGTCATGTAGGGATGGAGGAAGGAGCCCTGATGGCACAGTGGTTAAGCACTTAACTCCTAACTGGAAGGTTGGCTGTTCAACCTACCAGTCATTCCACAGGAGAAAGATGTGGCAGTTTGCTTCTGTAAAGATTTACAGCCTTGGAAATCCTCTAGGCACTTCTGTTCTGTGTGGTTGCTCTGAGTTGGAATTGACTCAACGACAGTGGGATTTAGGGATGGAAGAGTTTAAACTCCTACTCCTTTCTTCTATTAACTGCTTGTAAGATGACCCATCAACACAGGGAAAGTGGAAGGTGAGTGGCATTAACTTGTTGTTATCCTGTATTGTCTTGTCTGTCAGATTTTTTTTTAGCATTAATTCCTCTGTCAAAAAAAAAATAATCTCATATTTGAGTCTTATTTTGTCTGTAACTTTCACCACTTTTAATCCCAGGAATGGTAGGTTGGCTAGCAAGCAGAAAGCACACTGATGCTCCCAGAAGACTTAGACAGCAAAGAAACACTAAATTGAGTAGAAATGAGAGCAGAGCTTATCTTTCCTAACACAAATCTATCAGTGATGTGCAGACTGGTTTCTAGATGGATAGTAGAAATAGGCTTAAGAGAGAGAGAGTACTTCATGAGATGTCCCTTATATCTAGGAATTGATGGAAGGGATTTACAAAGGTAACCTATATTAGTAGTATTAACAATAATACATTTAAAACACTACTGTTTAAAATGGTCCATAACATCTAAGCAAGGCAAAACAGCCATCTCTCATGTTTGAATGTAAAGTAATAACAGTGGAAAATGATAACTATTAATGGTAGCTACTATATTACTGAGGAGCTCTGGTAGCATAATACCTAAGGCACTTGACTGCTAACCAGAAGGCTGGCAATTCAAACCCACCAGCCACT
>NW_006921603.1:5083386-5121745 GCF_000298275.1 Orycteropus afer afer | reverse complement strand
TTTTTTTTTTTTTTTTTAAATCATGACTTTTATGTGTGTGGGTCTCCTATTTCCTCCCAAATATCAAGAATAGTATTGCATATTCTCATTCTTGATCGACAGGATTTGCAACAAGCTTTTAATACTCCCTGCACAATGGAAACACATACTGGGTTTATGTAGGGATTGCCTACACACAAAAAAAGCAGCAATACATTCATTCATTGGTAAGTTTCGAATGGCAGAAATGGACAGAAGGCTCCTTACAGAGGAGGCTTGTTGTTTGGATGGTATTTTCCAAAAGTTAGATGAATGTGAAGTGTCCCAGAGCTCTTTCAAGGGTATCTTTGAAGAAGTTTTCACATTGTGTATACATGTATGTCTGTGTGTGTACATGCACACACGTGCCTGTATATGGATGTTACATGTTTACTAATCAAGAACAGCTCTAAAAAGTTTTCAAAGATAAAACCCATCTGATGTTTTTCGCTTTGTAGAACTTACATACAAGAACCTACTCCCACTGCTACTGAGTTGATTCCCACTCATAGGGACCCTTTGGGATAGAGTAGAACTGTCCCATACAGTTTCCAAGGCTGTAAATCTTTACAGACGCAGACTGCCTTATCTTTCTTCTGCAGCAAGTCTGGTGAGTTGGAACCATTGACCTTTTGGGTAGCAGCTGAATGTGTTAACCACTATGGCACCAGAGCTCCTTCATGTACAAGAGGGAGTCCAGTTTAGCTGAGGTGACTTCATGGAAACTTCATGTGGGAAACGTAGTAGATCATGTAATACTTTATTTAATACGTGTTTCTCTCTAATTTTCCAATAAAACCCTTTGACACAATGTAGAAGACATCAAATAGATGCTTTCAGGGACCTACGGAGTCTCTTCATTTGGCACAGATATTGTCAGAATAAAAGGCTTTCAGAAGACACTTTCACAATGTAAATTATGAGATGGATTGGTCTCATTGGCTTCCAAAACTCACTTATAGGTCATACATTTTTTAGTTAGTGTCACTGAGAGGGAAGAAACTTATACCTCTTAGGTCAGAGTTCTTAACTCAGGGCTGTGAATGGACTTCCAGAGTGATCTTTGAACAACCTGAAACTGCAGGGGTTATTTTGTATGTAAGTTCCTGGTGAGAGGGTGATAGACTGATTGCATAAGATTGGCACAGATGGCCATAAAAGATTACAGTAATTTAAAAATCATATTGTCTTTCTTCAAGACTAGCATCTAGCCCTGAGCCTTACATGTGCATAAATATTCAATTAGTAATATTTATGCCAATAATTGGAATAACAAGGACAAAACCCATCAATGGGCTACAGTGATACTTTATTTTTACAGGAATATTTAGATGTAATATGCTGCCATAAGAGGCAAACATTCATAAATTATATAAATTTATGTCACTTAAATAAGTTTCTAATTTAATTTAGACTTAATTAGGGAATAACTTAAGTAACTTTTTAAAAAAATTTCCGTTGTGGGTATCTGAAATGACGGTTGTCTCAATGAACAAAGTATAGTGGTCTCAATGTCTAAACATCTAAATACTGAACTTTAACTTAGGTGGATGAGTTGCAAAGACCAGTTCTACCTGATGGTACAATTCTTGAGATGCTCCCCTAGTTCAGAAATCCAATCATAAACTTCACTTGCAGCAAGACACGTTTCATGGTTCCTCTGAAGGGGCACTATGTTATATAAACCATTCCCAAATTTGCCTCCCCTGGAATTACTAGGAGGAACCCTGGTAGTATAGTGCCTAAGGCACTTGACTGCTAACCAGGATGTTGGCAGTTCAAACCCACCAGCCACTCCTTGGAAGGAAGGTTGGGCAATCTACTTCTATAGTGATAGCGCCTTGGAAACCCAAGGAGGGGTCGCTATGAGTTGGGTCCAACTCAACACACATAACAACAACAACAACAGAATTACTAGGGGAGCCCTTTGAACATGAAGATTCTCAGGACTCCCCTCTAGATAGTCTTAGGTGAGGGTCCCAGAATTTGTACATTTTATTAACATACCCAGGTAATTGGAAGCCATTGGTCAAGTGGACAGGGTCTTGAATTATGAGAGAGAAGTCAAGTTCCCATTGACTCTACACATCTCAACATCAGCTTTAGAAAGAGACCTACAGACCATGTGTGACTTGTCACTTATGGTCTATGACCAGTGAGCTCATTCCACTTACTTGAGAGAGAAATGTGCTTAAGCACTCAAGTCCACAAGCTGAGAAAGGGTGGCATGGAGACATGGACAAAGGGACAGATTTGAGGACTATATGGGATCCTTAGAAAAAAGTTGTTTCTGGCAAATACTGTCACCAGAGGCAACTGGAGACTTATTATGAGAAATAATAGTTCCATAGCAGTACCTATTTATTTTTTCCTAAAATCTTGATATCTCATATTGAACTTTTTATTTGGATAAGACCCTTATTGCTAATGTTGGGTAACTGCAAAACATTGATGTAGCAGATCTATTGACAGTCGGCAATTATTCCTACAAAGAATTCTCCCTGGTCTACAGAATTGTCTTCTTTCTAATGTTGAACTGGGCAGAGTCAAAGAGAGTCTTACCTTCTTTTTGGTAATTCAAGACACTGTTGACTTGACCAGTGGTTCCTACTTACCTGGGAGTGTTTATAAAACATACAGATTCCAGGACTCCCACCCCAGATTGTCCAGAGAGAAGTCCTGAGAATCTCCATGTTTAAAGTCTTCCCTGGTGATGCAAGTGTGTTTGGGAACACTTTTGTAGCCTACAGTGCTCCTCCAGAAGTGCCATGGAAGTTGTTCTTGCTGCAGGTGAAGATGATAATTGGATTTCTGGAACAGGGGAGTATCTCAGGCATTGTACCATCAGGTGAGACAGATTATCCATGTAACGTAGCACTTTATCATTATCTGACAGTAGCCCTAGGTGGTCTTTGAAAGTCAGGGAAAAGGATCTCCATTACTGCAACTTCAGAAGTTCATGGAATTTCCAAATGTCTTTTAGAAACTTCATTTGTTGTGTATATATGTATGTATGTGTGTGTGTGTTTTTCTAAACCCTTCTGGAACTGTTTTGTATTTTTAGTATATTCTACCTGTTACTTGAAAATATCATCACCACTGTGGAAAATAACCATTTGTTTACTCTAAATTCATTACTTTAAAGCAGTGGCTTTCAACTGGGGTTGACTTTTCCCTTTTGGGGACATTTGTCAATATCTAGAGACATTTTGGTCATCAGAACTGGGAGGTAGGTGCTACTGGGATCTTATGGGTGGAGATCTGGGATGCTGCTAAACATTCTACAATGTGTAGGACATCCCCTCACAACAAAGAATGACCTGGGTTCAAAATGCTTATAGGGCCAAAGTTCAGAATCCTTGTTTCAAAGGCTTTTAAAGAATAACATCAACATTACTTTACTTGCACCAGGTACTGTTGTAGTTTTCTTATTTAATCCTCAGAAGAACCCCACGAGATAGGTTCCTTTATTATCCTCAGCTTCAAGATACAAAAGAAACTTGAAGAACTGATGTAAATTGCTGAAGGTCCGACAGCTACCATGTGATGGGGGAGGCAGTGATAAGTAAGGAGGATGGGGGTGTTCTCCAGTATGGCACCATAGTCTAAACTATTTACCGCTGTGCTAATTGCCATTCAGCCAAAGGCCCCATAGTTGTGATATTCTAAAATTTCAAATTAAGCCCTTAGGTAGCCTATATACACTATACATACCTAAACTCAAAACCAAACTCACTGCCGTCTAGTCGATTCCGATTGATAGCGACTCCCTTTGGGTTTTTGAGATGGTAAATCTTTATGAAAGTAGATTGCCCAGTCTTCCTTCTGTGGAGTGGCTGGTAGATTTGAACTGCCAGCCTTCTGATTAGCAGTCAGATGCCTTAGGCACTACACCACTAGAGCTCCCTTGATACATAACTAGGGTTTAAAATAAACTAGTTTTTTAAAGTCTCTTTTTTAAAAAAACACATACATAACTAGTGTTTTAAAAAAGATTTAAAAAAAAAATCCCTGATTTTCTTTTGTCAGAAATACAGAGACGCAGATTTGTTGTTGATTAACCTGGTACGGCCCCTCTATTTCTGCAGTCATTTTGGCTCCTCTAAGCTAAGCCATCTCTAGTCCCTATGCCTCTCATCTTCTTTTTTTTTAACTCAACCAAAAGAAGACTCCATTGACTTGGCTAAGAGAGAAGTTCTAAGAAGCCTAGATTCAGGCATTGATTGATCCAGAGGTTCATGATATCATCAGGACTCCAGTTATGTATTTCATGAATCCCTCAGCTCTATTCTTTCCCACTGGTCAGTTTCATGTTTAGGTTGTCTTCTTTGAGGATAGTTACAGGGCTGAGAAAAGTTAGGGCCTCCACTCTGCACACCACACCATCCAGAAGAAACCTACTACACATCCATTCTGGTTTCTCTCAAGGAAGAGGGGAGGCTCCTCATGAGGATGTAAACTCCTCTCTTGCGCAGCCACATCACTGAGAACAGCAATTCCACCTATCTGTTGACTACTTGTTACAGATATCATGGTCTGGCTGCAGAAACCCCTTCTGTTCCCTTGTGCCTTACTTGCTGTGTATTTACCTGACTTGCATAGAATATTCCAGATAGTCAAATAGTATTTTTTTTTTTTTTCTAAAATATGGGCAGAGGTATTATAGTTTTCTAAAATGTTACCATTGGGCAAGGTTAGGCAACATGTACAAGGAATCTTTCTGTATATTTGTTATAACAGTGTGTAAATCTGTAATGAGCCTGATAAAAATGAATTAATATCTAAAAATAATGTGGGTACAGGGTGTTTTATAAAATAATTATGCTTTTAAGATACTTTTTCAAATTCTTCCTAGTGATGCATAGTATTTTTTTACCTTTTTGTCACTGTAGTGTATTCAACAAAAGCTCCTAAAGTCTCAATCCTATCAGACTAATAGTTTGGTGTTTATTATTTGTTAAGAGTAGGTTGATTAGGTTCTCTAGCAACATTACCAAGTGGCTTGCAGCCGTCATCTGTCAATATTTAGCCTCTTCATGGCTTGTGACCTTGTTCTGTGGTTGCTTAGCATTTACTCTTTGAAAAAATATTGTCATCTGCAAATGTAGACTTATCACTCTGTACTTCCTCTTCCATGGCATTTCTGAAAATGTGAAATAAGATTAATCCAGGATCCATTTGCAAGAATTGGTACTGACAGGCCCATCATAAAGATATTAATTCAATTCTGCCTTTTGTTGCATATTGTTAAGTGAATTTTGTATCCATTGCAAAACAGCCCGATCATTAGTGGTTTTGTTTTTAAACAACATTCTATATGAAGACCATACCATTGACTGTTTGAAAGTCTGAGTAAGTGCTGTTTATTGGCTCGGTCTTGTTCAGAAACATACCTTCTCACAGAACTCTATGTGATAGCTGGGTGACCATGGACGGGCTGTTCAACCTCTTCATGCTTCAGTTTCCTGTTCTGAAAAATGGGAATAATAATAATACCTGCTTCTTTTTTTTATTTTATTTTTATTGTGATTTGTGTGAAAGTTTACAGAGCAAATTCATTTTCCATACAGTGGTTTATACACATTTTATCTCATAACATTGACTTCAATCTCCTATAGTGTAACAACTTTCTTCCTACTTCCTCCCCATAGTTACCTCTTCCTTTGTCCTTCCCTTCCATGCATTCCTGCCCCCCAGGCTGTCTCCCTGTGCATACACAACCCTTATATTCTCCCATGATTGATCCCTCCAAGGACTATATCTACGTATTATAAATGTTCAGATCTTATGAACATTTATCTTTTGTTTGGCTGGAAGCCACAGGAGTGGGTTCAACTCCAAACAGGAAGGGCAGCTAGGGGTCATAGGCTCAGGGGTTTCACCAGGCTCTATCAGACCAGCCAACCTATTTTTTTTTTTTTTTTAATGATTTTGAATTTTGTTCCATATTGTTCTTCCACACTATCCAGGATCTCCTAGATAGATCTCACTCCAAATGGTTGACAGTGGTAGCCGGACACCATCTAGTTCTTCTGGTCTCATGGTTATATAGGCTGAGGATTGCATGGTGTTAATATCAGGCCCTTGGACTTTTGCTTCCGTGCGTCTTTGGTTTTCTTCATTCTTCTTTGCTCTGGACGAGGAGACACCCATCGTTGCATCTAAATGGCCACTTGCAAGCTTTTAAGATCATAGTCACTACACACCAAAGTAGGATGTGTTATACTGTTTTTATGTGATATGTTATGTCAGTTGAGCTTGATGTTCCCTGTGACCATGGTCCTGGGCCCACAGGTCCAACTACTCCCTCTGGGTAGCTGGCTGTGGTAAAGAAGTCAGCACAACCTTGTTCCTTGTCAGCTCTACTATATACCTGGACATTCTTATAGAACATACAAATATGCTTGTAGATACATCATCTCCCAACCCTATACATGGTCATGGGCACATTACCCCCTGCCTAGACATACCTGATCATTTAGCCTATATACCCATCTATCCACCTGTAGATCCATGTTTGCCATCACTGACAACACAGTGCTATATGTGCAAAAGGGTTCATCTTTGTTGTCTGTATCTCCCATGTACCTCTCTCTTGTCTTCTTCTTCCTCAGTGCCACTGTGTTGATTACTCATATTTAATGCACTGCCTTTCCCTTCACCCAAATCAATACTTGTCTCTACCTGTCTAGCAGTGTTCTCTCTCCCCCACCCCCTCAGTAACCAACAAAGAAAGTTTCCTTCCATATATAAACCTTTCCTTGACTTTTCACAGTAGCGGAATAGTACGTACTACTTAAGTTGGTTGTGGAATGACATGACATAATACATGTGAAGCTCTTAGCACATATTTTGTTGTTGTGTGCCATTGAAACGGCTCTGATTTATAGCGACCCTGTATACCACAGAATGAAAGACCACCCAGTCTTAGCACATAGTCTGTGGTAAATGCTCAATAAATGTCAGCCATCATTATTAAATAAGCTGAGAGTTATTACTGTATTCAGAATTTATGTTGCCTTCCTTCCAGTTGAAAGTGCTTGAATTTGTCTTTCGATAGCTATACCCTATCATAATTTTTAAGTACTTTCAAGGTATGGAAATGACATTTAGAATGGTCCATCCTCTAAGTTCCCTTTAAAGTGTTGGCTCATGATTGACATTACACTACTTCCCTTAAGCAAAAGACATTTATAACAGCAATAATCTTTAGAGCTGATGGTTGAATAATTACCACCTATAAAAATTGAAACACTTGTTGCAATAAAACCTCTTTTATGCTAAACTTATGACATGACTTACTATGCATATTTTTTCTCTGATGCTTTTATAATCATCTTCATAGTCTATGAAGGTGGGAACTTCACATTAACCCCTTGTTTTCCAAAGGCAGCATTTTTTTGTGATTTCAAAATTTATGGATGATACCAAAAACAAAATACCAAACTCACTGCCATTGAGTCGGTTCCAACTCATAGTGATGCCTTCTTGGGTTTCCCAGGTGGTATCGCTATGGAAGTAGATTGCCCAGTCTTCCTTCCGAGGAGTGGCTGGTGGGTTTGAACCACCAGCCTTCTGGTTAGCAGTCAAATGCATTAGGCACTACACTAAATTCTCTGAAGCAGTTTGTACAACTGCTTTATATAAGAAGAAAATGACCAATTCCACAACCTGGACGTCTAGGTGTTTTTTTTTTTTTAAATGAGTTCTTAGGTCAGACCAAGTACTGGGGTAACTTGCATTATCTCATTTGTCTTTCCCACAGCTGTTTACAGATGAGGATTTTGAGTTGGAAAAAGCTTTTTTGGCCCAAAGATACAACAGCTGGGGCACCAACAGATCATACCCAGGTCTCTGACTTCAGATCCCAGGCTTTTAACCATTCTTAGCCATTTATTTAAATTAATAGACTTATATTTTAGAACACATTTACGTTTGCAGAAAATTGACCAGATGGTGCAGAGTTCCCACATACCCATTCTCCTTCTGCACAGTTTTGCCTGTATTGTAGCCATTTTTAAAAAAAACAACCCCTAAATTACTGCCATGTAAAAACAAAAAAAAACTTTCTTCTGGTTATTTTGGTATTACTCCTCCATAGTTACAAAAAGCAGAACCCAGAAGTGACTGGACGATGTGCCTGAAAGCTTGGGGTCTGACAATGTTCTGCACACATCCCAGGCCTGGGGCCAGGGTGGACTTCCTCTCCAATCTCTTCTATTTTCCTAAGAATTCTCTTTCTGTGGTTTTGCCTGTGCAGAGCTACTGGTCCATCTTCTTTGATCAGTTGGTTAATTTAGACAAACTACTTGGATACTTGAAATAGTAATTCTTGACTAGGTTTCCTAACAGATTTTGGATGAGCTTTGTAAAGGTACAACTACTTCATTAGTTGGAATTTCCTCCCATACTCTTCTTGTTAGCTTTGTGAATTCAGCTTTCCTGCTGAGCCTAAGCATTTATCGCTTGTCCAGGGATAAAGCTAAGAAGGAAGGAAGGGATATGAAAGAAGGATGAAGGGAAATGGTAAACAAAGGAAGAACGTAGGAAGAGGGCTGTTACATTGTGGAGACTGCAATGATGTCATGAAAAGAAATGTGTATGAATTGTTGAATGGAAAACCGATTTGCTCTGTAACTTTCACCTAAATCACAATAAAAAGATAAATTGAAGGAAAGAAAACCCTGAAAAATGTAGCACATAAAAGCGGAGAGCTGTCTCTGACCTCTCTCTCATTGTCATGCCACTGCCATGGTCCTGTAACTCCATTTTCTCTCCTCCTTATCAACTCCTAATACTCTAATGACCACCTGCCCTAGAAAATTTGCTACCACATAATTCATTCATTTAGTCATAGGTGAACATTCACTGAGGCCCCAACCTGTGTCAGGCACTGTGCTAGGAACAAGGATGTGAGTTAAGATACAATCCTGCCTCCCCAGACAGCTTAGAGTATATTGCAGGAAATGGGAAGCCCTCCCAAGGTTTTGTTGTGTTTTTATTTAACCATCTTTTTCAGTCTGAAGCTTAAGAGAGAACAGAGCTTCTATTCGAAATGCTTTGTTTATTCAAAAAGAAGTATTTAGCCCTGGAGAAGGCTATCATGCTTGGTAAAGTGGAAGGTCACAGAAAAGGGGAAGACCTTCAACAAGATGGATTGACACAGTGGCTGCAATGATGGGCTCAGGTATAGCAAGGACTGTGAGGCTGACACAGGACTAGGCAGTGTTTCGTTCTGTTGTACGTAGGGTCGCTATGAGTTGGAGCTGACTCTATGGGACCTAACAAGAGCAACAACACATTATATTATTCTCAAGAAGGCACTGCGTTGTGGAAGGTGCAGGAAAGAGACTCATTATCTGCCTTCCAGGAGTTTACAATCTATTTTAACAAATATCGAGAGAAACTAGCTTGTATGACCAACCCCATCACAGACCCCACAGCGTATAACCCCATTGTGGCCCCCATCCATTAATGTTTATTCTAAAGGTTAGAACTCATCTCATAGTATTTAACTAATAAATTGTTGTTGTTATGTGCCGTAAGTTGGACCCAACTCATAGCAACCGCTCCTTGGGTTTCTGAGGCGGTAGCACTATGGAAGTAGATTGCCCAACCTTCCTTCTGAGGAGTGGCTGGTGGGTTTGAACCACCAGCCTTCTGGTTAGCAGTCAAGTGCCTTAGTCACTATGCTACCAGAGCTCCTTAACTAATAAATAGCCTTAGTATTTTACCCTCTCAATACTAAACTCCCCTTTGTTCTTCTCACTCAATATTGTGACTCCTCTTCTTCTCAAATGTGTATCTGAATTTTTCTTGGATGTATATTTATCTTATCAACTGCAACTCTCCTTGTTTTCAAAATGTGTATTTGAATTTTTTTTTCCAAATGTTTTTATAAAAGCACATCTCATAAATGATAACTCCTGTTCGAAAATGGCTCTTGTTATCTTAGCAGCAGATGTTTATTAGCTGCACCTCTGAGGTGATCCCTTGTGCAGGATCTACTAAAAGGCCAGGAAGTTGATGAGGATGAAAAATGACCAGCATCACAGCACCCAGCCCTATCTACCGAAAGGCCTTCTGACTCTTTGAAGCTGTGGTGGATGATGTTTGCTCTTTCCCCAGTTCTGGCAGAGCTCAGACAGCTCTGCACCTGAGCAGGCATTGTGCAACCTGATTGTAATCTGAGCAGTTGGCACCACAAATGTGATACAGGATGGGAAAAAGATGAGATGAGACTGTTCATTGGCCACTTCCCCTGGTTATTCCTGTTATTCTTTGATAGTATGAATACAGGCAAAGGAGTAAGTCCTGATAAATCAGGGGAAAAGTGAAAAGATTCATCCAGTCCCCTGATAGTTTTTTTTTTTTTTTTTTTAATTGTGATTTGGGTGAAGGTTTACAGAGCAAATTTACTTTCCATACAGCAGTTCACATACACTTTGTCTCATGACATTGACCACAGTTTACCACAATGCAACAGCTCCCCTCCCAATTCCTCCCCTTAGTTTCCCTGTGTCCATCCCTCCATGCACTCCTGCCCCCTGAGCTGTCTCCCTGTGCATAAGCAGCCCTTCTTTCTCCCATGATTGTTCTCTCCAAGGAGTGTGTCTACCTCAGGTAAATGTTCAACTCACATGCCTGTCCTCTGCTTGGCTGGAAACCACAGGCGTGGCTTCAATTCCAGACCTGAAGGGCAGCTAGGGGCCATAGTCCCAGTGGTTTCACCAGGCTCTATCGGACCAGCAAACCTGATCCCCCCCATTTTTTTTTTTCTTCGAATGATTTTGAGTTTTGTTCCACATTGTTCTCCCCCTCAATCAGGGATCTCCTACATAGATCCCTTCCAAGTGGATGACAGTGGTAGCCAGGCACCATCTAGTTCTTCTGGTCTCACAGTCATATAGGCTGCAGATCGGATGGTGTACCAGTCGCTAGGGCTAATTGTTTCCATGAATTTTGGTTTTCTTCGTTCTTCTTTGCTCTGGACAAGGAGCGACCCATTGTTGCATCTAGATAGCAGCTTGCTAGCTTTTAAGATCCCAGTCGCTACTCGCCAAAGAAGGAGGTGGAACAGTGTTTTGTATAGTATGTTATGCCAATTGAGCTTGATGTCCCCCGCGACTATGGTCCCAAGCCCTCAGGTTCAACTACTCATCCAGTCACCTGATAGATTTATCTGGAAAATTATTTTCTCTTTCCTACCCAAATTGGGTATTTATATTAATGCTGTATAAAAACTGCCTCCAAAAATATGAATTATATCTGCCTCAGATATACTACTACAAAATAATGCACAGAATGGATTTCTCCTCTTTCCCCATATGACAGTCATCTGGGAGACTCATCTTACCTGCCTTCAGTCTGGGTCATGCTGCTGTAGCCCACAGTCCCAGTTACCATCAAGTCGACTCCAACTCATGGTGGCCCCTGTGTGTCATAGTGGAACTGCCCTCCATAGGGTTTCCAATGACTGATTTTTTTAATGTAGTTCATGAGGCTTTTCTTCCAAGGCATCTCTGAGTGGACTCAAACCTTGAACCTTTTGGTTAGTGACCAAGCTGTTTGCACCATCTAGGGACTCTATAGCCTATAGTACAGTTCTGATTTAGGGTAGAAGCTGCTAACTTATGAAGACCTCAGTCTTCTATGGGCCAGAAGAGTTTCCCCCCTTTGTACGTTTCCTCAAGCTGAACTGTTGTCCCTCTGCGTCTCCTTCACACCCACTTCTCCCATGACAGTGTCTCTTTTTGTTTTTCTTTTACTTCTCCCACAGCTTTCTGCTGCTTTTCTTTCCCATCCACTATCTTGTCCCTTTGTCTTCCTCTGTCATCTTTCAGTCTAGTGGTCTCTGCTTCCTCCCAACAATTTGTGAGGTAGACACTGTTGTTATTCCTACCTCAGACAGGGTGTGGCATGCAGCAGAGGGTCAATAAACGTTTTTTGAATGAATGAGTTCCCTTTTTTTTTTTCAGATGGTAAAACTGATGGTGAAAGGGATAAAGTATCCCAGGTCACACAGGTAGTAGTGGCAAAACTCGAATCTAGGTGTTTCTGCCCTTATAGCCCTTGCTCTTATCCATGATAGCAAACTACCTCTTGGGATTTGCAGGGTGCTGCCTGTCATGGATGCAGCCCGACTTTCATAATAAGAATTTTCCTGCCTGTCTCTCTTACTGGTGTTTCTGGCAGCTGTCCTCAGAAGCTAGCAAGAGAAGCTTCCTTTGCATGCTGACTTCTTCTGGTTTGGTCAGCCTCTCCAGCCCAGAATGCCATTTCATCTGCCTTCATTCCTACTCCATACATCCTAAGATTGGTGGTACTGCTTCTCTCTCTGGTCTCTAACGAAGCAAGCTCACCTGTTTCCCCAGAAGTAGTTATTATGATGACTTCAGGTATACCAGTGTTTTCATTCTCATGACTCTGTACCTCTTAGTACCTTGTACACCTTTAGTGCCTCTAAACCAAACCAAACTCACTGCCTTCGAGTCGAATCTGACTCATAGCGACCCCTCCTTGGGTTTCCAAGGCGGTATCACTACGGAAGTAGATTACCCAGTCTTCCTTCCGAGGAGTGGCTGGTGGGTTTAAATCACCAGCCTTCTGGTTAGCAGTCAGATGCCTTAGGCTACCAGAGCTCCTCTAGGCACTTTAAATTAAATATAAGTAAAAATGAACCCATCGTGTATTCATCATATGGTTTTTATTTTGTTTTATTTATGTCCCTGTTTTTATTGTGTGTGTGTGGGGGGGGATGGTTTAGCCATCTTTGTGTGTGTGACACTATTTTCCTCCTGTTATCTGGCCTGAGACATGCTGGCTGAGAACCCTGTATTGAAGCCTCATTACAATCATGGACATGCTTTTGGTTTTTTAGCTTTTAAAACCCACAAAGGCTAATATTTGGCATTTTAAAATATACCTGAATGCTACCTATGAGCCTGCCACAATGAGCAAACCCAAGAGTACAGATTAACAAATCCACAAAATTATAGTGAATTTATTTCTTATTCAGTTAAATTTTAGCGGTCCATCCCAAGATTTTGCAGATAGAAATATATTTAAATTTTGAATCATTTTAAAATTCACATTAGAAAGGTGTACTTTTGAATCTGACTGGCTCATATAACAAGGAGCTCTGGTGGTATAGCAGTTAAGATATTTGGCTGCTACTCAAAAGTTTGGTGGTTCGAACCCACCAGCTGCTCCAAGGAAGAAAGATGAGGAAGTCTGCTTCTCTAAAGATTTACAGCCTTGGAAACCCAATACGGGTCTCTGTGAGTTGGAAATGACTTGATGGCAGTGAGGTTTTTTTTTTTTTTTTTTTTTTTAGTTTGGCTCATATAACAGCTATAATACAGCATCTGCTTCTGCCTGGGGTCACAGCTGGATCTTTGCCTTCACGCACTGATAATTATTTCTATTCTTTTTTCCCTTCTGCTCAGTGAATGGACTGCCAGAAACAGTCTTTTATGCCCCAGGTCAGAGTGAGGAGCCTGAAAGTGTTCTGTGGAGTCTTCTGCCCTCTGAGGCAAGCACTGATCAAACTCTGCCTGAACAGAGTTAATATACCACCTTCCCTACTGAATTTAAAATGGACACCATACTACCACCACCAGCCTTACAGGGTTGTGGTGAAGATTAGATAAGTGTGACACTCTTAGAACAAGTTTGAGGACATAGTGAGTTACTCTATAAATATTAAATTTGGTTATTCTTATTTATAAATAAGGACTGATTGGAGAGGCAACATGTTGAGAAGTATATTGGTTTTCATGGTCCATATTAACACTCTAGGGACTCCTGGTGAGGATGGTTCTTAGTAAGGGAAGGTAATATTCATTCCTTTAATTTGATAATAACAGTAATTTAAATGATGATTCTTATAATGTGTTAGGCATTTTTTATGCCTTGTCTGAATCTTTTACCAGCTATAATATATACTGGACATATGGGTCAAAATTATTAGTTTTAATAGGAATTTATCTTAATGCATTTTAGCAAATATATATATATATATACTCACACATCAAGATTATGGTTTTTTGTCCATCATTGCTTAGGCTGAAGCTGCAATTAAAAAAAAAAGTAGGTTGAAATTTAAATATATATAATCTAGTAATCAAATTAAAATGTATATATGTATATATGTGTAGTTTAAAACAGGGTTTATGTAGATATGGCAAAAAGTTTGTAAGGGATACAGTTTCTTGTCATTCATCCTCACTTGGACTTGTGAGGCAGAAGCTCCACTATTCCCCCCATTTTACTGATAAAGAAATAGATGTTTAAAAGGTCTGCTATTTCCAAAGTCCTTCTTAACAAGTGGTAGACCTAGGTTTCAGACTAGAAAGTTTTCTACTGTGCTGCCCTTGTGTGCTTTCTTACTCCTTTCTCAGGAATGCTTTCATATTTGTTGTCTCCCTTTATTATTATTATTATTATTTAATCACAGCCCTGACTGTGACTAAGTCATGACAAACTAGGAAGGTAAGGGGGGTGGGAAACTTACCTGGAGCCCCACAGGAAAGTACAGCACAACAGGACTCCTGGCTCCCAGACCCCTTCCTTTAAAACATAGTGTATTACACAGTGGGCCCTGGCAAGTGCCCCTACCTTTGAAAGAAAAAGCAAAATGTCCCAGGGAATCATCAGAAGCCACCTAAGTTTAATATTGCCATAAGCTTCCCTGTCTGGGTCCAGCCTGGGAGGGAGCAGGGTCTGGGCTGTTTTCCCAGGATGGCGGTGCTGGCTGGCTCTGAATCGATACTGGCCTCTTCTGAGCATGGAGCTCAGTAATTCTGTCTACACAAGTGCACACACATACACGTGCCAACTGAGTTCATTAAGCCAATTCTCAACTTAAATGGTGACTTCCAACAGCATACTGTTGAGGCACCACCAAATTACTAGTTTTTGACTCTTTGCTGCTTTCAACTGGTTTCTTTGGAATTTTTCAGGCTGGTTGTTCCCTTCAATGGTGAGTTTTGTCGCGGAGGCAGGGAGGGATGTTAATTAGACAGCACTGGTAAATTATGTGAATGCCCAAGGAAAACAGATGCTTCATAAATGGAGTTTTATAGTTACTATTACAACGCAGTTCAAAAAGAGCAATTTATAGCAATCTATGATTCTGTATAGTTATAGCTTAGGACAGTGTCTTTCAAAGGCTGGATACTTTCTCCAGTTTCACTTCATATCTTTGTAGTGAAGCTAGGATCTGAAACACCTCCATTTTGGTATTATAAACCAGCACTGAAGGAAATCTTGAGACCCAAGGTTGAAGGCCTTGGACCTATCAGTAGAGGCTTGCTTATTACTAGGATGCTGAACAGCTTTCAGCAGGGCTTCCAGACTAAGAGGAGGAAGAAAGTCCTGGCAATCTCCTTCTGAAACTCAGCCAGTGAAACCCCTTTGGATCACAGTGATCCATCCCATTTTGCCTGGGGTCACCATGGATCAGGTGCTAGTCGCATGGCAGCTAACTGTGATGCTGCTGCTATAAGGTGCTTGTTAAAGGTTTTGTTCTTCCTCATAATTATTACCAGGAGATTCTTCTAAGAAACAGAGAACACAAATATAATGCATTTCTTCTTAGAATCTAATGATTTTAGAAACTAACTGGGTGAGGAACCCATACACCTCTTGGTGGATTTTGAAGGTGATGTTTAGTGTAAGTTGTGATGTATTGATAGTAATTGCTACTCCTGTTACTCCTTAGGTTTCCAGTCAAACCACAGTGTTTTCTGGAAAAATTATTCATAGCAAGGGTTTTGCTGTCATTCACACCAGTACACCTTGACTGAGACACTGGCACTCAGCTGGCTCCAACTCTTTGCCAACACTCATGCCCATTTCTGATCTGTCTCAGCTGTTGGCAGAAGTGCTGTCAGAGAGCTTCAAAGGCAATCGAAGGCATATCTACCCTCCAGTCTACAACCTAACAGTGGAGAAGCCAGTTGAAAACACACAATAGTCTAACCAGCTTAAGGGCTACTTTAAAGCGTGATATTAACAGTGAGATTTCCCACACAAAATGGCTAGCTGAGGAGAGAGTTTGGAGCAGCGTTTGACTTTTGTTTGATCGGGTTAGATCTAAAATGAAGCACTACATTAACTTTTGAAGAAGAAAATAGAATCATTGCAAATTCTACCATGTTTTGTGATGAGAATCCATCATGTATGCATGTATCATGTAGATGATTTTTGTTTTTATTTGAGAAGAGGACAACCGTCTTTTCATGTGTGACAGTATTTCCTCCTTGTTATCTGGCCTGAGAGGCTGGCCAGGAACCCTAATGCTTAAGCCTCATGAGAATCGTGGACAATCTTTTGGCTTGTTTACCTTTTAAAACCAACAAAGGCTCATGTTTGGCATTTTAGAATGTACCTGCATGCTACTTATGAACCCTCGTGGTCCATCTCAATATTTTGCAGATTGATCATTTATTTTTACACAAAATGCATGCTTTTTAGGTAAAACAGAACCATGTTTTGAAGTTATTGATTTTCACTCTGAACATTGTTCCATGTTGACAAGCAGAGGACGCCATCATTTTTAATGGCTGCTGAGTAATTTTGTGTCTGGAGACTCCTCTCCCATCTCTTCCTCTTTGTTCTTGCCTCTCTGTTCCTTCCCATCCCTCCTCTTTCTGCCTTCCTTGGCAATTCTGTCTTCCTTTACATCCTCCTGATCTGTCACCTGTTTTTTCTCCAGCTCCATTCTATGATTTTCTTTTTATTGACTATAACTTTTTGTAATATACCCTCCAACATATATGCAAATGCTTTGAAATAAAAGGAGAAATTTTGTAGAATTTGGGCTATGTTGACTCTATAACGCACACTGAAACAATTTGTGTTTCCATTTTTTGTTAGTGGCTTTGTTATAGTTTCTAACCAGGTTCAGTGAGAACACATGTGACCATATTCTGAAAGCCTTTTCTATCCCCTAAAGGAAGAAATGACCAAGAGAAAGACATTATAATGAATGTTTATGATCTTTATTTAGGAACAGTCACAAACACTCTGTCACTTCTAAATCTTGATGATTTATCTTGTTTCCCCAGACCCTGTGCCGCTCCACAAAGACTGGCAGAACGAAGCCAGCGAGGGATTGGAAGACCTCCAGTCCATTGGGACCAGCAGGCTGCTTTATCACATAACTGATGGGGACAATCCGCTGCTGTCACCACGATGCTCCATCTTCAGCCAAAGCCAGAGATTCAACTTAGACCCTGAGTCCGCCCCTTCCCCACCCAGCACTCAGCAGTTTATGATGTAAGAAATAAGAAAGTCTGGTTATGTCATTATCTTTATTTCATATGAATTTTCAGATAATACAATTACAAGCTACAGTGAAGTGTGCATATCTGGAAGAGTGAAAGCATGCCTAACAATGCAGGTCTAAGTTTAGAACAATAAATGAAAAAATCAGTGTAATTTCTAGTTGGAAATGCTTTTGTAGGCCTAAATGTCTCAGGAGGAAATGGCCATGAGATACAATATCCCCTAAAGCTCGAATGTTTGAACACTTTTGGTGAAATGACCAGAATTCTAAGAAAGTACATGTATGTTAACATCAGGATTATCATTTCTGAGGAGCTCAATATTCTTTCCATCTCGCTGGAGATGGAAACCTCCTCGATGGTTAGATTGTAGATTTGCCAATTGTAGTTTGGGTAAAAATTTATGGGACAAATTAGTGTTCCATTCAGGAATTTAAACACATTTTGTTTCGTAACATCAGTTGCAATTCTGTTGCTGAAACAGCACTCTTCGCTTCCTGCCTTCTTCCCTGTTTCCATCTGTCCTCCTTTCCTGCCCCTTCTTGCCTTCTGAGCTTTGCTTTTGGGCAAGTGCTGCCCTTCTTGTCTCATACAATTGATTATTCTGAGGAGTATGTTGCTCACGAGGGTTATTGTTCATTTTATAGGTCTGTGTTTTGTTTCACTGCAAGGTGATCCCCAGGGGTGGGGTTAGTTCAAGGTTAGTAGGATGTTTAAGGGCCACAGTCTCAAGGGTTCCACCAATCTCTGTCAGATCTCACAGTCTGGTCTTTTTTGTGATTTTGAATTCTGTTCTACGTTTTTCTCCCATTTTGCCCAGTAATGTCCGTGGTCTCTATCAGAGCAGTTGGCAGTGGTAGCTGGGCACCATCTAGTTCTTTTGGTCTTGGGGTACCGGAGGTTTGTGTGGTTCATTAGTTCTTTGGACTGATTTTTCCTTGAGTGTTTGCTTTTCTTCACTCTTCTTTCCTCCAGACAGGGAAAGAGGAAGAGTTGCATCTTAGATGGGCACTCGCTAGTTTAAAGATTCTAGTTAATAGTCACCACAATAGGATGTAGGATGTCTTTGTCAACTATGTTATGCCAGTTGACTTAGCTGCCCCCCAAGACTGTGGTCCTAAGCCCCCAGGCCCAGTGACTCCTTCTCTCAAGTATGTGGTTATGGTTAAGTAGTTTTCATAACTTTGCCTCTTCTTTGCTCTTCCATATACATGAATATATTTATGTTCTTGTTGTTATTATGTGCCGCCAAGTCAGATCCGACTCGTTATGACCCCTCCTTGGGTTTCCGAGGGGGTATCACTATGGAAGTAGATTGCCCAACCTTCCTTCCGAGGAGTGGCTGGTGTGTTTAAACCACTAGCCTTCTGGTTAGTGGTCAAATGCCTTAGGCACTATGCCACCAGAGCTCCTGCACCTATAAATATATATGTAAAAATACCCTTTGCCAAACCTATATATGGTCATGGGTATAGTCCTATTCACCTACCCATACCTGTTCTGCTTGCATTATTTTTTTTATTAACTGATACTACAGGATTGTGTATGTAATAGTGTTTACCTTTGTTGTCTGCAACTCTTGTGCACCTCTCAGGGTCTTCCTTTGCCTTAGAGATATTGTGCTGATGTCTCCCTTATTGTATATTGTCTTTCATTTCACCTGAATTAATATGTATCTATTATCAAGTTAGTGATTTTCCCTCCCCTCCTCTCCAAACCCTGTTAGCCATCAGAGAAGGTTTCTTTCTTTGTGTAAACCTTTCCTTGACTTTTTATTATAGTGATCTCATACAATGTTTGTCCTTTTATGATTGACTTATTTCAGTCAGCATAATTTCTTCCAGATTCATCCACATAATAGGGAGTTTCATAGATTCTTCATTACTCTTTAATGTTACATAGTATTCCATTGTGTGTATATACCATAGTTTGTTTATCCATTCATTCTTTGATGGGTACTTAGGTTGTTTACATCTTTTTGCTATTATGAGTAATGCTGTGATGAACATACATCTTTTCATGTCCCTGCTCTTTCTCTTTGTCTTTCTCTAGGATATATACCAAGTAGTGGGATTCCTGGATCAAATAGTATTTTTATTTCCAATTTTTTAAAAAAGTGTCATACCATTTTTCACAGTGGTTATACTATTTTACAGTCTCACCAGCAGTATATGAGAGTTCCAAACTCTCTGCACTTTTGCCAGCATTTGTTGTTTTCTATCTTATTGACCTTTGTTATTATTGCTAGAGTGAGATGATAGCTCATTTTTGTTTTGATTTGCATCTCCAATGGCTAATGGTTGTGAGCATTTCCTCATATTTTTGTTGGCTGTCTGAAAGTCTTCTATGGTAAAGTGTCTGTTACTATCTTCTCCCATTTATAAATTGGATTGTCTTTTTGTTGTTGAGGTGTTGAAACTGTCTATAAGTTTTAGAGATGAGTCCCTTGTCAGATGTGTCATTGCTAAAAAATGTTTCCCAGTCTGTAGGTTCTCTTTTTATTCTTTTGGGGGAAGTCTTTCGATGTGCTTAAGTGTTGAATTTTTAGGAAGTCCCAGTCATCTGGTTTATGCATTTTTGGTTACGTTTGATAGACTATCTATGCCATAAAAACAGTCCCTCAGTTAATGCCTGTATTTTCTTTGATGAACTTAGATTTTATATTTAGGTATTGGATCTATCTTGAGTTGATTTTTGGATAAGGTGTGAGGTACAGATCTTGTTTCATTTTTCTGCAAGTGGATATCCAGTTTTGCCATCACCATTTGTTAAAGAGACTATCTCTTCTCTATTTAATGGATCTTGGCTCTTTGTCGAAGATCAGCTGCTCATTGGTGGATAGACTTCCTTCTGGGTTCTCAATTCTGTCCCATTGGTCTGTGGTCTGTCCATGAACCAGTACCAAGCTGTTTTGACTACTGTGGATATATAGTAGGTTTTGAAATTGGAAAATGTGAGGCTTCCTACTTTGTTCTTCTTTAGTGTTACTTAGCTTATCCAGGATCTCCTCCCTTTCCATATAAAGTTAGTGATTGGTTTTTTCCATCACTTTAAAGAATGTTAATGGATTCTAGATTAGAATTGCATTATATCTATAGATCACTTTGGCAAGTATTGATAATTTCACAATGTTAAGTCTTCCTATCCATGATCATGGTATATATTCTTCCATTTATATAGGTCTTTTTACATTTCTTGCTGTAGTATTTTATAGTTTTATTTGTATAAATCTTTTTGGTTAGGCTTATTCTTAAGTATTTTATCTTCTGAGAAACTATTATAAATGTTATTGTTTTCCTTATTTCCTTTTCAGAGTTCTTTTTTGATCTTGTACCCTGCCACTTTGTTGAATCTTTCAGTTAGTTTCAGTAGTTTTCTTGCTGAATCTCTGGAATATCTGCATATAGGATCATATCATCTGCAAACAGGGATAGTTATACTTCTTTCTTACCAATTTGGATGCTTTTTATTCCCCTTTCTTACTTTATTGTTCGGGCTAGGACTTTCCATACAATATTAGATAAGAGAGATCACAGGGCATTCATACCTAGTTCCTGTTCACACAGAAAATTCTGTCTGTCCACATTGAGAATAATATTGGCCATTGGTTTTGTAGATATGCCCTTAATTATATTGATGAATTTCCCTTCTTTCCCTATTTTCTTCAGTGTTTTAATCAGGGATGAGTATTGGATTTTTTCAGATGCCACTTCTATGTAGATTGATATGATCATGTAGTTCTTTTCCTTTGTTTTATTTATGTAATGGATTACATTGATTGTTGTCCTAATGTTGAACAATCCTTACATAGTTGGTATGAATCCTACTTGGTTATGATGTGTTGTATTTTTGATAGGTTGTTAGATTCTGTTGGCTATGATTTTGTGGAGGATGTTTATGTCTATATTCATGAGGGATATTGGTCAGTAATTTTATTTATTTTTTGAAAAGCAATGTGTCTTTGCTTGGCTTTAGTATCAGGGTTATGCTTGCTTCATAAAATGCATTTAGGAGTATCCTTTTCTATAATCTGGAATAGTTGAATAGATACCAGTTCTTCTCTGAATGTTTAATAGAATTCTCTAGTGAATCTGTCTGGGCCAGCATAATTTTTGTTTGGGAGTATTTTTACAATCGATTCAATTTCTTCTTTTTTTATGGGCTGTTCAAATTTTCTACTTCATTCTCTGTTAGTTTAGGTAGGTCGTGTATTTCTAGAAATGTCTCCATTTTTCCAGATTTTCAAATTTTTGGAGTACAGTTCTTTAGTTTTCTATTACTACCTTTTTATTTTGTTTGGTTTTGTTGTGACATCACCCACTTCATTTCTTATCTGTGTTATTTACATCTTTGCTTTCTTTTCCTTTGTTAAATTTGCCAGTTTTTGTTGTCAATTTTGTTAATCTTTTCAAATAACTAACTTCTAGTCCACCAGCCACTCCTCAGAAGGAAGGTTAGGCAATCTACTTCCATAGTGATACTACTTTGGAAGCCCAAGGAGAGGTCACTATGAGTCAGATCCGACTTGACAACACATAACAACACAACAACAACAATCTTATTATTTCTGTTGTTTTCTCTTTCATTTCTACTGTAATATTTATAATTTCCTTTTTTCTGGAGGCTGTAGGCCTTTTTTACTGTTCTTTTTCTAATTGTTGGAATTGTTAGGTTAAGGTGTTGATTTTGGTCTTCTTTTTTGATGTATACATTCATTACTATAAATTGCCCTCTGGATACTCCTTTTGCTGTTTCCCAGACGTTTTGGTATGTCGTGCTTTGATTCTAGGATTTTGGTTTATTTATTTTTTATTACTTCTTCTATTACTCAATAGTTTTTACTCAGGATATTAATTCAGTTTCCATTTATTTGATTATTTCCCCCTAATCTTCCTGTTGCTGATTTCTAATTTTATAGTTTGGTGATCCAAGAAAATGCTTTATATTACTTTGAGGTTTTTAAAATTTTTGAGGCTTACATTGTGGTCTAACATATGGTCTTTTCTGAAGAACTAATTAATATCCCACAATGGTAAAATTTTGCTGTATACATTTCAAAAACAGTTGTGGTATTACACCAACAGGGAACTACCAAAAATTTAGTCCAGATTCAGAAGAGGTCATGGAATGAAGGACATCACTGCTGATGTCTTGGGTGATGGATCTTGGGTGAAAGCAAAGAATACCAGAAAGACATTTACCTGTTTTTTAGTGACTATGCAAAGGCATTTAACTGTGTAGATCATAAAAAATTATGGATAACATTGTGAAGAATAGGAATTCCAGAACATTTAATTGTGCTCATGAGGAACCTGTACATAGACCAAGAGGTGGTTGTTTGAACTGAACAAGGGGATACTGAATGGTTTAAAATCAGGAAAGGTGTTTGTCAAGGTTGTATCCTTTCACCATACTTACTCAATCTGGATGGTGAGCACATAATCCAAGAATCTGGACTACATGAAGAAGAATGAGGCATCAGGACTGCAGGAACATTTATTAACAACCTGTGATATGCAGATCACACAACCATCCTTCCTGAAAAGACTTGAAGCATTTACTGATAGAGATTATATGTCAACATAAAGAAAATAGAAATCCTCATAACTGGACCAATGAACAATATCATGATAAATGGAGAAAAAATTGAAGATATCAAGGATTTCATTTTACTTGGATCCACAATGAATGCTTATGGAAGTTGAAGTCAAGAAATCAAACGATGTATCGCATTGGACAAATATGCTTCAAAAGACATCTTTAAAGTGCTTAAGAGCAAAGATATCTTTTTGAAGACTTAGGTGTGACTGATCCAAGCCATGATATTTTCAGTAGCAGCATGTTCATGTGAGAGGTAGACAATGCATAAGAAGGACTGGAGAAGAATTGATCATTTGAATTGTGGTGTTGGTAAGAATAGTGAATGTACCATGGACTGCTAGAGGAACAAACAAATCTGTCTTAGAGAAAATACAGCCAGAATGCTCCTTAGAAGAGAGAATGGCCAGACTTCATCTCACATAATTTGGTCATGTTGTCAGAAGGAACAGATCCCTGGAGGGACAATGTCATGCTTGGTAAAGTAGAGGGTCAGTGATAAAGAGGAAGATTGTCAATGAGATGGATTGACACAGTGGCTGTGATGATGGGCTCAAGCATAGCAACAATTGTGAGGATGGTACAAGACCAGGCAGTGTTTCTTTCTGTTGTAAAAATGGTTGCTATGAGTCAAAACTGACTTGAAGAAGCTTAGCAGCAACATCCTGTATGAGGTTCATTGAGTTTCTTGGATGTACCTTTTCATCTTTCATGGTATTAGGGAAGTTTTCTGCCAGCAGATCTTTGGAAATTCTATGTCCTTTTGCCTCCTCCTGTTTTGGAATTCCAATTACATGTAAATTTTCCTCTTGATGGTGTGTCACATTCTTTGTAGCCTTTCTTCTTTTTTTTTTTTTTTTTTCATTCTTTTCCCTCATTTAATTGTTGTCAAGGTATTTGTTTTCTGATTTGTTAATCCAGTCTTCTATTTATTCTACTGCTTTGTCCTTCCAGTGTGTCATTTATTTGTGTATTTTAGTATTAATTTTCTAGATCTCTAATTGCTGGCTTTGCATGGTTTCTAATTGTCTATTTACTTTGTCATTTGCTCTTTATTGTTTTCTTGAATTCTTCTAGGATATTGTCTGTTTCCCTTGGTATTTATTTATGTGTGTGTGTGTATGTGGTTTTTTTGATCTCTTTCTTGGAGAGCTCTGTGGTAGTTAAGGTTGTATGTCAACTTGGCTGGGCCTGGTTGAGTGGCTGGGCAGCTAGATGTAGTTATTCCCCATGGTGGGACTGGTAATTAACTCTATGGTGGAATCTACTCGAGCAGCTGAGTAGCTGCTTTAGGGATGTGGGCCGCTTCCAGTATATAAGAAGCAACTTTGAGGAAGGTCTCCACCTTATGGCATGCTTGAACCCTGCATGTAGCTGAGTCGTTGTTCAGCAGCCTGCCATGCTCTGCTGATCTTGGGACTTTCAGTGGACTTGAATCAATGGTCTGCCATGTGGTTTGGTTTTATTGGGACTCTGCTTTTTTACTTGTCAACCTTGGCCTTGTCAGCCTCAGCAGCCAGCAGCTGCCTGAGTGAAGAGACGCCTCTAGCTTTAGTAGGCCAGGAGTGAGAGGCAGAGCTGAAGTCCAAGGTCGAGGGGCTTTACCCCAGCCTCTAGAGCCTGGTACTTTGAACTCTGACTTCTAGCCTCCAAAACTGTAGAAGAATAAACTTCTGTTTGTTTGAGCCATTCCCATTTGTGGTATATTTCCCTCAGAGCAGCATAAGGTAACCAAAACAAGCCCTGCATATAAATCTTTTTAATTCCTTATCATGTAGTTCTGGTAACATTTCTTCCTCAGGTGGGTTTCCTGGTTATTGATTTGGATCCTTTGCTTGAGCCATCTTATCCTGTTTCTTTGTTTGATTTGAAGTTGTCTGTTATCGCCAAGATATTTTACTGTTATTTTATTTATTTTTTGGTTTCTTTCACCCTGATTTTTTGTTTTGTTATATATGGGTGAGCAGGCTGTGTATGCTACTTTGGTTGCTAGTTAGTAGCACTGGGGTGCTTCCCACCTTTCTCTGTGTCAGTGGAATAATGGGTGGGAATGTGGGCATTGATCTCTGTTTGCTGTTTGTATATAGCAGCTGCAGGCAGGATGAGCAGATGTTGTCCACCATCTGTAATTGATCCATTGATCAGGAACAGCTGGTTGCACTTTCCTGTTGAATGAGTAGGTAGATGGCAGGTGTGGCTGACTAGTGGTGACACAGTGTCCACCCCCTGAGGATGGGGAAAAATAAAAGATGCAAAGAGAAAAAAATGAAGGAAGAAGAAGAAGAGGGAAAAATTAACAAAAGCCAGAAAAAGTAGAAAATGAATAAAAGAGAGAAAAGAAAAAGACGAGTGTGTCAGTTGGCTTACTCACCTCTGAGGCAGTGGGTACACATTGCCTTATCTGTGGGGAAGCAGCAAGCATGTGTTGCATGATCTGAGTGTGTGCATGTCACCAATTATAGAAGTGACAGGTGCCTGGTGCATGGTCCATGTGAGAACGTGTTCCCTGACTGTGGAGGCTGAGGGTGCATGGCATGTGGTCAGCAAGAGCACACTCTATCAACTATGTAGGCAGCAGGCATGGGGCAGGATGGTCCAAGTGAACTAGACAAGAGACAGGTGGCCTTGAGGGACACCTCTGGCCACCGAGTTGGTGGAGGCTGGGAAGGCCTCACCCTTAGTCACTGGGAAGGTGTGTGTGTGGGGGGAAGAAGAGCCTACTTATTTGGTTACCATTCACTGGCATGGGCCAGTGCACTCCTGGGCAAGTACACCCAGTTATCTGTTTTCTGCTCAGACTCACAGCCATCACCTTACAGGCCCTCCTTTCATGCAAACGACTGGAGCAGTTTTATCCCTATTTACTACTACTCTATCATTGCCTTTGTTTCTGGAGTTCTCTCCCTCTTCCCCGCACTTTTCTTAGAGCTAGCTTGTGTTTTGCTCATTTGCTTCACTCTGAATTTGTTTATACTGTTTCTCTATCTTCATGGGTATTCCATGAAATTGGCTTCTCCTCACCCATGCATGTGGCCTTCCAAGTACCAAAATGGCTACTCTGTGGTGGGTCTCCATCTCTCTCCTCAATCACTGTTTTCATTCTGTTTCTTTTTCTAGTAGGTGTTCAATCTAATTCTTTATCCTTTCATTTAATGCTCAGAGTTCTAATATTATGATCTGTATGTTGGGTCTTTGTTGTGAGGGACAGGGTGAATGAAGTATCTCACCAGGACATTACCTTGTCTCCTCCCCTTCACTTCAAGTTCTTAGGGTCTAGAAAAGTGGTAGCTTAAATTGGCTTCTGAAAAATCTAGTCTGTTTGGAATTTGCATTTGGGATTGGAATGGGGAAGGAGAGCTATATATTCTTTTTTTTAATTACACAACTATTTTCGATGCATAAATGAAATGGAAAATCCCTAAGCTGAAAATGGGAGCTCTGGTAGCATAGCACCTAAGGCACTTGACTGCTAACCAGAAGGGCGGTTCAAATCCACCAGCCACTCCTCAGAAGGAAAGCTGGGAAATCTACTTCGGTACTGATAATGCCTCAGAAACCCAAGGAAGGGTCGCCATGAGTTGGATACAACTTGACAGCAGTGGGTTTGGTTTTTGTTTTTAAGCTGAAAATATACCTAGGATATCTCTAGTTTCTGTAAATAATTCATGTTTTTATTCACAGATTTATCCAAACCTGAGTCCTTGGACTGAATGAATTAGTGAATTATTATTAACATGTATAGTTGTGTACATGTGGAAAGATGTATACGTTTCTCCAGAGAGAGGGCTCATTCTTTTCCTCAGATTCTCAAAGGCTCTATTAAGTCAAGAATAGTTAAATGCTTACCTAAATCTTCCTTGAAAATGCTGGCAGATGGCACTCATGGAACCTACTGAGGTTGATGCCTCAACAGAGCTATCTCTTCTTGGACTTAAATTGGTCTTCTCCAGGCTTTGGGAAATTCATTTCCTGGATTAATATTTTGACATTTATATCTACGGATAATGGAGTCTGTGATCTGGGGTCACCATTAATGAGCAGATGCTAATAGACCTATCATGATGAATTGCCTTCTGGACTCCCAGGAAGCTTGGTTGTAGACCTGCATTGTTTGCTGGAAGACCATTGTTCTTGATGCTCTTTCCTGTTATGTAATCATTGCAGGCCCCGAAGTTCTTCACGATGCAGTTGTGGGGATGGCAAGGAGCTACAGACCATTACCCAACTCACCAAGCACATCCAGAGTCTCAAACGGAAAATTCGGAAATTTGAAGAAAAATTTGAACAAGAAAAGAAGTACCGGGTAAGGACCCTGTGGTTTGAAATAAGACCACATTGTGTCACAGGTGTATGGTTTTCCTGTATCTCTGGTCTTCCTTTTGGGGTACCCCTTTCTTTCAGCCAACATCTCTGTTCTCACTGACCAGCTGAGAACCCATCATAAATTGAGTTCCCTATCTTGAGTTTGTCTTATTCTCAGATGCTATCAGTTGATCATATTTGACTATCAAGCCTAACCCCCCTTTTAATCACTAGTCTTTCTACCACCAAAATTTGAAAAACTTGAATTATGGTCTTACTTTTCTTTAACTATTTCCCATTTACATAGTGATGATAAAATATGAAGGACCCAAAGGGCAAAATATCAGTTGTGGAGCAGTATGGAGGGAGAGTAAGTTTTCTTTGACAAAAAAGTACTTCCTGGTTGAAGGATGGGGACTTCTCAAGAGATACTTGTTCAAACCCTGCGAAGTCCTTCCTGTCAGAGAACACCAGTCTTCAAGCTGGTGCTGCAGTGTTAGAAATTTGAACTTTTCTTTTTTCACATAAGAAACAGTAGTCATAAGTAAATGTCCTAATGGCCAATGCTGGTACTTATTTAGTTCCTTTTACAGTGACTGCAGTATAGAGAAATATCATATTATGTAAAATTACACAAAGATATTGGGTCTTTGGCCGAGAGCCCAGAACAGCTTGTTATTAGAATGAAAATAGACTGGGGAAAAATCTGTTGCATGTCTTGAAATATTTAAAGTTTCACTAAGCACTTGGTACTAAGGCAATCAAAAGGTCCCTGAGTGTGGGATCAGTTTGTGACAGTGAGGTAGGTGGGTCACATTCCACTCTCCTATTCTTCCTGTCCTGTATTTCCTACAGTGGCCTCAGATTCACTAAAAGAGGGGTTTGATGGAGTGGTTTTCAGCTTTGCAAAATGGGGTGGGGGAGTCACATTAGCTTTTCAGACAATCTTAGTCAGTGTGTCAGAGATTGCCTTCTTTCCCAGCAATCTGGTAGTCACAGGGGCTTATTGTCTTCTATAGAGCAAGAGGATACTTTACGTATTATTAGTCTAGGCCTTTATTTAGTAAATGAGGAAGCTGAGGCCTAAAGAAGGCTTGTCACTTGCCTAAGACAGTTTGTGTTTTATCAGCCCCGGCTTAGAGTGATAAAGATGAGGTTTTGCAATGGTGAAGTAGAAGTAAAATGTAGAAATGTACAGATTTTGAAAGCTCTGGATATTCTGAGAGAAATTTATTTCCCCTGTTTGCTACTGGAGTATCATTGGGTCTGTGATGTGTTCACATTGAAAACTATTGAGTAACAGTAAGGGCTCTCTTCCTAGAGCCTCTTACATGTCTTACCTGGCAGTTTTTGAGTCAGACTGGTATTTGAATTTCAGCATGGCCACTTAGGAACTTAACTTTAGACTACTCGTTTCCTTACCTTTCTGAGTGTCAGTTCATTCATCGATAAAGTAGAGCTAACATTTGTTGTGACTACTTTAATTTTTAGTATTAAATGATATAATGCGTGTGAAATGTTTATTGTGATAGAAGTATGTGGTCCTAAATATTATTAACTTTTAATTTGTTTGAATGGTATTTGCAGATATAATCAAGTTAAAATGTCATACTGGACCAGGCTACGCCATGACAATCCCTGCCTTGTCAGAAAGTGAAGGAAAATTGGCCACATTAATTCTCCACTTTATCTTTCTACCTATAGCCACTGAGCCCAATTTCTGCTGCCTATTTTGGAGGAGAATTTCTCCTGGCATTTGTCTTTATAAGCTTTCAAACCCAAGCAGACATGTGTGCACGCCCTTAAACACTTACACATACAGATGGAAAGATCCGGAAGCAGGAGGGGAAGGAGAATTCAGTGTGTAAAAAAGTCTCTGATATAATCAAAACCCAGGAAACAGAGCTTCCCTTGTCCTTCTTGTCAGGGTGCCAGGCTGTGGTTAGAGAGGTTTGACATGTCAGTGGGCTTTAATTGGTTGCTGTGTGTAAGACTTCACTTCTTGGCAGCCTGATTGTGGAATTAATAGCACCCACTGCTAATTTTTGAGTCTGAGCTCCTGCAGGGCCTGTGTGCAGTTCTGATGAACAACATACATCTTTCCCTCCATGTTGACTGTAACGTTTTCACATCCCTATCCGAAACTCTGCTTCCCTCCGACTGATTTTATATTTGACCAACATTGGTCTCATGGGTCAAGAAAAAGGCAGCTTCAGCCAGACCTTCACTTTCAATGGAATCAAAGAATGTTAGAATTGTAAAGGATCAGCTAGTCTTATTTTTTATTTGATGATTGAGGAGACTGAGGCCCGGAGAGGGGAATTGTTCTAGCCAAAACAACTCAGGTCTTTTCATCCCCATTTAAGAAATCCATCTCAAGTATCTTTTAAGCCTTCTTTGGTAGACCACAAAACTGGTCCAAGGGTACATCCAGGTATGTGACTCAGGAGCCCCATTTTAATTGCATTGAACAAAATCATATCTTTTCTTTTTATGGGCATTGGGGTCTGCCAGAATGTCTCAGCTCAGAAGATAGAAGGCTTGAGATCTTCAGCTTGTATATGAAACTTTCCATATGATTTGAGGGCTGCCATCCATGCAAGCTTGATTTGATCTCTTAAAAATGCTCCCTCAAGGGTAGAGAAATAGAAAAATCATCATTTCTGAAACTAATTACAGACTTTAAAATACTTTGTCAGAAAATTTAGTCTTAAATTTCTCCTAAATTCTATGTGCAGTAGTGAAAGTGCTTTATCTTTGGTGGTCAGTGGTTTAAGGTCTTAGTTTTCATATTTCAAAAGATGGCATTAATGCATATAGCAGACCTAATAAAGAACTATTCAACAGAGTATGTTTTCAGATCATGGTGGAGAGTCCTGTGAGAATTCTTAGAAAAGAAACATAAAATATTTGACTGTACTTACAACCAGACTGTTACTCAAAGGACTATATGATTGGCAAAAAGAAGCAGTTTCCTGAATAGTTTTGTAATAGTAGACTATTCTAGAAGACCAAGTTAAGCTGTTTGGAGGGGGAGGAGGGTGCCACATGTCACTGTCTCTGGTCTTGACACCAGGGATTCTTAGTGGATAGCATAGTCTCCTGTCCAAGCTCTCTCATGGAAGAATTCTTTTCTATCTCATTTAAAACTTAGGATTTTTGTATCACTGCAGAACTGACAGAATCATGTCTTGTGTTACATAATTCACATACCTGATCTCAAGAATACTTTTGAAGGTCCTGTCACACAAGTCCATGTTTTTTTTTCCACTTTGAACTTGAGAGGAGCGTGTTCTTTATCTCCCTATGCCTCCCTCTCACCAGTAACCTGCTGATGTTACACAGAAGTAGTGGATCTCTAAAGAAACATGGCAGAGCCCCTAACTTAGGGCACTATCAGTGTACACACTTCAGTCTGTTTCTGATCATATCATGCTGAGAATTGCTATATAGTCTTTTATATAGCCTCATTTCAAAGTAACCATTAATCTTCTTGGGCCTGCATGTATGTACCAGGTTGGCCTTGACTTGTGCAAGAAAGTTTCTTGCTGATCTGTAGGGGGGATGAGTATATTGGCTACCCTTCTCTCCTAGTTTGTCTTTTCTGTACAAAAACCACTTTTTGCCTCTCAGAAGGAGAAATCAGTAGATGCAAGTAAATGATTTGTATTGACAGAGTTATAGCCTTCTAAAATAAAATATTCTTATCACTGCATACAAGATGAGATTAGCTACTTAATAAGCATACATATCCTTACATGTATGTTTGTTGAGGAAGACATAGTCTGTATTCTTTTGAAGGTCTAGAGGTGACACTATTACAACCCTTCTGTTAGTGTTGTTGTTATGTGACGTCAGGTCGTCTCCCACTTATAGAGATCCGTTCTTGGGTTTCCGAGGCAGTATCACTACAGAAGTAGGTTGCCCAGTCTTCCTTCCGAGGAGTGACTGGTGGGTTTAAACGTCCAGTCTTCTGGTTAGCAGTCAAGTGCCTTAGGCACTACGCCACCAGAGCTCCCTTCTGTTAGTAGTAGTAGTAATAATAATACTATTTGTTATTCTAGTTAACACTTTTATAGAGTTTCCATGTACCTGGAACTATTTTCAGTGCTTTACACTTATTAACTTATCCCTCATGGCAATCCTATGAAAGAGATGCTATTATAATCTTCATTTTATAGGTTAGGAGACCAAAGTACAGAGAGGCTAAATAACTTGTCTAGGGTCACTGTATTAGATTTTGGGGCTGCCATAAGAAAGAACCACAAACTGGGTTGCTTACAACAACAGAAATTTGTTATTTCACAGTTTGGAGGCTAGAAGTCTGAAAGAGATGTTGGCAGGGCCATGAGCTCTCTAAAGGCTCCAGAGGAGGAATCCTTTCTTGTTCCTTCTAGCTTCTCATGGTTGTCGGCCATCTTTTGGCATTCCTTAGCTTTTAGATGTGTTGCTCCTGTCTCTGCCTCCTCTCTTGTGTTGCTGGGTCCAAATCGCATTTTTATATATTAGGACATAGTCATTGGATTAGGGCCCACTCTGGTCCAGAATGACATTTTAACTTGATTATATCTGCTAACACCCTATTTCCAATTAAGTTCCCAGATTCTGGGATTAGGACTTCAACATGTTTTGGGGGACACAGTTCAACCTATAACAGTCATTCACATATGTTACATTTCATTGTAATGCTAGCCAAGTAGGATGTTAAGTCTGTAAATAGTAGGACGATTAGAAAGCTGGGAATCTGCCTGACAGACTGAGTTTGTGGGACTATTGACAGGTTTCAAAGATCCTGAAGGCTTCTTTCTTGAACTTTGAGTTGATTTATAGGAGCTAAATCTTCCAGTTTGCTTTGCAGTATTGCCCAAGTAGGTTGTGGTCATATATGAGTATGTGCCTTCTTGAACCTTAGCCTAGATGGAGAATCCTATTGTGAAATAAAGGGTCCTAAAACCCCATTTAATCAATTTCCTTACAAAGAGTCTGAGGAACTCCAGATCCCAGGGGGCATGATTCATTTCAGTGCCAGGAACATTTCAACATTTCAACTGCAGGAGAGAAAGTACTGATTTGTACCTGTGCAGCCACCTGGACAGACGAAGAATGGCCTAGCATTGGGGTGTGGAGGGTGGTGACCCACAGGTGACTGAGGGTTAGAATGGAGAAGGCACTGGCATACTGGATGGTGTGTTTAGAAATAATTCCCATGGCAAAGCTGAAAGAGTGGAGGAGGTCAAGAATGTCTGCTTTGTTTTCCAAAAGCAACTCCATCAGATCCATCAGTTTTCATGTCTGAATTTGTTTCCCGGCTTTATATGTTCCTGAAATATCTTTGTGTGGCTCAGCTATTTACAAATTTTGTTTCCCTTTTCTTTCTTCTTCTCCCTCCCTCTCCTTCCTTCCCTCCCTCCCATCCCCTCTCCCTGTAGCCTTCACATGGTGACAAGACTTCTAATCCTGAAGTCCTGAAATGGATGAATGATTTGGCTAAAGGTCGTAAACAGCTCAAAGGTAAGTGTCAGCCAAGGGTCTCTTTTCTCAGAAAGGAAGTAGTTTATGTAGTGACCCTGTGCTCCAGGGCATTTCTGATTCATTTCCACCTGTGTCCTCTTGAACCTGTATCCTGACTGCATTGGTGACCTTATCTTGAAATAAAGGGTCCTAGATATCCTTCAAGGAGACTTACCTGGGTAGTGATTAAAGCACTCAGTTGCTAACCAAATGGTTGGCAATTTGAACCCACCAGCTGCTCTGAAAGATGTGGCAGTCTGCTTCCATAAAGATTTGCAGCCTTGGAAACCCTATGGGGAAGTTCTACTCTGTGCTACAGGGTCACTATGAGTCACAATTAACTTGTTGGCAGGGGGTTTTGTTTGGTGGGTAGATATTCTTCATTGTTGGCCCCATTTAATGTTTCTTTACAAAGAATCTAAGGAACTCCATACTCCCAGGTGGGATGACTTACTTCAGTGCCAGTAACATTTCAACATATAAAATATTAATTTATCTGGCTTATTGAATTCTTGGATGATAGAAACAGAGGAGGCCTGAGAAAATATTTAATCCAATACCCCATTGCACAGATGAGGAAACTAATGCCTATGGAGAAAAAGTTGCATAGCTGGGAGAAGGTGGAGCTAGGTGTAAAACAGTTCTCCTGCCTCCTAACCAAGTAAGTATTCTTCCCTCTGGTGGTATGAGGATGAATTAGCTCTAAAATTCATTTTACAAGGACCATCATTATTAAAAGGAGCTCTGGTGGCATAATGGGTAAGACATTTAGCTGCTAACCAGAAGGTCAGCAGTTCAAACCCACCAGCTGCTCCACAGGGAGAAGATGAGGCAATCTACTTCCATAAAGATTTATAGCCTTGGAAACCCAATGGGGGTTGCTATGAGTGAGGATCGACTTGATGGCAGTGGGTTTATCATTATTACTAATAAAAATTTATTTTCTTCCTTCTATATCCTTATTTTAATACTTAGAGGCATGGGAGTTTTTCCCCAGTTTCTGGAAGGATGGCAGCTAAAGGACTAGAAAGGGAAATAAATTCAATGGTATTAAACTCAAATGATGTAGCAGGTTTATAAAAATGCAGTGATTAAACACCATGCCAGAGTTAAACACCAAACAAATATAAAACAAACAAAATGACCTGTGTTACTGATAAATCAATATAAATGACCTCATTTAAAGGAAAAGTCCCCTAGCATGTTCAGAAATGCAGTATCTTGATAAGTCCCAGGTGGCTTTTTATTTTTAATTGTCTATACTTATAGAAGGAGGCTTGGTGTCAACATAGTTAAGCAGTTGGCAGCTAACCAAAAGGTCAGTGGTTCAAACCCACCAGCTTCTCTGTAGGAGAAAAGACCTTGTGATCTATTCCTATGAAGATTTCAGCCTTGGAAACCGTATGGGGCAGTTCCACTCTGTCCTAGAGGGTTTTTATGGATTTTGTCCTGCAGGGTCAAAATCGACTTGACAGAACACAAGAACAATATACATATATAAAGCCACCACGTTGCAATAATGGTGATTCCTGGCTTTTAAAAGCTGGCATTGGAGAAAATTGTGAAATCTGTCAATTGGGGGCTGGCACTCCTTTCTCCCCTTTTCTGTTCCTCCTGCATCTCTTCAATGTGTTGGCCTTCCAGAAGTACTTGCATTTCCACAGCGGGACTCTTGGCAGCACAACTTTTAAAATCAAAGTGAATAATTTCTTGAGTGTAGAATTTCAGGTGTTGTAATAAGTAGTGAGGAGCTTTGGTAGCATAGTGCCTAAGGCATTTGACTGCTAACCAGAAGGCTGGTGGTTCAGACCCACAAGCCACTCCTCGGAAGGAAGGTTGGGCAATCTACTTCCATAGAAATACTACCTCAGAAACCCAAGGAGGAGTCGCTATGAGTCTGGTCTGACTCGACGGCACATAACAACGACAACGATAAGTAGTGGGTGGGCCTTTGGGGGCAGAGCATCACTGGTCCTTCTCTAGAACGCCTTCCCCTCTGATACCTAAACCACTCAGTTATTCTTACACATGATCTTCCTTCCACCTTCCTGAGGTCTCAGCTTCTTCTGACTCTGTTGTTATACTTGATTGGGAGCTGATGCAGTTGACTCCAGTGTTTAAGGATGTGCTTGTCCTGTGGAATGCCACCATTAGTGTGTTTTATTTTCAATGACTTGACATCAGGAAAGGGAATCCCTGAAAGACTCTCTGTTCTTATTAGGGCCAATGAGTCATCCTTCCTTTTGGTAACTTATGACATTTCTCTCAGAACTAAAGCTGAAGCTGTCAGAAGAACAAGGGACTGCTCGCAAAGGCCCACCTAGAAACCTGTCCTGTGGGCAACCCATAGTCCCCAGAGAGAATGGGAAGCCAGAAGCTGCAGGTCCTGAGCCAAGCTCCTCTGGAGAGGAGACCACAGATGCCGTGTTGAAATGCCTAAAGGAGAAGAGAGAGCAGCTTCCCCCTCAGGAGGACACTAAGGTACTTCACATTATTCTCCTAGGGCTCCAACACTCTGTATCATGCTAGTGAGATCATGGTTTTGACCAATATTTCTGGACGTTTTGGCACCAGCTAAACATCTTCAGAAGACTGGCTCTGAAGTAGAAGTCAGATGAGTTCCTGGTTAGGGTCCTGGGTGCCATAAGCAGTTTGTAATTATCTGCTAACCTCAAAGTTGGAAATTTGAGGCCACCCAATGGCACAGTGGAAGAAAGGCACAATGATCTGCTTCTGTAAAAATGACAGCCAAGAAAACCCTATGGGGCAGTTCTACTCTGACACACGTGGGATTGCTATGAGTCAGGATTGACAGTGATGGGTTGGTTTTTGTTTTTTGAGTTCCTGGTGGTCCTTCCTGTCCCAACCCTGAGACTGGTATAATTGACTTTGCTTTCTTGATGAAGAGTTGTGACTACTCTTATTATGTTCTTATTGTGCTCCTTGCCATTGTCATCCCTCACATTACACTTTAAATTTCCATGTAGTGCAATAAGGAGCTCTAGTGGTGCAGTAGGTAGGCCATTGGGCTGTCGACCAGAAGGTAGGCAGTTCCAAGCCACCAAGTGCTCTGTGGGAGGAAGATGAGGCAATCTATTTCTGTAGGTAAATATTTATGGCCTTGGAAACCCAATGAGAGTTGCTATGAGTCAGAATCAACTCGATGGCAGTTCTTTTTTTTTTTTTTTGGTAGTGCTTATTATACTGAGTAGGTATTGAATGTTTGTTCTGTGAATGGATGATGGACAGATGAACAAACTAGCATATTTATTTATTTTAAGTTTGTTTTACATTACACATTGTGTGTACATTTAGTTTCATTCCCCATTTAACATGCCTTCACCCAGTCTCCTCCCCTTCCTGCCCAGTAACCCTCCCACTGTGCCCCTCATAGTTATGCACTCCTGTTTGCCCTGCATTACCTCCGTGAATGTTGCCCCTCTGGTGCCCCATGGTATATTGCTCCAAGGAATGTATTTCCATAGATTATGTGGGTGTGTCCCCCTGGGTTGAGTGCTCTCCATGTACATCTTATTAACTATTGGGCTGACAGCCAGCCCCTGGGAGTGAGTTTCATTCCAGGTACAGAATGTATTCCAGGGCCATAGTACTGGGGGGTCTCATCAGACTCCATCTGACCAGTAATTCTGGTCATTAGTGAGTTTTTGAATTTTGTTCCATGTTTTTCCTCCCACCCTATCAGGATCTCCAGATTTGATCCTTTCCTGAGTGATTGGCATTGGTAGCCAGGCACCATCTAGTTCTTCTGATCTTGAGGGCCATTGTGTCCTAAGGCTGATTGCTTCCAAACAAACTAGCATATTTAACTGTGGAATGAAGTCTTCATGAGACAAATGATGGCTAAACTCATTCTAGTAAACATTGTCTAATCATACGGTGCTGACATAGGACAAATCCCAAAAAGTTCCCCATGTACTTCTGGACCAGTCCTTTATATTGAGTATTGTGATCTTCAGGTAGAAACAGGCCCATGGCTACTTCTGTCTTCATTAAATATCATTAAAACCAACTACTACATGTTGTGAACAGAGAATAGAGCATTTTCTATCACTTAGCCAGTCTATGCCCTCTCGATCTGAAAAGATTCTAGACTTTTGCATTAGCCAATGGATAACTTTATGTACATATCCTCAGCTACATCTGTGTTCTTTCATCCTTCAATGCTTCTCACAGTATTTTCTATATTTTATAGTTATTTCCACCACAACCTAAAAAATCAGCTTAATCAACACCCAAGTCCTATGTCTATATAATATTCAATTAGCCAGTATAATGAGATAAGATTGGTATTGTTGTTGTTATGTGCCGTCGAGTCGGCCCCGACTTATGAATCGGGTCCCTCCTTGGGTTTCCGAGGCAGTATCACTACGGAAGTAGGATTGCCCAACCTTCCTTCTGAGGAGAGGCTGGTGGGTTTGAACTGCCAGCCTTCTGGTTAGCAGTCAAGTGCTTTAGCCACTATGCTACCAGAGCTCCTAAGATTGGTATAGTAGACTTAAAGGACTCAGTGCTTCTTAACCACACTTAGCAAGAGAATTAATCCTCTGAGATTCAACCTCTTTTATTTGTAAATTGTTGTTGTTGTTGTTAGGTGCTGTTGAGTCGTCCCTGACTCATAGTGACTTTATTTACAGCATAATGAAACACTGCCCGCCCCTGTGTGAGCCCCATGATCCTTGGTATACCTGAGCTCATCATTGTAGCCACTGCGTCAATCCATCTTGTTGAGGGCCTTCCCCTTTTTCATTGACTCTCCACTTTACCAAGCATGATATCCTCCAGAGAATGGGCCCTTCTTACAACATGACCAAAGTAGGTGAGACGAAGTCTGGCCATTCTTGCTTCCAAGGAGCATTCCAGCTGCACCTCTTCCAGGACATATTTGTTAGTTCTGGCAGTCCATGGTACTCTCAGCATTCTTTGCCAACACCACAACTTGAAAGCATCAACTCTTCCTTGGTCTTCCTTATTCATTGTCCAGCTCTCACATGCATATGAGGCGATTGGGAATTCCATGGCTTGTGTCAGGTGCATCTTAGTCTTCAAGAGGATATCTTTGCTCTTCAGCACTTGAGAGAGGTCTTTTGCAGCAGATTTGCCCAATGCAATATATCATCTTATATCCTGACTGCTACTTCCATAAGTGTTGATTGTAGAACCAAGTCATATGATGTCCTTCACAACTTCAGTCTTTTCTCCATTTATCGTGATGCTGCTTATTGATTCAGTTGTGAAGATTTTTGTTTTCTTTACATTGAGGTTTAATCCATACTGCAGACTATAGTCTTCAGTTTTATCATTAGTGCTTCAAATTATCCTCACTTTTAGTAAATAAAATTGTTCCGTCAGTGTATTGCAGGTTGTTAATGAGTTTTCCTCCAAACCTGATGCTATGTTCTTCATATAATCCAGCTTCTCAGACTATTTTCTCATCATACTGATTGAATAAGTGTGGTGAAAGGATACAACCCTGACACACTCCCTTCCTGATTTTAAACCATGGAGTGTCCCCTTGTTCTGTTCAAATGACAGCCTCCTAGGCTATGTACAGATTCCTCATGAGTACAATCAAGTGTTTTGGAATTCCCATTCTTCTCAGTGTTATCCATAATTTGTTA
>NW_006921603.1:5080165-5081886 GCF_000298275.1 Orycteropus afer afer | reverse complement strand
AAAAAAAGGTATCTGCAACAAATAAGTCACTGGTCTTGCAAATATTCTATCATGCAATCTCCAGCAACATTTCTATCACTAAGGCCATATTTTCCAACTACTGGTGATTCTTCTTTGTTTTCAACTTTTGTATTCCAATTACCAGTGATAATTAACCCATCTTGATTGCATATTCGGTCAATTTCAGACTTTGGTCTGAAACAGAAGTTGGTAAAATTCTTCAGTTTCTTCATCTTTGGCTTTGGTGGTTGGTGTGTAAATTTAAATAATAGTAGTATTAACTGGTCTTCCTTGTAGGTGTATAGATATTATCCTATCACCAACAGAGTTATACTTCAGGACAGATCTTGAAACAGTCTTTGTGACAATGAGTGCCACGCCATTCCTCTTCGTCATTTTTGGCATGGTAGATCATATGGTTGTCTGATTCAAAATGGCCAAAAATGGTCCATTTCAGCTCACTAATGCCTAGGTTATTGATATTTATGTATTCCATTTAATTTTTGACAACTTCTAATTTTCCTAGATTCATACTTTGTACATTCCATGTTCCAATTATTAATGGATGTTTGCAGCTGTTTCTTCTCATCTTGAGTTGTGCCACATCAACAAATGGGGGTCCTGAAAGCTTTCCTCTGTGCACATCATTAAGTTCAGCTCTACTGCAGGGAGGCAGCTCTTTTCCAGTCATATTTTGAGTGCCTTCACAGACCTGAGGAGCTGCTCACCTTCTGGCATTATATTGCACCAGTTTCAGTGCTGTTCATAAGGTTTTGACTGGCCAATTCTTTGAGAACTGGATAGCCTCCTCCTTCTTCTGAGTCTGTCTAGAGGCTCCCCTGAAACCTGTCTACCATGGGTAACCCTGCTCACATTTGAAACACTGGTGGCATAGCCTCCAGGCTCACAGCAACACTCAAGCCATCACAGTAGGACAAACTGACAGACAAGTTTGTCCCCCCTAACTCTACTACACTGCTCTTCTCATTTCCTGGTCTCCTCTGCCTTGCTTGCTTACCTAGACTATCCCAGGGGCAAACACCCACCTTCCACTGGTCCCAGAGCTAGATTGCTGTGGTCTGCAGCCTGGGGGCAGCTCCTGCTCCATGCACCATGCAAACAAACACCCACCTTCCACTGGTCCGAGGCTGGCTGGCTGTGGCCTGTGGCCTGTGGCCTGGGGGGCTGCTCCGGCTCCACACATCATGCAAACAAACACTACTTTAGATGGAGTGATTAGGAAGGCCGAGAAGGTAATATTTAATAAAGAAGAATCAGTAGGCAAGGAACAGCAAAGAACATTCTAAATAGATGGAACTAAAAGTATGAAGGTCTCGGAGCAAGCAGGAACTTGCTGTATACCTGGAATTCTCGAGTCTAAGGGCTAGAGCACAGAATTACATGATAAATCAGAAAGATAGAATGGGGTCATCATGTAGGACCTTTTAGGTTGTAGAAGGAATTGGGAAACTGTTGAATGGTTTTGAGTAGGAAAGGGACATAGCATAACTTACATTTAAAAAAGTCTTTTTGAGCAAGATTAGAAAAGAGAGAGATGAATTGGACTAGCATGATAACCTTAAAGATGGAAAGAAATGAACATGTTCAAAGTATATTTTAGAGATAGAATCAAGAAGACGTGCTGAAGCACTGGATGTGAGAGAAGAAAGGAAGAATCCAGGATGGCAATGGAGCCATTTATTATGATGGGAAAAATTAGA
>NW_006921603.1:5059055-5078625 GCF_000298275.1 Orycteropus afer afer | reverse complement strand
GGATTTTACTTGTGTGCGATATTTTTGATATTGTTCAATAATTTCCACATTCTGTGGAATCACTTTTCTTTGGAATGGGTACAAATATGGATCTTTTCCAGTCAGTTGGCCAGGTAGCTGTCTTCCAAATTTCTTGGCATAGACAAGTGAGTGCCTCCAGCGCAGCATCCTCAGAGGTATTGTGGGTTCAGTTCTGGACCACTGCAATAAAGTGAATATTGGAGTAAAGCGAGTCACATGAACTTTCTGGTTCCCCAGTGCTATAAAACTTAGGTTTCCACTATATTGTAGTCTGTTAAGTGTGCAAGACCATTAGGAAAATGTTTGAAATATTGTGAGAATTACCAAAATGTGACACAGAGACACAAAGTGAGCACATGGCATTGGAATATGGTGCTAATAGACTTGGCTTGATTCACAGTTGCTCAGACTTTCAATTTGTAACAAATGCACTGTCCATGTAGTACAATAAAGCCAAAAGCACAGTAAAACAAGGGATGCCTGTATATATGGCAGTTATTTCAGTTATTTTAAGTAAAATATCTGTTGAACCATTTAAAAAGTGTTGGAAGCCCTTTCAAATAAACCTAGTAGCTATGGAAGGTTAAAGTTAGGTCCTTTAAACAGAGAGCATCTGTAATAGAACATATAGGCTTCAACGTAGAAAGCTGCAGTACTTGTCCATGAGATAGCTTGACACGAAAACCATCAAGTGGCTAGTCAGCCATCAGGTGGGTCCTAAAGGAGTTCAGAGGCCATGGCAGAACCAAAGAGAAGATTGTAAATTTCCAGAGCAGTTAGTATATTCCTGCCTCTTTAGTGAACACATCAGCACTTGAGATCATCTCATTAGGTCCTGGTTCTTTAAACTCTAATTGACAGATAACTTTCATCTGGTGTTCTTGCCTTACTGTGAAAATCCATTAAATAATAAAACTTCCAAGATTAAAAATTATTTCTTTTCTAGATAGACCTTTATTGTGACTCTTCATTTTTTAATTATTTGTCTTTGGTGTTTAGTCATGGCCCATACTAAAGCTGATACATCCTACAGTAGCCTTGTCAGTTTTGATACAGTTAATGAGCAATTTTCTTTCTCTTTCATCTATGGATGATTTTTGGAGATAATCACTTCTGGGTCACAGAACATCCTATGTGTCCTGGAAATGAATCATCACCTAGGTATGACTGTAGTGCCTATTTATGCCCTTTTTCTTTGAAAATCCTGAATTGGTGCTGACATTTATACCCATTTTATTGTCCTTTTCCTAGAACTGCAGGTAGCATCAAGTGCACAGCGCAAATTACAAAGTGGATGAGTAATGGCAGTTACTTCTTCTGACCCTTCATCAACTGCACCATCTTTAAGGAGGGAAAAAGATTTTTAAAAAATAATAATGTGTTTTAACTTTCAAAACCAATAAATATTAAGGACTGATTAGTATATTTGTTGTGAGTTGAAGAGAGGGAAGACTTTGAAATGAAGGGCACCAAAAAGAAGAGCCTATCAAGTTCTTCCTGCCTATATATCCTTAAACTTTTAAATTTGTTGAAGGTAATACTTTTTCACAGAGCTCAATATGTATATATTTATATCTATCTATTTACATATATAAACATATATGTAAATATATCCATGTAAAAAATATATATGTATTTTTATATATAAAAAATTACACAGTAAAAAGACTCTTTCCCACCCTATCCACCATCTCCTGCTCTGAGATCTTCCACCTCAAGCAGGTAAACTATTTTTATTACTATCTGATGTCTCCTTTTGGTGTTTCCTTATAAATATATAAGTAAATAGCAACATATATTCTTTTTTTAAAATAACAATGTTATTTTATTTTTCAAATTAACCCAAGTGAATATGTCTACCCTCTAGTTAGTGGTTTACTATTCCTTCCCCCACCACCCCGGGTAACCATCAAAGAATATTTTTGTGTGAAACCCTTTCCTTGATTTTTTTACAATAGTGGTATCATACAATGTAAGTCCTTTTGTGATTGACTAATTTCACTTATCATAATGTCCTCTAGATTCATCCGTGTTATGAGATGTTTCACGGATTCATCACTGTTCTTTAATGTTATGTAATATTCCATTGTGTATATGTACCATCATTTGTTGATGCATCCCTACATTCATAGGCATTTAGGTTGTTTCCATCTTTTTGCTATTGTGAATAGTGTTGCAGTGAATATGGGTGTGCATATATCTGTTTGTGTCACAGCTCTTATTTTTCTACAATATATACCTAGTAGAGGGTTTGCTGAATTATATGGTATTTCTATTTCCAGCTTTTTAAGGAAGCATGTGTTTTCCACAGTGGTTGCACCATTTCACAGACCCAACAACAGTGTATGAAGAGTTCTAATCTCTCCACACCCTCACTATCATTTGTTTTCATTTTTTTTAACTTTGCTATTAGTTCTGGGGTAAGATGATATTTCATTGTTTTTTTTTTTTTTATTTGCATCCCTCTAATGGCTAATGATCATGAGCATTTCTTCATGTGTTTGCTAGTTGCCTGAATATCTTCTTTGGTGAAGTGTCTTTTCACATCCTCTGCCCATTTTTCAATTGGGTTATTTGTCTGTTGTTAAGGTGTTGAAGTTTTCTATAAATTTTACAGATTAGCCCTTCATCCAATGTCATTGTCAAATATTTTTCCCAATCTGTGGGTTCTCTCTTTACTATTTTGGTGAAATCTTTTGATATGCATAAGTGTCTGATTTTTAGGAGGTCCCAGTTAGAGTTCAGAGATTACAAATATTCTGCGTTAAAAATAGCTTACAAGTTTTGAAGATGGTTAACTGAACTCAGGTCCTCTGGTTTCAAGGTTAATGCTAATCTACACTGACATAAATTTCCTTTGTATGTTTATCTTCATTACTGACTTTACAGATTGTTTGGCCAAATGGTCAGATTTTTTTCCACATGTTGTGTCTCCCTCAATAGAGAGTTAGGAATAATTAAACACAGAGAAACCTTAGGACTTGAAACCCTAGAAGTAAATAATAATATATTTCAGTCACTTACTCTCCAGACAGAAGAAGTAAGTTTTATTTCTGTTCTTGAAGGAGAACTCCCTATGGAGATGATTAAAGAGAATTTTACTTATGAATTTCAGTGGTTTACTATGAAAGAATTCATGGGACCAGTGGCATGGGAGGAAGGTAAAAGCACTTGCATTTCTTTCAAAATTTCTTCCAAAAAACTAAGACCAGGGCCCAAAAAGAAAGAAATCTGGGATGGCCATTCATCATACTAACTTGTTTTCTGGTCATTTTTTTTTTTTAAAGGATTAAATTTATTTTTTTTTCTAGAATCCAGGCAATAAAATCTCAACAATCAAACTCTAGCAGTTGTTATGGGGAAATGCTGAGTTGATTCCAACTCCTAGCAAGGCTCTGTGACAGCGCTGAACTGCTCTCACAGGGGTTTCTTGGCTGTAATCCTTCAGGAAGCAGTTCTCCAGGTCTTTCTCCCACAGAGCTGCTGGTAGATTTTAACTGCCAACTTTTTGGTTGGCAGCTGAGCACTTAACTGTTGCACCACCAGGGCTCATCAGAGAGATGCCAATAATACTTAAATGTAGCATTTCTGAGGTGCTTTCTATGGGCTATAAATCCCAATGAGATGCTGTATTTCAGTGGCAGCACTAAAGAGGTACGGGGGTGCAGGCCACAATGGGTGACACTGTCAGAGGCGGTGACACCAAAGTGACTGTCTATAAAATTCTGTGCAGGGTTTTGGTGGAAATTTATTATTTTTTAATAAAAATATCCCTGTAGTTAGTTATAACAACAAAAACTTTTTTCATAAGTCCAGCTTACTCGTATCGATATACCTACAAGGCTATAATTCTGTTAATTTACTTTTTAAACCTTCCAATTTGCTCCAGTTAGAGCTGTCATTATTATCCAGTTACAATGATGCTTCAAATCAGTGGTTTTTCCTGCACCCTTTACAAGCATGCACTGTTGTTTTCATTGCAGCCAGTGGTTTTATAGTTGCTGATTTTGTCAAATTTTCTGGTGTTTTAGCTGCAATGTTGTGGTAATTAGTGCTAGTAAACCTATATCAGTAACTTTTTTGAGAATAAAGTAGTAATTAAAAGAAAGGAAAAAATAAAAAAGGTTTCTGCTCTGTTACTAATGTTGAAATAATAATGTAATTCAATTCGATTTTCCAAAACAATTTTGTTAGTATTCGTATAATCTAAGAAATATTACACTTAAGCCATTTACAACTATACTTGTACCATATTATTATATGAATAAAACTGCTAATAAACATTACTTAAGATTTTGCATGGTCTGGTAGGGAGGAGGTCCATGGTGGGGCACTCCATGAGTTACCACACTGAGTGACACCAACCTTCGTGACACCACTGCTACATTATAAAAGAGAGCTCTCGGTGTTCTTACAACTGATCAGATTGAGATTGTTTTTCTCCTCTATCACCTATTAAAATCCCAAGGAATATATTTTGATGGATTTTTTTTCATGGAAAGATGTGTTAATGACTAAGAATATACTTAAGAAATGGTTAGGTTAGAAAATTAAAAGCTCTTAGAGTCTTAACACTTAGAAGGCCTTCTGCAGAGAGAAGTGATGGTTCTTTCTACCAGAATAAGGAGAAAAGAAAGCCTGAGATTGTAGCTTATGTAATTTATATGAAAGTTATATATAAAAAAAGAGAGAGATCCTTTTGCATATAAAGCTGAGTTAATATACTGGTAGTAGGAATGTGGGGATATGTTGGGTACTGTGAGAATTTAAAGAAATATATGATGTGATATATGTCTCAAGAAATTTTTATTCATTTGGCCTGACAAGACTGAACATTCAAGAAAGTTACGGCCCAGATAATGAGATACAGAAGTTCAAAGGAAAGAGAGATTATTGGGGACCAGCACTGTTCTTAGGGTTGTATGAGAATAACTGGAAAGCTTTAAAAATACACATGCTTGAGCCATTTTCTTTTCCCTTAAGATACTTTCTGGGTAATCTGAAAGCCAGAGCCAGATAGCACTCTGGGGCTTATGTACTGCAATAAAAGATACATGGGTGATTATATAATGTGCTATATCCACTGTGCCCCTTTTACTCTCTGCTGAGGAAGGACCACTGGTCTAGACTGAAAGAGGAGGCTTTGTATAGTACACACGTTGCAAATTAGTGCAGGATACATACACCACAGGGAGAAAGCTAAGCCAAGCAGAAGAGTTTGGTTACTTTGGATAGATGATGATGATAAATAAATAGCAAGCTATTTAAATTGTAATGGATGGCATGATCTGATGAAAACAGTGCTTATGTATGGTCCATACAATACAGGGACCTTGAATGGACAGTGGACCTAAAGGCTATGGATTTTTTTTTTACTTGGAAGGAAACTTGTAATTCCAACCTCCTTGTTATATAGGTAGGAAATTGAGGATCCGGAGAAGTTAACTAATATATACAAGATTATTGTCTTACACTGGGTTTTTAAAGGAGCAAAGCCAGTGAAGTGTGTATCTAAACATACATAGATTTATTTCAAGGAAATGGCTCACACAGTAGAGGCTAGCAAGTCCCAAATCTGTGGATCAGGAGTCAGGCTGGAGGCTTCTTCTGACTCATGTGGCTGCAGAGGTGACACACTCAGAATCAGCAGGTCAGCCCCTGGCTCACAGGGTTGTGAGATGTGGCAGATCCCAAAATCCACAGGCCAGGCAGCAGGCTGCTGGCTTGTAGTCCACAAACTGGAGGTCAGAAGATGACAATTCAGATGCAGGATAGAGAGAGAGCAAGCTTTGCCAGATTATCCATATATATTGGATGCAGACTACACCCGAAGGAAACTCCCCATTCAACTGATTGGCTGCTAACATCAGATCACAAAATGGAGGAATATTACATAATATCTGCCAAACCACTGATAATCGTGGCCCAGCCAAGTTGATACAGAACATTACCCACCACAGTTACCTAGTCAGTTTATGTCAGAGCTTGTCAGTAAACTAGTATATAATCCAAGTATTTGAAGACTGGACAAGATTGGTATTGTGAATATAGTAGTGAAAGTCTAGAAAAAATTGATGTCAGAAGAAAAATCATTAGGTCTGAATTTGAATCTACAGTTTTAACAAGATCCCCAGGTGGTTCTTATATACACATAAGATCATGAGGATATCTCTAAGAATCACCTGAGGATCTTGTTAAAATGTAGATTCTGATTCAATGTATCAGGTGGAAATGCAAATTCTCAGCAGGGGGTTGAGCCAGAATGAACCTGTTCAAAGCCCTGCTGTTTAGTTATTGAATACTCTAATTTCACAACCAAATCCACTGTTGTCAAGTCAATTCTGACTCATAGGGAGAGCCACTAAGACAGAGTAGAACTGTCACCATAGGGCTTCCACAGCTGTAAATCATTATGGAGGAAGACTGCTACATCTTTCTTCAACAGGGCTGCCAGTGGGATCAAACCACTAACATTTTGGTTAGCAGCTGAATGCTTTAACCATTGCACCACCAGACTCATTGAAGATTCCTCCAGAAAACTTTAAAAATATCTTTCTTAACTTGGACCTAGTTTTTAAGAAACTTTCCTAAAAGAAAATTGGGATGTGCTTTATATAGTAGACATTTTTCCTTTTTGTATTTACTGTTGCATTATAGTAATATAATCCTTTACTTTAAGACTTCAAAACATTTTTTTGTCCGCTAAAAATATTGACATGTTTTGATCCTTGTGTAAAAAAGGAACAATAATTAATTTCATGTTTTTCAGGTAACTAAGCAAGACAAGAACCTCATAAAGCCTCTTTACGACCGATACAGAATTATCAAGCAAATCTTATCAACACCTTCCCTTATCCCAACAATTGTAAGTCAGGATGCTTGCATTAACTAGAAACCTACACTGGTGCTAGTATTGATGTTTAGTTAGGGAGGCAGCACTGGGAGTTATAAAGGCAATATATGTTGCTAACATGGTTATTTCAAAAATAGAAAGTGGCTTCCCCAACTCTAATACTGTACTTAACAATGGCTGGTAATTAGAATGATAATGCTCATACAATACAGTTAGATTTACTGTAATTCAAAGTCATCTTTTAACATTTGCTTCCATTGCTTTGAGTGGGAAGAAGAGAGTTTATTTTAGTTTGGCATTGTCTAATAGAAGAGCCCTTCTATTCTATGAGTGTGTTGGTTAATTTTTCTTATTTCATAAGAAAATTGTTAGTATGTTCCTTGATATAATGTAGTATTTGGTTTGGGTACCATTTCACCATCATTGTACAAGGTATGAGTAGGTTTCTTTCAAAAGAAAATAGGAGTACTGAAACTGAGTTAGACTACTTTTAATAAAGAATGATTTATGGGAATACAGAATTAGAAAAGCACCACAAATTCTACTCCAACAGTATCAGAACATTTGCTCAAGTTATCAAGTTAAAAAAGAATCAATAACAAATATAAATGAAAGTATACTTGAGTATTTTATACTAAATATTTTTAAAGACACAAAGCATATTGATTCATAGTTTTTGAATTTTCCCCATTTAAAATAGAGTATGATTTTCAGATAGATACTCCTTCCAAGAAAATCTTCCGTTTATGATGAGGAATATGAGAACATGTTAAGGAGTAATGCTGCTTTGCTTCCACTTGCATAGAGCTCTTCCCTGTATTTGTCAATTTGCTAAGTATCCGCTGTGCCTGAATGTGGTTCACATCTGCACTAATTTAGGGTATTTCTAGAAGACAAAATATGTCTCTAGTCATCTCCTCCTAACCCATATAACTGGTATAAAACCAGGGTTCAGAAAGTGGGTCATGGGGAGGAATCACTTGGTAATGCAGTCCAGAACTGGACCAGACCCTTAATGGTACCTTCTTTGACCCAGTAAACACAGTTAAACTTGGTAAGCATTTTAGCCAGCATAGGTGCCTCTTTGCTCATCAAGTTCTGCAAGTTTTTTTTTAATGTAACCAAGAGTTCATCTTGGTTGCTTTCTTCCTGATTCTCATTAGGCACAGGGGACCATCTAGTGATTTTCATTTATGGTTCCCCTTCCTAGTTTTGCTTCCTCAAGAGACACTTAGCATTTTGTGACTTTATTTAACTCTGCTTGTGATAAGCAGGAGGAAGAGGACTCTGATGAAGACTATCCACAGGGAAGCCAACAATCTTCTTTGCTAGATCCAGCATCTCACATCTCCACTGGTGACCACCTCACCTACTCCAGTGAGATTGAACCTGTTAGAGCACTGCTACCAGATGAAAAGAAAGAAGTCAAACAACCAGCCCTGTCCATGTCCAATTTACATGAGGCCACCATGTGAGTGTTAATTCTAAGTGTGGAGTTTCATTTTAACTCCTGGTCTGGAATACCTTATATGTGTGTATGAAATTCAAAAATGCTGTTAGACTAACAAGTGCCATGCACCAAAAAAATAGTCCTAAAAAGATAATTGGGTTGTCTTCTGAATTAGAGAATCAAAAAGACAAAGCCCTGAGGAACCACGGTTCCAAAAAAGTGCTAAAGATGCCATAAATGCTAATGCTCAGTTTGCAATGGTCACATCTCTCTTCATCAGAGTCTGGCCTCATTCTAACTCTGAGAAGGATGTGAAGCAGAGCTGGCCCTGGAAAATGCTGAACCATCTATTGGCTTTAAGTAAATGAGCTGCCCTTTGTCTCCTAATGGTCCTTCAATCAGGAGCCATTTGGATTTTCATTAGTATTTATCAATATCAGTGGCTGGCATTCCTCTTCATCATTTGGCATTCTTTAGTCTGTATATTACAGCCCAGATTATGATACTTTCTTTATCATTTATTACACAGTGCAGAGAGTTTATATCCCAAGATAGGGATGGAAACCACACAAATTTACGAGGTGAGACTAAGATGTAAGGTGAGATTTTAATGTACTTAGAGAGTCATTTGGTACCTTAATTTCACAGAAGAGTAACTTTTATGGAAGCAGCAAATGCACCTTTCTTTTTTCTTTTCTTCTTCCTTCCCCCTACACCCCCGATGTGGTTATTTTAAAGTAGTTGTTCTCCTAACTTTTTTGGGGGTTGCTGGACTTTTTTAAAAGCAATAGTTTTTTTTTCCTAAGAAAATACCCTTACATAATTTCCAGGAGTTCAGTGTCATTGAAACCCACACATAGGTTCCCCAGATTAAAAATTCCACATCTAAAATGTATGACTTTTGTTTTAGAAGAATGAGGTCAGTAAAATATGCAATTGACAATACTATACCTGAAGGAGCTCTGGTAGCACAGTGCCTAAAGCATCTGACTGCTAACCAGAAAGTTGGTGGTTCAAACCCACCAGCTGCTCTGTGGAAGCAAAACTGTACAGTCTACTTCCATAAAGATTTACCACCTTGGAAACTCAATGGGGATCACTATGGTCGGAATCAACTCGATGGCAGTGGGTTTTTTGGTTTTTTATTCTATACCTGGGCTTGGTTTAATTCCCAAGGATACTGCCATTCTCTTCAGGCTCTAGATTGGAAAGGTAGCTTTCTTTGAAGTCGCTTCCTCTTGTGTCTCTTTGCAGTGTATCGCCAAACACTGATAATTATTTCTTCAAAATGTCTCTTCTCCCTCATCTATTCATACTTCCAATACCCTCATTACAATGAACTCAAACTAGTTTCCATGCTTGCTGTCTGTTTTTTCTCCTTTCCTATTGCATTGCTTTCATTGGGTAATTTTCCCTGCTTTTGTGTTCCTTTATGATTAGGTTCTATATGGGTCATACTTATTCAAGAGATGCTCTTCAGGCAGAGCACTCAGAATCATAATATGCTTTTGCTGAACAGATAAATCTGCTCATGATCTCTCAATTAGGCTAGAGTTCAGTAACGGCAAATATGCATTTCATCTGTTACAGGCCTGTACTTCTTGACCATCTCCGAGAGACCAGGGCTGACAAGAAGAGACTTCGTAAAGCTTTAAGAGAATTTGAAGAACAGTTTTTCAAACAAACAGGAAGGTAAGTGTAGGAAGAGGTATTTTTTAAGCTAATATTCCTAGATAACTCTTGTTAAGAATGAGCTGCAATTTTTCTGCACAAATGGAATTTATGTAAGAGGTTAAAAATTATACTTAGACCCAGGATTTGTCCAATGTAACATTCTACAGTGACATTATTAGGAATATTTTATGGGAGGCTGTAGCTATCAAGTGTGATACCAATCTTTAAAAACTAAATTATGTACTTGAGACATCCCTAATTTTGCAAAATAAATCTAAGTGTTGAATTTATCTAAATTTTCAAAAAACCTACTAAAACCATTATCACTTCTTGATTCTTGATTACTTAATTCCACAGGTTATTCCTCACTTCATTGAATAATAATTCTTCTTCTGCTTTAAAAATTTCCTTTAAACTTTAGGATCAACCTTAATTATTTTTATTTCAGAATGTAGTCAAAAGTTCCTATTATCCTTTCTACACCTGAAATGAAAATTTAGCTTTATTGTTCATTTTTCTGTGTCAACTCAAGTTCCATCAAGCATTCCATTAGTTTTGACTAATTTTTGGTATATCATAAATAAAACAATAATAAAATACTTAGCCATTCTGTGCCTCAGTTTCTTTTTTTGTAAGATGAAAATATTTGACTTCATGGGATTTTCTGATGTGAAACATCAGTTTTTTTTTTTTTTTAAAGTTAAGGTTGTAACTTTTCCAAAGTTAAAAGTTATTAAACCGCTGAGATAAGATTAAAATTTCCCATTGTATTTTAGAGCATAACCTCTGGAATCAACACTATACCAGCTGTTAGATATTCCTTTCCATCTAGGTGTCTGCCTTTCTTGAATTGCCTTCATTTCAGTAGCCTGAGGGTTAGTTACCCTAATGGAGATGGATTATTTTCTAAAGGCATTTTGAAATCTTGGTCTATTCACCTCTTAGTCATTGCACCTTTTCCATTTCAGACCTCTAAGGCTGTTCACTACCAACTGGACCTATTAGGTCAGGAATTTTTTGTGTCTAGCAAATGTAGATGTAACTCATCTAGTTTTCTACCTGGAATCTTCCTTTCTATAGTTGTTAAATCCAACTTACTTACTTGGTAGAGGAAATAGCATAGTTTGAATGGCTAGTTTTTGTCACTTGGGTCAAATAACTTTCTGTCTCTAAGTATATTTCTCCAACTCCAAAATACTAACTATTGCAAAGGATAGCTTTGAGGATTACAAGACATAACGTATGTAAAGTGTCTAGCATTGGCAGACTCTTAAATGATTGTTGTTTGTGGCATTTACTATTCCGCTGGTGTTAACTATCTAGTGAGAAATGTTATTTGGTTGTAAATTGAGACTATAAAGCATGATTTCTAGTTTCTTTTTCCATACCTTTTTCTTTTCTTTACCACACTTTCACATAACTTTCGCTGCAAAACATTTCTTGAAATGGTGAATTTGTCTGGACTGTCAATTATACTTTGCTTTGTGTATATAGTGATTGTATAAAAGTTTCTGATCTCTGCTACCTTAGATTAAAAGTATTTTGTGGGACTTTTCATTCAGGGAAATGTGTGATGACATAGTATTAGTATTCCAAATCTTTGTAGTCATTATATATGAGAGATTAGTTCATCACTTTACTGTGTACAGAAATTCTTTTCATAACTGGATTCCCTGAATAAATTTACATTTTGACCCATCTGAACTCAGGAATCTACCTTAAAGAACGTGAGAAATCTCCAGTTTGCTACTAGTCCTGCCTAGTGGATTGGCACTAATATTTGGCATGCCTATTATCATACAAGGATGGTAGTTATATTCTATTATCTGTCATCTAAAGGGTTCTCCATGTGTGAGTCCTAAACCCATTTCAAGTATGACTATATCTAGCCCTAAGATTGTATGCCCTCTTGTGGTAATATATTTTAACTAAAACAGTTGAAATAGCTGGAAAATACTGATCTTAATCTTGTTTTCCCAAGACTTTTTGCTGGAAAAGCCTAACTATGCATAAGGTAAAATAATCATGCAAATGGGTTTATAGAAATTTTAAGGTACTATAAGTGTTCTTGGGAGCTCTGGTGGCATAGTGCCTAAGGCATTTGACTGCTAACCATAAGGATGCCTGTTCAAACTTACCATCCACTCTTCGGAAGGAAGGTTGGGCCATCTACTTCTGTAGTGATACCGCCTTGGAAACCCAAGGAGGGGTGGCTATGAGTCAGATCCAACTTGATGGTAGTGCATTTGGTTTTGGTTTATAAGTGTTCTTGATAATACTTAGCATGGAGGAGACATGGTAATCATATAGACGGGACATTATTATTAGCAATTATGGGCCAAGACCTGTGCAGAGCCCAGAGCCTGTTTTATATAATGGGACAATTCCCTCAAGGAAATTTTTCATTCTGGCCATAGCACTCTTCTTGTTCATTAGCCAAAATGGGGTATGTAGGACATGGAAAAATTTCATATTATGGATTATTAGTGTTTCACTATAAATTAGACAATTTCATCAGTTAAATTTGTTTACACAAATCAAGGTGGTATTCAGACACCCAGCTATGTTTAGTATGGAAGTGAAGGAATTATGTTATTTAGGCAACATTTAAAAGGAACCCTGTCTCTGGATTTATGTACTGTTCTGAGTTCTGTACTAGAAATTCCAGAGCATTAGTGATACAACACAAGTAGATATCTACACTCTTAGAGAATCTTTATAGATTTAACTTTTTTAAAAAATTTAATATATATTTTTAAAGAAATATCTTTTTATGATTACTAGGAGATAGGTGAGAAGCCCTAGTGTTTAAAGCTCTTGGCTACTAACCGAAAGGTCAGCAGTTTGAACCTACCAGCAGCTGTCTGGGAGAAAGATGTGGCAATCTGCTTCCATAAATACTTACAGCCTTAGGACCACTATGGGACAGTTCTACACTGTCCTGTGAGTCAGAATCAACTCGATGGCAATGGGTTTGGGTTTCTGGCTGGGGAAAGAGGTAAAACATTAAGTGTATGCTATCTACCCAGTTTCAGTCATAATAATATGGGGTATTTATGTTTATATTCAGTTGCAGTTGTAAAGCCATGAGTGGAAATATTTTAAAAACAATTGGCCATCTTATCACCCAAGAAGAACCTTCTGAAAACTTGCGGCAATTATTTGCCTTTAGAAAAATGATCCTGGCAATGTATTTTTGTGGGAAGGCAAATGATTTTAACTCCAGATGCTGCCCAATTATTTCTCAAAGTAGATGGCAAGAGTATGTAGTAGTTAGAAGGCTCATGTACAAAAATCTGTGCATTGTCATATGTCTAGTCTTTTTAGAATGAGAGTGCAGAAGAGTACCATTGCAATTTGGAGTCTTAAAATTGCCTCTGTCGTGGATCTGCTCAATGATTCTACTTTGCATTGGCAAAGACAGGCATTATAATTTCAAGGAAACTTTGAAATGTTTCATGTTTGTAAGGCAGCCACCAAATTTTTTTCTCCCTGCCATCATACACTTATAAATTATTTCTATAACTTAATTTTGTTTCTAGGTTGGGCTGAACATTTTGCAAGGTGTGTGGGACTGGGAAGTAACAGGAGAATGACTGAACAGGAATGCCTCAAGGGTTTTCTTTTTCTCCATTGCCCCACTGTCATATTACCTATTCACTGGGCCATGTATTTGCACATCATCTATGCCAGGTTCCCAAAGGTAGGACATGGTGCAAAAAATCAGTAGAAGCTGCTACCCTGTACTTTCTCATGTATGAATTACTCAAAAAGGATTTATAGTGGCTTAATTCATTATGAACTAACAGACTATGTTTTCCATTTTTCAGAAGTCCACAAAAGGAAGACAGAATCCCTATGGCAGATGAGTACTATGAATACAAGCACATAAAAGCCAAACTGAGACTACTAGAAGTCCTCATCAGCAAGCAAGATGTGGCCAAAACTATCTGAGGTCAGGAAATGTTCGTATCACTTTCACTCAAGAAAAAAATTAAAATGTTTATTTTCTCCTGCCATTCATGCTAAGTAGTTTTGATACACTAAAAATTGAAGCACTTTAGTAATAGGATTAGTTGTTTTTAAGGAAGGATGGCAGCTATAATTATATATGATTAGGAGAGATTTAAATGGGGGGAAGAATACAAGTGACAGTATAATTGCGGGGGGGAGGCGGGAATTCAGCCTACTCCATGCTACGGAGAAAATTCAGTCAATAGAATTATTTAAAGAATTATCTAATATTTTATGATACTGAAATAACATATAGCATTTACTTGTTAAGGGGCTACTTGTTAGGAAAAGTCTATTTAGGATTCAAAGATTGTGTATGTTGATGTATGGAAAAACCAGTAAGAGTTTTGGAAAAAAAAGAATTTCTGCTCATGTTCCTATGTAGAAAGGGATGCAGTTAGTAAGAAAGTAACTTATTTGCAACTTGTAATAGATTTTTAAGTGAGATTTTAAAACCTGCTACATTGCTCCTCAAGTCTGCTAGGCTTTCAGTAACCCTAAAATATATTAGAATGTGTCACTGCTAATTTTTTTTATTTCTATATAAAAAATAGCACATTATTTTATCTGTTATTTGAAATTTTACATTTCTGATTACCAAAGTTCATTCTGATAGCATGTACTTTGTGAATTACTATCTTTGTCTATAATTAACAGATGTTTATATTAAAATATTGCATTAAAATTTGAAAATAGGTATTTTGGATAGATATGTGTCTGTAGTATATAATGTGATTATAGTTAAAATTACTAATCTTTTTGTTTATTATATCTAAGATTATACAACTATTTTTCCATTGGGAGTACACATTTTTCTTAATGTTCCAAGATCTGTACTTTGTAAAGTCAAAAAAACTTTCTCATGATCTGTAGTTATTCTTGTGTCTTACAAAATTAAAAGTTTGAAAATCGTTGGCCATGACATCTTAAAAAATAAGCCAGAATATTTTGTTTCATTAACTTTAGTATATGTTTTGTGTTATTTTGTACCAAAGCACATTTTTCTTTTTGTAAAAACAAGTAAAAGATCACCGTTTTCTCATATGTGCAACCATGTTTGTGCTTCTATTTTCTGTAATGTATTAAGCATGATGTTGAAGAAATTCACATTTTCATATAGTTTGGATGGGAAGAATATTGACTATTTCAGAAAGAGACTATTTCAGAGGCTTATTGTTTTCTTTGTATTTACCTGACATTTTATAATTTTTGTGAATCAGAATAATGTCCTTCATAAATGTGTTTAATTACAGTCAACTACTTGTAACAGGATAGGTAACACAACTCTTTGAGGTTTACAAACTAAATCTTTGATAAGGGAAATGGTTTCGTGACATGTATACAATTAAAATGTAACTCTATATATTCTATGATTGTAAATATTTTATACAACAATACAAATAAAATATTTTTCTATTATATTTATTATGTTGAAACACAGTAGTTGTTTCCTGTTAGCTAATATAAATAACATAAATAACACTGTCAAACAACAAGTTGGAAGTGCTGACAATTCTAGGCATCAAGATTTAATTCATGCTGCAATTACATCCTTTCATGCGGTTTGGAGTTATCCCAGTATTTTTTCAGTAGATTAAAATGAACGCATATTTAAACACCATTTATAAGCCATTATTGGATATTTTGCTAAAGCAGTCTATATAGAATTGTTTTGTTATGTTTGGCATAAAAGAAAAATAAAAACATTGCAGCATCTAGGCAATAAAGTGTCAGAAGGAGAACGTAGGATACTTCATCATTGAAAGTAGTAGGAAGGGTAGGGAATAGGAAACACTAAAACTCTGAATGAAATTTGAAATATGGCAGTCTGATTTTGGTGATAGCGGCATGTGCATGCTTCAGTGGAAAACATCTGGTGGTGAAAATGGACAACAGAGGATCAGTGCTCCTAAGGGAAGAGAGGGGCTAAGTAAGAAAGTGGGCATTAACGTCCAACACTGATATTACAGGTTTTGCAGCTGGGATCTTTCTTTGCATTTGCAGTAGACAAACTCATGAGCTGATGACCAGTGATTTCTGCCACAGTGCCCAGAGAAAGATCCACAGGGTCAGTGTAAATGATTTCTAAAATGACATCCTGGGCATGATGGTAAACCAGCACCCCGTCTTCTTCTGTGCAGGTCAAAAATTTATTATCCTTGGAATTTAGCTGAGGAAGGCGCTGCTTACAGAATTCATCTCCTGGTGATCCCACAGGGGCAATAACAAGAATCACATAATGATAAGCAGTGTACATACAGTAGAAGTCCCCAAAATATAAGTTACTATTGGGGTTAAAAAGTTTTTCTGCTGCAATTTCAAACCTGTATCTTCCATAAGGTGAATCCTGGGGTGGCTTCCCAGTATTGAATTCAGTGCTGCAGCTGAAGAAGATGCCTTCTAATTTTCCACTGATGGGAGAGCCATGGCTGCCACTGTTATCCTTGACAGAGGGCTGCATAGCATTCCCATAATGTTCTCTGCAAAGAAAAGAAATGGGCATTGCTTGGTACAGTAGTGGTAATGCCACTAACTTGTACATATGCATGGTGACAGGCCCCAAAATCAACCATCTAGTGTTACAGGGCTATCATGCTCATTCTACTGTGAGATTAAGGAGAATGCTTTTTTTTGACATTACGTATAGATGACCCAATTCTAGCCTCGACCATAAGGTGAGGATATTCTGCTACACATGTTGGAGGTCTTCAACATAATTTCCTAGTCAGAAAAATTAAACTGGAATTAGCAATCTTATAGCTGAAACACATTCAGAAATGACTTACTAAAGAGAAAACTAAACTAACAGAACTAGTTAAATATGTTCAATATTTCTTTCAAGCATGCCAGAATTTATTTATAAAATTTATGCTTTCCCTTAATAGATTATCTAGGCACAATTTATGATTTGGGTCCTCTCTGTTGCATTTAGCTGAAAACAGTACTGGTTATTCTCCCTTTGTCCTCATCTCCAGATCCATTCTCCACCCTTATTGCCTTTTTTTTGTCACTTGGGACTCTGTCATCCAGTTCTTTATTGCCTCTTGGTTTCTAGTTGAGTTCTTCAAATGGGAGGTCTTGGCAAGAAATGTAAAGTAGAAAGAGAAAGCCTTGAGCATGTCTTCCTCCATTTCCTCCATGCTTCAGAGCCTTGGGGTTCTGGCAGGACTAGTTTGTAACTATACATTTACAACAACTGCTTCTTCTGGTAGGCTTCTATTCCTTCCCCTTTCCAAGAGTAAAAAAACTTTTCATCTCTTAATAGTTCCTGGATACTTTAGCATCCCTTATTCCCTTAAACTTGCCTACACTTCTGTTAATGGTACCTTTGTTATACTCTCTCCAGAATTTCCCTTAAGTTTCTTGCTGGGTCCCTGACTGCTACTAGGGATGAAGAGTACAAACTACCACTCAGGCAAGGGAATGTTCTCCCTACTTAAAATGCTTCTTAGAGTTTGCAGGTCAGTGAGGCATGCCCAGATCTGCCCCTCCCTTCGGAATATCAATAGGTCTCAAATTCTAGTGCTGAGAACCACCTAGGGAACTTAATAAAAATGTAGATTCAAGAAGACCGAGACATTGTCACAGATCAGAGGAGAACTGGAAGCATGATGAATAAATGCAGTGTGCTGTCCTGGATAGGAACTCATAATTTTACTCTTACTGTTATTCCTTCTTCCTTCCTGATGTTCCAAGATTCCTTCTTTATCATTTCCTATCTATTTCAAAAGGAACTCTGGTGGTGGTGTGGTTAAGGCATTTGGCTGCTAATTAAAATGTCAGTGGGTTGAACCCCTAGCCACGCTGCAGGAGGAAGATGAGGCAGTCTGCTTTCATAAAGATTTACAGCCTTGGAAACCCTACGGGATAGTTCTACTGTCTTACAGGGTCACTATGAATTGGAATCTACCCAGCAGTGAGTTTTGGTTTTTTTTTGGTTTATTGGTTTCAAAAACTCCATTTAGCTATTCTTTTATAGTAGGTCTGCTGGTGACAAATTCTCTCAGTTTTCCTTTTTTGTGAAAGTCTTGATTCCGCCTTCATTCTTGAAGGCTGTTTTTATTGGATATAACATTCTGGGTTGACAGTTTTCTTTTGGCACTTGAAAAATATGGTGCCATTTTCTTCTGGCTTCAATGGTTTCTAATGAGAAGTTCCTTGCCATATGAATTGTTTATCCCTTGCAGATAAGGTGTTGTGTCTCTTTTGCTACTTTGAAGATGTCTGTCTTCAGTGTTGAAGAGTTTATGATGTGTCTTGCTATGAATTACTTTGAGTTTATTCAGGTTGCTCAGCTTCTTGATCTGTAGGTTGATGTCATTTGCCAAATTTGGGGAAAGTTTTAGTTATTATTTTTTGGAGTATTTTTTCACCTCTATCTACTTTCTCCTCTCCTTTTGTGATTCTGATGACATGAATTTTAGATATTTTGTTATAGTTCCCTAAGTTCATAAGGCTCTGCTAATCTTTGCCAATTTTCTCTCTGTTGTTTGGATTGTGTTATTTCTATGGATGTATCTTAAACTTCACTGAAGGAGTCTTTGTGGCACAGTGGCTGGTTAAAGGGCTTGGTGGCTAACTGAAAAGTTGGTTGTTCAAACCCACCAGCCACTCCATAGGAAAAAGATGTGGCAGTCTGCTTCTGTAAAGATTACAGCCTTGGAAACCTAGTTCCTACTCTGTCCTGTAGGGTCACTGTGAATCAGAATTGACTTGGCAGCAATGGATCAAAGTTCACTGACTCTTTATCTCTTTCATTCTATTGTTAAGTCCATCTTTGAGGTTTTTTTATTTGTTATTATATTTTACAGTACTAAAATTCCCATATAGTTCTTTATCTTCTGTATTTCTGTGCTAATTCTCTTTTCGTTTGTTTCAAGTGTGCTTGTAATTGTTCCTTCTTCTTGTTAATTTCCATAGCATTGGCTCTGATACATGGGAACCCCAAGTACAGCAGAACAAAACATTGCCTGCTACTGTGCCATCTTCACAATTGTTGATATGCTTGAGTCTATTCTTCTGGCCACTGTGTATTTTGAGTGCCTTCAACCTACAGGGCTCATCTTCCAGCACTATATTGAACAATATTCTCTTGTGACCTATAGGATTTTCACTGGCTGACTTTCAGAAGTAGATCACCAGGCCTTTCTTCCTAGTCTGTCTGAGTCTAGAAGCTCCATTTAAACCTGGTTGACCCTGCTGGCATCATAGTAACATAGAAGTCACCATAGTGCAGGCAACTGACAGATAGGTGGTACTGTAGTTTTTTTTTTTTTTTGTTTTGTTTTTAATTTTTTATTTATTGTGACTTGGGCGAAGATTTACAGAGCAAATTCACTTTCCATACAGCAGTTCACATATACTTTGTCTCATGTCATTAACCACAGTTTACCACAATGCAACAACTCCCCTCCCACTTCCTCCTCATAATTACCTCTTCCCAGTGTCCATCCCTCCATACTCTCCTGCGCCCTGAGCTGTCTCCCTGTGCATAAGCAGCCCTTCCTTCTCCCATGATTGTTCTCTCCAGGGCGTGTGTCTACTTGAGGTAAATGTTT
>NW_006921603.1:5040195-5055040 GCF_000298275.1 Orycteropus afer afer | reverse complement strand
GTTTAGTCCACTTTTGTATCCTTCCCTTCAAGGCTCAGGGGTCCAAGATTATCTTCTGTGTCTGTGTTAATTGGTTTCCCTTTTCTTTGTTGAACAGCGTCTGTGCAGTCCTTCTGCCTAGTCCACCATCTTGCCAGAACACTGTAGTTGTTTGTTGAAACATTTTTTGTTGGCTGTTTGAAAATCCTTTTTGGGCCTGTGGCCATATCATACTGAATGTGCCTGATCTCAGAAAATCCTTGCCAGATAATCACAAGATTTATGTTATTTTGGTCCTGGTGTTGGCTGGTTGGTTATCTTTTCTCATGTGAATTGAGATTTTTCCTGGTTCTTGCTATGATAAGTGAATTTTGATATTATCCTGAACATTTTGGGTATTAAGTTATGAGGCTCAAGATTTTATTTAAATCTTCAGTTTAACCAGCCTCTCCTGACTGTGTATAGATTGCAGTAGTTGGGGGGAGGGATGCTACATCATTGCTCTGAGGTAGAGAATACAAGTGTACATTGTATACTCAAACTCCAATGATAGGGTAGGAAGAAGTTACTACTGGGTGAAGGCGGGAGTTTAGGCTCCCATTATGCCTCCACTAACATTCTGGCAGGGAAGGGAAGGGTTACCTGATTACTGCTCCTCATGTGGCTTTCACTGACATTATGAGGGCAAGTTTCAGTACTGCTGGCCTTTTACTAAAAGTATCAGTTTCCAATAGGCCTTTAATGACACCATCCCAGTGGGGAGGAGGATGGGTACCTTGTTTTCACCAGGTGGGGGATGCAAGTCCAGGATTCCCAGTAGGTCTTCTCTGACACAACCCCTGCAAGAAGATGTGGGGAAAAATGCCTCCTTCCAGTGGGGCTAAGCCTTGGCTGGTGGGGGTGGGAATGCAACTGTAGTTTTTTTCCATGATGTTTGGCTGGAGAAAAATGGTTATTGTCTGCAAGTTTTCTATCTTGCAAGGCTGTCCCTTTTCTAGTCCTTTGGATAGAGAGATCAGACTTTCTAGAGGATTTTTTTTTTTTTTTTTTGGGCCTGTGTGCACTGTCATTTCTGGATTGCTGGCTGGCTTCTCCAGTACCTCATCTTGAGTATAAAGGGAAAAATCCTGTAAACTATCACTTTGTCATTCCTTGAGCCCTGAGATTCCCAGCTGGTCTACCAGTATCTTAACATCTGTTAATATTCTGTTAAAAGTAACAGAATATCAGCTTTGAGAATTTACAATCTGCTGTGTCAGAAGTACAAGATTTCCTACCAAACTCAGTGGATTCTTGTAGAGAAAACTTTCAGATACAAATAAGAGTTTTAGAGACATGACAATAGTCCATTCTTGTTAGACTACCTAATCAATATGCACAGTGATTAAGAGAGAAAGTGGTATTTGGGGTTAAGGAAAACATTGTTCACTTAGGGATTTATTCCGAGACAAAGAGAATGAAATGAGTTTATTCTATACAGATTGAGTCAGAATTTATCTATAACTTTCTCATAATTTATAATGATTTGGAAATATCATCTGATAAGTGAAAGGTGCCTTTCCACTAGGAATAACAAGATGACATTTAAAATGGACTCTGATCAAGGAGGTGTGTCCTGATTACAGTTCATTACATAAAAACAAAATCAAGACTTAAGTTAATGTCTACTATTCTTTTAATAAAGTTTTTTGAAAACACTGTTGACAAATTGTACCATGACTTAGCAAGTATACTTTATGTATATACACAGCATTAAGATATAATTTATATGAATTCACAACTAACATGAAAAATCTAACAAAGGTAAATTTCTCCATTTGCAAATATATCTTTCATGCTTAAAAAAACTCATTGCCGTTGAGTCATTTTCTGACTCATAGCAACCCTTCCTTGGGTTTCCAAGGCAGTATCTCTACGGAAGTAGATTGCCCAATCTTCCTTCTGAGGAGTGGCTGGTGGGTTTGAACCGCCAGACTTCTTCTGGTTAGCAGTCAAGTGCCTTAGGCACTACGCTACCAGAGTTCCTATCTTTCATACTAGGAGCCTGGAATCCTTATCTACACACACACACAAACAATAACTTTTTTCTGTTTTTCAGGTACTCTGACTTTACCTTTCTATTTTTTAAAAGGATTTCTGAAAATACATGAAGCAAATTTTTCAACTATGAAGGGAGCTCTGGTAGCATAGTGGCTAAGGCACCTGACTGCTAACCAGAAGGCTGGAGGTTCAAACCCACCAGCCACTCCTCAGAAGGAAGGTTGGGCAATCTACTTCTGTAGTGATACTGCCTCGGCAACCCAAGAAGGGGTTGCTATGAGTCGGTCCAACTCGAGGGCACATAACAACAACAACAGGGACCTGAAAACAAAGGTCAGGTCCCACCCAAAGGACAAGGAAAATAGGAGAAATACTGACCTTCAGTGGCCACCTAATATAATGTTAGCAATACTCCAAGCATCTAAACCTAGTACCAATTACTTCTGTTGATATATTTCTTATTAAAGAAAATAGCAATTTTTTTTTCTTCAAATTTTATGCTTAACAAATATAAAGAAACACCTTTCTTGCCAAGTGTATCTGGTCATTCTCAATTTGTGGTCAATCTCTTAGTCTGCATTCTCTATATTAAGTAAATGGCATTTGTCAGGATTATATAAATTCTAGGGTAAATATTTTACCAGTGAGTATAATGGTGGACTAAACTCTATATTTAAAAGATATCAAACAAAAGGCAGGGATTTTTCTCACCATAAAAATACATCAGTATATAAGACATTAAAAAGTAATTTCATTTGAAGGTCACAGACATATAAATTCTCTTTTCTCTATGTAATTTTCTTTACTGTTTACATAGTTTTGAGCTGCTTTAAATCTTAAGAAAAATTACAGAAATATGAAATTTAAAAAAAACCTTCTTTCTTTTTTTCCCCCCCTTACACAGTCATATCAACTTAAAAAATCTTCTAGAGTCTAAAATGAGAGTAAGGGTTTTAAAGGGGCAAAATTATAGGTATTGTATAAAATGTCAGGAATGCCATTTGTCATTTTAAAAGCCTCAGTCTCACTTTAAAACATCTCTGGCTATTTACTCCCCTGAAATTTTCTTCTATAAAATATCAAAAGTACCCGTGGGACGGAGTAATTCTGACTATTTGGAATCTGCTTGCAGGGATAAACACATAAAATCTTAGAAATACTAGTCAAATCACAGGTCTGGAATTCAAAAGTAATCAGAGGAAATTATCCTAGTGAAGAATTAATTCAACATATTAGCTGAAAGATTTCTAGTCAGATGCCTACAAATCCCATCTGATTTATCATACTATTTCAAGAAAAAGTCACCCTTGTATTCTTTCATTTTCAGTGTCCAAAAGGAGTCCACAGAAAGAGGATACAACTTAGTAGTCTATATGAGGCAGAGAGCATTGAGTTATTGGGAATTAGGGAAAGGATGTGTGCATTTCATGAAATGCTCACCAATATGAACAGTGGAGGTTTAAGATATTCCAGTTAAATATACAGGAATTAATATTTCAAATGATTGTAGAAAGGAATCTGAATGAAATGGGAAAATCGCATAATCTGATTTGATATACTTAATTATTCTGGGACATAAAGGCAAAGTACAATTAATTATTTTGAAAAGAAAACTTAAATTGCTATTTGACAGAACTAGAAGCAAAGGGAAACTGGGCATAGAATTTAGAATGGTAGTTAGTAAAACAAATCACTATACATTTTTTAATCTTACCGAACATAGTCAAAATATTCTTTGTGCTGATTACGATAAAAAACAGAAAATTTAAGCATACGTCCTGCAATCACTTCAGCCTTTTCCAACAGTTGTGTTAGATGAACTTTTGAATAGTCTGAAAATAATAAAAAGTCTGTTGTTAAAAACACAGTGCCAAAAGTACAAATTACATGCTTAATAAATTAAAGATAATTGAAATTCACTTTCAGGGAATTAGAAATTGCTATTAAAAGAGAAAACATTCATTGTCTTTGTAGAACACTGTTTCTTTCTACAAAATATTTATGTAATGGTTTATGGTTGTTTCTTAAAATACCCCTGCATTTCTTCACTCTTTGAAATTAAAGATCCTGAAACAACAATATATAAGTAAGGAATATGGACTCTGCATAATCAAAGTAATATTAATACATACCTTACCAGCTTTTCTTCAATCATTTATTAAGTTGAATTAAAAAAAAAAAAAGCTTATAACCTGTAATCTATAGCAATGCTGAAAAGGACCAGTAACAGCACTCATTTAATCTATGCCCTAAATCCTTACAATTGGCAAAGTAGATTATAATATGACCATTTCACTAAGGTAGAAATTGAAGTTTGTCAAAGTTTCATGATTTGCCTAATATTCATATAGCTAATAAATTAGAGACTATGTCTTCTGGTGCTTGGTTGATGCTCTTTGGATACAAAAGACTTCAAAATCTAAAGTACTTGTCAAAGTAATGGGTTCTTTTCAACAATTTTTTGTTTTGAAAATTGGGTACTATTGTTAAACTTCTGCACTAGAATATAAGGGGAAAAATGGCTTATAAAGATTAGTAATATCTTCTTAAAAAGGAGCAATCTAGTTGAACTACAAAAGTTATTTGTTGACTCACTGCTTTAATGGCTCAACAACAATTTATTTAGATTAGAATATCCTATGTACTAAGTACCATGCAAAATTAAATTATCATGTTAAAGATAAAAGATATTATTCTTCCCCTCAATTAACTAACAGTCTAAGGGAAGAGATATGTACATAGACAATTATAACTTATTACAGTCAGTATTATGAGAGGCTCAGTGGCGGAATGGGCACCTTCCATGTAGGAGACCAGGGTTCCATTCTTGGCCAATATACCTCATGAGCAGCCACCACCTATGCATTACTGGAAGCTTGACTGTTACAATGATGTGCAACAGGAAGAGCTTCCAGACAAAGATGGACTAGAGAGAATGGCCTGATGATCTACTTCCAAAACCTGGTCAGTGAAACTCTGTGGGATCACAATGATCTAATCTACAACCAATCATGGGGATGGCACAGGAATGAGCAGTGTTGCCTTCCATTGTACATGGGGTCGCCGTGAGTCAGAGGCCAGTTCAACAGCAGCTAACAACAACAATGGTTAAGTATTAAGGTTTTAAGATTGGAGTAAGCATGGGATTTTATATCTGTATAGACTAGAAGTAAATCAGCTGTAGTACTTTTTTTCTTTTGGTATAATGTTTTTTTTTAATTGTGATTTAGGTGAAAGTTTATACATTCATTTTCCATACAGCAGTTCACATACACTTTATCTCATGACATTGACTGCAATTTCCCACAATGCAACAGCTCTCTTCCCACTTCTTCCCCATAGTTACCTCCTCCCTATGCCCTTCCCTCCCATGCACTCCTGACCCCGAGATGTCTCTCTGTGCATACACAGCCCTTCTACTCTCTCATGATTGATCTCTCCAAGGAGTGTATCTACCTAATGGAAATGTTCATCAGCTGTAGTATTCTTGAGGTTACAGATTGTATCTATCACCATTTTATTTCTTACACCTTGCACAGTGCTGAGCACACAGTATGTACTCAATAAATGTTGAATGAATTAGAGGTCTACATTAAAAGACAACTTACATGAAAAAGCTTTCTCAAAGTTTACAAAGTTATTGATGGAGCATGGGTAAAATAGTCTCCAAATTATTTCGAAAAACTGAAACAAGCTTTGAAAAGCTAAGTTCTCCTTAGATTTTATCCATGGAAACAAAAAATGCAAAATAATTTACAGAAAAATATTGTGGCACATTTAAAAGCTGGGATTGTCATTATTAACCCTAAAATTTTCTTACAAAAATTATGGGATATAGGTAAATAAAAGAATAACAGAGAGATGACCACTCTAAATAAAAGTAAGAAGACAAGGTTATTCTTTAATATGTGTGTGTGTGTGTGTATTAACCTATATATATATATATACACACACGTGTGTGTTTGTATGTGTATATATATAGGTTAATACATGTATATATATGTGTGTGTGTGTGTTTGTGTGTGTGTGTATTTCTGAACTGGAAACATCAAGGGTTTTTTCCCTTAAGCTAATGAAGAAATATTTCATACCTTTCCTTAATGCTAAAGGAGGTTTTAGCAGGTAAATTAGAATTCCCTTTAGTGGACAAATAACTATGACAATATTTGGTGCAGTGTCTGTATTAAGACAATGTCAAAAGAGACTGTCCCTATGTGTCTAACTTTCATTAAACCCCTCTGGTAGGGTGCAATGAAAGCAAATGGAAATAAATGCAATAGAAAGAGTAAACCGGAAGTAGATTCCAAAGAGGAATTTTAATTCAGGTAAACAATTAAGGGGAAGTACTAATTCCAATATAACACATATAATATAGGTAAAAGTTAATGTCAGTGGAAAGAACTGTTTACTCACTGTTAATACAATATGAAAATCTGTAGATATTTCACTGTTGAGTACTGCACTATGATTAATACCATATTTTCTCAATTCTTAAATGTCTGACAATAAATATAGTAAGAAAACAGTGACATCGATGATCTTATAATTGATAACACCTTAGATTTAAAGAAATATGGTGCCAGAGACCTATTTTCCTTGCTCTCAAATATTGAAACCCTTAGCAAATAAGACTGTTGCAATCTTTGGCAACTTCCTCATATACTAAACAAATTTAGAAAGGCTGAAGATAAAATTGTATTCACATAATTCTAAAATAAAATGTCATCCACTCAACATATCAATATAAGAAATTTTATACTGAGTTTCAGATTAAGAAAAACAGAACATATTGAGGTAAAGCAGTAGCTAAGCATGCATTGAGTCTCAAACAACGTGTGAAACTGTGGGAAAGAAAAAGATGATTTATCTGAAGGATGCCTCAGCTAGGGAAAGTTGCTAAGCAACCGACAATAGGTGAGATAAATTGTTTTTAAGGCTTTTTCTACAAGCTCCTTCATGTTGAAACAAACACTTGGCCTTTCTCTACAGTTGTTGATAGGAAACAATCATCTAGACAAAGAAGAAAAAAACAGACAAGAGGAGATGGTATTGTACTCAGGAAGATATATCTTCGTATCCCTTCAATGCTAGCAAAATGCTGACTTACTGAGCACCACTGCAAGTGCTCAATTAATGTTTGTTTCTTGAATAAGTGAATAAACAAGTAAATGACATGATGATAACATTACCAACCTAATGAAATAAAGGGGACAGCTGTCCACATCAGATTTCCCAATGCCTATGCAGATATTTTACTTAATCAATGAAAACACACAGAGGATACTAGCTTAGAAATAGCTTTTCTCAGCTTGCCTAGCCCTCAAGTGAAAAAAAAAAATCCAATAACATTTTTGCTAGAGACCATTCACTGGTCTACCTACAACCCCCTAAATTAGATAAGGATGTTCCTGGCTTCCTTCTTTCAATTTCTGTGAAAATTGTAAAGAAAAAGCTCATGTGCTCTCTCAAAATATGTCAAGTATATTTTCAAACTGCATCACTTTATATTTGAAAAATTTTCACTTTGAAAAATCATACTATGAATGCAGCAAAATAACCTGATGCCATGACCCAGCTTTTTGCTAATAAGAATCTCAGCTCCCCACAACCAATACTGCACAGCTTATTCTGTTACAGAAGGCTAACGACAATTCAAAACTGACTAATGCAATATATGGCAACTTATAATTACAAAAAAGAAATGATTTTTATGTAATTATCTTTTCAGGAACTATTATTATATGTTCTATATTTGTACTTTGTTCTCTTACCTGCTGTGCAGAATTCTATAATTTCACTCCATTCAGACACAACATAATCACCATCAACTTGTTTCGAAGCAGTCTGTACTGCTACTGTATACTCAGTTCTTGGGCTCAGAAACCAGTGTCCACGAACAGTCATAGGCAAGGGAACAGCTTTTGCCACCAATTTTGTTGGAACATCCTAAGAAAGGAAGACAAAGGAGGGAGGGAAGGATGAAAGGAGGCAAGAAAATTAATTTAAGCAACATAACTTGATTATGTCTAAATCGTTGTTGTTATTGTTATGTGCCGTCGAGTCAGACCTGACTCATAGCGACCCCTCCTTGGGTTTCCGAGGCAGTATCACTACAGAAGTAGATTGCCCCATCTTCTTTCCGAGGAGTGGCTGGTGGGTTTGAACCACCAGCCTTCTGGTTAGCAGTCAAGTGCCTTAGCCATTATGCTACCAGAGCTCCCATGTCTAAATAGGGGGAACCAAAAAACCAAACTCACTGCCATCGAGTCAATTCCGACTCACAGCAACCCCCTGGGATTCCAAGGCTATAAATGTGTAGCAGACTCATCTTTCTCCTTTGGAGCAGCTGGTGGGTTTGAACCACCAAACTTTTGGTTAGCAGCCAAATGACTTACTCACTACACCACCAGAACTCACAATAGGAGGAAGGAAATCACTGATTATAGACTTTCCCTGTTTGAAAAAATGTAACTGTTCTTTTATTCAAATCCCTTTTTCTTCACATACAGAAACTATGTAAGGCACAACTGATTAAGTGACATGCCTGAGATTATATACTTAGTTAATGACATTAATGTACTTGAATTTCAGATCTCTTGATTTATAATACAGTATTCTTCTTTATAAGGAACCCTGGTGGCACAGTGGTTAAGCGCTCAGCTTCTAACTAAAAGATCCGCAGTTTGAACCCACAAGCTACTCCATAGGAAAAAGACATGGCAGTCTGCTTCCATAAAGATTTATAACCTTGGAAACCCTATGGAGAAGTTCTACTCTCTTATAGGGCCACTATGAGTCAGAATCAACTCAAGAGCACCAGATAGTCTTCTTTGAACACTACACTCCTAAAGAGTATAGTGTACATCATACTAAGTGATAAAACTTTAAAAAAAAAAAAAAAAAATCAAGGAAAGATAAAATTCAAGAGATTTAGTATTTTAAAATATTATATTTTCTTAATTTATACGACTCAATAATTACCAGGGTAGCACAACTAAACATTTTATATGTTAAAGAAGAGAAAGCTTTTTAAATAAGTATTTTAAAATGAAAAATCAGTTTTACATACAAATGAGGTAACATTTGTTTCACTTGTACTCAGATATAGAGCCTATATGTATCAGAAAACTTTGGGTAGTTCTAAATAATTATTGGGGCCAGTGGTAAAGTGCTTGGCTGGAACCGAAAGGTCGGTGATTTGAATTCAGCAGCTGTTCTGCAGTGCAAAGGTGCAGTCTGCTTCCATAAAGATTTACAGCTTTAGAAACCCTATGAGGTTCTACTCTGTCCCATGGGGTCGCTATGAGTTGGGATTCTACTTGACAGCAATGGGTTTAAACAATTATTACTATATAATTAAACCTGCTGGTTGAATTATCACTACATTTCCAAGGATATGGTAGTCTAAGTGTGGAGTGAATAAAAGGGCCAGATATTGACCTATTCATCATTAATGTTAAATATTTCAAAGATGTTTCAAGAATGCAAATGTCAACGGAGAATATCCATCACCAGAAAGCATAATCAGAATTGGAATACGAGAATAATGACTGATCAGTCTTGCTCTCTCTCACTTATGTTTGATATGTATACTACTACTCAATTATTTTTAGTATGTATAACTGCACTTCTAGTAAAATGCAAAATTTCCATGTAAGACAGTTCTTCCAAAAGTTTTTCTAGTCAAAATTCAGTTATCAACCAGAAAAAAAAGGTGAGTTTTTCATCATGGTAAGAAACATTGGAATATAAGAATGGATATTTAAACCAGATAACTGTTATCCTCTCTATAGCTATTTCTGGAGTGGATTATGTATCAAAAGAGACATATGCTATGTAGATAGGTGTAGGAATAAATATGTGTTACATGTCTAAAACATCTAAAGGTTAATTTTGTTTGTCTTAAAAATACAAAAGAAAATTCACTACATAAAACAATGGTTAGCCCTAAGCTGTTTTACCAACTATCCTAAAATTTCAAAGCTGCATCAGATTCTTCTTTTGGCAGTTATCATGGGATTTGTGCTTAAGGGGGAAACTATGCCTATAAACACTCTTTTGGTTATCTGCTTCTGCCCCATGGAAGCTATTTTACATCTCTGTAATTTGTAGATAATTGGTAACAATCCAGTTATTTTTGGTCTGAAGACACAGAAATGAATTCTGTCCAGTGGAGGAACAACCCTCCCTGCCTCTTCCTTGGATTATCTTTTTAACTGGTTCTAACAGTTCATCAGTTTTCTCATTAATGAGTTAAAAATCTTTAACACATTTCTGTTTTTATATCTGCATGAGTCAAGATTTTACTTTTTTAAAAAATTTTAACATGTATGGCATTTTATTTTCTTATAAAATTTTATTTCCCCCAAACATTATCATATACATCATATAAGTAATTAGTATAAAACAATTCTTTCCAAAATGCCTTCAGTTTTAGATAGAATAGTTTAAAGATGCAAATGAATATGATTTTGCCTAATCGGAATCTACTAGCCAGCAACGGGTACTATAATGTTGCAAAGTATTAGGATTTTACCTTGTGTTTAAATTTATTAGAATTCTTGTTTTCTTTCTTGTTGAGGTCAATGAAATAGTGTGTGATACGGTCCTTTGATTTTGAATCCATTTCCCATAAAATCTTGAACGAGTCACATGTAATATTGCTTATTTTTATGTTATGTGGTACAGGAAGTTCTTCCATCTCTGCTATACCACTGTCTTGTGATTTGTTCCCTGAAAGAAAATCATGAATAGAAAGTTAGTTTCGAGTTAACAGTTTTTTCCAGTTTTCAAAGTCATTAGCTATATACATATTTCTGAACTTAACTATCTAATTACTGGATCTGTGATTTCATTTTGTTTATGAAGTAATTTCAATGTTATTGATAGGAAGTAACTTTTAGGGGGTCATAATACTGATAAAAAGCTTAGTCTTTACCTTCTCTACATTTTCAACTTATTTTTCCAATTTATGCTTTCAAAGAGTAAAAATAAAAACTGCAACTTAATCTTTCTGATCTGTGGAAAGCTAGGCTTACATGGCAGGTTCCCTATGAAAAGCTCCAAGAGACCATTTCTTCTATATGACCAAGCATTTTGCTCTACAGTAATATCAGGTATTTCATCAGGTAAATGATTTCATAGAACTGTTGATAATGAAAAAAAAAAAAAAAATTTTTCCATCAATTCAATTGTGACTCACAGCAACCCTACAGGACAAAATAGAATTGCCCCATAGAATTTCCAAGGCTGTAAATCTTTATAGAAGCAGACTGCTACATCTTTTTCCTGTGGAGCAGTGGGTGGGTTTGAACTGGTGATCTTTTGGTTAGCAGATGAGCCCTTAACTACTACACCACCAGAGATCCTTTGATAATGCTCTTTCTCTTCCCTTTAGGAAATATTATGTATAGAAACATCATATAACTCTTGCATCTTATATATAAATAGTTTATTAAAGACTGTTCACTTAAAAGTTACCACATCAATGATTACTCAAGGAAATGTTTTACCTGTAATATTTTGATAAATTCATTCTTGAATACTAAACCAATACACAAGGCTGAAATCAACTGCCATGTTGATTGTTACTGTTAAAATCTTGAAGAATTGATGTGGCACCTGGTTACTTTAAAAATTAGGTCTCTACATTCCCAGTTAGAGCAAATGCTAACAGCTCAGCTAAAAGTATGCTGCTGTTATATGCCATCGAGTGGGCTCCAACTCATAGCCACCCAATATACAACAGAATGAAACACTGCTATGTTGGTTACCTCTGTGCTGCTCTAACAGAAAATACCACATATGGGATGGCTTGAACATATAGGAGTTCATTCTCTTACAGTTTGGAGGCTTTAACTCCAAGTTCAAAGTGCCAGGCTCTTGGAGCTGGGTGAAAGCCCCTCAACCCTAGGGTTCAGCTCTGCTTCCTGCTCCCCATCACTGAAGCTAGAGGCTTTTCTTTACTCAGACAGCTGCTGGCTGCTGAGGCTGACAAGCCCAAGGTTGACAAGTAAAAAGGCACAGTCCTGAAGTTACCAAACCATAGGGTAGGCCATTAATTCAAGTCCACTGAAAGTCCCAGGGTCAGCAGAGCATGGCAGGCTTCTGAACAATGACATGGCTACATGCAGGGTTCAACCATGCCAATAAGCTAGAGACCATTCCCAAAGCTGCTGCTTATATATGGGAAGCAGACCACGTCCCTAAAGGAGCTACTCAGCTGCTTGTGGTAGATCCCACCATGGAGTTGACTGCCAGTTTCATCATGCAGAATAAATACCATCAGCTGCTAAGGCACTTAACCAGGCCCAACAAGTTGACATACAACTTTAACTACCCCAACTGCTACATCCTGCATTCTCCTCACAATTTTTGCTAGGCATGAGCCCATCATTGCAGCCTCTCTGTCAATCCATCTTGTTGAAAGTCTTTCCCTTTTTCACTGAGCCTCCATTTCACAAAAGCATGATATCCTTCTCCAGGGAATGGTCTCTTCTGACAACACAACCAAAGTAGGTGAGATGAAGTCTGGCTATTCTTGCTTCTAAGGAGCATTCCAGCTGCACTTCTTTGAGGACAGATTTGTTTGTTTTCCTGACAGTCCATGGTATTTTCAGTATTCTTCACCAACACCACAATTCAAAGGCATCAATTCTTCTCCAGTCTTCATTATTCATTGTCCAGCATTCACATGCATATGTGGCAATTGATTACACCATGGCTTGGGTTAAAAACCAAAACCAAACTCACTGCCATGGAGCAGATCCGACTCATGGCAATCCCTCCTTGGTTTCTGAGACGGTATCACTACAGAAGTAGATGCTCCTTATTCTTCAAAGTGATATCTTTATTCCTTAACACTTAAAAGAGGGCTTCTGCAGCAGATTGGCCCAGTGCAATATGACATTTGATTTCCTGGCTGCTGCTTCCATGGGTGTTAAATGTGGATCCAAGTAAGAAGAAATCCCTAACAACTTCACTCTTTTCTCCATTTATCATGATGTTGCTTACAGTTGTGTGGATTTTTGTTTTCTTTATTTTGAGGTGTAATTATACTGAAGCTGTAGTCTTTGATCTTCATCAATAAATGCTGCAAGTCTTCTTCACTTTCAGCAAACAAGGTTGTGTCATCTGCATATCATAGGTTGTTAATGAGTCCTCCTCTAATCCTGATGCTGCATTCGTCTTCACATAGTTCTGCTTCTCAGATTATTTGTTCAGCATACAGATTGAATAAATATGGTGAAGGGATACAATCCTGATGCACACCCTTCCTGATTTTAACCATGTAGTATCCCCTTGTTCTGTTGGAATGACAGCCTCTTCATCTATGTACAGTTTCCACATGAACACAATTAGGTGTTTTTACTGGCCACTTTTTCAGAAGTGGATGGCCCCATCCTTCTTCCCAATCTGTCTGGTTTGGAAGCTTTGCTGAAACCTATCCACCATGGATGATTCTGCTGGTGCTTGAAATGCAGGTGGCATAGCTTCCAGACTCACAGCAACATGTCAGCCACCACCACCACACAACAAACTGACAGACAAGTGGTGGGGCTAAAACTATACAGCAGAGTATGATGGATGACAGAACATAAAAGAAAATAAAGACTTACCAAGACAAATCAAATAGACTAAAATCAAATTTTACTCTATTCTTTCCCACTGCCCTTTCTCCCAATCCAACAAAATGTTCAGATATCCCAGAAGGGAAAAAAACTATATGTAATTGTCATTCATATGATAAAAAAATAGCAGGTGACAAATCAGCATATAACTTGTTCTTAAACAGAATAAAATAGCAAATATTGCCAACAAAAATGGAAAAGAACAACAATGAACTTTATGTCATGGTAATACCTTCCCACTTGCAGGTTAGATTGTTCTCTTCTTCCTCTCATACCAGTAATTTAAATAAAACTTTTGAAAATTCCCACATTTATTAAATCTTTAACCCATGTCGTCTCATCTCAAGTTGTGTTTGCTCAGAAGAACTGAGTGGAAATTGAAACCTAATTTCAAAATAACTTTAATTTCTTGAACAATATTTCTTAAAATCCTTCTTTCTTCCCCTGTGTACTTCCCTCAAAACACTGGCTTCTCTAGATTCCCTCTCCAACAAACTACCAAGAAAATTACTCCTCTACCTTTCTCTTTCTTTTCCACTTAGCATTATAAAAGTCTCAAGTTACTTGTGGTCTACAACTTTCTAGAAGTCACAGGAGGGGAAGAATCCAAATGGAATTCTTGTCATATTTAGGAAAGCTCACATTCCACCTTCTCATTCTAATTGTATTTCTGTTTAAAACATCAGTAATGCTAATGAAAAGCTTTCTGGACTCTAGTGGTAGAAATTTCTATAGAAATCATCTGCATTATGGTTATGTCCATATAATTTCACAAAAATTGAGTTTAAAAATACTAAAATTTTATAAGGAAATATAGAGAAAAATAAAGTGATACTGTATTTTATTTAATTTAATGAAAATACAACTTCAATAAATAATAAGATATTACATTTTGCCATTTAAACTTTTACTGTTTCCTAGAATACTTGATATTTTATAAAAACTTTTTCTTTCTGTTAAGATTTCAGTTAAAAAAAAATTACCTTTGTTAAAATGGGAAAACCTTTTTAAAATTGTATCCACTATGAACAATGTAAAGCTCAACTCTATAAAGGATTTGTTCTATCAAGAATCATTTCTAAGCTACTCAAACTTCCAGTAAGATGGAGGAATAGGCAGACAAACAACACAGACCCTCTTCAACAAAGAAAAGAAAAACCAATTGACAGAGATATAGAAGATAATCCTGGAGCCCT
>NW_006921603.1:5022193-5037750 GCF_000298275.1 Orycteropus afer afer | reverse complement strand
AATCCAATTGAAAAATGGGCAGAAGACACCTCAACAAGGAGGATATTCAGGTGGCCAGCTAATACATGAAGAGATGCTCATGATCACTGGCCATCAGAGAGATGCAAATCAAAACAACGATGAGATACCATCTCATCCCAGCACTGATGGCAAGGTTCAATGAGACAGAAAATAACAAATGCTGGTGGGGACGTGGAGAGAGTGGGATTCTCATACACTGCTGGTGGGACGGTGAAGTGATACAACCACTGTGGAAAGCAGTATGGCAATTCCTTAGAAAGCTGGAATTGGAGATACCATTTGATTCAGCAATCCCATCACTAGGATATATCCTAGAGAGGTGAGAGCCAGGATTGGAACAGATATATACACACTTGTGTTCATCGCAGCACTATTTACAACAGCAAAAAGATGAAAACCACCTACATGCCCATCAATGGAAGAGTGGATGACCAAACTAAGGTACATACACACAATGGAATGCTATGCAGCACTGAAGAATAATGTAAAGTCTGCAAAACACCACATAATATGGATGCACTTGGAGGATATTATGCTAATTGAAATAAGTAAGTCATGGAAGGACAAATATAGTAGTAGTTTGTTATTGTGGAGGGTCAGGGAAAGGTTTATATATGGAGGGAAACTTTCTTTGTTGGTTGCCAGAGGTGGGAGGGGAGGGGAGGGAACACTGCAAAAAAAAAAAAAAAAAAAATGCATTGACCCATGTCACTTTAGTTTTGTGTATTTCACTGTACATAAGTTATATTTCAATAAAATGCATATTAGAAAACAATCATTTCTAAGCTACTCATCTTAGTCAATGTCTTAACAAAGCCATTAGATTAATCTCTGTACAGCTTTCCTATTTGGGTAGAAGGAGTAAAACATTTCAGTTTAATAAATCTTATAATCAGTTTACATGTAACTTTTTTCCTTCTCATACTCTATGAATCAATTTTTAATAGACTAAGATTTTGGAATAAGTGACAGAAAACAATGATTCCACCTATAAAACTGAGAGAACACTGATCCACATGACACTAATATTCAGTAGCCAGCCAGTACAATTGTGGTTCCATACAATCACTGTACTTGCCAGATGCAGCTTACTTATCTTCCTTAGTAAAACTCCACAAGGGTAATTCCAGCTACATTTATTTATTTTTTATGCCAAATGGTTCTAACATCCATGGCTACACTGATGATTGGTAAAATTGAATGCAGAACTAGAAGCTCAGATTCACATTTACAGACAGTATAAATAAATGGCTTCATACACTTTGTCTGTCTAAAATGTGAAAGTTGCTTTTGAAAACAACATTTCAAAATAGTACTTCCAACAACATCAATTGAATGCCAGCTGAAAACACTGCAGACTATAATATAAATGTATATTTTTTCTCATTGAACTTAAGTTGCCTCACTAAAAATGATCAAGATCTTTTTTAAATAGCTTTATTGAGACAGAATTCACATACCATGTAATTCACCTCACACCACACACAAAATTTAATTTAGTAGGGATTAAAGACATAAATGAAAGAGTTAAAAGTATACAACTTAAAAAAAAAAAAACCTATTGCCATTGAGTTGATTTCCTTTCAAAGTTGTAGTGATTGAAAAGGCTTTACCATAGTAATTAGGATTTTATAATTTACATTGTTGTTGCTGTTGTTATGTGCCATTGAGTCGGACCCAACTCATAGTGACCCCTCTTTGGGTTTCCGAGGCAGTATCACTACGGAAGTAGATTGCCCCATCTTCCTTCCTAGGAGTGGCTGCGGGTTTGAACCACCAGCCTTCTGGTTAGCAGTCAAGTGCCTTAGGCACTACGCTACCAGAGTTCCCATAATTTACATTATATGCGTAAATATACTTATATAGTTAATAAATTCCATTACAAAGTCAGATACACACTCTACTGGGGAAAAGTCCTTTCCTCTTCATAAAAATTTGAAAATTCTGCAATACTTTTAAATGATGAAAGGAAAGCTAAGACAGTAATAAAATTCAAAATAGTAACCACAACAAAACACTGGGACTTTTTTCTGGCTTATTTACAATAAACTCTAAAAATAAAAATACTCTTACTGGTAACATTGAATATTAAAGATTTTTGGAACTTTCAGGGAAAAACAAGAAAAGTAAGAATCATGTGTAATCACTATACTATTAACATATTGCACATATTGTCTGTAACCCATTTTTGTCATTTAATATATCGTGAACATATGCCCATTTACATTTGATTCAGTGACAAAATCTTGGTGTATTCTATTAATCCGTCATCCTACTAACTATAGGTGTTTCCAGTGTTTTTCTGTAATTACAATTTAGTCAACACTATTCTAAGTAAATTTAGATGCATATCTATGTTTATTTATATTTGGACAAATCCCAAGAAATGCAATTGCTTAATCACATTGGTTTTTACCAATCTGTATTGTCAACTACAGTTTTAGACAGCCTACTTTTTCTGTGCCCTAATCAATTCTATATATAATTCTATATATTATATATATAAATGTACATGGATTTTGAAGGACCAAAAAATAAATAAATAAAAACAATCTCACACACACACACACACACACACTCTGAAATCTTCTTTTACCTTATAAAATATTTTTCAGTTGAATATATTTTTAAAAATTTTTTGTTTTGAAATAATGTTGGTGAAGAATATTGAATATACTATCGACTGCCAGAAGAACAAACAAATCTGTCTTGGAGGAAGTACAGCCAGAATGCTTAGAAGTGAATAAGGTAGACTTTTTCTTGATTGCTCTGAACATGTTACCAGGAAAGACAAATTCCTGAAGAAGGGCATCATGCTTTGTAAAGTAGAAGGTCAGCAAAAGAGAGAAAGACCCTAAATGAGATGGAATGATGGAGTGAGTGGCTGCAACAATGGGCTCAAACATACCTATTACTGTGAGGATGGAATAGGACACCAAGCAACATTACATTCTGTTATCCATAGGGTGGCTACCAATCAGAACCTTTCAAAAATATTAGGAGGAAGTATGAATACAGAAGGATAAGGAGACCAGGAAGGAAAATAATAATGCAAACAGATTTGAACAAATTCTTGGAAATGCATAGTCATCTCATAAGCATGCTGAGAATATGAAGGACAATCTAGTAATGCATTTATACATAGTACCAGACATAGAGTAACTCAGTAAGTGAAACTATTTTTTATCACTTGTATTATCTTTATTAAATATGGTGACAGATCATTTTATATTCCTAAGTTTATGAATGTATATATGCACATGTAATCTTTTTCTTATATAGACTAGCTAGAAGCATCCCAAAGAAAGATGATCTGACAGAATGCATAAATTATCAAATAATATCATTAATATCACATGCAAGTTAAATTTTGCTGAAGATAATTAAAAAATGGTTGCAGTAAAACATCAACAGGGAACTGTCAGAAATTCAAGCCAGATTCAGAAGAGGACATGGAATAAGGGATATAATTGCTGATGTCATATGGATCTTGGCTGAAAGCAGAGACTACCAGAAAGATGTTTACCCATGTTTCATTGACTATGGAAGACACAACTGTGTGGATCATAAGAAATTATGGATAATATTACAGAGAATGGGAATTCCTGAACACTTAATTGTGCTCATGCAGAACCTGTATAAAGACCAAGAGGTAGTCTTTCAAACAGAACAAGGGGATAGTGCTTGCTTTTAAGTCAGGAAAAGTGTGAGTCAGGTTGTATCCTTTCAACCATACTTCAATCTGTATGCTGAGCAAATAGTTCAAGAAGCTGGACCATATGAAGAAGAATGTGGCATCAAGACTGGAGGAAGAGTCATTAACAACCTGTGATACACACATGACCAATCTTGCTTGCTTAAAGTAAAAAGAACTTGAAGCACTTACTGATGATAATGAAATACTACACACTTCAGTATGGATTACATCTCAACAATGATAAACAGAAACAAGATAGAATTTGCCAAGGATTTAATTTTATCTGGATTCTGCATGTTGTTTTTCTTTTTGCTCTAAATCTTTTTGGGTAATTTTGTTTTAGCTGGATTTTAGCTTTTCTGGATTTACATTCTTGAGAAAGAAGACATGTTTTTCAGTGTAGTATAGGGTAAATGGATCATACTTAAATTTCCTCACTTGCTATAACAGGATGCTATTAAAATGTTCCTTTTAGATCTTAATTTGAAGAAAGAGTTGTATACATTTCATTTTCTGGTTAAGAGATTTTGAAGTTTTTATGAAGAGAAAAAGAACCAGAGATATGGCCAATGCCAACAGAGAAACGTCATCTCAGTTTATTCTCTTGGTTTTATTAATCTACTGATCAGAAGGGCCAGCTGACTTCTTCCTCCATTTATAATAAATGGCCAGGTTTGGATTTTTTAACGTAGTCTTATTATTTTAGGGATAACTTTGTAACAAACTCAAAAGCATCAAATATTTCAAAGATCAATGCTTTCAGTGATAGGATAATATCCATATGCCTACAAGGAAGACCAGTTAATACTACTATTATTCAAATTTATGCACCAACCGCCAAAGCCAAAGATGAAATTGAAGATTTGTATCAACTTCTGCAGTCTGAAATTGACCAAACGTGCAATCAAGATGTGTTAATTATCACTGGTGACTGGAATGCAAAAGTTGGAAAAAAAGAAGAATCACTGGTAGTTGGAAAATTTGGCCTTGGTGACAGAAATAACACTGGAGATCACATGATAGAATTGTGCAAGACTAATGACTTATTCATTGCAAATACCTTTTTTCAACAATATAAATGGTGGCTATACAAGTTGACATTGCCAGATGGAATTCACAGGAATCAGGTTGCCTACATCTGTGACAGGAGGCAATGGAAAAGCTCAGTATCTTTAGCAAAACAAGGCCAGGAACTGATTGTGGAACCAACCATCAACTGCTCATATGCAAGTTCAACTTGAAGACAAAACAAGTCCATGAGAGCCAAAATATGACCTTGAATATATCCCTCCTGAATTTAGAAACCATCTAAAGAATAGATTTGATGCATTGAACAGCAGACTGAAAACTAGAAGAATTATGGGACGATATCAAGAACATCATCCATGAAGAAAGCAGGTCATTAAAAAGATGAGAAAAGAAGACCAAAATGGATGTCAGAAGAGACTCTGAAGCTTGCCCTTGAGCAGAGAGTAGCTAAAGCAAATGGAAGAAATGATAAGAGATAAAAGAGCTGAGCAGATGATTTCAAAGAGCAGCTTGAGCAGACAAAGCCATTTACTATAATGAAATGTGCAAAGACCTAGAGTTAGAAAACCAAAAGGGAAGAACATGTTTGGGATTTCTCAAGCTGAAAGAACTGAGGAAAAAATGTAAGCCTCGAGTTGCAATATTGAAAGATTATGTGGGCAAAATACTGAATGATGCAAGAAGCATCAAAAGAAGATGGAAGGAATACACAGAGGCACTGTATCAAAAAGAACTGGTTGATCTTCATCCGCTTCAGGAGGTGGCATATGATCAAAAGGAAGAAGTCAAAGCTGCACTGAAGGAACTGATGAAGAATAAGGCTCCAGGAATTGACAGAATACCCATTGAGATATTTCAACAAATGGATTCCCCACTGAAAGCACTTACTCAATTATGCTAAGAGATGTGGAAGACAGCTACCTGGTCAACTGACTGGAAGAGATCCATATTTCTACCCATTCCAAAGAAAGGTGATCCCACAGAATGTGGAAATTATTGAACAATATCATTAATATCACACAAAAGTAAAATCTTACTGAAGATAATTAAAAACGGTTGCAGCAGTATGTTGACAGAGAACTTCCACATGTGCAAGCTGCATTCAGAAAAGCAGGTGGAACAAGGGATATCACTGCTGATCAGATGGATCCTTGCTCAAAGCAAGAATACCAGAAAGATGTTTACTGTGATTTATTGACTATGCAAAAGCATTTGATTGTGTGGATTATAACAAAATGTGGATAACATTGAGAAAACTGAGAATTCCAGATCATTTAATTGTACTCATGAGGAATCTGTACGTAGACCGGGAGGCTGTCATTCAAACAGAACAAGGGGACACTGCATGGTTTAAAATCAAGAAGGGAGTGCATCAGGGTTGTATCTCTTAACCATACTTATTCAATCTATGTTGTTGTTATGTGCCATTGAGTTGGACCCGACTCATAGCAATCCCTCCTTGGGTTTCTGAGGCAGTTATCACTACGGAAGTAGATTGCCCCATCTTCCTTCCGAGGAGTGGCTGGTGGGTTTGAACCGCCAGCCTTCTGGTTAGCAGTCCAGTGCCTTAGGCACTATGCTACCAGAGCTCCTATGCAATCTATATGCCTAGCAAATAATCAGAGAAGCTGAACTATATGAAGAAGAACATGGCATCAAGATTGGAGGAAGAATCATTAACAATCTGTGATATGCTGACACACAACATTTCTTGCTGAAAAGTGAGGATGACTTGAAGCACTTGAAGCAGATTGAAGAATGCAGTCTGCAGTATGGATTACATCTCAATATAAAGAAAACAAAAATCCTCACAACTGGACCTATAAGCAGCATCATGATAAATGGAGAAAAGATCGAAGCTGTCAAAGACTTCACATTGCTTGTTTCTATAGGTGACGCCAATGGAAGCAGCAGTCAGGACATCAGATGATGTATGCCAATGGGCAAGTGGGCCGCAAAGGACCTCTTTCAAGTGCTGAGGAGCACTTGAAATGTTTCCTTGAGGATTAAGGTGCACCTGACACAAGCCATGATATTTTCAATTGCCTCATATGCATGTGAGAGCTGGACAATGAACAAGGAAGACCAAAGAAGAATTGATGCTTTTGAGTTGTGGTGCTGGTGAAGAATGCTGCAAGTACCATGGACTGACTGCTAAAAGAACTAACAAATCTGTCCTGGAGGAAGTGCAGCTAGAATGCTCCTTGGGAGAGAGAATGGCCAGACTTTGTCTCACCTACTTTTGTCACGTTATCAGAAGGGACCATTCCCTGAAGAAGGATGTCATGCTTAGTAGGGTGGGGGGTTGACAAAAGAGGGGAAGGCCCTCAGTGAGACGGATTGACACAGTGGATGTGGTGATGGGCTCAAGTATAACAAGGATCGTGGAGCTGGCACAGAACAGGCAGTGTTTCGTTCTTTTGTGGTAGGGTCACTATGAGTCAGAGATGACTCGACGGCACCTAACAACAACAACCTTTTAATCCACCACGGGGTAGAGCTCCACTTTCTGAAGGCCCTAGCATATCCACTGTCAAGAGCCACTGACTGATCCATAGCAATAAGGGAAATTGCAAGTGTAATTACTCCTTATCCATCTTCCTATCCACAAAATCAGCGGAAGACAGACGAAGCCTTCCCAGAGTTTCTCTACTTTTCCTGCAATATCACGTGATATTTTTCAGGAAGAGGAGTCAAACTTTTAAGTGTCTTTCTCTAGTGTTATTCCATGTGTAAACTATATAAGTAGAGATTCCTCAGGAAGCAGAATGCTGATGGAACTCTTACATAATTTTCAGTCTTAAAGAAGTTTTCCTCTGTTTTTACTTTCCTTTATTCATTTTGGACAAGATCTTATTGGAGGCAGTTAATTTAATATCTATGTTCAAAGTTACCATCTGACTTGAAGGTTTTAAAATAGTAAGCTTTCATCTAACTTTTTTCTTTTTATTCGTTTTTACATTTTTTAAAAAAAAATCTGCCTGAATTCACCAGATTACCCTTACGCAGTTTTTAAATTATTGCATGTTGTTACTGTCGTTGCTGGGTGCTATGAATTCTAACTCATAGTAATCCCATGTGACAGAGAAGAAGTGCCCTATAGGGTTTTCTTGGCTGTAATCCTTATGGCAGCTGATCAATAGGCCTTTCTCCTGCAAAGCCACTGCATGTGTTCAAACTGCCAACTTTTCTGATTCGAGCAAATTGCTTAACCTCTGTGCCACCAGTGCTCCTTGCTATTACTGGGTAAGAATAAATAATAGAACTACTATTTATATGCTTGTAGAATGACACATCCTCCTTCTGAACATGGCCTCCATGTGTTTTGTCTTCAAGTCCACAGACTGCACTCGCACCCAGATTAGATTCTCATTGAGTTTTTATTTGAAATATGGTGTTTTATATAAATGACTAGAGCAGTGTGGAAAAAGATGCCAGTGAAAAGATCAACTACCTTAACAATAGGGCTGTTTTAGAAGTTGTCTCCTTCTCCCTAAAGAAGGATATCATGCTTGGTAAAGTAAAGCGTCAGCAAAAAAGAGGAAGAACCTCAACGAGATGGAAACAGTGGCTCCAACAATGAGCTCAAAACACAGCAATGATTGTGAGAATGGTGCAGGACTGGACTGCATTTCATTCTGTTGTACACAGGGGTTACTATGAGTTGGAATTAACTCAACAGTACCTAACAACAATAATAGTTGTTTAATGTAAGTCTAAAACATTTATCATAAATCTCATACCTCTATTACACTAATACTCAAATCAATTTCCTATGTTGACAGTTATCTACCCCATACACAAGTAAACAACTATTAATTACAAACTAGTAAAGAGTGTATGTGCTAGTAAGGCAGACATGAGTTTGAATTTTACCTGTGCCAATGGAACTGTCTGGCCTAAGTAAATTACATAACTCTGTAAACCTTGGTTTCCTCACAGAGTCAATGAATATTAAATGTAGTAAAGCAGACACAGAAAATATTTAGTATAGTATCTGGCATGTTGTAGATACTCAATAAGTGTTAGCTAATTAGATCTTACATTGATATAAAAGACAATTTTAATTAACTCTACCCTTTGATCCATTTAATGCATAGCTCTTTTAATTCACTATGGAATGTCAGTGCATCTAGTGATTTTAATGATTTCTTTTGAAATCTCCCCAATCTGCTGACATTCATTCATGTCCAGATTTATTTGACTATTACATGCTGGAGACTACAATTTCCTAATTTTAATGTGACATCTGAGCATAAATAATCTCAAAATCACTTAGTGCTTTTCTCTCTGGAATATAATCTCCTAGCTTTTATTTTATTTAACAAAATTACTTTGCAGGTGACATCTGATTTCATGTGTTTAAGGTCTTGTTTAACCTTATAATTTTACACCTTGTTTGGTGCATTATTTTTTTCCCACACGGCTCTAGTTTTTATTTTTGTACATCACTTTTTATTACTTTCTTTCTAATGCATCTAATATTTAAACTCCTTTTTCAATTCGTTTTCTCTTACATTTATGCTTATAGCATCTAATTTTCTGCAAATTTTTATAGTTATTTTACATTCAAATCATTAATGAAAAAATTTTAAAAAGCTTATTTCCAAATATCAATAATATTAAAGTGACAATTTACTCCAATTCTGAATCTTAAAACTTCTAATTATTCTGTGATTACAGCTCTGGGCTTGTTCTAAATCTATCTGACAGTAGTTTTTTATGATAGGAATTCCAATTTATTTTTCAAGAAAGTTTTATAAGGTACTATTTAACTCTTCATCAATGATGAAACTCTGCATTTATTGAACCAGCTGCAGGGCTTTGAAATCTTCTGATATCAATGCTTTCTCACAGCTTCTCATTACGTCAGAGGATAAGAGTTATAAATAGAGGGCATTATAATTCAACTCTCACAATACAGGTAGTCCCTGGGTTACAAATGAGATCTGTTATTAAGTGTGTCCTTAAGTCATATTTGTACATAAGTCAGAACAGGTGCATATAGTTCTTATTTTACCTTACTTTAGTGCAAGAAAGGAGTTCTGGTGGTGCAATGGGTAAGGCATTTGACTGCTAACCAGAAGGTCAGTTGTTCAAACCCACCAGATGTTTAGTGGGAGGAAGATGAGGCAACCTACTTCTGTAAAGATTTATAGCTTCAGAAACCCTATGGGGTTGCTATGAGTCAGAATGGACTTGACGGCAGTGGGTTAGTGCAAGAAGGAGCTCTGGTGGTGTAGTTGTTAAAGCATTTGGCTGCTAAGCCAAAGGTCAGCAGTTGGAATCCACCAGCTGCGCCACAGGAAAAAGATGAGGCAGTCTGCTTACAGAAAGATTTACAGCTTTGGAAACCCTTTGGGGCAGTTCTACTTAGCCCCACAGGATTGCATGGTTGGAACTGACTCAATGGCAGTTGATTTGGCTTGGTTTTGGTTTTAGTGCAAAAAAAGGCTTGAAACCTTTTCAAACGTTTTAAAACTTGCATGTGCAGCAAGTGAAGGTGACTGTAATAAAGAATTTGTTACAAGTAGGAGTTGGTTCAATAGTTTCAAAGTAAAAGCAAATTTACATAACATTAAAGGGCGAGTACAAGTTGGGAGCTCTGGTAGCATAGTGCCTAAGGCACTTGACTGCTAACCAGAAGGCTGGCGGGTCAAGCCCACCAGCCACTCCTCGGAAGGAAGGTTGGGCAATCTACTTCCATAGTGATACTGCCTCGGAAACCCAAGGAGGGGTCGCTATGAGTTGAGTCAGACTGGACGGCATATAACAACAAGAAGAAGTTATCTGTAAGTTGGACTTTTGTAACTCAGGGACTTATTGTATTAGGGTAATACCAAAACAAACAAATAAACAAAAAACAATCTCACTGCCATAAAGTGGATTCTGAGGCAGTAAATCTTTATGGAAGTAGACTGCCCCATCTTCCTTCCACAGAGCAGCTGGTGGGTTTGAACCACCAACCTTCTGGTTAGCAGTCAAATGCTTTAGGCACTGTACCACCTTGTCACCCAAATACTAAGAAAACTCTCCCTCTCTGGAAAGGCAAGCTATGTTGTCAAAAGCAGTGGAAGATGACCATGCTGGTACTTCAAATTCTGAAGCACAATTTTTGAAAGAAAATGAATGCAATTAATTTCTAAAGCTCATGGATTTATAGTTTTGAGATTTGTATGAAACCAAGAAAACCTGCTTATCTCTGTGGTGGTCACCTTTCACATAGAGCATTCCAGAGTCTCAAATCCATTGAAATAAAATACAAAATGCTGCCTTTACAACATCAGGAATAGCACAAGATCAATGTTTCATACTCTTATTTGTAGACCTAACTCTTTTAGCCATATCCAGTGTTTAAATTCCAAGTGGGACCACTGCCTCTGAAGTTGAACTGAAGCATTAGCAAATGAGGTTGTTGTTGTTGTTGTTGTTGCTGTTAAGTGCTGTCGAGTCAGACCTGACTCATAGTGACCCTCCTTGGGTTTCTGAGGCAGTATCACTACGGAAGTAGATTGCCCCATCTTCCTTCCAAGGAGTGGCTGGTGGGTTTGAACCGCCAGCCTTCTGGTTAGCAGTCAAGTGCCTTAGGCACTACAGTACAGAGAAAATGAGGAGCAAATGAAAAAAAGAAATTCATTCAGTATCTATTGTGCAGTTAGATTACTCAAAGTATATGTACACAGGCTAAAAATAGTGAATAAAATAGCAATGCTTTTTTTGTCATCTCTCTTTATAAAGGTCAAAATTACACCAGAAATGATAAAAATGAAGGCATTTTGTTAAACATGTTTTAAAGGTGAGGTATTTGTTTTTCATTTGTCTCACTACTCACTGTTAAAACTCTCCAGAGAACAAAGCTGAAAACACCTTTGGTAGATGGTGGTATGATAAAACAAGGATAATTAAAGTTAAACAGAAATCTGTAACAACAGAATCAATTTTATAGAAAAAAACACTAGATACCAATCGGAAGACAAGCCCAGGTTCTTCCACCAACTATCCAGGCTAATTAAGGTATAAACTAAAATACACCATCATTAAATATAGCATTGAATCAAAGCCTATTAATAATAGAAACAATAAGCATTTATACATGCTAGGCAGCATTGTGAGGTTTATGTGTTTTTATCTTCATAAAACTCTAGCAGTTAAATACCATTATTTTAATCATCATTTTAACAGATAAGAAAACAGTGATATAAAGAGGTCATATGACTTGCCCAAAGTGAAATAATTGATGTAATAGTCAAGATTTCAACCCAGAGGTCTGGAATTAGATTGTTAACCACTATACTACAACTGCCTTACCATAAAAACCATTGCATTGCTTTGGGAAAATCACTTGACCTTCACTGTTTCCTCATTTGTAAGATAATAGATTCCCTCTAAAGCCACATCTAATTCCAAAAGTAAGAAAAATTAAGTTTAGTGTACTTTTCCTCAAATGCCATGTTCCTAGGCTGCTTTCATTTATTAATCAGTTAACAGTATTTTCTATCATTTTTAGATCAAATTAAACATATTATTCTATTAAAGACTCAATTTTTTTTGAGTATTTTCTTGCAATACAGCAATGAATTGGAGTGTTCAAATTCTCTTAATGACATATTATGTGACCTTAGCTAGTTCACTTGATTTCTTTTGAACTCAGATTTCTCCTCTTTCAATTGAGAGTACTTGCTAAAATGTTCCATTCTCTGTTTTCTTTTGGAAAAATTTAAATTATAAAAAGCAGACCCGAGAAATTTTTATTTACTAGTTCACTATTGACTCTATTCTACTGCCTATCTTTTTGCCATTTTCTAGTTTTTTAAAAATCCTTCACAAAGACTCCCACAGGCAGATAAAAGTGGGAATAGGCAAGAGACATATCTATTCATTTTGACGGTCATTAGCAACTGAGCACAAAATATGGTGTAAAAGAAGTTGGAGCCTGCTCTTCATTGCTTTTGCAATTCCTTTTCTCCACTACCATAGAGCAGCCAGCTCTGGTAGCATAGTGCCTAAGGTTCTTGACTGCTAACCAGAAGACTGGTGGTCCAAACCCAGCAGCCACTCCTTGGAAGGAAGGTTGGGCAATCTACTTTTGTAATGAGGGGTCCCTATGAGTCAGGTCCAACTCGATGGCATGTAACAACAACAACAACACTACCACAGAACATAGAGAGTCCCTGGGTAGTGCAAACATTTAACACCCTGGGATTGTTCAGAAGGATGGAGATTTGAATACACCCAGAAGCACCTTGGTAGAAAAACTGGTGATTTACCTTTGAAAAATCAGCCACTGAAAATTCTATGAAGCTCAGTTAAATCTGACATACCTACAGTCGCATGAGTGGGAATCGACTTGATGGCAGCTGGTTACTATGAGGTTAAAACCAAAAACCAAACTCACTGCCACTGAGTTGATTCCAATTCATAGCAACCCGCATTGGGTTTCTGAGGCAGTAAATCTTTACAGAAGTAGACTACCCAGTCTACTTGCCTTGGAGCTGCTGGAGGTTTTCAACCACCAACCTACTGGTTAGCAGTCAAATACTTTAAGGACTACACCATTAATGAAGCTTAATATTGAGGGCCTCTAATTGGTATGGTCCCATTCCTCAGCCCAGTAAATACTTCATTTATAATTATTCATTCTTTCTTTTAAAGAGGATTTTTCAAATTACATAAGATTGAGATCCTACATATTTGGCTCTACAACTCCAGAGTAGGTGTAATTTTTTTTTTAATGAATATATTAATCCAGTCATACTTTTAACACACTCTTTAAAGTTCACCTCAAGTCTTATCTCCCCAAAGTCTATCCTTATGACTCCAGGATATACAAAAAGCTTCTCTCTCAGGACTCTAATGGCAGTTTTTGTTAATATAATAGTGTTTTCTTCTCTTTTCTACTTTCTGTGCTTACATGAGGAGCTCTGGTAGCATAGTGGCTAAGCACTGGACTGCTAACCAGAAGGCTGGCGGTTCAAACCCACCAGCCACTCCTTGGAAGGAAGGTTGGGCAATCCTACTTCCGTAGTGATACTGCCTCGGAAACCCAAGGAGGGGTCACTATGAGTCAGGGCCGACTCAACGGCACATAACAACAACAACAACATGCTTACATGGGCTTTAGAATCAGACAAAAGATACGGCATCAGATATTGCTGCCACTTTTAGTTCTATGATCTTGACAAATTACTTGAATTCTTTGTACGCAACTGATTCATCTTAAATAGGGAGAATGAGACCTACTACATCAGGAAGCTAATAAAGCTGAAGCCTCAATAGTCCTTCACTTGTTAGTGTTGATTTTGTATCCATACGGCTGTATTTTTTTTTCTCAAAAAGGGCGTCCAAAATTGTTTGAACATCAGACACTACAAAACCTGGATCCATCCATCTTATTTTATAATAATAAAAATACAAATATAGAGGGGTCTAAAATGTTCAACAATAAGAACAACTCATTAAAATCCTGAGCAAAGGGACTTGGATAACTCAGGGTATTGACACTGGCAACTTTGGGTCTGAGTTCAAAAGGCCTTATGTTAATACTAGCAAATTATTCTTTGGGTTGTCATCTAAAAAATAACATTAAGTGAAAAGAATATAAAAGTTGGATCTGAATACAATGTTAGAAAGGGTTATGCTAGAAGCATACTTGATCGCTGGATATGAACGATACTGTTTTTCTGGTGAGTATCCTTAAAAAGAACTGTCTCTCAAATGAAGAATGATAAAACGCTGCTCCATCTATTTAGTAGGAAGTAATTTACATTGTTTTCCTTATATTTTGATTGTGAATTATCATAAATACACTAAAGTTATCAAAAGTTTATTTAAAAATTAGATAATGAGTTATAAAATAGAATTTATTATATACATCTTTGTTTTGGTAGATATTTTCTCCACAATTGCTCTTTCACTGTGATGCACAATACATTTACACAAAAATATTTTTTAAATGCAAGACACACTAACAATCTACTAACATCACAGATATCAGTATGCAGAGAAGCAGCTAACACATTGCAGGAGCAAATATTTCTATTAAGTATGAATATCGTAATTGTATTTGAGCCTTGATCTATACTATAGAGAAAAACAAGGAACATGTACTTTTTTTCTGCATTTGAAATGCAAGTATTTTCATTTAAGAATATATACATAATAGCTATTATTGACAAACTACTTAGTCATTTTATTTCCATTTTCACTGGCAAATGTCCTTGCAATGTACCGCTACACAAAATGTTGTCTATTAAAACTGAAGCTCTATTTGTATTCTGAACATGTTAACAAGATTGACCACCCCATTGAAATTTATCTTCCTAAATCAAAAGAATAGACCTGTTTTCCCTATCATGTCAGATTCTCTTCATAGTTGAAGACAAAAGTGCTTTGGTTGCAAAATAAATATTGGCACCAATTTGTTTCTATAAAAGGTGAATGAGTATACTACACCACTTGCCATGTCAAGGTTATGAGAAGGCAAATGTGTTGTCCATAAGTAAATATATAAATTTTTAGGATGAAAAATTTCATTCCAATAATTGTTGTTGTTGTTAAGTGCCGTCGAGTCGTTTCCAACTCATAGCGACCCCATGCACAGCAGAACAAAACACTGCCTGATCCCGCGCAAGCCCCACAATCCCTGCTATACTTGAGCCCATCATCGCAGCCACCGTGTCAATCCATCTCGTGGAAGGCCTCCACCTCTTTCGTCAACCCTGCAACCTACCAAGCATGACATCCTTCTCCAGGGAATGGTCTCTTCTCACAACATGACCAAAATAGGTGAGACGAAGTCTGGCCATTCTTG
>NW_006921603.1:4995694-5019557 GCF_000298275.1 Orycteropus afer afer | reverse complement strand
TCCTTTGTGATGATGAATGCCACGCCATTCCTTTTCAAACTGTCATTCAAACTGTCAATAATAGTAGAACCAAATAATTATTACCATCTATTTTTTTCTCATACAGTTAGGGGGCAGATTGATCCATATGTTCATCCAACATAAGTGCAAGAGTATTTAAAGATGAACCAATGAGACATTGTAGTTCATGTTTTCACATGTCTGCATTACATTCTAGGAGCTCTGGTAGCATAGTGCCTAAGGCACTTGACTGCTAACCAGAAGGCTGGCGTTCAAACGTACCAGCCACTCCTCGGAAGAAAGATGAGGCAATCCACTTCTGTAGTGATACTGCCTTGGAAAATCAAGGAGGGGTCACTATGAGTAGGATCCGACTCGACGGCACATAACAACAACAACATTACGATCTAGTATACAAAGAGCATTTTTTAACATGTTTATTGAAATATAATTTGCATACCATAATGCTCACCTATTTAAAGTGTATAATTCAATGATTTTTTAGTGTATTTGAATTGTGCAACCATTGCCCATCACCCTAAAAAGAAACCCCATGCCTATTAACAATAACTCTCCATCCTCCACTCCAGACCAAGGCAACCACTAATCCACCTTCTGTCATTGACTTCCTTGTTCTGGGCATTTCTATAAATGGAACCAAATAATGGTTTGATTTTTTTTTTTCTTTTTTTGGGGGGGTGGTTAGCTTCTTTAATTTAGCATAATGTTTTCATGGTTCATCAGTACTGTACCATGTGTCAATACAGCATTACTTATAATTTCTGAATAATGTTCCATTGTATAACATGATGGTTAATCTCATCCATCAACTTGACTGAGTTATGGTGCTGAGCTGTTTGGTCCAACACTAGTCTAAATTTGCTATGAAAGTATTTACATGTGAATAACATTTAAATTAAATCCTACTGGAAGAGATCCATATTTGTGCCCATTCAAAAGAAAGGTGATCCAACAGAATGTAAGCATTATCGAACGATATCATTAATATCATGCAAATAAAATTTTCTGAAGATAATTCCAAAACAGTTGCAGCAGTATATTGACAGGGAACTTCCAGAAATGCAAGCTGGATTCAGAAGAGGATGTGGAACAAGGGATACCATTGCTGATGTCTGATGGATCTTGGCTGAAAGCAAAGAATACCAGAAAGATGTTTACCTGTGTTTTATTGACTGTGTGAAGGCATTCAACTGTGTGGATCATAACAAATCATAGATAACATTGCAAAGGATGAGAATTCCAAAACATGTAATTGTGTTCATGAAGAACCTATACATAGACTACATAGACCAGGTGGCTGTTGTTTGAACAAAACAAGAGGACACCGCATAGTTTAAAATCAGGAGGAGTATACATCAGGGTTTTATCCTCTTACCATACTTATTCAATCTATGCTGCGCAAATAATCTGAGAAGCTGCATTATATGAAGAAGAACGTGGCATCAAAATTGGAGGAAGACTCATTAACAACCTGCAATATGAAGATGACGCAACCTTGTTGATGAAAGTAAAGAAGACTTGCAGCACTTACTGATGAAGATCAAACACTACAGTCTTCAGTATGGATTACACCTCAACATAAAGAATACAAAAATCCTCACAACTGGATTAATAAGCAACATCACTATAAATGGAGAAAAGAGTAAGGTCATCAGAGATTTCATCTTTCTTGGATCCACATTCAGCAGCCATGGAAGCAGACATTGTATTGCACTGGGCAAATGTGCTGCAAAAGACCTCTTTAAAGTGTTGAAGGGCAAAGATGTCACTTTGCAGAAGAAGGTGCACCTAACCCAAGCCATTATATTTTCAATCACCTCATGTACATGTGAAAGCTGGACAATGAATAAGGAAGACTGAAGAAGAGTTGATGCTTTTGAGTTGTAATACTGGTGAAGAACACTGAAAATACCATGGACTGCCAGAAGAACTAACAAATCTGCCCTGGAAGAAGTGTAGCCAGAATGCTCCTTGGGAGGGAGAATGACCAGAGTTTTTCTCACCTACTTTGGTCATGTTGTCAGAAGGGATGATTCCCTAGAAAATGAAATCATACTTGGAAAAGTTGAGGGTTAGTGAAAAAGAGGAAAACCCTCAATGAGATGGAATAGTAATGATGGGTTCTGGTTTAGCAAGGATTGTGAGGATGGCACACAACCGGGCAGTATTTCATTCTGTTGTACATAGGGTTACTGTGAGGCAGAACCCACATGATGGCACCTAACAACAATAAACATACTTTGGAACCATACACAGAATTTTGACCACTTTTAAAAATTTATAGTCATGAGTTTACAGATAATATGACTATAAGACTGTTTACGAACTATCACCTTGAAAATGACACAAGCAACAAATACGGTTTCTAATAAAGTCAAAGAGAAACATTAACTGAATTGTACTTTATCATTAATTTGGTATTTATGATGCACAACTCGATAAGGAGATAAAATTCTGCATTTAAGAAGTTACCTTACCATTTGGGGTACATACACAAATGTTCTCAGTGGTGAGTTAACAAAATATGTGAATACATTAAGGACTGTAAAGAATAAAAGAACAAAAATACTATAAGTAATTGGAAAATCTCATGGTTGACTAAAGATAGCAGTGTTGTAATAAATGGAGAAAATTGTTCTGTAGAAAATAGATGATCATCTACTTCCTTTTTGATCCTTTGCTACATCAGGATAACATGAATAAATTATCTATAAGGAATGGGGATGATTTTACCATATTGTGTATGTGACTTCAAGTACATCAAGTTGATATTCTTTTAATAACTTTATGAGCCTTCTATCTAACTGAACACCTGGTCCTAATGAATATTTGTTGTACGAATGAATGAATACGAAAGCATGAATATATGACTAAAGCATACAGGAGATGACACTCCCTACCTAAGGTTGTTGTTGGTGTTAGGTGCTGATGAGTCATTTCTGACTCATAGCGACCCTATGCAAAGCAGAATGAAACACTGCCCCATCCCACGCCAGCTCCATGATCCTTGCTATACTTGAGCCCATCACCGCAGCCACTGTGTCAGTCCATCTCGTTGAGGGCCTTTCCTCTTTCCGTAACCATCCACCTTACCAAGCATGACATCCTTCTCCAGGGAATGGTCCTTTCTTACATGACCAAAGTAGGTGAGATGAAGTCTGGCCATTCTTGTGAGCTCTGGTAGCACAGTGCCTGAAGCATTTGACTGCTAACCAGAAGGCTGGTGGTTCAAACTCAGCAGTCACTTCTCAGAAGGAAGGTTGGGCAATCTACTTCCATAGTGATACTGCTTCGGAAACCCAAGGAGGGGTTGCTATGAGTCAGATCCGACTTGACAGCAGTGAGTTTGTTTTTTCTGGTTTGGTTTTACTTACTATAGCAACTATTAATGTTTTTCAAAACTCGGCTTATTGGAATAAACCCTATAGTCCTCAGAAGGAAGGTTGGGCAATCTACTTCCATAGTGATACTGCCTCGAAAACCCAAGGAGGGGTCGCTATGAGTTGGATCCGACTCCACGGCACATAACAACATCATCATTCAGGCTTTTTATGAAAACTGAACTTGAGGTTGATTTCTATAATAACAATGTAGTCTTTTAGGTCTCTTTTGCTACCTTGACAGTCAATGAAAAGGAACTTCTGTACATGCAGCTAAGTGAGCAACTTAACATGATCTATAGTCTATTTGTAATTACTAAATTCTATAAAAAACTGTGTACTGCAGTTTGTTACTATTACCTTGATCTTGTACATAATTAAATGTAAACTGTAGATTACATTTCAAAATAAAAATGCGTTAATGATACAGTTTGAAAAATCATATCTGAAGTGCATGGTACAGCAATTCAAATGACTAGTTCTAAGTTTCATGTATTTAGATACTTGCTTTTAAAATTGGTCATAGTTAGAAAAGATAACACATAAAGGTACATCAAAATGGAGAAAGCACATCACTAGATGGGGCAATCTACTTCCGTAGTGATACTGCCCGGAAACCCAAGGAGGAGTCACTATGAGTCGGGTCCAACTCAATGGTACATAACAACAACAACAGTTTTGCTTAGTCAACAATAATATTCTTCATTGCTCAATTTCATAATCAGTTATAAAGGTACCCCATGCACATACAGGATATATGATAGTTTGATATAGGAATTAAGTTTTAACCTATATATTTAACTTTTTTTTTCTTATTGTAGATATGTTAAAATAAATATGAGTAGAAGTTCTATTACTTCCTTCCATGGGGCAAGTGATTTTCTTATGTGCCCTCTGGGGTTCATACACATCACTTTGAAAATCATTACAATACACTCATAGCATTTACAAAAGACACCCGATACTTTTGAAAATTCTTACATTTATAAATAAAATTAAAGCACATTATTTCCCCATAAAATGTAATGGAGTACAACAGAAAAATGATCTGTTCACAGATCCTTAGTGATAAAACAAAAAATTCACTGCCATTGAGTCAACTCTGACTCACAGTAACCACCATTGAGTTTCCAAAGCTGTAAATCTTTACAGAAGCAGACTGCCTCATCTTTTTTCCAAGGAGCTTCTGGTAGGTTTGAACCACCAAACTCTAGCAGCCAACTGCCTTAACCACTACACCACCAGAGTCCCTTTAGTGATAAAAGAGAATAATAAAAGTCATTTGTATAGCAATTAAAATAAATTCTGGCACCAAAATAAATTATATGGTATCCTGAACATTAGTCAATACAAAAATGTTTAATTTAACTGTAACTTCTTCTGTTTAAAACCCCTTTTCCTCTTTCTCTTTTCTTCTGCTAGTATATTGAGTGATTTTAGGAGGCTTTAAAAAAACCAAAAACTTTTGTTCTCAAAAGTTTTATGTGCTTGTGGGCTTTATTTGCTTAAATACCTCCATTTGTATAGTATGTCTCACTTGAAATTGCTTTGTATACATTTTGTAAAAATACTTATAAAATGTTTTGTAAAAAAAAAAAAAAATTTATGTCCTCAAACAAAAGAAAAATGAAGGACTATTCATAGAAATGCCGGGCAAGCTTTGAAACTCAGAGGTAGATGACACAGATATCCTTAGGAAGTGCAAATTGTTGGTTGATGCATAAAGCTGCTAACTGAAACGTTGATGGTTAGAGTACAATCAGAGGCATCTTGTAAGAAAAGCCTGTGGATTAACTTCTGAAAAATCAGCCACTGAACACATATAGAACATAGTCTACTCTGACACACACGGGGTCGCATGGGTAGCAATACTCAAGGGTAACTGGGAGTAGCAGTAGAGTGCTATTAAAATTTGTCAGCAGAGTAATAATTTAGTTACCTTTGATATGGCCCATAAATAGATTAAAGAAAAAATATTTAATCATGAATTTCCAATGTCTAGTATATTTCCCCTTAAAAAATAATTTAAGATAATTTGAGAACTCATTATTTTATGATAATTTACGTGGTATCCCATTTCAGTGTTATTTTACCTTTTTGTCAAATTCTTCTGAAGAAAACAATTAAGAACTAGAGAAAGACCAAAGGCCACTCATGTAGGGAATATAACTATTCCTTGATTAATTTGGTTTTTAAGTTTAGATTTCAGATTTCCTTAAAATAGGGTATATCTGCATTTTAAAATATTCTGGGAAAAAATAAATATCTGCCCTAAATAGCATTATGCATGTATTAAAGACATGTATTTAAGATTTCCATTAAAATATTACTACATGATAAACTAGGTAGTCTTCGTACATTACAAATTAAAATTTGAGAGTAACAATACTGGAGGCAAAGAAAGTAAAAAAAATTCTTCAAATTATTATGAAGACATAAAGAATACTGGCTATTGTTCCATATAAAGTTCTTAGAAATATTTAGGATGCTGTTAGAAATATTTACCTAAGTGAAGACAGACTTCCATAATACATGGTGCATGCAAATAAAAGTTCTAGATTGGATTATATTTACAAATTTATCATTATATATTTCAACCTCAAATTTTATTACTGTAAATTTTATCATTAGAATTTGAATGAATAGAACTTTTAGCAAAACAAGCAGTGTAAACAGCAAATTCTAGAACCACAGCTTTCAATACAATGAGGCTTTCCATTTTCAAAAAAATCACTAAAATTAACAACCAAAAAAACTACTTCAAGCCCCACAGAAATCAAAATTGGGTATACTGAACTAATTGAATCAGAAGAAAATATATAAAAATAGGCTCAAACACCCAGTCTAAGTACAGTTTGAAAAAGTTATATAAAACTACGTTTATTAAAATGAGAGGTTTATCTAATCTTAAACATGAAGAATCTGCAGAAAGTGAAAGTAAAAAGATTTTGAATTATTTAGACCAGAACTCAATAAATACTCTAGTAAGCAGAGAAAGTAGTATCTTTACAGTCAAAAGAATATCTTGGAAATTTATGTTCAATATAAAAATCTTAGAAACAGCCTTGGTAAAAAAAATAATAAGTTTTTTTTTTTTTTTTTCAGACTCCAGTATCATTCTTTTTCCACTAATTTGAGTTCCAACAGTTCATTTATTTTATGAATTGCAGATTATGTTGCAGAGGAGGGAAAAATTCATCCAGTATATTTCCACAGTAAATGCAGAAAATCATATACTTAACTACTTTGACAGTCAAAATAAGGAGGTGGGGTCAAAAGAAGAGGGAGGGGGGTTCTATCTATTAACTATATAGCTTAGGTCAATAGTATTTCTTTCCCAGTAATTGCCCCCCAATAACCAACCCAGAAAAATATAATTAATTTTCAAATGCTTCTTTCAGACTTCACAAAACCATCATTCTAATTTACTTAGTCTAATGCATGATCAACCCATGAGACGTAGGTCTCATACTGACTACAAGATAAAGGAAGGAAAAAAAAAAATGATAAAGGAGAAACAGAGGCAAAGGAAAAACATCTTTAAAAGGACTACTAAATTTTCATCTTTATCCTCAAACTCTTTCTATAAGAAACGCATTGAATTTCTAACAGTGTTCTGTATTTTCCATCTAGATCACAGGCATCTCAACCTAACTTGTCCAGAAACTACTTGTTACCAAGCTTATTCCTTCACATTTCCTCCACCTAATAATTCTTATTTCATTTACTAGTGTCAAAATGTATCCAGTGGCCCACTTTAGAAAATTTAACCATCCTCAACAATTCCTTTTTCATATCTCTTACCACCAGTCTGATGACAAAGCAGATAGATTTTTGCCTCAGAATTTTTTTTTTTATTTCACCTCCAATTTTTCTGTACCTTTTTCTTAACAATTCAACCTACTACCCATAATTGCCTATAACAGGCTAAACACCCTGAACCAACATCCAAATTCATTCCCAAAACTAATACCAGAATACTATTTCTTGAAACCAAAAATCTATTATCTCTTCCCTGCTTAAGAACTTCTTCTTGGGTCATACTACCTATAGCAGTGGTTCTCCAGGTGTGGTAACTGGATCACCAACATCATCATCACCTAGAAATTTGTGAGAAATCTAATGAATCAAAACTCTGGGGATGGGGCCCACCAATCTGTGGTCTAACAAGCCCTCCAATGTGATTCTGCTGCTAGATAAATTTTAAGAACGAGTGACCAACAATTTTAAATTTTTAAAATACAAAGATGATTAAGGGTCTTAGCAAAGATTATCTTTGGAAAAAAAAATTACTGTGATTTGGGTGAAAGTTTACAGAGAAAATTCATTTTCCACAGAGTAGTTCATACACATTTTGTTTCATGACATTGACTGCAATTCACCACAATGTAACACCTCTCTTCCCACTTCCTCCCTGTAGTTACCACTTCCCTTCATCCTTCCCTCCCATGAACTCCCACTGCCTGAGCTGTCTTCCTAAAGCCAAACACTGCCCTTCTGTTCTCCCAGGATTGATTGCTACAAGTAGTATATCTACATGATGTAAATGTTTATCCCATATGCCTATCTGTTGTTGGGCTGGAAGCCACAGGAGTGGGTTCAATTCCAGACTTGAAGGGTGGCAAGGGGCCATAGTCTCAGAAGTCTCACTAGGGCTCTATCAGACCAGCAAACCTGTTTTTTTTTTTTTTTTTAATGATTTTGAGTTTTATTCCATATTGTTCTCCTACTCTATTCAGGAACTCCTGCACCGATCCTCCTCTGAGTGGTTGACAGTGGTAGCTGGGCACCATCTAGTTCTTCCAGGCCCTTGGTCATTAGGCTGAAGACTGCATGGTCTACCAGTCCCTTGGACTAATTGTTTCCATGTGTCTTTGGTTTTCTTCATTCTTCTTTGCTCTGGATGAGGAGAAACCCATCATTGCATCTAGATGGATGCTTGCAAGCTTTTAAGACTCCAGTTGCTACTTACCAAAGCAGGATGTAGAACAATGTTTTTGTGTAGTATGTAATGCCAATTGAGGTTGATGTCCCCTGCAACCATGGTCCCAAGCCCACAGATCCAACTATTCATTTCATTTCCTTCGGGTAACTGGCTGTGGCCAAAAACCAGCATAACCTTGCCTCTTGTCAGCAAACATTATCTTTTAACTTCCTTTAATTACTTTAAAACTATTTTGAAAACTGTAACACAAATAGCAAACATTAAAGTTATGTTGTCAGTACCACGTAATTTGGGGTAAACATTAGAATAAAATTCTATCTGCTAAAAATTTTATCTGCAAAAAGCAGCTCATCATATGAAAAAGATTATGGCTCTTGCCCAGTCATTTTTTTAAAAACTTCAAGCCAGAAAATATATGATAATGTAAAATTTTACAAAAACACACCATGTCTTACTTGAATGCTGTGTTCAATTAGTTGGAGGCAAGACTTAGGTGCATGTATTTGGTCCTCCCCCTTATTAGAACAAATTAAATATATCGAGGGCTTACTATGAGTTTCGTGTACTTCTCTTCTAAGTATATTTGTGATACAGTTTCCTAAGTTTGAAGCAGAGTGATATTTGTCCAATACAGGTAACAAAAAAAAATCCCTATAAAACTAGAAATGTATCTCTAGTTATAAAAAGGAAATGTTAAACAAATTTAAAAATGGATGTATTGAGAATGATGTCTCAAATCCTACTATATTAGTATCAGTTGGTTTTTCAGCTCATATTAGCCACACTGGCATCTATATTCAAAATGAAATAAATATTCTGAAAACTCTCACACACAGGGCTAAAATGGCATATAGGCGACCTCTTCTGACCTACTCTAACTTCACAAGAGGAAGACAGAATCACCATCACCAGGCCAAAGGCTTATTCCTATGAGGCCAGACATGCCACCACCCTCCGGCCTTTTTATCAATTCTAGCTGTCCCTCCCACAGCACTCACTACCTTCTCTGCTGGGTTTGATAATTCATTGCAATGGCCACACGGAACTCACAGACAATGCCCACAATTATGGGGTTTATAAGGGAAGTAACAGGTTATAATTAAAGTTCAGGAACATGCTCAGGATACAGTTCTTCAATCAGGACAATCTTTCCTCTGCTATGCCCTCAGACATGCCTCTCCGGCCCTTGGTCTCTCAGCCTGCCCTCTACCTGCTCAGGCAAGTGAAAGCTCTTCTAGCTCTGCCAATAAGTACACCTATGTGCACCCCACTCCACAAGCAAGCCTCCTGCCCAAGGGTATGCATCTTCTCTCTCTGTGGGCTCCATCTCTTGACTCTTGGCTCCACTGCCACAGTCTCTCAGCCAGGCATCTCTCTCTCTCTCTCTCTTAGCAAGGAGGTCCAGTGCAGGGATCTGATGTCCAAGGACATGCTCCACTTCACCTTAGGCTCTTCTCTCTTGATGGCAGTGAGATCCCCCTTTCTGCCTCGAGGAGGGCTCGTTTTAAGCCTGGCAGAGTGACAAAACTAACCAATCCCAACATCAGAGTTCTACACACCTTATTTGTAAGGTCCCACCCAGTAATCTGGTAGGAGTTACAAACACTATGGCTAGAAAAGCCATACCAAATTAATTCACTCTACCACACAGCCATTCAAAGCTAAAATACAATGATAGTCAACTGTCATTAGGATTTACTTTACAGTGAGAAAATCTGACAAGTTCTCCTTAGGTATTATATAATAATGTTTTGTAAAATAGTGATATGGTCTCTGATGTACTTCATAATTTTGAAGCAAAACACAGTGTGCCTGACATTATTACAAACCTGACAATTAAAATGTGCTGAGAGCAAAGTCACCATTATCACCTATGAGGAAATGCATACTGCAGTGTAGTATACCTAATATGGCTTTTCTAGCACTAGGTCTTTGTAAACTCTGTGGTGGAATTTGCCCTGAGCAACTGAGTAGCTCCTGATCATTAAAGTTATCCACCTGGGGTATTTCTGTTGAGTGGCACAAAGCAATGTTCTGGGAAATTTGCTCTCTCTCAGGTGTTTAGAATTCTGATGTTATGATTGTTTAGTTTGGCCACTCTGCCAGGCTCAAAAGGAGTCCTCCTAGAGGCAGAAGGAGTCTCTCTGACTGCTGGCTGAGAAAGACGTGCTGCTGAGAGAAACGTGCTCCTGAGAGACACGTGCTGATGAGAAAGAGACACCAAGAGACACAAACTGCTGGGAGAGACACCGAGAGACATGCAGTGTTGAGAATGACTGAGAGGAACTGCTGGCTGAGAGACAGCAGGCTGAGAGAGACTGAGTGTTTTTCCTGAACTTGAATTGTAGCCTGGTACTTTCCTAAGAAACCCCATAATCTGTGAGTTCTGTGTGGCCACTGTAGTGAATTATTGAACCCAGCAGAGAGATGGTGGGTGCTGCGAGAGGAATGGTTGGTGTCAGGGCTGGAGGGAGGTGGCATGGCCTCGCAGGGATAGGCCTTGAGCTACTGATGGTGATTCTGTCTTCCTCTTGTGGGTTTAGAGGAGGTCAGAAGATGTGGCCTCCCTGCCCTTTTGGCACATACACAGGAAAAAGCTTATTAAATCTTACACTTCTGATAATGCAACAAATATGTTAGATGAGAAAGCTATTGACAAATACTGAAATAAAACATTGGTACCATCTCTAAAAATAAAGAGAAGAATACAAAAATAATTCATTAAATATACTGATTCACTGATTCAAATACTGAAATTATATAACATCTTTCCAATTTAACTGGAAAGAAAATATCCATTTGCTTTTGAAGAATTTTTTTCAGAAATTCAAGGATGAGACACTACTCTGAAAATAACACACAATGAAAAAAAAATTTTAATGTCTACATCAGTTGTCAACACACCATCAACTACGTTTAGAAGTGCTGAGACAACTATATTGAAAGAAGTAGATAAAGTAAATTTCATGAGTGGTAGCTCCTGTAAAAGCTATTACCATATTTTATCAATTCATACATATACATTAACAAGGATCAGATATTTATGAAAACATTTCTAAACAATTTCAGGTAATCACATGCAAACTATCATTTAAATGAAGATTTTTTTCTGGGCTACTTGTAATGTTATGGGCAGAAAATACCAGGATCCATTTTTCATTCCAAACTTAGCAGGATGTCCTGAAGCAAGGTATAAATATTTCAAAAGAAACAGGAAATGTGTTTTTATTAATTTAAAAAATCCTTTTATAAATATCTTTCCAATATAAATAATTGGGGCAGACCAATTTGGTTATCTAGCACATTAATAAGCTAAAGGAACCTAGTGACAATACAGAGTCACATTGTTACTACGCTTATATATGCAGACAAGTGTCAGTAATGAAATTGATCCTTACAGTTAAGATCCATCATTCAATTAAAGTAAATTCAACTGTTGTGAAATTTTAAGGTATCAGTATGAAGGTATGTGAGATTTTTTTGAATGTTATGAATATCTCAGAATGTTAGAAGATAATTTTTCACAGAACAATGAAGAAGTTATCTGAGGAATCAAGTCAATCATCACCCTCCAAATGGAACATTTTCAAATTAATTTATCAGTATGTTTCACAATTCAACTTTGGAAAAAATTCTATTTCTCCTTCAGTTCTGGATCAATTTATTTGAAGAGTATTCTGAGAATGCAGTATGAGTTAAAAACTTATCTGCCACTACTTATTAGTATGAACCAGGGTTTCCTAGATATGTTGTTGTTGTTGTTGTTGTTATTTGCCATCGAGTGGGCCCCGACTCATAGCGACCCCTCCTTGGGTTTCCAAGGCAGTATCACTACGGAAGTAGGAATGCCCAACCTTCCTTCCGAGGAGTGGCTGGTGAGTTTGAACCGCCAGCCTTCTGGTTAGCAGTCAAGTGCCTTAGGCACTATGCTACCAGAGCTCCTTTCCCAGATATAATGCAATCAAAAATAAAATATTAAAATAAAAGGATGCTTAAAATAATATAATAACTTTCAAACACAACTGCTAATTTTAATTTCTCAGTATTTCTGTTTATTGACTTTAAAATGTTTATGGATAAAATGCTACTTTTACTTGTTAGAATTGTGAAGAATGTATTTTTAAACAATGCTTCTCTACTAAAAAGAAAATTTGAAATCTACTAAGAAAATAAAGTTCAAATTTTTAATCATGGCATAATCTAACCAACCCCAACTAAACTTTTAGCTTGGTTTTCCATCAGGCATCCCTCTTTCCTCCAGCAATACCACATGCTATGTATTCCTGTACATGACTTTATTCCGTTATACATACTGTTCTTGCTACCAGAAACATCCTTCTTGAACTTCTAAAAACTCTGTATGATATTTTTAATCCCCAGAAAAAGTGTGCTTCCTCTGTGAACCCATCTGAGAGACTCAAGACAGACTTAAGCACTTTCTCTTCTATACTTCACTATAGTACTTATCACATGTTGTTGTTGTTATGTGCCGTTGAGTTGAACCTGACTCATAGTGACCCCTCCTTGGGTTTCTGAGGCAGTATCACTATGGAAGTAGACTGCCCCATCTTCCTTCCAAGGAGTGGCTGGTGGTGGGTTTAAACCGCCAGCCTTCTGGGTAGCAGTCAAGTGCCTTAGGCACTATGCTACCAGAGCTCCCGTTAAGTCTACTACGTACAAATTAATATTAAACAAGAATAGAATGGCACTGTCCTCTAGCCACAAGCAAAGGTATGAAAAAATGTTTGTTACCAATCTGTGATGAGCTAATTTTAAAAATTGGGATTAAGCATTTTACAGGAATGTGACAGTAATTTTTATGTCTGCTTACTCTAATGATTGAAAAAAAAGTCTTGTATTTTGTATTTCATTTTTCTAGTAATTGAATTTTACTTTACAAAGTATCAAGTCAGTGATAAGCTGGAAATTAAAATTTTAAGAACTGGTCCTTTACTATAGATACCTTAAGAAGCACAGTATTAGACTATAACCAAAACCAAACTCACTGTCGTCAAGTAGGTCTCAGATGATAGCAACCCCTCCTTGGGTTTCCGAGGCAGTAACTCTGAGGAGGTATATTGCATTGTCCAATATTCCTTCCAAGGAGCGGCTGATGGGTTTGAACAGCCAGCCTTCTGGTTAGCAATCAAATGCCTTAGGCACTATGCCACCAGAGCTCCTGTATTAGATTATAGTATTAGACTATGTTGTTGTTGTTATGTGCCCTCGAGTCACACCCGACTCATAGAGACCCCTCCTTGGGTTTCTGAGGCAGTATCATTACGGAAGTATATTGCCCTATCTTCCTTCCAAAGTATTAGACTGTTTGTTGTTGTTATGTGCCGTCGAGTATGCCCCGACTCATAGCGACCCCTCCCTTGGGTTTCCGAGGCAGTATCACTACGGAAGTAGGATTGCCCAACCTTCCTTCTGAGGAGTGGCTGGTGGGTTTGAACCGCCAGCCGTCTGGTTAGCAGGCAAGTGTCTTAGCCACTAGAAGATAAAAATATGAATAAGATCTTGACTCTTATTCAAGGGAAGTTTAGCTTAGTAGGAAGGATATACTCTATACATACATTTCTATAATGAGTATCAATAATACTATATACCTTTTTAAAAGTTCACATCCTCATCTTTGACAATTAAAAAGCTATTAATAGAATTCAAAGTATATCAGGAAAAACTCATAAGTAACTATCAATTCTTTCTAAATTCATTTAGATGAAGACCAGACTTCAAGTTAAAACTAGGGCTTGTTTCTCTCACTGCCTATCTAACACAATGATATAGTGGGCTACCCATTTTCGACTGCCTGCACACAGAGTTGGCCTGTTGCCTAATAAGGTTTTTCAGCTTTCCACAGTTCTGCCTGACTTACATAATCTCAAGCCCTGACAATACATAAAAGAAAGCTTAGTTTTCTTTTTTTCCCTCCCCCAGAAACTCTTCTGTCAATACTTTATTCCCATCAAGAAAGATCATTTATTTTCTCAATCTTCTACATTAGAGAAGCTCTGGTGGTGTAGTGCTTAAGGCATTTGACTGCTAACCAGAAGGCTGGCAGTTCAAACCCACCAGCCACTCCTCAGAGGGAAAATAGGGCAATCTACTTCCATAGAGTTACTGCCTCAGAAACCCAAGGAGGGGTTGCTATGAGTCGGATCTAACTCAACAGCAGTGAGTATGGTTTGGTTTTGGTTCTACATTAGGGGTTGACAAACTTTTTCTGTAAAGGTCCAAATAATATGTTAGGCTATATGGGCTATGTGGTCTACTATAGCCGCTCAACTCTGCTATTGTAGTAAGAAAGCAGCCATACAGAGCAAATATAAACAAATGGGTGTGGCTATGTGCCAGTGAAACTTTACTTACAAAAACAGGCAGCAGGCCTGGGGATTTGGACAAGGGCAGTAATTTGCTGACTCTGGTTCTATATTGTAGATATAACTAAAAAATGCAGTAACTAGGAGCCAATCACATAGTAGATGCTCCAAAATTATGATTCTTATTTTCATTTATAATCAGCTTTCAAAATTTTAACGACTGAGAATTTGTCAACATTCAGGCTAAGGAAAGATGACATACCACTTCTGAAGAAAAACAAAGATCATATTTAAAGAAGATCATATTGAATATTTTGCCTTGTCTTTAATGGCACATGTCTAGAAAAGCCTTTCTTACTATTATTTACCACAGCGTAAAGAAAACAAAAAGATTTATTTATACCAGTTGCCATAAACACTACAACAAATAGTATATATCAAAAAAATCTCTACAGAGCAGCCCCTTTTAAATGAACTATAAACTTGGCCCCAATAGTCATTAACACCATAAACAAAATAAACTAAAATGCAGAGGATGATAGTCTTCATTCAACTCACATCTATTGAACATCTACAAAATGCAGAGCTCCTGTTTACTTTTTTTTACAAACCTGGAATTGTAGACTTATTTCATCATTTGGGTTCAAAGATGACCTTCCTCAGAATGTAATCACTCCTGTCCTTCAAGGTGTGAGATACAAAACTCATTAGAGATCACAGTGAAACTGAAGTCAAATCCTAACATTCCCTAAGTTCATCTCCCTAGTGGCATATATATTTCTATGAACAATTCTTCTCTCCATTCTAAATTCTTATTCCAGAACACAGGAACAATTGCTGAGTACCTGCCATAAATATGTTGCCAAGGAGTTTCTTAATGTTATATCCCAAACATTTCAATATTTTAAATTTTTCACTTCATACTCAGTCACTCTAAAGTCTCCTAAGACTCTCAATTCTTTTATTCAAATGACTCAAAAATCTTTATTTCACAATGCTCTGTAAATATCAGGTGGCATTTTTTATATAGCAATGATTCTCAAAAGACTTGTTGAACTACAGCTAGTCTTTGAGAAATAGAAACAAAAAAAAAGAAGAATCTAAAAATAATGGAAGTAGGTTCTCTTGTGGGGATCCAAGCTGAAATGATAATGAGAAGCCACTATATTATATGGTCTGGTGATATATATGTGGGAGAGGAAAGTGTCCCTGGAAAAGGGCTTAGGATATACCTGGATGTCCACTGATACCTCAAATTTGAGATATGAAATTTTAATCTCATCATGCTTTCTAAACAGTATTTCCCTTTTCCATTTTTTTTTTCTTTTCTGTCAATGATTCCTATGAGTCCCCAGGTTTAGAATCCTAACGTTACACCTGATCGTTCATTTTCTGCCTGAAAATTCAATCAATCATGAATTCTTGGTAATTATATTTGCATTTCTTTTATACTACCGTGATCATCTACCCTTATATATATGGAATATGCTGATGCTTCCTATTTTTCCTGCCTAGCCTCTCCAGCTCTTCCATGCATATCTACTAGAAGCTTCCCAAACACTAATTTAACTTCTCAAATGTTGTTGTTATGTGCCGTCGAGTCGGCCCCGACTCATAGCGACCCCTCCTTGGGTTTCCGAGGCAGTATCACTACGGAAGTAGGATTGCCCAACCTTCCTTCCGAGGAGTGGCTGGTGGGTTTGAACCGCCAGCCGTCTGGTTAGCAGGCAAGTGTCTTAGCCACTATGCTACCAGAGCTCCCTTCTCAAAAGTGTATATTAAAAATAATAATAATAATACAGCCTAGTCAACAATACATCATAGCTTAACTACTGACTAGTAATAATACATACTCACATAAATTACAGGTAAAAAAAAAGAATTGGTCCTAAATGAGGGGGAAATATCAGTGAAGATAAAATCAAGTGATGTGGAATTGCCTAGATAGTGTCCTTTACAGAGTGAATTTCTGACCTGTCTACCTAGGCAACAAAACAAGTTGCCAGTGTTACTACTTAGGACACATTAGTATTTCCACCACTGGAGGGAGTCTGGTCACATATCCTTTGATGTGGCTTTTACTCTAATAAATTCTTGGTCTTCTCAGGCAATGAATTAGAACGCCTACCAAGAATATGAATTGGTTTAACGTGATCTAATGGTTTTCAAGCTTTCTGTTTGTTTCAGTTTTTTTCTAACTCTTGTTTCATTTTGTATCTATTAATAGAAAGTTACAGCATTTTTATAGTCACAGGTGGGTTAAACAAAAGTACATGTGCTAGTGCAGATCAATCTTCAGAAGAAAATCATAAAGCTAAATTATAAACTGAGAACACAGAAGGCAGAACACTGGAGGCCTGTGATGAAAAGAAAAACCTAAAACAGGTATCAAGGTCACAAGGCACATGAAAAGCAGCAAACAATAGGTGTGTGCTAGAAGATGAAAACAGCTTTAAGATTAAGGCTGACAAGGATATTACTGATGGGATGGTAAAAGAGAAGCAAAGGATAAGAGTACTGTAACTGTGGTTTAGAAAGTTACTGTCCTTTTAAGGATCAGAATTTACCATTTCCAATCACTACTCGTGAAGTAAATGGAAATGTCATAAGAAGGATTTTCTAACTAAGCAATATACACCTAAAAGAAATTACGAAAAACAACAAAGATCTAAACACTGTGGGGTGGGAGAAAGTATTTGCAGGTCAACCCAAGAAGGTATGTTATATGATAGTTATTATTTTATTATTATCCATTTTGTGTCAAAAATTGTAATCAGTGTTATAACACTTCATTTAGTCATTTCAGCAAACTTACAGGATAAGCATTATTATACCCATTTTACATGGAAGAAGCTTGAGGTTAAAAAAGAGTAAGTAATTTGCCTAAAATTTCACATCTATCAACAGTCAAATACTCCAGCAAAAGTCTGTCTGATTTTAAAATAATATTATCACTATGCTATATTGCACATCCAATGATAAGTAAACGTAATGACTACCTTAAATTTTTCAAATAAGGTGATTAAAGGTAAGTTATGAGTACTCCTCCTTGATATTTGCTTCAAAAAAAAATGTCACTAAGGATGATCTAATAGAGTACTAAGTTGGTAAGCATTTTTTGCATTACTTTGTTTCCAAAGTTGAAATCTGTTTAATTCAAATATCAAGAAGCATAAACTAAGAAGCCCAAACTGATATATAATTATAAGTAGATAAGTAGATATGATAAAGTACAAATTCAAAGTAATCTATTCTTTTAAATATGTAAAACAGAGGTCTCCGCCACACACACACACACAGAGAACTATCAGTGGAGACAAAGGCGGGCAATCTATCAGCTTCTGTCTATGGAATTCCTCTAAATGTTCCCTTACTAACTAGCATCATAAACTCCATAAAGTGTCCTAGGCAGTTAAAAAATGCACTAATCATAGAAATTACACTTGTAAATTTAGGAAGCCTTGGAGGTAGGTTTAAGTGCTGTACTACTAATCAACTTTGTTATTTTTTCTTTATTTGCTCATGTTTTATTGTAACAAGAGTACAGGGAGGTTGGATCCAATTGAAGCAACCCATAAATAAATATTTCATTTATAGAAAGGAACCAGCAAATATGTGCAAGCATGATAAAAAGATAAAGAGAACCAGAAGTAATATAGAATTTTAGTGGCAGAGGGAAGCTGTTTTGTTTGGTCACAGTTCAGTGAGGGTCTAAAACATGAAGGAACAATCTAGAAATGGGTTTCCATATTACTGATGCTTCCAGATGAGAAATTGATACTATTTTCCTGCAATTTTTATAAAAAGTCACAATTAAAGTGTATCATGTATGCAACTTCAGCACAGCAGGTATGGAAGAGAACTCTTCTATTTGAAACAGAGCTTATAGAAACCACTAGATCCATAGCACATCTTCAGGAAGTTTCCTAATAGAAGTCTATCCTGAATCCTTATTTTGAACTACAAGTAACACCTAAGAAATGATCTTGTACCAGCAACTTAAGCACATAATATGCCTAGGAAAGATTATTCATTAAGTTGTGTGTGTTTATGTACAAAATAACCCTCTTATTTAATTAAAAAATCCAATTATATGACTGCTTGGCCTCTCTCCCATATTTTTCAGAGACTATTAAATATTTTGAGAAACTATGAGAAAAAGAAACATTGTAAATTGTTGCTAATAATCTCAACAGATGCATTTATTGTACAATAGGCAAGTAACAGAGAAAGACATAAAGAAGGAGAGCCAAAGAAACATAAGAGAAACACAGTTACATTCATAGCAAGTATAGCTCTTAGTTAATGCAATATGCAAAACATAAAATAAAAAACCGAGTGGAGAGGGTAAAAGGAAATCGATATTTAACAATTCATTCTATTATACTTTTCCCCTGTTGTACTTTTTTATTTCACTTTCAAGGAATTGATGATTCTCTAATTTTTATAGTCAAATTAATAACAGTAAAAAAGAAAACAGAGCTACATCACAAATGTATTTCTATGTTCATAAAATTATTGAACTACAGCTCTTATTAGTTATGATATACAATTCTGTCATTTCCTTATCTTTCTATGTTACATATTTATAGAAGGAAAGAGCTAATGCTAATGGAAGGAAATAAATGTAGCAAAGAACATCTAGCTGAAAATTTCTCAATATAAAATATGTTAAATAAAGTCTGATTGATATGTTTAATGCAACACTTTATCAACAGTTCTGTAAAAAGACCTCCCCATCTAAATTATTCCTATAAAGCTGGCTTAACATTTTTGGAATTGACATGTGAAGCAGAATCATAAATAAAAGCTAAACCATCAATAATCTCTCTGCATAAGCTATTTCCAAATTTTTACACATCTTCTAACAGAAGAGTTGACTCTGTATTTGTTGGCATAAACTATCTTACAAAATGAAATGCTATTTAATTAATCTGTGTTGAACCCATTAGAATCCTGCAATAATCAGTATAAGCACCCCCTCCCAAAATTAAGTATTACATAATTTGCTCATTTTGCAACATTCAGAAACAGCTAAACAATATTACCAGAATAAAATAGCTAGTATTCTAGGAGATGAGACCACAGTAAATGCAGCATTAATCTTTGTTTCCTACAGTATTAGTCATGTAAACTTAAAAAAAAAAAACCCTACTTTCCTTAATTTCTTTGAAATGTGTGACAAATGCAATTTTAAGAATAGAGATTACTGGGTTTATGAGGGGGCAACAATGATTTGTATATTTCCAATTACTACTGGAATGAGCTTTTGATGAATCAATGACATAAATGAAAATGAAATATATCTTTTCTTTAGATTCTTAGTTTTCTCTCAAACCAACTTCAAATCAAAATCTGTTTACAATTTACAATGGTAACATTAGGAAAACAATTCTCATAAAAGCGTAAGTAAAACTCAAATAACTTCCTATGTAGTATACTAAATATAATCTTTATGTACCCTTATATATACAAAAATTAATTTTTTTAGAGGCCATAAATATATGCACTTACTACTATAGTGACCAAAATAGCTTAATGTAAATGGAATATATGGTACCTTTGCAAGAGTATTTATTTATTCATACTGTTTCATCAACTCTTTAAAGTGGATTTAGTTTCAAAGAGTAATTATTTTGTTTCCTACATTTATTAGTAAACTGGAATTCAGTGCTCAAATTTAGTTGCTTAAATGTGAATAGCAACACTTAGCCAAGTTATTACCATTTAAATGACTTTGAAAAGAAGACCTCTGCTCTCTATTTGGAATACACATTAATCAATTTAATGACCTTATTGTGAAAACATTAGTATGGCAACATATCCTGAGCTAAAAATTGTTTACAAACATTCTGTCTATACACAGTTGTACATTAATTTCATTTACAGCTTTAAGTGTTCAGGGTCCTTCCTCCTAACAACATGTAAATTGTTTCTCCTTTGTCAGACGTATAATTTTACAATCATTTAGCCAACCAATTACTAATCAGATGACTTCTTTACAGATGAAGTTCTATTCCTATTTCTGAAACGGCATTGACTCTCCAACTATTACAACTAACACAGAAGCAGTATAACACCCACACTGCACACAGTACTAGCTTATCTCTTTAACGCTCGATCTGTTTCCTCCCTTAGGAGATGAGCAATTTTAACAATAAACGATTTTAATATTACCACACAATGGTGAGTACTCGCCGCATATTCTGAATCACAGCTGATGTATTAGGCCAATTCCCTCACGGATTTTTGACAGTTTCTGAATCACAGCCCAGAAACACGAAGCTTGTGTCTGTCCTTGGTGCTGAAACACACTCATTTTATGCCCCTTCACTGAAAAACTGTCATCCCAATCTCAGTTTGGGGGATCAAAAAAATCGGGGAGTCTTTAGACAAGAGGTTTATAAAAAGAGCCGGTAAGTTTCTTGGCAAAGGATCTGAACTAGTGTGCGTTGGGATAGGTTGAGGCTGCTAGCAGCATCCAGGCATCCAGAGGGCATTTCCCCCTCGGTGCCGGGAGACCCAGGAAATCGGGACTGCGGCAAAGAACGGAAACGCCTCGTACCGGGTAGGAGCCGCGCGTGGGAACCCGTGTCCTCGGCCAGTCTGGTCGGCGAGGGCACATCGGCAGGGGGCAACGGAGACTTCCCGCGCCAACGCGCGAGCCTCGGGGTCCTTTTGTTTCTGGGGTCTGGGGGAACGCCGGTGGCGGAGAGGAGCCCGCACCTGCATTTATTTGCACTGGGGGGACAACAAAAGACCTTGCCGCCAGGGCAGGCAGCGTCTGTCGAGCTGGAGCGGCCGCGGCGCCTCGGCGCGGGCTCGGCCCCTCTGCTCACCGTCCCGGCCGCTCTTACCGTCCCGGTCGCACAGCTGAATGGCCTCCAGGCTGAGGTTTTTGATCACCTCCTCACAGGGGCTGGTGGGGCTGTTGAGGGCACGATCCAGGCGCGGCACCTCCATTTTTCCAAGCCCCTTCTCAAGCCCGCCTGCTTCGTATCCAGGCTCTCTCGGCGGACCCGGAGGGAGAGAAGGCGGGAAGCGGAGGGGGGAGTGGAGAAAGGGGGGGAGGAGGCCTGGGACAGGGCGTGGAAGGGCCTGAGCTGAGGCGCCGGGCTGAGGAGCCGCGGCGGAGGCGACTGCCCTGGCAGGAGCTTTGGGGAGTGTGTCGCTCTGAGAAACCCAGCGGGACCCGGCGCGAGGGCGGGAGGAGCGCGATCCCGGCGGGGAAGCGACGCGGCGCGCGGGGAACGTGAAGGAGAAGGCGCTACGCGCGCACGCGCGCGGGAGGACGCGCCCACCTGCTGGCGCGCGGCGTCCGCCCCTCCCCCCGTTGCCACTCCCTCCTGCGCGCACGCGCCCCCGACTGCCCTCGCGCCGCGGCCTCCGCAAACCCTTGTGTGAGGCGTCGGACGGCTGGTCCGCAGAATCGTTCGACGCCCCTGTGCTCTCCTCGCTGTCTCTCCGGTGATGGCGGTTTGGCGTTTTTCCCCTCTTCACAGTGTCAGACGGAGCCCAAGTTGACACTGCCGCGTCTGCAAGGCGAGTCGAGGAGAAAGAAGCAGTTTGGTTATTTCTCAAGAATTGGAAAAATACGAGCCCAGACCCTTTGTATTGGGGTATTGGAGCCTGTGGGCTTCCTTCGCCCGCACGAAGTCGCGGGCTACTCGCTGCCGGCACCCTGCTTGCTCATTCGGACATTACTTGGAGAAGTGAAGGAAGTGGATTATCTACAAGAGACAGGGACGGTTTAAGGATAGGATTTGGGCCACGATGAAAAGGGAGGAATTCGGAACCGCCAGAAAGGCGAGGTAATGAGAAGATGCCAGCCAGAGTTCTGGGAAGGCGTAGTTCGGGCCGAGAACCACTTTTCAGACAGCCTCCTAAGTGTAGCGTCTTTCATTCTTCAAATACGTATTGAATGCTCCCTCTGTGCCAGGCACGGTTCTGAGCGCCGCTGAAGAGGGGCGAGGAGGAGCAGAAACACCCTCTGCCCTCATGGGTATGGAAGGATCGTTCGCGACAGTAGAAAATAAAGGTTGATCTCTTACTCTAAGAGAGTTCTGGTGGTAGTGGTTAAAGCATTCGCCTGCTAGCCAAAAGGCTGGCGGTTGGAATCCCTCCACAGGAGACAGATGAGGCAGTCTGCTTCTGAAAAGATTTTAAATCTTGGATTTACAGCCTATGGGGCAGTTCTGTTCTATTATTTAGAGTTGCGTTGGAATCAGCAGTGTGTTTGGTTTGGTGTTACCCTAAACCTGGATACCTGTTGCTTTTAATAGCACCTAAGATTCTGCAGTGCACTTAGTGGGCATGCAAATATTTGTATGGACCTATTGACCTCTGTTCCCATTTGCTTCATTGGAATAGTTTTTCATTTTGCTGCTAGCTTAGTATCAAAAATAGCACAGCAAAAAACAAAACACCAAACCTGTTCTGATTCATGGCTATCACATGTGATACTTTATGGCTATAATCTTTAGGGAAGCAGATTGCCAGGTGTTTCTCTCAGGCAGCTTGATGGGTTCAAGCTGCCAAACTTTAGGTTAGTAGTCAAGTGTTTGGATCACCCAGGGACGTTGAAAATAGCTCACACACCCCCTTCTTCTAGTATGTTTGTTTGTTAGCAATTAAGTTCCTTTTTACTGATGATCTAATTTCAAACATGAATGTTAGCCAATAAAGTGACAATTTACATACAGATTCATACATGCTACCTTTCCCAGTCACATCCAGTTAGCCATAACATCACTAAATCTAGTCAAATGAAGTCTCATAAAATGTAAGGACCAGTGTAAGGTGAAATAAGCCTGCAAGAAAATTTGGCACAACTGCAAGTTGATAAAAATCTGGATAACTGGGTATCTTAAAAGTGAACCATTCTTATGAACTTAGGTACTAACGAAGATTAATATTCTCTTGTTGTTTGAAAAGAATCCTCATGTCAAGGTAGGGGTGTCCAGAAAGAGAAAGTAAATTATTTCCTGTTGAGATATTAAGTCACTTATTGGTGAATTTCCTGCGTTCTAAAGCCTGATTCTTTCATACTGTCAGTCTAGCCATGTTGTTGTTATGTGCCGTGGAGTCGACCCGACTCATAGCGACCCTGGGTTGCCAAGGCAGTATCACTACGGAAGTAGATTGCCCAACCTTCCTTCCGAGGAGTGGCTGGTGAGTTTGAACCGCCAGCCTTC
>NW_006921603.1:4986541-4994999 GCF_000298275.1 Orycteropus afer afer | reverse complement strand
AATTAACATGATCAGATTTGTAGGCCAGAGACATGTTTGCATGATGAGAAAAGTGGTAATGTTTTGGAAAATATTAATGTGACTTTCTGACTATAAAACCTATTCAATTTATGGGAGCTTTCTGCTGAGCATTTGGATTATTACATAAGAAATACAGAAAAAGAGTTAATACTCATCTTTTGACATTCATATAGGAATTTTCCTAGCAAATTGTTAGACTTCAAAATGAGGCATCATTAATAGATGAATATTAATTTGTTTATGGTTTAATATATCAAGACCTGAAGTTAGAAAACCAAAAGGGACGATACATGCTTGGCAATTCTCAAGCTGAAAGAACTGAGGAAAACATTTAAGCCTTGAGTTGCAATATTGAAAGATTCTATGGGCAAAATATTGAATAATGCAGGAAGCATTAAAAGAAGAGGGAAGGAATACACAGAGTCACTGTACCAAAAAGAATTAGTCGATGTTTATCCATTTCAGGAGGTGGCATAAGATCAAGAACCAAAGGTATTGAAGGAAGAAGTCAAAGCTGCACTGATGGAATTGGCAAAGAACAAGGTTCCAGGAATTGACAGAATACCCACTGAGATGTTTCAAAAAACAGATGTCCCACTGGAGGCACTCCACTCGCCTATGCGAAAAGATTTGGAAACAGCTACCTGGCCAACTGACTGGAAGAGATCCATATTTTATCCATTCCAAAGAAAGGTGATTTCACAGAATGTAGAAATTATTGAACAATATCATTAATATCATATGCAAATAAAATCCTACTGAAGATAATTCAATAATGGTTGTAGCAGTGTATTAACAGACAACTTCCAGAAAGAAATGCAAGCTGGATTGAGAAGGGGACGTGGACCAAGAGATATCATAGCTAATGTCAGATGGATTTTGGCTCAAAGCAAAGAACACCAGAAAGATGTTTACTTGTGTTCTATTGACTATGCAAAGGCATTCAATTGTGTGGATCATAACAAAGTATGGATAATATTGAGAAGAATGGGAATTCCAGAACATTTGATCATACTCATGAGCAACCTGTACATAGATCAGAAGGCTGTTGTTTGAACAGAACAAGGGGGTACTGCATGGTTCAAAATCAAGAAGGGAGTGAGTCAAGGTTGTATCCTCTCATCATACTTACTCAACTTGTATGCTTAGCAAATAATGTGAGAAGATGGATTATCTGAAGAAGAACATGGCATCAGGATTGGAGGAAGACTCATTAACAATCTGTGATACACAGAGGATACAACTTTCCTTGCTGAAAGTGAAGAAGACCTGAAGCATTTACTGATGAAGATTAAAGACTACAGTCTGCAGTATGGATTGCACCTCAATATGCAGAAAACAAAAATCCTCATTACTGGACCAATAAACTGCTTCACAATAAATGGAGAAAGATTAAATTTGTCAATGACTTCATATTATGTGGTTCTATAGTCAACACTAATGGAAACAGCAGTCAAGACATCAGACGATGTATTGCATTGGGTAAATCTGCTGCAAAAGACCTCTTTCAAGTACTGAAGAGCAAAGATGTCTCCTTGAAGACTAAGGTGCACCTAACCCAAGCCATGATATTTTCAATCACCTCTTATGCAAGAGCTGGACAATGAATAAGGAAGACCAAAAAAGAGTTGATGCTTTTGAGTTATGGTGTTGGAGAAGAATGCTAAGAGTACCATGGTCTGCTGAAAGGACTAACAAATCTGTCCTGGACAAAATGCAGCCAGAATGCTCCTTGGAAGTGAGAGTGGCCAGACTTTGTCTCACTTATTTTGGTCATGTTGTCAGAAGGGACCATTCCCTGGAGAAGTATATCATGCTTGGTAAAGTGGAGGGTCAGTGAAGAAGGGGAAGGCCCTCAATGAGATGGATTGGCACGGTGGCTGCAATGATGGGCTCAAGTATAGCAAGGATCATGAGGCTGGCACAGGACCAGGCAGTGTTTCATTCTGCTGTGCATGGGGTCACTGTGAGTCAAAGATGACTCAATGGCACTAACAACAACAACAGCATATCAAGACTAGGCATGGTAGAGCAAATTGAGAGTTTCTTCCATAGTTGAAGAGAGGATATCCCAGTCTACCCTAAAGGCTAAGGCCTGACATTGACAAAAGAAAGATGGTAGTTTTGAGGTAGGTAAAGTAAACGAAAATTCTATTTTGTGGTTCAAAGAAATATGGAGAGGGGTGGAAGGGCTGGAGGAGAGCAGCCAAAAGCATTTTTACTCACTCCCATCTTGAGGATGTTAGGTGAGGAAGAGGTTTTGGTTTAGAACATCCAAGAACAGAAGAATTTATGCCCCAGTGTTTTAGTTACCTAGTGCCACTCTGACAGGAATATACCACAAACGGGATGGCTTTAACAAATAAGAGTTTATTCTTAAAATTTGGAGGCTTTAAGTCCAAGTTCAAAGTGCCAAGGCTCTAGGGGCTGGGTGAAAGTCCCTCAACCTTGGCCTTCAGTTCTGCCTAGTGAGCTGGAGGCTTTTCTTCACTCAGCTGCTGGCTGCTGAGGCTGACAAACCCAAGGTTGACAAGTAAAAAAGGCACAGTCCAAATATTACCAAACCACACAAAACCAAAAACTAAACTCACTGCTGTCAAGTTGTTTTCCAACTCATCGCGACCTCTCCTTGGGTTTCTGAGGTGGTGTATCTACAGAAGTCGATTGTCCAATCTTCCTTCTGTGGATGGCTGGTGGGTTTGAATCACCAATCTTCCAGTTAGCAGTCAAATGCCTTAGGTGCTATGCCACCAGAGCTCCTACTCAAGTCCATTAAAAGTCCCAAGATCAGCAGAGCATGGCAGGCTGCTGAACAATGACTTGGCTACATGCAGAGTTCAAGTGTGCCATAAGCTAGAGGCCATTCTCAAAGCTGCTGCTTAAGTACAAGAAGCAGACCCCATCCCTCAAGCAGCTACTCAGTTGCATGTGGTAGATACCACCATGGAGTTGATTGCCATTCTCATCATGGGTAATAACTACCACCAGCTGCCCAACCACTCAACCAGGCCCAGCCAAGTTGATATGCAACCTTAACTACCATACCCGTTTTCAGGTATCTAGGACAATATGGTTTCCATCCTCAGGTGTGACTACATTCAAATAATCTTTAACAGGGCATCATAGTTATGCAGAGAGTGTAGGAATTACTTCTCATAACTGCCAAAAGTTCCTGTATACTCAGAAAGTAGTTGAATTGAGAGCCAACAGATCTGCAATGAAATGAGATGTGAAAGAGCAAGGTGATCCTCTAGAAAAGACAGGACGGACCTTCTAGATCTGGGGTGCCTAGAATACCAAAGATATGAGACCTAGTCAGAGATGGCTACCAGGCCCCTGGCCAAGCTGAAACATCACAGATCAGGTTTGCTTCAGCCACCAACTTCAAGTACAGGACCATAAGCAACTATAAATGATGCCACCAGAGAAACCGAAGAAGGCAGAGGACACCCTTAAATCCAGATACCTTTTGTTCCAATGCCTCAAAGTTAGTAGCTCCCCACCTTTGATATTCTCAAATAACATCTATAATGCTATTTAGGAAAAAAGGTAGAACTCTGAGAGACAGGATCTTACCTAAAAAAACTGAACTTTACCTAAAACAACAATTAAAATACTGATTGAACCCAGGTTCCTGAATTAAACTGAAGACACATTGCTCTTCCTCTCTCATTCCTTATGAGATTCCATGAAGATGACTAAAACATTTTAAGTAAAATGAAAGTTCTAATTTTTCTTTTCATACCTGAGATTCAATGCTAGTAATTGCTATCACTGTACACTTATAAACTTAATCATTAGCTTGAGATGTCCACTATTGCAATCAAAATCCTACCAATCATTCAAGCCCTAACTCAAATGATACATTCTCTTTAAGTATGATTCCCTCTGCCCCCCCCCCACAAAAAAGTCACTTTATTTTATTCCCATGGGATTTTATTTGTAGTTCTCTTACAGACATAATCACATAAGTTTAGTTTACATGAAGAATCAGATTTGAGAAGGATCTTAAGTATATCTTAATTCAACCCTTTATTCATATTGAATCCCTAGACAAGAAGTTGTTTATCCTCCAATAAATAATAAACTAAAATCCTCATGACATAATCTAAAGTTTTCCCCATTCTAGGCCAAAAGCTGTCTTCCAATAAGGTAAATACAAAGGCTTTCATTCTTCCTTCTGCTTGTCATGAAAAATAATTATAATCCTTTTTCCTTCTGGTGCACATATATATTCAGTTTTTGGGCTAACTGCTCCTAGTTCTTATGAACATTTCTGATAATGCATTTTTTTTTTTTAGTCCCTCTATCACCCTGGACACTTTCCTCTGGATAATTCCAATTTTCCTAGAAGTCCCTAGGTGGACACACCAGGTGTGGAAATATAATAAGAATATAAAAAGGAAAATAGGGTGGGCTATCACTATCTTTGTTCTATATGTCAGACATCTTGTAACACAGCCCAGAAGCATGTTAGATTTCCTGACAGTGATAATACTCTGCTCACACATTCTGAGTTTACAATCACATAAAAACATACACCTCTTTCCCTAACATTTATTATTTCTCCTGTGATGCTATGAATTTTAAACACATAATTTAGTATTTGCAGAGAGAAGATACTCAGTACCATTTGCTGAATTATTTGATTGAACTTCAGTACTTTGAACGTATTTAATTTTATTGCTTCAACTAGCCTAGGATTGTATTAAAACCAAAGTAAAAGTAGGTTACAAAGTCATTTTGGTAGACTCGTAAGTGCTGAGGTGTCAGACAGAGGTCGTTCTTACACAATCCATGGTTCCAGCACAACCCTGATTTTCATGGCTAGACAGCAAAAAGTCAGAACTAAGATCACAAGTAGAAACAAATTCCACAAAGTGTGTAATAAATGAAGGAATGTTTTTCCTTTCTTCTCATAACACTATCATAACTTTTACTATAATTTCTCACCCATCTCCACGACTCTGATTCTTACTCTCAAATGTCATATTTGGATTTGGTAAGAATATCATAACACCAGATATAAATACTTTCTATCATCTGCATACTCTTTGATATCCCTACAGTTTATCTCTGCTGAACTGTTGTAACCCTGAACTCTATTGGATCTCCCCCTACATGTATGTGTTGTGTTTCTCTCTTCAGCTTCTATGCTGCTTTCTTGATTTTAGGTGTTCTTTAAAGTTCAACTTCTGACATTATTCTTTTCCATTTTTAAGGCTATCAATTCTCATCTCTCCTTAATGTTTTAATTCTCACTTTTATCATCGAATTCCTACATTATAATTCTGAAAAAAAGCCATTGCTTTATTTCCAACTGTCTAATGAACACTTTTATTTACATTCCCATAAGAATTACTAATTAATCAATTTCTCCTCAAAACTGATAACCTTTTCTAACTTTCACCATTACAGTCATTGGCAGCAGTATCCTCTTAGTTACCCAGTATCACCTTACTTTCTGATTTTCTCTTTTCCTCTTTAAATCAAACTATCATCAAAACAATTGGTCCAGATTATTGAAATTTCTACCTATGTGTTGTTCCTCACTTCTTTAATCTTCTACTAAGGTTTGCTACTTAATCTACTAACCAAAACTTGCTCAATAAACTACAATGGCTACCTATCTTTGTTCTGCATTTAATAGGTTGTTACTGAAGATTTTAGGCCAGGTTTGTGACAAATGCAAAGCAGTGTTAAAAGAATACTAATCTACCAATGTTTTGTAACGGAGCTCTGTTGGTGTCATGCTTAAGGCATTTGACTGCTAGCTAGAAGGTTGGTGGTTCAAACCCATCAGCCACTCCATGGAAGGAAGATGGGGCAATCTACTTTGGTAAAGATTTACTACCTCAGAAACCCATTGGGGGTTGCTATGAGTCAGAATCGACTCAATGGCAGTGGGTTTGTTTTTTCTTTGTTTCTTTTGCTTTTTTAATGTTTTGTAGGATGAATAGATTGTAGGAAGACAGGAGTTTAGGAGATTGTGATAGTCAAGGTATGAAGTGCTATAGACTGGGACAGTAGAATTGAGAATGTAAAGAAAGTATTGGTTTTGAGAGAATGATGTTATATTGTTTGTTTCTGAGATTATAAAAAAAATCACACAAAGGCAAAGTACTTTGATATTTTAAAACATTAGTTATTCACTCATAATACTAATGTTGTATACTAGAAATGTTGTATACTGTAGTACAATATCATAAGGCATATGCAGCAAGAAAAATGTGTCATACACCCTTTGCTAATGTTTAAAATCTAATAGTTATTTTCTAATGATGTACAAGTAGATTCTATAAGAACTAAAGCAACATATGGTCTTTACTCCATATTTGTGAATAAGCAAAGCTCAACTAAATATTTCAGCAGGAAGATGGGGCAATCTACTTCCGTTGTGATACTGCCTCGGAAACCCAAGGAGGAGTCGCTGTGAGTCAGGTCCAACTCGACGGCACATAACAACTAAACATTACTCAGCAAAAGATGAGTAGCCTATTTATAATACCTTCTGCTGTCAAAAGTCAAAATTTAAAGGGAGGTTGGTGTTGCGGGGCAAAGAATTGGAAAGAATGGGGAAAAAAAGAAAAAGAACTTTACTGTAGATAGAACCACTCTAATTGAGAACTTTCTCTTTTCTCTGGTCCTGCTCTTTATTCTTAGAATGTGTTCAAGTGTACAGCCTTCCCTAAGTACCCTGTCAGGGAATCCTGAGAATAAACTATACTACAATGAGCAGGGTTATCAGTTTATATCCACAATTCATTTGCCATGAGTTGCAAGTTGTTCTTGCCTTAACAGATGTATCTTTTTAGTTTTGAGTTCTTCACTAGGCTCAAGATTAAGTCCCTTCGATCCTCCATTATTGAAAAACACAACCTTTAGTTTATTTGCCTTGAACTCAGCTCAAAATTGTTCCTCTGTAATATCAATTTGGGTAGTGTCCCCTTAGATCTAAAAAAACTCACTGCTGTCAAGTTGGATAGCGACCCCTCCTTGGGTTTCCGAGGAGCTCTGGTAGCATAGTGGCTAAGACACTTGCCTGCTAACCAGACGGCTGGCGGTTCAAACCCACCAGCCACTCCTCGGAAGGAAGGTTGGGCAATCCTACTTCCGTAGTGATACTGCCTCGGAAACCCAAGGAGGGGTCGCTATGAGTCGGGTTTGACTCGACGGCACACAACAACAACAATCAGTACGGAAGTAGATTACCCAATCTTCCTTCTGAGGAGTGACTGGTGGGTTTGCACCACCAGCCTTCTGGTTAGCAGTCAAATGCCTTAGGCACTACAGTAGCAGAGCTCATCCCTTAGATCTACCCATAGAAATTTCTTGGTGAGCCTTTTTCTAGGATTTGTTTCTCAACCAATTTACAGCTTTGGCTTTTATAATGATGAGCACATTTTAGTTTTCAAAAATTCTTTCTAAGCTGAAAGAAATGTCAATAGGATCTCTAAAAGCCCTCCCATTTTTCTGAATGTCCAATCCCCTCTCAGATTGCATTGTAACAGCAGTGATGTTGTATAGCTCACATTTGCCATTCACTTATTAGTATGACTGAAAAAAAAAAAAGTTGCTGTTGGGTTGATGCCAGCTCACAGTGACTCCATATGTGATAGAGTAAAACTGTGCTCAGTTAATGATTTTTTTCTTCTGATTTGCCTCTGGGTGGACTCAAACCTCCTACCAGCATGTCAACCATTTGCATTACATAGGGACTCCTTAACTATGACAAGAAATCCTAATTTAACAACACATCTTGTCTTGAGATTTCCTCTGTAATATTTGTGTAAACAAAAACTAACACCACATTCAACTGAAGTTTACCTTTCATGAACCCATTCAAACTAGGCCTGCTCCAGAGGGATTACTCAGTCAATAACATCCATTGCTTATTCAATACTATGCATGTATGAATGTATTAGATCAATTTACATTATTGAGTGGCCATTAGGCTTTGTAAGATGATACAAAAAGAGGCACTGTGTCCTTGTGAGCACCTTCTCCTTCTCTCGTGTAGATAAGTGGAATTGCTTCTGGTTAATTATGTCAGGGGAGAATGCATCATAAAAATTAGCTCAATAGCTGTGACCAGGAGAGTTTTTCAACCAAAAAGTGACAATAGTGAGGGCCATGGAAATAGATGACTATCACTTCTTGCTATTCCTAGTAAAGATCTCCATCATTAGTACACAAAAATGAGACTATTGATTGCTGTTTTCTGTGTTTGTGAATATTACATAATATTCATAAAGGTCATAAAAGTGTCCAATGCTTTCAAGATTGGAAGAGTTCTTTCACAACTCCCTTTAAAAAAAAAAAAAAAAAAAAAAAACCTTTTCCCATTCAACAATTCATACACATTTTGTTTCATGACATTGATTTCAATCCCCACAATGTAAGCAGCACTCTTCCCACTTCCCTTTGTTTACTGTTT
>NW_006921603.1:4982066-4984990 GCF_000298275.1 Orycteropus afer afer | reverse complement strand
AAAAAAAAAAAAAAAAAAGCACTCTGAATCCAGACTTCTAGCCCCCTAAACTGTGAGAGAACAAATTTCTGTTTGTTAAAGCCACCCATGTGGTATTTCTGTTATAGTAACACTAGATAACTAAGACAATGCATAACATCACAAATGAAAATAACTACTGCAGTGTAGTTACATTTCATGTAGTCTCTCTATTTCTCTATGGTCTTAAGACCTTTAAATCAGGATATGTCATGAAGCTTGGTAATAACATTTTGTATTTGTGGTAAGTGTCATATGATCACAAAGTATCTATGGATTCACATATTTTATGGGACAGATGATGGGCTAATCTTCCATGATGTGGATGATGTTGACAGGCCATGAAATGCAACAGAAAGCCTTATTACAGTTATTCATAGAGCAAACCTGACAGCCTAAGGATTTAGTTGACACAGTAGTGATAAGGGAGGTTATTTCTTTGGTCTCTCATGTGATACTTCTCTTATTACAGCACAGTTCTATATCTCATTTTCTTTTTTCTTCCACAAAAATGTTGTGCAGCTAAAATAACTACTTGACTGCTTAAAATATCACAATATTGAGGAATTAAAGGCCTTTAATCAAGCATAGCCAAAGAGAGACTAAGTCTACAAAGACACTACATAAACACAAAGCCTACAGAAAAGATCCTAATACTCCATGGAACCATACTGATACAAACACATGATTAAATTCTAAGCCATCTATATTCTGGAAAATTTGAGGTTTAGAGACATACCAGCACAATTAGTTTGTTCTTACCACATACTACATCCTGTTGACCTGGTTTCTATTCCATACTATTTCACTGATACACATCCATGAATCATTTATTCTTTCTAGAATTTTTCTTGTTTTAAAGTGACATGGGTCAATGCATTTTTTTTCTTTTTTACAGTGTTCCCTCCCCTCCCCTCCCACCCCCTGGCAACCAACAAAGAAAGTTTCCCTCCATATATAAACCTTTCCTTCACTTTTTACAATAATGAACTAATACTATATTTGTCCTTCTGTGTTTGACTTATTTCACTCAGCATAATGTCCTCCAAGTTCATCCACGTTATGCAGTGTTTTGCAGACTCTACATTATTCTTTAGTGCTGCAAAGCTTTCCATTGTGTGTATGTACCATAGTTGTGGTCATCCACTCTTCCGTGTATGGGCACATAGCTTGTTTCCATCCTTTTGTTATTGTAAGTAGTGCTACAATGAACATGGGTGTGCATATATGTGTTCCTGTCCTGGCTCTCACCCCTCTGGGATATATACCTAGTAATGGGATTGCTGGGTCAAATGGTATCTCCAATTCCAGCTTTGTAAGGAATCACCATACTGCTTTCCACAGTGGCTCTATCAATTCACAGTACCACCAGCAGTGTATGAGAATCCCAATCTCTCTACATCCTCATCAGCATTTGTTATTTTCTATCTCATTGAACCTTGCTATCAGTGCTGGGGTGAGATGGTATCTCCTTGTTGTTTTGATTTGCATCTCTCGGATGGCCAATGATTGTGAGCATCTGTTTATGTATTAGCTGGCCACCTGAATATCCTCCTTTTTGAGGTGTCTATTCATGTCTTCTGTCCATTTTTCAATTGGATTGTTAATCCCTTTGCTATTGAGGTATTGGAGTTTTCTTAGAGATAAGACTTATCTTAGAGATAAGTCTCTTGCCAGATATGTAATTATCAACAAGTATGAATTTGTTGCTGTCATTTCTGTTATGCACTTTTTCATGGTGTTGATTTCTTTGTTCCATATAATATTCTGTGCGGAGCTCATTTTGTTTATGAATTGTGTTTCACTTCCTTTGTTGCTATTGTTTTAGTCTTTGATAAATATTTGTACTGGAACTCTTTTTATTTTGATGTGAAGGTTTATCATTTTGAGGTTACCCTGTGATTTATAATTTCTTCCCAAGTTTAGAACAGTCCGTTCTATCTTGTAGTTGTCTTGACTTCCCTACCGTCTAGAAGTTCTGTTACTACATAGTTTTCCCCCTTTTTTTGGTTTGTAATTGTCTTCATTTTTCAGTTGATGTCTCTGGTTCCCTGTTTACAATCTCGTAGGCTTATTTACTTTGGATATTTCTATAACTGGGTTGGTTTCTGGGTTATATCATCATGTGTGTTAATGGTCAGTTGTTTGCTGTTGTTGCTTCTCTGTCCAAAGAGCTCCCTTTAGCACCTCTTGTAAGTTTGATCTGGTTTTAACAAATTCCCTTAATTTCTGCTTATCTGGAAATGTCCTAATTTCACCATGACATTTGAGGGAAGGGACAGTTTTGCTGGGTTTATAATTTTTGATTGGAAGTTTTTCCCTTTCAGGGTTTTATATGTACCATTGTCTTCTTGTTTGCCTAGTTTCTGCCAAGAAATCCAAGTCAGCCGCAGGGATCCAGGTGTGGAGAGGGAAATCAGGCATGCCCAAAGCAGCAGTGAGGGAGAGCAGGAAAAAGGGGATTAAAAGCCAGAAACATGGACAGAGGACCAGTCAGCCACAGGGATCCAAATAAGAAGAGGGAACTCAGGCACGCCCAAAGCAGCAGGGTGGGAGAGTGGGAGAAAGGGGATAAAAAAGCCAGGAACTCGGACAGAGGAGCAGTCAGCCGCAATATATATGGAGGGAACTCAGGCACACCAAAAGCAGCAGGGCGGGAGAGTGGGAGAGAGGGGATAAAAATGCCAGGAACTCGGACAGAGGAGCAGTCAGCCACAGGAATCCAGGTGAGGAGAGGAACTCAGGCATGCCCAAAGTAGCAGGGCGGGAGAGTGGGAGAAAGGGGATTAAAAGGCCTAGGGATCTGAACAGAGGAGGAGTCAGCTGCAGGGACCCAGGTAAGGGTGGTATGAGAGGTTTCCAACAGGTAGGCAAACTCGTCTTTTGGTTTGTCCTACTGTGGTGAC
>NW_006921603.1:4976234-4978711 GCF_000298275.1 Orycteropus afer afer | reverse complement strand
GCTATGAGTTGGAAGCGACTCGACAGCACCTAACAACAATAACATCCCATTGTCTTCTTGTTTGCCTAGTTTCTGCCAAGAAATCCGAGCTTAGTCTTATTGGTTGCCCCTTGTAGGTAATGTTTCGTTTTTCCCATGCTGCTTTCAGGATTCTTTCTTTGTCTTAATTTTGGTGAGTTTGATGATGATGTGTCTTGGTGATTTTCTTATGGGGGTCAATGTTTGGGATCTTTGGACTCTTTGAATGGATATATTCTCATATTTCCTCTTACCAGGAAAATTCTCTTTCAACCAATCTTTGACAATTTCTGTGGTTTTATTTGTCTCTTCCTGTTCTGGAATTCAAATTACACATAGGTTATTCCTTTTGTTGGTCTCCCACATGAACCTTAGCCTTCTTCACTTTGTTTTGATCTTTTTTCTGATTGTTCCCTTTTCAAAGAAGTACTGAGGTATTTACCTTCAATCTCCCTAATTCTGTCTTCCATTGATTCAACTCTGCTCCTTTGCCCTTTCAATGTGTTATCTGTTTCTGAAAATTTAGTTTTAGTCTTCTGGATTTCTGTCTGTAGATTTTGTATCATTTCTAATTTCTCATTTGTTTTGTCATTTTGTTTTGTGTTGTCTTTTGAAATTGTTCTAGGGTTTTCTTTGTGTTTTCCTCAATTTTGTCAGTGTTTTCCTTGATCTGTCTCTCGATTCATTGATGGTACCTAAATATAATTCTTCTGAATTCTTTATCAGGGAGTTCCAATGCTGTCTCTTCCTCAGGGATGTGTTTTGGGTTCAGTGGTCCCTTGTTTCTCCTGCTTTATCTTGCTTCTTTGTGTGCACTTTGATGCTCTGTAGTCTCCAAGGCATTGTTACATTTTGTATTTATATTTAATTGGTGATTGTATGTTGGAGTGACTTGCCCACGATTTTCGTTTTCTTTGTTTTGAAATATTCAGGCTGTTGGTCCCATCACAGTAGCTGACAGTCCTCTGCTCTGACCATCTCTGTAGTCACTGTTTTTGTTCAGGTTTTTCTGAACAAAAAAGTGGTGCCTAATCCACTTCTGTATACTTCCTTTCAAAGCTCAGGGCTCCAGGATTATCTTCTGTATCTCTGTCAATTTGTTTTTCTTTGTTCTCTAGATCTTTTTTCGTGTATCATAATTGCCAAATATCCTTTAAGGTGGGGGTGGGGAGTTAGGGAGGATAGAGAAAATAGACAAACAAAACAGACATGATATTCAGCTGGACCATTATAGGTTCTCATTGGCAGTTCCTCTCTTTTAAGGCTATCTTCATATACATGACCCAAGCAATTGCTTCTTTTAGGAAATGAATAAATCAATTGAATCAAATCAAGTTGTATGATGTCACATAAACACCTAATTTTTTACATTTTTCAAACATTGAGTGTGTTGTTGAAACCTCACAAGAACTTCTTAAAACACATGATGACTTTGTCCCATGTCTTCATAAGAGGCTCTCAATCAACAGTAATAGAAATGGTACAAATGATACTGGTCTCACCTTCTTATGGAAAAGCAGTTAAATCCATATGAGCCAAAACTTATTATTATTTTTTTTTTCTGCCACTTCACATAGAAACTTAATTTGGATATATTATGTTTCTGTTACAACACTCTTGTCTTTCCTTTTTTGAAACCTAATGCTTCAATGCCTTTGTCAGGATAATGGGCCACAAAGAGTAAATTTATGAAAATGTTTATATAGCTGATTTATAAAATAATCTAAAGCTTTCAATTTGACCCTTAACCTCTTGATTAGATCTTTTCCTTCAACTCTTCAGAATAATAATAATAAAGACCATGAAATCAGTTTGAAATTTTTCCTTTTGGATGGTGGTGGACTGTGGATAGTAGGTAGCAATAGAAGGCTTACCCCATTATTGGTTTAAAGACTCGAATCAACTATGTAAAATCTATTGGCTTGATTAATTCAATTTAACCAAGATTTTTAGTGCTTTCTATACGGGCATAGTGCCTAAGGCATTTGACTGCTAACCAGAAGGCTGGCGATTCCTAGCCACCAGCCACTCCTCAGAAGGAAGACTGCACGATCTACTTCTGTAGAGATTCTACTTCAGGAACCCAAAGAGGGGTCGCTATGAGTTGGAATTGACTCCATGGCAATGAGTTTTTTATAAGGGCTCAGCTGCTAACTGAAAGGTGGGCAGTTCAAATTCACCAGCCACTCTGCAGAAGAAAGATGTGGCAATCTGCTTCTACAAAGATTCCAAAGCCAAACCCATTGCCACTTAGTTGATTCTTACTCATAACAACCCTATAGGACAGAGAAGAACTGTCCCATAGGGTTTCCAAGGCTGTAAGTCTTTATGGAAACAGACTACATCATCTTTCTCCTGTGGAGCAGCTGGTGAGTTCAAACTGACAACCTTTGATTAGCAGCTGAATACTTTAATTACTGCATTAACCAGAGCACCTTCCATAAAGATTATGTATGTAT
>NW_006921603.1:4974410-4975938 GCF_000298275.1 Orycteropus afer afer | reverse complement strand
GCATTCTGTGTAGTAAGGATGTGCTTTACATTATTGATTTAGAGGAAAAAGGTAAGTGGAGGTGGAGGGGAGAAATAGAAAAGCATTCAGATTTTTATCAGTGTTTTTGTAAATATTGATTCACCTTTTTCTGTGGCAAAGAAGAGTAGAACTTAAAATAAGACAAAATGTGGCAAATGCTGAGGAAGAAATCATGTGCTGTGCAAGCACACAAAAGGAAGAAGTTAATTTCAGCTAAGGGAAATCTATGAGAATAAAACTCTTGTCCTGACTGCTGTAAGCACAATAAACTAAAGTATCATCAGGTTGCTTCTCCAGGATCTACATTGTACTGTAGAGTGCTGTTGAGTCAACCGTTTTAACCTGCAGAGGGATACATAAAAGCATTCATTTTACCCCAAAAAATACTTCTATTTTTTCTCCTTCTGTAAATGTATCAGAAAAGATTGCTTGATTAAAGAGCCTAATGTCAACATACCCTACATGTTCTTTTAGATTGTTGTGTTGTTGTTAGGTGCTGTTGAGTTGGCTCCAACTCATAGAGACCCTATGTACAATAGAACAAAACACTGCCCGGTTGTGCACCATCCTCACAATCCTTACTACACTTGAGCCCATTGTTGTAGCCACTGTGTCAATCCCTCATCTCATTGAGGGTTTTCCCCCTTTTGATTTATGAGGATGAGTGTTCTATGTGAGCATTTAATAATCATGACTCTAATAGCAGTTATATGGCCAACATTGATTTCATCTAATGTAATGAAATTACATGTGTATCTATAAAATACCTCAATATTATATAGGCCAATATTAAGAGTCTTTTTTATTTTCTTATTTTATATATAAGAATCATTCAGTTTAATCTGGAAGTGCTAGTCTTAGAAAATCTGGGCTACTTACTAAATACAGATTCAACTCTGATTTTGAGTGATTACCTATCATACTAGAAATTTCCATTTTTAATAATTAAAATTAAATTTATCTAACATGGGTTCCTTATAATATATTCCGTGACTATTGAAGGCTATTTAGTTTCCAATACATATAAGGATTACTCTTCTATTAGTTAAAACCATGGCAATTTGCATGTTTCTAACCCCAGTACTTCACTTCTCTGAGATCTGAAGTCTGCAAAAACATACTGGACCTATTTTATAGATGCTGCCTAAAATTATCACAGCACATGGTATCCCAACCAGATTTGCAGAATATCACTAGTGTAAGCATACATTGCCATACCTAAAAGCACTGTAAAATGTAGCTGTTTTATGAAATACACATTTTAATTGTCTATATTTACCTCAGTGGGTTTCTCTTTGAGATCTGCATAGATCTGCCTGTGAATGTGAAATATCCAATTTATATTCTGTATAATTAAACTCCATGCTTACAAAATATAATACAACCTTTGTAGTATCTTTCCCCAGTACATTGTAGAATTGTAATGCCACCTTCATATACACTTTCATATACCATCACTGCCAAGGTCCAGCCTCAGCTGTGGGTCTCTGGAGGGAGAAGTGGTGTC
>NW_006921603.1:4963937-4973585 GCF_000298275.1 Orycteropus afer afer | reverse complement strand
CTTTCCAGCTCTGGCTCATCATGGGGATTTCTAGGAAAACTGGGGTTTTTGGAATTGGAAATCAGAGAGTCATCTGGAAGGTGGCCTGATTCATGGGAAACATGAAAATCAGTTTTGGACCCTCTGGGATGAACCAGAAGGGGCATGATCACCATAAAAATTATTGTAACAATTAAGATGATGGACCAGAATACAATCGGAAGTAAAGGTGGAATTGGCTTCCGCCCAAGACTCTTGACAGCTGGAGCTTTGTCAAACAGCAGTCGTAGAGGTCTGGGCATCGCCACATCACCAGAAATATTCACTCTTCTCCTTCCCATTATGACTTCTGGAGTTTGATAGGTATATACCACCAAGATATAACAACTAACACTTTCTCTTTGATCTTAGTGTGGACTTACAATTATTAAAATGTAAAACAACAGTGAATATTTCCAACACATCTACAATTTCTTTCTAGTTAAAAGATACTGAAAACAGGGATAATTTTTGAGCACACGTATATCTACTGCATATTGATTATAATATCACAAATATAAGATTATAAGAGACATAGATATCACACATTTTCATAAAATCTTTGTTACATATGGTTCTATATAGATTAATATACACAGCCTTCAAATATGAGGAAGAAGTTCCTTTTTTGTTTTTTCTTTCCTGAGGCTGGGCCACTGATGCCCTACTCACACTGTGTCTACACACTTTCTGAACTGTACTTGTATGATTCACAACTCCTTGGAAAATAAATCAAGATCTTAAATAATGATAACTATTATGATTAAACTTTATGACATACTGATTAGTTTTTTAAAAAAACTGAGTTGAATGAAAATGGCTTGGATATCATATAATAGTGGCAGAGAACACTTATTTGAGAATTTATAGGCAGTATTCTAAGTATTTGGAGCTCTGGTGGTGCAGTGGTTAAAGCTTTTGGCTGCTAACCAAAAGGTCGGTGGTTCAAGCTCACCACCACTCGGAGAGAGATGAGAAAGTCTGCTTTCCTAAGAATATACAGCTATGTAGAAGCTCTACTCCATTTTCACAAGGTTGCTATGAGTTGGAATTGGCTAGATGGCAGTGGGTTTGGTATTCTAAGTACATGTATTAACATGTTTAATACTCATAACAACTTTCTGAGGTATATTTTTTTAACCTCCATTTTGCTGATGAGGAATATGAGCATAAACCAAACCAAATGCATTGCCATTGAGTGGATTCCAACTCATAGCAACCTTGTAAAGACAGGAAAGAAGTGCCCCATAGGGTTTCCAAGGCTGTACGTCCTTAGGGGAGCAAATTGTCACATCTTTCTCCCACAGAGCAGCTGGTGGATTTGAACCATGGACCTTTAGGTTAGCAGCTGAGCACTTTAACCACTATGCCACCAGAACTCCTCAAAACAATTACAGAGAGGTTAAATAATTTGTTCAAGGTCACACAGTTTGAATTTGAAGTGAGACAGTTTGGCTTCAGGCACAGTCTCTCTTTAATTCTAAAAAAAAAAAAAAAACCCCACAAAAACACAACCAGAGAGCCTATATATGCATACGATCAAATTCAGTGTTTTCTTAAAAAGAAAAAATACTGGGTACTATTTCACAAACTACCATGTAGTGAAAATTTTCACAGAGGAAGAAAAATAATTTCATAATTTCTTTATCCACTGAGGAAATAAAAAAAATAATACATACTGTTTTTCAACTCCTCAGTTTTGTAGTTTCTTGAGTCGTGGCCTATTGGTAGTTAACTTTTTTTTTTTTTAATGATGATAGTTATGGGAAACTAGAGACTTGGAAAATTAGCTAAAAGGTTAGAAATAACATACATTTCCTCTATCTGCAGCTTCATCAATCACAGAGTTTTGTGAAACAGTTTTAGTTCTATTTGAAATAAGTTGAATCTTTATTTTCTTTTTATGAAACAAAGAAGCAAACAAACAAACAAACAAACAAAACACCCTTGTCATTGATAGAAGCAACTTCCAATATGATCTACCATTCTAGGTCAACTGAAGCTACAGTTTATCTACAGACAAAAATTCATAGATTCTATAACCTGAGGCTGCCCCTGAGACTATCTACAGCAGATTTGAACATGGAATGAATGAGAATCAAAATACACTTAAAAATAGCAAATTGGAATCTTTAAATTCTCAAGTAATTTCTTTGATGGTGTTTACTTAATTACTATGCATACTGTAACTGTTCAAGAAATGATGAGCCATCTATCTTTAGAAGTATTAATTTTAGGCTATTTGCATACATAGAAGGTAACTAAGGAAAACAAAACAGCAACCTGGTAATTATGGTTATATTATTTTCTTTGATGAAAAATTGAAATGAAATGTGATAACACAATCACTTCTAAGTTTATCTACATAGGAAAATAATTCAACTGAGAGTTTTGAGATGCATACAGTGGGGTGCTGGTATACTGTCTCTGCAAAGCCCTGATTTGCAGTGTTTGCCAGTTTTTGTAAGATAAATACTCCCACCACAGCTGATTTCAAGATACCTGTGGTTTAACAACTGCCTTGTGAACTTCCTGCAAATGTAGTTATCTTCTATAACTTAGTTACTTAGTCCCAATAATGATCACTGCAATAAACTGATTGCATTTAGTTGCCCCATTTTACCCCTTCTGTCTCCATGCCCTTTGCTGTGTAACCTGGTAATGCCCTCTCACTCAGATTCTGGACCCAAAGTAGTGGCTTGCTTTTAGCAGGGATTAAATAGGCAGAAGCTTGAAAAAGAAGTTGGCATAATTCCAGTCTTACTTCTGAACCTCTATCATTGCCATGAGAACACACCTGGATTAACAGAGCCAAATTGCTTCAGTCTTCCCAACTAAGACCATCCTAAATCAGCTGAGAGCCAACAAATTCCAAGACCTGTGAGTGAGCCCAGACAGGGTCATCACATCTGTTACCTGACCTACTGCTGAGTGCAGATGCATTAGCAAGCCCAACTTGGTCAGCCAAGCCCACCCCAAGTAAGGACTTGTGAGATAAATAAATTTTTTGCTTAAATTTATGCATTTATAGATGGCTCATCATTTCTTGAACAGTTACAGTATGGATAGTAATTAAGTAAACACCATCAAAGAAATTACTTGAGAATTTAAAGATTCCAATTTGCTATTTTTAAGTGCAAAAACATTGAGGTTTTGTGGTTGTTTCGTATGTTGGGTTACTTTGGCAAGGGTTACTGATACAATGATGTTATTATTTGGCAAGCATTAAGTAGGGTGAGAAGATTACACAAGAGGCAATGTGGTTTGTGAAAAGAGAAGGAGAAGGAGCTTTGTAGTCAGTCAAACCAGGGATTGAACTGAGATCTGCCTCTTACATAGATGGATGGCCCTGAGAAATTTATTTTCTGCTTAAGTTCGTAAATTTGTAAATTGTATATAATTAGCCCTGAAGAGTCATTGTGCATATAAAATGTAAGTACAGATAGCTAGCTAGATATTGATAAATACATATTAATATAATAGTGATTGAGAGCAAGGATTTAGAATCAGACTGCCTGGAGTTGATTTCAAGCTCAACCATTTTGATATTTGAAAACGTTTAAATTATATATTTTGTATTTACAACATATGTTATAAGCACTATCTATACTACATGTAGGAGCTCTGGTGGTGTAGTGCCTAAGGCATTTGACTGCTAACCAGAAGACTGGCGGTTCAAACCCACCAGCCACTCCTCAGTGAGAAGGTTAGGAAATCTATCTTCCTTAGAGATACCGCTTCGGAAGCCCAAGGAGAGGTTGCTATGAGTCGAATCTGACTCAACAGCAGTGAGGTTTTTGTTTTGTTTTTATGCTACAAGTTGATTAATAAAATACCTGGCAAAATATGGTTATTTATTAAATGGTAACTATTATGGAACATATCTATTTATTACTAAAGAAAAATTAGTTTGACATTCTTGTAAAATTAGTTATACTAATTAATTATTTTAATGTTAACGCAGGTTATCTGGGAAAGGAGCAGAGTAACCAGGTGAGGTTAAGGCAATGTTTGTGGGAGTTCCTTTAATCTCTAGAAAACAAGCCTATCAAATCATTGCTCTGACAGCAAGGAGAACCTTACTTTCAACGTGAGACCCATATGCGTGAATTTGGGGGATCTGTTTAAATTGCCATTGGGGATATAATATTTTTACCTTCTTTTGCAGCATATTCACGAAAGCCAAACTTCTTGCTAAAGGAGAAACTGAAGAAATTGAGAGTTTCCTGTCAAAGTGCTGGTTTAGGTGCCAGGATAAAAGCTTCTTCAATAGATGAAAATAATAAACAGAAAGAAAGCCAAACAGAAAAAAAAGGGAAGGAAATAAAAGGAATCAATACCAGTATCAAGAGGTTAACATGGAGTAGAACCTGCCACAGAGCAGAAAGAGGAGTGGAAATTCAGTACAGTGAATTGTGAACCTGTATCTTCTGAAGATGACTTGGTGCTTGCTTCACAAACCAAAAAGAGGGGCCCACGGGCAGTAACAGGTGTTTGGAATCAAGTTACCCTCCCTTGGAGCAAGAGAAAAGTAGGATAGTATGTAGTTTCTTAGTGAGAAGTAGAGTGTGGTAAGAGGCATATAGACCCGAAATTGAATTTCTAGTTGGAATGTTTGCTTCCTTCGTGAAGTAAGCACCTAAGATACATTAGCAAGCTTGCCAAGAGTTAGGAAACCTACCAAAAGCTCTTTGTAAAGACAGATTGAGATAGGAGAAATGAGTGAGCTGAAAAATCTGGAATATAGTTTTAGTGACTTGGAGGTTTGGGAAAGAAAACTGGAAGACTGAGGGGGGCACAGATGGATTTAGATCTCAAGTTGAAGGTTGTGACTTTGGCACAAAAAGCAGGATGCAAAAATGAAAAACTAACTATGCAGATGGTATTGAAAAACATGTTATTTTCTTTATGGTGGTTTCCTGAGTAGAATGACAAATTCCTGGTAAGGCAGGGAACAGTAAGCAATGAAATACCAGGAAGAAAATGCATGGAAGAAGAATTCACCTGATCAAGAAAGATGAAATTTGAGGGAAAAAAAATATAACCAGAAAAAAATACAAAAATCCCGGATCCTTTTGAAAACAATCATAATGGGTGGTCTCCTAGTTCTTGAAGAAAAATAAGAGAGGTAGGAATCAGGAAAAAAAGGCTAGTTTCACTCAAATCACAATAAATTTTTTTTTTTTTAAAAAAAGGACTAGTTCAGCATGTAACACTGCCTGATAGATGTGTATAACTAATTATAGGCTAGGTAAATGTACATGCAAGGCTAGAGAAAATTTTAACATAATGCCCATTTATAAAAGCCATATATATATTGTTTATATATATGTATAACAATGATTTAAACTAAGGTATAAATGTCAAGATTTATTAAGATTTATGGTTGGAATATGACAATTGTTGAGAGAGGCAATCTGCAGGGGCCACAGTGTTCCTCCACTTCTTTGCATAATACACAAGGCATTGACTGCACTTTGCCCAGGTCATGCCTCAGTGTTGTGTTTTTAGCAAGCAATCTTGAGGGATGAGGTGATGTCTCTCCCCAGACAAAGAGTAGGCTTGCTTCTGCCTCCTATAAAAGCAGTAAATTTCCCAAGCTCAGTGTTCCTCTCCTGAAATGCAGCCCACTATGTATGCAGGCATTCATTCTAGGTCCACTTGAATTACCCACACAGGATTTGGAAAGCATGATGAACCAAAACAAATCAACAGGATATTTTGGCTTCTGCTTTGCCATGAGTAAAATAGTCCTTTGTCTGAACCAGGACTCTCATGTCTTCTGTCAGCATCCGTGAAACAGTAACAGGTTAGCTTTTTACCTTACTAGTAGAGCAAAGCCTACACCTCATTAACAGCAAGAAACAATTATATTAGAATGGAATAATGTCTGTCAAAAAGAAGTTACTGAGTATACATACTTGGGTAATTGTGCTCAATGATGTGAGGGTGTTTCAAATTTTGTTGGTGATCTTTTACTAAATGAGATCCTACTCACATTGCCATTGGTGATTTATATTTTTCAATGGAGTCTTGCTAAATTATAACCAGCTCTGCCTATTTTGTTTGGATAAAAGTGAATGTTAGATCTCTAGAATTTATAGAACACTCCAACACCTCAATAGCAAAAAGACAAACAATCCAATTAAAAAATGGGCAGAAGACATGAATAGACACTTCACCAAGGAGGATATTCAAGCGGCCAACAAACATATGAAGAAATGCTCACGATCATTAGCTATTAGAGAGATGCAAATCAAAACAACAATGAGATACCATCTTGCTCCAGCACTAGTAGCAAAGTTCAACAAGACAGAAAATAACAAATGCTGGCGAGGTTGTGGAGAGATTGGGACTCTCATACACTGCTGGTGGGACTGTAAAATGGTACAACCATTGTGGAAAGCAGTATGGCGATTCCTTCAAAAGTTGGAAATACAAATACCATTTGACCCAGCCATCCCATTACTAGGTATATACCCTAAAGAAGTGAGAGCCATAACAAGAACAGATATATGCATGCCGATGTTCATCGCAGCACTATTTACAATAGCCAAAACTTGGAAACAACCTAGATGTCCAACAACTGAGGAATGGATAACCAAACTTTGGTACATTCACACAATGGAATACTATGCAACGCTAAAGAATAATGTAGAATCTGCAAAACACCACATAACGTGGATGAACTTGGAGGACATTATGCTGAGCGAAATAAGTCAGTCACAAAAGGACAAATATTGTATTAGTCCGTTATTGTAAAAGTTAAGGAAAGGTTTATATATTGGAGGACATTTTCTTTGTTGGTTACCAGGGGTGGGAGGGAAGGGGAGGGAATGCTGTTAGATAGATAGAGATAAATATTGATTTGGGTGAAGAGAAGGGCAATGTACCAAATGTGAGTGACCAATATGGCAGCATTGAGGATGAGAAAGACAGAGAGAGTTACATGGGCAGTACAAACAACAAATATGAACCCCTTTGTAAATACAATACTGAGTTGTCAATGAAAGCAAACATGGGTATAGGGACGGATAGATGGGTGAACAAGCTAAACAATTATGTATGTCTAAATGGAGAGTGTATCCAAGATCATATACAGGGTTGGCAGACAATGGGCCTCTCGAAGAGTATGAAGGGATGGACACTGGGAGGAGGTAACTATGGGGAGGAAGTGGGAGGGGAGCTGCTGCATTGTAAATTTTGGTCAATGACATGAGACAAAGTATATGTGAACTGCTGTATGAAAAGTGAATTTACTCTGTAAATCTTCACCCAAATCCTAATTAAAAAAAAAAAAAGAGTAAAGAAGGAAAAAAAAAAAAAAAAGTGAATGTTAGCATCTAGTTCCTGATTCTTTAGTCAAACTAAAGAAATTTAAAATGCTTTAAGCATTTTTAAAAATATAATTATAAAATTATAATAGTAGTAAACTATGACATAAAAATAATATAGCATAGTTAATGATAGAATAGGGATCAAAACATAATAAATGAAAATGACAGCCCCTAAAGTTGTATATAACATTAACTTCCATATTATAAAATATCCATCTATCTATTGATATAGATATAGTAATATAGTCTGGGATGATACATACCAAAATGTAGTCAGTGATAGGACCCAGTAGGTTTAATGCCTTCTCTGTATCTTTAAAATGTGTACAATAAACACATACTACTTTTTTAATCAGGAAAGTTCTTTAAAACATCAAATCATTATAATCCATACTTACAGCTCATCTCTACCTACTGTGCAGAACATATGACATGCAAAATTAAAAGAAATTTCTAGATCTATATATGAGGAGTCCCTGGGTGGTACAAACAGTTAAGCACTGAACTTGTAGCTGAAAGGTTGGTGGTTTGAACTCAGCTAGAGGAGCTTCAGAAGACAGGCCTGATGATCTGCTTCCAAAAGGTCACAGCCTTGAGAACCTTATTGAGCAGTTGGACTCTGCACCCAGGGGGTTGCTCTGAGTCTGAATTGACTCAATGGCAACCAATGAAAACAACAACTTACCAGCTGTGTCAACTCTGAAAGTCATGTTACCTCACTAAATCTCCTTTTTCTCATTTTCTCACCTAGAAAGAAGAGGTAATATGTATCCTTCTTATGTTTGTTTAGTTGTGTGTGCAATACATACATACACATATCCATAATATGCACACCTACATAAAAAGCCTAGAAAAATCAGGTATTCACAAACTGGCAGCTGTTAATGTTAGATAATCCATGAAGTAATATAATAATATTACAATTAATATCATTAATAATATTAATAAAAATATAAATAGAAAAGAGTAAAATGATACATTTTCTTTTCTTAATATCAAGCAATCACTTACTGAGCACTTACTACGTGCCAGGGACTGTTCTAGGCATTTATATATATTAATCGATTTGATCCTGAAGCTCCTTTGAAGTGAATACTGTTATGACTCCCATTTTACAAAAGAGAAAACAGGCACAGAGAGGTTATTTGCTCAAGTCCACACAGATGTTAAACTCAAGAGTCAAGATTCATAGTCAGTGTGTCTAACTCTGTTGCTCATGGTCTTAAACCATGGCATCTTACTGTGGTTTTAAATACTTCATCTCTATTGGGAATCAATGGTGTGTTACTAGCTAGCTATTTAGTCTTGACAATGAAACTATATTCTTTTTTCCAATGATTACTAAGTTTCTAAATGCTAAGTTATTTCAGTCAAGGCAATTCTTGATTATAAGAATATTGGATATTTTTCTACAAAACAGCTTTTATTACATTGAATAGTTTTGTCCAGGCAAACATTCTCAATAAACATTTTTGCCTTCTCAGTGATTGATTAAATACCAGAAAAAGACATCTCCGAGATGTGTTTTATCTAAAACGATCAGGCCTGAGAAATTTAGTGGACTTTTATTTTTTGACACAGTGACCTGTAAAGTCATCTAGACATGTTCTTGGTGCTAGTGAAATGCCTATGTAAGCACATATAAGTTCATAAGAGCTGATTGTTAAATTTTCAGGAATGTTACAAGCTGGTTACTAAATAGCCTTCATTAAAAATTAAATTATATAACCTTGTAAATAAATGTATTATATACAAACCAAGCCTATAATTACTCAAAACTCATAGTTTCCTACTTATTTTTCTATTACTTATGCTTTTGAGGCAATTTACATCTATTTTATATAGATATTTTATGTATATTTAGTTTATTTATGGTGACGAACCTATATAGTGGTGTGCTGATACCTATCTCTTCCCAACTCCACATTCTATGACATCAAGTTAGTAGACTGAAATCGGTCATAATGGGAGTATTTATACTATAAAAAACAAAAAAACAAACTCACTGCTGTTGAGTCAGATCCAACTCATAGCGATCCCTCCTTGGGTTTCCGAGGCCACATCCCTATGGGAATAGATTGCCCAACCTTCCTTCCGAGGAGTGGCTGATGGGCTTGAACCACCAGCCTTCTGGTTAGCAGTCAAATGTCTTAGGCACTACACCACCAGAGCTCCTATTTATACTATTGTTGTTGTTGTTATGTGCCGTCGAGTCGGCCCCGACTCATAGCGACCCCTCCTTGAGTTTCCGAGGCAGTATCACTATGGAAGTAGGATTGCCCAACCTTCCTTC
>NW_006921603.1:4956392-4963534 GCF_000298275.1 Orycteropus afer afer | reverse complement strand
CTATTATTTGAACTGCCACTTGAAAGATTTCAGAAAGATATTTAGAACTGGATTTCCCAGTAGTTGTCGTATTAGAGATTCACATTGCTTGTTCAAGATCTCTGTTATCATCTCAGGGATCTCAGTATACAAGATTAGTCATCAAATCACATATTTTATTTTCTTTCAAATCCAGAAATAGTGTTTCTTCTTTGTTTGAAGAAAGTAATCAACAAATTCCATTTTTTACTTTCCTAAACTTTTGTCATTTTTACTCTTTAAATCTTAGCAAGAAGGAGGGTATACAAAGGAGTCAAAAAGAAGGATAAGCACTACAGTCTCAAAGTTGAGGGCACAGGCTCTGGAGTTACACTGTCAGGATCTATATTCCAGTTCTGCCAATCACTACTGTCTGGCTTTCAGCAAGTTACTTAACATTTCTGTGCCTTGATTTAAACATTTATAAAATAGGGATAATAATTAATTTCATATAGTTTTTGTGCAGATTAATGAGTTAGTAGGTATAAAGTGTGCAGAAAATCGCCTAGAACATGATAGGTATTACGTAAGCATCAGTGATTATTACCTCCGTATATCAAAAGACAGTGTTTTTTCTCCCCTTGGAAACAGCAAAGGGATGGGTCTGTCATTTTCCATAAAATTTCAGTTGAAATAATATTTAGTTAACATTATCTAAGGTAGCTCATATATTATTCTATAGGATAATTTAAACTTTGGGATAAATGCTATTCCTCAATTTTTAGTTATGCACACATTGGATTAGCTGCTATACTGGAAAATGGACAAACATTATGGGACTGGCTAATATATTCAACCTATCTGAATGTGCTGCATACAAATCAATTGTGCGATGACCCAATTGGGTCATTGAACGAGCCAACTAAATGGTGTCCTGTTTGAGCAGGTGCCTGTTTGACCATATGTACACAGAGCCCTTGGGATGACCTACTAGTGCACCATAACTTGTCTTAAAGTGTATAGTGCTAACATTTCAAATATAATTAAAGAACTGTGGGTCTCTATTTAAAAGTTATTGTAGAATTAAATATACACGATCCCAATGGATATGTCCTCCTTTCTCATTTTTTTCATTTTTCTATTATCTAGTGACTCAGAAGGAGTAATTATGGGTAAGAATAATTTGTTTTGAGATTTTAGACATAACCAAAGTGGAAAAGCATGAAAAACTACATAAAGCAAAGCACAAATTGATGATGTTTTATGAAATACTAATGACAATGGCAAATATACTTACTGTTTACTTTTGTTGTAGGTGATAAGAAACTCATCCACTACAACTGTAATCTGTTGCTATTCTCTTCTTATTTAGAAATTATAATCATTAACATGTCTTGAGTGTTTATAGATTCCTAGGTGGTGTGTTCCAATAGGAGGAAGATTAACAACATTTGTTGTTGTAAACATGTATGTAGCCCATTGTCACCACATTCACACTGCTATCTTCTGGACAAGTTCATTATCATTACTGATTTATAAAGATAGTGAAAATTTTTTATTCTGATATAAATTGTCAACTTTTTGTGCTATGGAGCAAAAATGCCATGGATAATGGAAACTAACAATTAGTTTGGGGCTAGATCTATAAATACAGCCATTATGACTCATGTGGATGCCTTAGGAAAGAGGTAGTTTTATTATTTCTGTGGAATCACTTCTCCACCAGACATTTAGCAGATATCAGAATTGAGAACAATATTAGTTTGTCTCATCTGTTGTGTTCTTTTATTCTTTCTTTACCAAACAGACATTTCAGTATAGGGAAATATATATATATGTGTATATATATATGAATAGGTATAGGAGTATGTCACAGACCCTAAATAGCTAAAGAGTTAATTATCATTTCAATGTCACATTAGAATTTTGGAAGCTCTGGTAGCATAGTGCCTAAGGCACATGACTGCTAACCAGAAGGCTGGTAGTTCAAACCCACTAGCCTCTCCTCAGAAGGCAGGTTGGGCAATCTACTTCTATATGATACCGCCTCGGAAACCCAAGGAGAGGTTCACTCAAGGGGACATAACAACAACAACAACACATTAGAATTTTGGTTATCTGATGTGACTGAACAACTTGTGAATTAAATCTAAAGGTGTGTTTCAGAAATTCAATCTGGTTTGTGTGTGGCTGTGCATTCTGAATGGTGTCTTAGTGTCGCACCACGATCTTTTCATTTCCCTGATAAAAGGTTGAGTATACACATATTTAGGAGCTCTGGTAGCGTAGTGGCTAAGGCACTTGAGTGCTAACCAGAAGGCTGGTGGTTCAAACCCACCAGCCACTCCTCGGAAGGAAGATGGGGCAATCTACTTCCCTAGTGATACTGCCTCGGAAACCCAAGGAGGGGTCGCTATGAGTCGGGTCAGACTCGACGGCACATAACAGCAACAACAACATACACATATTTTTCATGGGTTCCCAATTCTCTAGGAATAGATACTCTATTGTGCTGTCGAGTTGGACCCGACTCATAGTGACCCTTCCTTGAATTTCCGAGGTGGTATCACTATGGAAGTAGATTGCCCAACCTGCCTTCCAAGGAGTGGTTGGTGGTTTGAACCACCAGCCTTCTGGTTAGCAGTCAAGTGCCTTAAGAACCACGCTACCAGAGCTCCTAGATACTCTATAGGAACATATATTCAAGGAATAGACACAATCCAACCCCTTATTCTCCCTTCTACCTCCTTTGCTTTCTCGCACCTTCGTTTTTGTTTCTCTGTCTACATATTTTCAATCCTGTGCATGTATTTGTCCTATTTATATACTAGAAAATAGAGGACTTACCTGCAAGGCTGGTTAAAGCACAACAGCCATATGTAAAAAGGATTCTTTAAAAATGTGCCCTCCTGCCATATTAGCCTGAATTTATCTTAAGGGGTGTCACATGTGCACAAGAGGGCCTTTGATGCCTCTGTTTGTATCTCTCCGGGAATCGAACAATATACTTAGAAGTAACACTTACCAAATTGTTACATCAATAAAAAAATAAATAACAAAACAAAACAACAACTAATACTAACAGGGAAGAGAATTAATGTCCACAAAAGTAGATTGCTACTTCTCAATCCTCTCACACCTAACTAGAAAAAATATCCAGCATTGTATCTTGACTAAAACTAGCGATTAAAATAACTGTTACATTTACCCAGGGAAAAGGGGACATAGGGGAAAATCATAAAATTTATGAGCTAAAATGGTGACTTAAAACCTACGTTCTCATTTTTCAGACAACGAAGGAGGGCTTTCCCAAGTTCACAGAGAAAAGACATAGCCTTATAAGCATTAGAAGAGTTTCCATTTAAAAGATTGGAAAGTAATCTGTTTAGTTACAGAGTGGAACAATTAGTGGAAGTTACAAGGGTTAGATTTTAGTCCAATATGAGAAACATCATATAGTAATTAGAGCTTTCTTCCTAAATGGCAAGGCATCACTCATTGAAGCAATTCAAGTAGAAACTGGGTGAATTGCTTGGGGTGGTACAGAGGAAAGAAGACTGGACTAAATTACTTGATTTATTCTTTGGTTAAAATTCTTAGAATAGAAAGACTGAAAAGAAACTTAAAGCTTTTAAGTATGATGAAATTTCATCTATTCTAATTTCTCACTCAATGTAAGATTTTTTTCCTGCAGGTTCTATTCTAGTGACTTCATTTCACAGATGATAACAATGAAATTTAATAGTAGAACATAGAGGTCTAGAGCACTGATTTTGACATTACAAGTACGTGTGTTCCAATTGGGTTTGTGAATGACTTAAACTGCAAAGCCTTTGGAGGGGTATGCTAACAGTAACTGTCTCATATGGTAGTAATGTTTAACACAGTATTGGGTTCAATGAGTGATGACTCAGTAACTGCTAATCACTCTCCAGGAGACTAAGCAGCTAACCTGAGTTCATACAGCTGCCTGGAATTTGGATTTCCTTTTTTTTAAGCTTCTTTCTACTAAATAATTAAACTTACTTCGATTATCCTAACATGAAGCTATTTGATTTCCTTCATTAATTATGCATTTTTACATTACTAATATAAAGAGCAAAAAAAGTGACATCACTACAGATTCTACAGATATGAAATGGATCCTGAGGGACTATTTTGAACATTATGCCAACTTCAACCACTTGGAGAAATGGAAAAAATCTTTAAATGACATAAAAAGAACTAAAATTCACTCAAGAACTAGATTACATGAATAGCACTAGATTTATTATAGAAATTGGATTTGTATATAAAAATCTTCCCATAAAGAAAACTCCAGGCTTAGATAACTTCAATAGTAAGTTCTATAAAGTACTTAAGAAAGAAATAATGCCCATTCTACAAAATTCTTTCAGAAAATTGGCAAGAAGGGAATGTTGTTGTTGTTGTTGTTTGCTGTCGAGTCGGCCCCGACTCATAGTGACCCCTCCTTGAGTTTCCGAGGCAGTATCACTACGGAAGTAGGATTGTCCAACCTTCCTTCCGAGGAGTGGCTAGTGGGTTTGAACCACCAGCCTTCTGGTGAGCAGTCAAGTGCCTTAGGCACTATGCTACCAGAGCTCCTTACCAATTAATTCTATAACTCTACCATTATTCTGATATCAAACCAGACAGAAGCATTACAAGTAAACTATGACAGTATACCTTATGAACATCAAACCAAACATCAAACCCATTGCCACTGAGTTGATTCCAACTGATAGCAACCCTTATAAACATAGATGCAATAATTCCAAGCAAAATTTTAGCAAAACAAATACAACATATAAGAAGAAGAATACATCATTATTAAGCAGGGTTTATCCCAAGAATGCAAGGTTGATTGATTTGAAAATCAATCAATTCTACTTATCATTTTAATAAACTAAAAATAAAAAAAAAATCCCATATGATCATCTCAATAAAAGAAAACAAAATTAACAAAAACCCACATTCATTTCTGTTAAAATCTCTCTGCAAACTAGGGATAAAAAGAAACCTGATACAGAGCAGCTACAATAAACCTATAGTTAATGTCATACTTAAATGTTAAAAGGCTGAATGCTCTTCCCCTAAAGTCACAATCAAGAAAAGATGTTCATTCTTACCACTTCTATTCAGCCTGTACAGGATGTCCTAGCCAGTGCCCTAGGGCTAGGAAAAGAGAAAAAAGGCATCAGACTGGAAAGGAAGAAGAAAAACATTCCTTATGAACAGATGACACATTCGTCTATGCCAAACATTTGAAATCTACAAAAACAAGTACTAGAATTATTGAGTTTAGTATTGCTGCAGGATACCAGCTCAGTATAGAAAAGTCAATATGTATAATAGTGTATTTCTATGCTAGCAATAAATACTCAGATATTGAAATTTAAAAATGATATCATTTGCAATAGCAGTGAAAATATAAATACGTTCAGATATATCTGATCAAAGTTGTTGAAGATCTATTCACTAAAAACTAAAAACATTACTGAGAAAAATTAGATGACCCAAATATAAGTCATCATACCTTGTTCATGAGTCACAAGATTCAATATGTTAAAGATGTTAATTCTCCCTAAATTGATCTATAGATTCAACACAATCCCTGTTAAAATCCTAATTGGCATTTATTGGTTTTTTTTTGTTTTTTTTTTGGTAGAAATTGGCAATCTGCTCTAAAGTTCATATGGAAATGTAAAGAACCTATAATAGCCAATACAACTTTGAAAAAGAACAACAACAACAAAAAAAAAAACCTCACACTCCCTGATTTCAAGGCCTAGTGCCTAAGGCATTTGACTGCTAACCAGAAGGCTGGTGGTTCAAACCCACCAGCCACTCCTCGGGAGGAGGCTTGGGCAATCTACTTCCATAGAGATACTGCCTTGGAAACCCAAAGAGGGGTCACTATGAGTCAGAAATTGCTCGATGGCAGTGAGTATGGTTTTGTTTTAATATAAAGCTACAGCAATTGAGACATTGTGACTGTCAGGAAAGGCCAGCAAATCCAAGAAATAGAAGAGAGTCCAGAAAATGACCCACAAATATCTGGGAAACTGATTTTTTAGACTATGGCCCCAAAGTAAACAGTGCATAAAGTATAATCTTTTCAACAAATAGTGCTAGAACAATAGGAACTTTATATGCCTTAAAAGCCAGTCTATACCTCACCTTATATTTAAAAATTAAGTCAACATGGGTCATGGATTTAAATGTCAAACCTAAAGCTAAACCTTCTCACTTACTATCTCATTATCCGACGTTTTGCACTTACATATATAGTAAAAGAGATCTACCGTCCGACTATTTTGTGCACAAATGATGTACTAGGAGCTCTGGTAGCATAATGCCTAAGGCACTTGACTGCTAACCAGAAGGCTAGTGGTTCAAACCCACCACCTACTCCTTGGAAGGAAGGTTGGGCAATCTAATTCTGTAGTGATACCATCTGGGAAACCCGAGGAGCAGTTGGTCAGTCTGACTCCACGGCACATAAGAACATCAACAATGATGTACTTATGGCAGTATCCATAAAAATTGGACGTCATCAAAGCTAAAAATTAATGTTCTTCAAAACTATTAGGCAAATATAAAGAAAAGCCACAGATTGGGGAAATTGCATATACAGGTGTCCCTCGGTTTCTGCAGGGGATTGGTTCAAGGACACCCCCCATGGATACTAAATTCTGCACATGCTTAAGTCTCTTATATAATATGGCATAATACTTGCATATAACCAACACCTATAACTTCTTGTATACTTTAAATCATCTCTAGATTACTTATAATACCTAATATAATGTAAATGTTGTAAAGAAAGAAATTTATGCTCCCTCTTAGCCTTTGAGGGCTTGCTTTGACCACTTGCTTTTCTTTTTTTTCCTCCAAACACTTTTAATCTGTGGTTAGTTGAATCCACTGATGTAGAACCCACAAATACAGAGGGTTGGCCATACCTGATAAAGGACTTGTATCCAGAATATATATATATATATATATATCTCAATAGGGAGGAAACACACAAGTGAATGAAGATATGGAGATGATAAATATGCACTTAAAAAGATACTTGAGGGGCGGGGCAAGATGGCGGACTAGGCAGAAGGATTGCACAGACCCTCTTCAACAAAGAAAAGGGAAACCAATTAACACAGACACAGAAGATAATCTTGGAC
>NW_006921603.1:4949045-4954512 GCF_000298275.1 Orycteropus afer afer | reverse complement strand
AGCAGCATCGGAACTCTCTGATAAGGAATTCAAAAGAATTATCTTTAGGTATCTTCAAAGGATTGAAAGACAGACCAAAGAAAACACAGAAAAAAGATACTTGACATCATTAGTCATTAGGGAAATCCAAATTTAAACCACAATGAGTTACCACTATATTCCTATTAAAAAGATTAAATTTTATAAAACTTTAGCAAGTGTTAACAGTATATGGATGTATTGGAACTCTGATTTACTATGCTGGTAGGAATATAAAATGGTAACAACTCTTCGGGAAACATTTGGGCAATTTCTTGAAAATTAATCATTCACATACCTTATCATCTAGCCACTCTACTGGTTTCTACCCACGATGAAAAAAAAGCATATGACCATATAAATATGACTTGTAACAAATGTTCACAGCAGCATTATTTGTAATAGCTCCAAACTTAAAATCACCTGTATGTTAATTAACAGGCAAATTAATAAAGAAATTAGGATGTATCACATAGTGAGAGGCTACTCAAAAATACAGAAATGAACTGTTGATCAATTCAACAATGGGAATGAATCTAAAAATAATTATTCTGAGTAAAAGAAAATGGACAAAAAAGAATACCATTCATACAATACTCTAGAAATTAGATATGAGTATTTTCAGCACTAAGTCAGAAGAAGAGTGGAAGGCAGTAATTACAAAGGAACATGAAGAAGCTTGGGAATGAATATTCTCATTATGTGGGTTGTGTTGATGGTCCCATGGGGCATACATATGTCAGCATGTATGAAATTGTACACTTCAATTATGTACAGTTTATTGTACTTCAATATACTCAATAAAGTGAAATGGTCTTTTTTTAACTTCAGAAATTTTATTTGTAGAAGATACATATTAATAAAGTAGTTCCAGTTACAGGGCATTACACATTCTTTTTTACATTTTTAACTGTGAAAACAATTGTGATGATAAGCTCTCTGAAAAGTTTATTGCTATAGAATAATTTTTATTTCAGAAAAATATGTATTATTTTCCATTAGCAAACAAGGAAATGTGGACTAGAGAGCAATTTGGTAAAACACAATGCTTTTGTCAGAATTAGGAAAGATGTTCTGGCTTGCTGCCAGCTCTGCATTGCAGTGTTAAATGGAATACATGAAGATATAATCCAAAATGATGCTAAATTTAAATTTGCATTCCAATTCTTAACAAATGTATGAGCATAATGTAGACCTTTGAACATCTGGGAAGATGCATGAAAAAACTTAACTTGGCAAACATAATTATAATTTGAAACAAATGGAGCTGGTCATGACCAACTGACTTAAATTCAATGACTGAACACAGAGACCTATTACACTGGTATTAATAACAATTCAACCTAGAAAAAGTGGGTTTTAGTTCTCCTAAGGATAACAGGTGTAGAAGGCACTGCAAGTATGTATCATCACTTAACATCCACTATACATTTTGTGAAGTAGGGCATTCTGTTATTTGGACATTGTGCAAACACCCTATTAAACCTTATGGAATTCTGCTCCTGGTTGTCCTCGTGGCCCCTGTTCCCCCAGATACTGTTGCTGTTGCTGGAGCTGTTGCCAGAGGCTGGAGGAACAGGAGGGTCTGAGGAATGGGCGTCCTGAAGAGCAGAGATAGAGGAAGCGAGTGAGAAGGGAGGTGAGGAGAGAGCAGAGTGTGCCCAGCCTAGCTGGCTGTTCTGCCCGCCTAAGCAGCACAAGGAGCCCCCACCCACGTCCCACAAGATAAAGCCCAGGTCATAGCAGCCAAGTCCACTACCTCCCCTGCCTGTAGACTGCAAGAGTCTGGGTTTGGAGTCTTTAAAACCATTAAAGGGAAATAAACAGAAGGAGAGCTGTTTTTCCTTTTAAAAAGCAAAAACAAAAACCTTGTGAGTCCACTGACTATATGGTCAGATGTTATCCAAATGGATATTAAGCAAAGTTACCTGTATTACTAGAAGAGATTTAAGTACCAGGGGAGAAAGCTGAATGGCACTATTTACATTTAACTAATGAGGAAACTTTGGAAAGGAGCCATGCTACCAGAATCTTATCTGCATTCACGTATAAGGACATCATCTTTTCATCTGTCTCCTTTGAGCACTCCAAGTTCTTTATTATGGTATGTGAAAGAAAAGAAGGAAAACAAATTGCTGGAAGCACAACATTTACAACTTTCCCACAATGATTTGTCAAGGCGACTCAGTGCACAACCCATTACCATGCCAGTCCTAAACCTCTGTTGACTTGGTAATAATAAATTATATAGCCTGGAGAATAATCATTCAATAAAGTTACTAAACTCTTTTCACTAAATCTTAAAATCGCATACTCTTAAATTAGCTAAATTATATAATAAAAAAAAATAATAGCCAGCATTTGTCAGGTACATAGAACATGTCAGGCATCCTGCTATGTACTTTATATATTTTATGTCATTTAATTTTAATCCTCACAAGATCTATGAAGTCTATATTATCTATTTGTCCTTATATTACACAGAAGGAACCTATAGCACAGAGAAGGTAAGCAATTTGCTCAGGGTCACATAACTACTGAGTCACACATAGATTATGATTTGAACCCAAGTCTGACTTTAAACCACATGATTTTTCCACTACAACACGATTCTCCATTTACTCTACCTGTTTTAGTTAATAGGAGCTCTGCTGGTACAGAGGGTAAAGCATCTGGATGTTAGCCAGAAGGTCAGTGGTTTGAACCTACCAGCTGCTCCAGGGGAAGAAGATGAGGCAGTCTGACTCCATAAAGGTTTACAGCCTTAGAAACCCTATGGGGAAGTTCTGTTATGTCCTATAGGGTTCTATGAGTTGGAATTGACTAGATGGCAGTGGGTTTGGTAGGTTTATTTTAGTTAACAGCTTTGATAGTTTGAGTCAATCAGGGAGAGTTGTACAATGGAATATCCATCAAAGGTATTTTTGAGTTGTGGGTCTCAAAACTCAAACTCACCATCATCGAGTTGGATCCGACTCATAGAGACCCCTCCTTGGGTTTCTGAGGTGATATCACTATGGAAGTAGATTGCCCAACTAAATCCTATCAACATTCTGGTTTGAGTTAGGTGTGAAGTGCTAACAGGCAACCACCGGAAACATGGATGATGTATGACTGAACTTTGTGGTTTTTCCTTTTTTGGGAAGATGGGGGTGGGATTCCTCTGTTTTTTTTTTTTTTTTTTAATTCTACTAAATAGTAGAAAGGGGGGACAATTTTCTTAAGATCTCTAAGATTCTTTTTTCCTGAAATATTATATATGGTGATGTATACTAAATCTTCAATATTGGGTCTAGCTTAACATAATGCAACGCAACGCACTGCCCTGGAGTTGGACCCGACTCATAGCAACCCCTCCTTGGGTTTCCCAGGCGGTATCACTAGGGAAGTAAATTGCTGCACCTTCCTTCCAAGGAGTGGCTGGTGGGTTTGAACCACCAGCCTTCTGCTTAGCAGTCAAATGCCTTAGGCACAACGCCACCAGAGCTCCCTGGCATAGCAAAAGATAGCATCATTATTTTCATCAATTAATAAAGAAATGTGCTTTAAAAAGATAAACATATATTCAACCGGTAGTTATACACTCAGGAGAAATATTCACTTATGTCCACACAACAACTTATACACAGATGTTCATAATAGTACGACACATCATAGTCCCAAAGTAGAAATTATCCAAATGTCCATCAGCTGATAAATGGATAAATAAAATATGGGATACCCATCTAATGGAATATTGTTGTTAGATGCCATCTGGTTGGTTCTGCTTCATTGGTCCTGCACCATTTCACAATTGTTGCTATGTTTGAGTCCATTGTTACAGCCACTATTGTTAATCCATCATGTTGAGGGACAATATTCCTCTTTTTCAAATATTATTCATAGATAAAAAGGAGTAAAATTCTGATACATGCTACAATCTGAATGAACCTTGAATACATGTTAAGTGAATGAAGCAAGTCACAAAAGATTATCTCATATATGATGAGTTCATCTATATGAAATGTTCAGAATAGATGCATCTATAGAGACGAAAAGTAGATTTGTAACTTCTTAGGGCTTGGAGTCATGAGGAGTGACTGCTAAGGAGTAGAGGGTTTCTTTTGGGGTGAACAAAAATATTTTAAATTTAGATTGTGGTGATGGTTGCACAACCCTGTGATCACACTAAAAATCACAAATGAATTGTATGAATTATATCTCAATAAAGTTGTTTTAGGATAACTATATAAATAAGCTATATACAATTAACCTAGGTCAAAGTCATATGAAAAACAAAGGCATTCCTTCAATTTTTTTTTGAACCTGAGACTAACTATATGTCAAGTTGTAGGTATAATCACACAGAGAAAAAAATCTTCCAAGTAACTTTATAGCTTGACAACTTATATTTGCATTTTTAGGAGATATAGCCTTAAGATAAAAATAAAAAAGAAAATTTAAAAGATATGTATTAATAATATTGGCATTGCTATTATATAATTAGGAGCTCTGGTAGCATAGTGCCTAAGGCACTTGACTGCTCACCAGAAGGCTGGTGGTTCAAACCCACCAGCCACTCCTCGGAAGGAAGGTTGGGCAATCCTACTTCCATAGTGATACTGCCTATGAGTTGGGGCCGACTCGACGCAAACAACAACAACATTATATAATTAATATGTGCATGTATGAGTACATAACTTTTTAACTTACTTATGTGGTTTATCCATGAATAATTAAGTTAAAGTTGTGAAAAATGTCATTTTACTTGGCTCCACCATCAACACCCATGGAAACAGCAGTCAAGAAATCAGACATCATATTGCACTGGGCAAATCTGCTGCAAAAGACTTCTTTAAAGTTTTAAGAGCAAAGATGTCTCTTTGAAGACTAAGCTGCATCTGATCCAAACAGTGATATTTTCAATAGTCTCATATGCATGTGAAAGCAGGACAGTGAATAAGGAAGACTGAAGAATTGATGCCTTTGAATTGTGGTATTGGCAAAGAATACTGAAAATACCATGGACTTCCAGAAGAATGAACAAATCTGTTCTGGCAGAAGTACAGCTGGAGTGTTCCTCAGAAGTGAGAATAACCAGACTTGGTCTCACCTACTTTGTTTATGTTGTCAGAAGGGACCACTCCTTGGAAAAGTATAATCATGCGTGGTAAAGTAGAGGGTCAGCAAAAAATAGGATTAACACAGTGGCTGCAACTATGAACTCAAACATAGCAAGGATTGTGTGGATGGTATAGGAACAGGTAGTGTTTCATTCTGTTGTATGTAGCGTTGTTATGACTTGGAACTGACTCGACGGCACCTAACAACAACAACAACAAATTATGTTAATGTCTTTAGGAATGAAAAATGCAAAGAGATCCAAATACCAGTATCAAAAGAGAAAAGTCCTATAATTTTAAATTTTGAATTGTTAATGCCAGTAGCCATTTAATCTTATTTTAATAAA
>NW_006921603.1:4941083-4948569 GCF_000298275.1 Orycteropus afer afer | reverse complement strand
CAGAAAGTAAAAAAAAAAAAAAAAAAAAAACTGGTGGCACAGTACCTAAGGCATTTGACTGCTAACCAGAAGGTTGGTGGTTCAAATGCATCAGCCACTCTGCAGAAGGAAGATAAAGCAATCCTCTTCTGTAAGGATTTACCATCTCGGAAACCCAGTGGAGGTTGCTATGAGTTAGACTGGCTTGATGGCAGTGGGTTTGTTTTTTTATTTGGTTTTGCAAATTATAAAAAAGACATTTTGAGACTTGAGAAATTTGAACTCTGACAAATATTAGATAATATTTGTTTTTGTTAGATGCTGTGGAGTTGGTTCCAGCTTATAGTGACCATACATACAACAGAACAAAACACTGCCCAGTCCTGCACCATACTTGTAACGGTTGCTATGTTTGAGCCCACTATTGTAGCTACTACGTCAATCCATCCTGGTGAGGGTTTTCCTCCTTTTATCTAACCCTCTACTTTAGCAAGCATGCTGTCCTTTTCCAGCTGGGCCCTGTTGATAACATGTCTAGAGTACTTGAGACGAAGTATCACCATCCTTGCTGCTAAGGAGCATTCTGGCCATCCTTCTTCCAAGACAGATTTGTTGCTTCCTCTGTCAGTCCATGATATATTCAGTATTCTTTGACAACACCATAATTCAAGGGTATCAATTTTTCTTCCATCTTCCTTGCTCATTGTCCAGCTTTTGCACACATATGGATGACTGATAATAATACCTCAGTGGCTTGGGTCAGGTGCGCCCTTGCCTCAAAATGACATCTTGCCTATTTAACATGTTAAAGAGGTCTTTTGAAGATTTTCCCAATGAAGTATATCATTTGATTTCTTGACTGCTGCTTCCATGGGTGTTGATTGTTGATCCAAGTAAAACGAAATTGTTAACTTCAAATTTTTCTCTGTTTATCATGATATACTTTTTGGTACAGTTGTGAGGATTTTTGTTTTATTTATGGTGAGGTATAATCCATATAAAAGGCTGTAGTCTTTGATCTTCATCAAAGTGATTCAAGTCCTCTTCACTTTCTGTAAGCAAGGTTGTGCCACCTGCACATCACAGGTTGTTAATGAGTCTTGATCCATTCCTGATGCTGCAATCTTCCACTTATAATACAGATTCTTGTATTATTTTCCCACCATACACATTGAATAAGTATGATGAAAATATACAACCCTAATGCAAGCTTTTCCTGATTTTAAATTATGCAGTATCTCCTTGTTCTGTTTAAACATCTGCTTCTTGGTCCATGTACAGGTTCTGCACGAGCTCAAATAAGTGTCCTGGAGTTCCCATTCTTTGAAATGTTATCTGTAATCTGTTAAGATCCACACAGTTGAATGCCTTTTCATAGTCAATAAAACATAGGTAAACATCTTTCCAGTATTCTCTGCTTTTGGCCAAGATCCATCTGATGTCAACATTGATATCCCTCATTGCATGTCCTTTCCTGAATCTGGCTTGAATTTCTGGCAGTTATAATCCAGAAACTTCTCTGTCCATGTACTGCTGCAACTGTTTTTGAATTATCTACAGCAAAACTTCACTCTCCTGTGACATTAATAATATCGTTCAGTAATTTCCACATTGCATTGTATCACTTTTCTTTGCAATGAGCACAAACTTGAATCTCTTCCATTCAGTTGGCTGGCCTAGTAGCTGTCTTTCAAATTCCTTGGCAAAGATGGGTGAGTACTTCTACTGTTGAATCTATTTGTTTGAGAAAACTTCTCAGTTGGTATTCCATCAATTGCTGGAGATTGTTTTTCACCAATGCCTTCAGTGAAGCTTGGGCTTCTTCCTTCAGTATCATAGGTTCTTGATCATGTGCTGTCTTCTGAAATGGTTGAATGTCAACAAATTCTTTTTAGGACAGTTATTCTGTATTTTCCTTCCATCTTCTTTTGATGTTTCCTGTGTTATTCAATATTTTGCACACAGAATCCTTCAATATTGCAAGTTGAGGCTTGAATTTTTTTCTTCAGTTCTTTCAGCTTAAGAAATACTGATTGTGTTCTTCCCTTTTGATTTTCTAACTCCAGGTCTTCACACATTTATTATGTTGTTGTTGTTATGTTGTTATGTGCCGTCGAGTTGGCCCCGACTCATAGCGACCCCTCCTTGGGTTTCCGAGGCAGTATCACTACAGAAGTAGATTGCCCCATCTTCCTTCTGAGGAGTGGCTGGTGGGTTTGAACCGCCAGCCTTCTGGTTAGCAGTTGAGTGCCTGAGCCACTATGCTACCAGAGCACATTTATTATAAAATTTTACTATCCTGAGCTGCCCTTTGAAATCCGTTCAGCTCTTTATGTCATCATTTCTTCCATTCACTTTAGCTATTTTATGTTCAAGAGCAAGTTGCAGTCTCTTCTGACATCTGTTTTGGTATTTTCTTTCTTTCTTGTCTTTTTAATGATCTTTCTTCATATATGATGCCCTTGATGTCATCCCACAACTCTTCTGGTCTTCAGTCAAACATGTTCAGTGCATCAAAATTATTGTTGAAATGGTTTCTAAATTCGAATCAAGGTTGTACTTTGATTCTAATGGACTTGTTTGAATTTAGGAATATATCATTTTATTACACATGACAATAATACAGGTTATTTTTGAGGTTTTATATTTCTGAGAAAAATAACTTCTTAAAAACAATAAAATAAAAAGTATTATTTACATTTTATATTTTCTTCACATTCTAAAGAAAAGATAAATACAAATTGAATGGTACTCTGTCTAAGATTGCATTATAATACTCTAGTAGTTGGGGTAGAGGAGTGTGCATGGAGTAAGATAAAACAAGTTGGCCTAATGTTGATTATTGTTGATAATGGATACTGGATACATTATATTATTATCTCAATCTATATATAAATTTGAAATTTTTCTTAATTTTTGAAAAACAAAGCTGATATCTGGCTTGAGTGTTATGTGCTAACAACCTGGGAATGTTCACTAACTATACGATCTTAACAGGAGCATAATGTGTGACAAGGCTGATGACAATTCTGATGCCATTTTAGTCTGACTTCTTGGAAATAGTTTCCAGCACACGAGAATTTTTTGTCCCATTGTTACAGCACACCTTATTGGACTGCTGTGTTTAGTTCACAGTGTAACACTTTAAGAGAAATATTGGAAGAGTGGAGTGGTTTTGGAGAAGAATGGGCAGAGTAGAAAACACTTTGAAAATAATTTCAAAAGAATTGGTGGTGTTATCCTGAAAAAGAGAGAATTTATTAAGAACCAAGTTTATGTATATTTTATGTTACTGCAGAGGAAAGAACTAGAATCATTGGGTAAAAATCTTAAAGAGAAAGCATCTATCAATATAAGAGAAAAATTAGAGTGGACCAAAAATGCTTCTTGGAGTGCTATGTGCCCTGTCACAAAAAGTGTTTGGGTATAGAGAGGTTAACCATCTGCCAGGGAAAAAGAGCCTAAGACATTTGACTGCTAAGCAGAAGACTGGCAGTTCAAACCCACCAACCACTCCTCAGAAGGAAAACTGGGCAATCTACTTCTGTAGTGATACAGCCTCAGAAACCCAAGAAGGGCTCGCTATGAGTTGGAATCAACTCGATGGTAGTGAGTTTGGGTTTTGTTTTGTTTTGGTATAGATTAAATGAGATGTTAAGCAATGGGTCTTCTTAGATTATTTTCTTCTTGAAGATGCTGATTCTAAATTTACTCAAAGAAAACCACTTGATAGGAAATGTACTCAACTATGGTAGATTTTGTTTTTAAAAAATGGCCATAACAATAGTTCTCGTTCTATTGCTCTTTTGCAAGGAGACCTTGTCACTTACCCTGATGCTTGAATCTGGCAGTCCCTGTGATTTACTTGGACAATTAGAACATGGAGAAAGTAAGGCTGTGTAATCTCTGAGGCTGGATCTTATGAGATCTTGAGTGTCTGCTTCCTTCTTCTCATAGCCCTGAACCACCAGGTAAAGACATCCATGTACCCTGCTAGACAGACATGGAAAGAGATTGTGTTTCAGTCATCCCAGCTGAACTGCTAGAAATGTTAGTGAAACCAGCCTGGGTATTCTAGCCCCAGTTATTTCACTGTTTCAACCGAGCCCAGTTTCCAACTGACCCATCAGTTTAAAGCAGCCGCAGGAATGACCCCAGATAATGCCACATGGAAAAGAACTACTGTCCACCTGTACTCTGTCCATATACTTGAATGACAGGATTATGAGCAAATAAAATTGCTGTTATTTTAAGACATTAATTTTGGGAGTAATTAGTTATACCACAATAAATAATACAGAGTACACAGAGTCTTGGCTTTGGTAAGTCTTCAATCTATACTTAAGCTCGGTTTAAATACCACAAAACTAGCAATAAACCAATGAACACAATTTATATACTGGACCAATAAGTATTTGTTTCACCTCCAGCTAACTGCAGATATATGAGTAATGGGGAAAAGTCTTTAGAGCTGGGCCCAAAGATGAATGAGATGGCCCCTAACTGGGTTAGAGTCAGGTCTTACACAATATTATATAGTATGAGAAGAAGAGAGACATGGTTTTAAAATACTATTCTCTTTTCAACCTGCTGATGAGTGGGGCATCGGCGCTATCATTTTCTTTCTTTTCCTTTTTTTCTTTTTCCAAAAAAGAGAAAGATGTGAGTAGCAAATAATATGAGAAGTGTCAATAAACATCCAAAGACAAAAATACAGTTCTTCAAATTTGAGGAACCATGACCATGTCTTACTTTCATTTCTTCTACTCCCACCACTATTTTCCTGATGAGATACAGTCCTCTTTCTTCTCCTGTGATAGTGGTAGGAGTTCTGGTGGTGTAGTGTCTAAGGCATTTGACTGCTAACCAGAAGGCTGGTGGTTCAAACTCACCAACTACTCCTTGGAAGGAAGACTGAGCAATTGACTTCTTTAGCGATATCACCTCGGAAACCCAAGGAGGGGTCACTATGAGTCGGATCTGACTCGACGGCAGTGAGTCTGGTTTGGTTTGGTTTTGTGATGGTGATGGTAGTCATTGTCAACGTGATCATCAACATTGTCATCAACGTTTCAGGAGATGAGATCAGAATGGGAAGTAATGAACTTGAAGAGAGAAGATTGGGATACACAGAGAGGGATGTAGCAAAGGAAGAAGAGAGGAGGTAGAGAATGTAAATGATGAGAAGAAATATTGTTCTCAAGGATTTTATTTTACTTGGATCCATAATTAACACCCATGGAAGCAGCAGTCAAGAAATGAAATGATGTATTGGATTGAGCAAATGTACTGCAAAAGCACTTTGATGTTTATAAAGCACTTTAATGTGTGTTTCCTAATTTAATCTTTCTAATACTTGCTCATGGTGTGTTATTATTCACATTATATGGATGAGGAAATAAGGCTGAAAGAAAATTATATGATCATTAATTTTTTCTATTAAATATATTAACTGAATGTCCACTTTGTGCCAATAACTATAAAAAGTGCTGGAAACATAATTGTTAGCAAAACAATTCTGATATCTGACCTTATATAGTGTAGTACAAGAGAAAGATGTTATTCAATCACAAAAACAACTATAAAATTACAATAAATTCAAGGAACATATGCTTGAACTATGAATGAGAACACAGAATAAAAGGATTTGATCTAGTTACATTACTCTGATTACAGGGTTATAGACAAACACAATCCACAACTACCTTGGGATGCCCTGGTGGTGAAATGGTTAAGTGCTTGGTTGCTAACCAAAAGATCAATGGTTTGAACCCATCAGCTACATCATGGGAGGACGATGTGGCAGTCTGCATCCATAAAGATTTAAGCTTTGGCCTTGCTTGAGTCTGTTTTATGAATATTTTTCATCCGGACATAATTGTACATAGAAATAAAAAAGTATTTTCAAACTACTCTTGTATTTTTAAAATTAGGTACTTTTTTTAAAAGAGGAAAATAAAACCTTGGTGCATTTTATACAGAGCACTGCCTACTTCTACAATGCTTATCATCTCTTGTATCAGGATTCTATAATCTAGCCTTTAGTTGAGAACTTGACTAACAAACAAACAAACAAAAAAAACCAAACCCACTCCCATTGAGTCGATTCTGACTCACAGAGACCCCCATTGGGTTTCCGAGGCAAGAAATCTTTAGGGAAGTAGATTGTCCTGTGTTCCTTCTGTGGAGTGGCTTGTGGGTTTGAACCACCAACCTTTTTCTCTGGTTAGCAGTCAAAAGCCTTAGGCACTGACCCAAAAGCCTATTCTAGACATGAGAATTCAACCACCACTTGCCTGCTCAGTTCTGAAAGTATCACTCACAGCTAACAGCTACTAGATGATTAAAGTCTATGCCTGGACTCCCTAGAGTTTCCCTGTTCTTAGACTTGTCGGAGTAGATGTTAACACTACATATCACCAGTTAGAAGGGGCTGCTGTCAGACAAGATCTATACTCACAAACTTCAGTTCTGGAAGAAAAGCACACATTTCATGCTGGGTAGTATTTCTACCCTGAAGACATCAAACTTAAGTGAACCATCTTCTCAAATAACCCAATGGTTTCAGATTATTAATTCATTAATTATCCTAAGAGCCAGTGTTGATAAGAGTAAACAGGAAGTAAAAATACAAAGAATTAAATTGATACATCTTTTTCCCCAAAATTTAACAAGAACCAGAGGTATGAAGCTCCCTTACTCAACAGTCACACTACAAAAGTCTTCTGAATGAAATGGCCAATGTTGAATTTCCTAGAAACATACATTTCACTCTAAGTGCTAATTAATCTATTTCACAGTGTGTTTCTCTATCTTTCACATTATATTTTAGGAATATTCACATTTAGGTATCCTTAGCAAGCCTTTATTATTATCCCAAAAGTTGCAGTTTGGGTATTTTATATTAATCATTTTGTTTTTTATTCTATTTATAAATATTTTTCATGTGACATTATTTGGACATAAATTTCAACACTACTTTCTTTTCAGTACATCCTACAGTCTTCTCACATTCTTCTGGTCTCCCATTAGTCAATTTTTATTTTCTTTAAAAATAAAGCTGGAATATCAAATAATGCTACAGATTTTTGAGAAAAGGTAAAAACAAAGAGCACATAGAAGTACATTCTTCTACTTTCAACTTCTCTCCTTCATCTGATTAGTGCTACCTTCAGAATATGTGAGGAACACTCAAATAAGAACTCTGATCTTAAAATTCAGCTAACGTACATATAAAGAACAGTTACTACCTGCATATTGCACTTGATACTGAAACTTAATTTTGAAGAAACATTGAAATTAATCATATTCTCCCTCAAGTTCTAGTGTCAACGGCCAAAAAGACTAACCAGCTACCTACATTTCAGAGAATGACATTTCTCTCTTCCTTTCCTAGGTCAACTCTACATCTAGTACCCTTGTTTTTTCATGAATGATGCTTCATTGATAGTCACTTTTCTCTGTTACATTTTCTTCCTCCTTTATTGATATCTAAGGAGCTCTGGTG
>NW_006921603.1:4936723-4940213 GCF_000298275.1 Orycteropus afer afer | reverse complement strand
ATCAATTAAAAACTGAAAAATTATTTATAATCCCACTATTTACAGATAATCACTATTAATATCCTAAAGTAATTTTTCTACTCAAACCTGAAACTCTTCATGTTTTTTTACTATAGTTGTCATATGAGTTATATCTACAAACTTAAGTTCCACAACACAATGTTATATTTTTTCCTATTATATTATTTAAGAAAGTAGAGGGAAAATAGTCTTTTAGATTTACCAATATGTTTACCATTTTGAATTCTCTTCATTCCTTCCTCAAGTCCTGAACTTCTATCTGATAGCATTTTCCAAAGGCCTGAGAACTTTCTTCAGTGTTTCTAGCAGTGCAGATGTGCTGGCAATGAATCCTCTTCCCTTATCTGAAAATGTCTTTATTTTATCTTCAGTTTTGAAGGATATTCTCATATGATATAAAATTCTAAGTTGAAAGACTCATGTTTTTTTGTTTTGTTTTTCCTTTCCTTTCAGCACTTTAAAAATTTTGTTCTAGTGTTTTCTGGACGATAAGTGAGAAGCCACTGTTTTCGTTCAACAGGTAATTTTCCTCTAAGTACTTTTGATATTTTCTGAATTTCTATTTCCAGGGATCACGTATACACACACTCATACACACGCCCACTAGTACTTTCCAGTGGCTGTGCTGATCCTGCCTTTTGCCTTCTGTCTCTTCATTCCAGAAAGACAGGAGGTTTTCCATCAGAGTTTAATCGCCTCACGCAGTGACTAATGTGGTTTGACCTCAGGCTGAAATCCTTTTATCCCTATTTTTAATTCTTACTCAGTGTTCAAGATTTAGCTTGATCATAATCCTTTTCAAGGGAAATTTCATAGACTCTCTAGATTCAACTGAATGTGTACATGAGTAGGCACTTGCTTAGCTCATAACAAATTATGGATAACATTGAGAAAAATGGGAATTCCAGAGCACTTAATTGTGCTCATAAGGAACCTGTACTTGGACCAAAAGCCTGTTTGAACAGAACAAGGGGATACTATATGGTTTAAAATCAGGATGGTATTCTTTCACCATACTTATTCAATGTGTACAGTGAGCAAATAATCTGAGAAGCTGGACTTTATGAGGAAGAATGCAACATCAGGATGGGAGGAAGACTCATCAATAGCCTGTGATATGTAGACAACACAACTTTGCTTGCTGAAAGTGAAGAAGAATTGAAGCACTTACTGATGAAGATAAAAGACTGCAGCCTTCAGTATGTATTACACCTCAATATAAAGAAAACAGACCTCACAACTGGACCAATAAACAACATCATGATAAATGGAGACAAAATTGAAGTTGTCAAGGATTTCATTTTACTTGGACCCATAATCAATGTCCATAGACCTCTTTAAAGTGTTAAAGATCAAAGATGTCATTTGAAGACTAATGTTTACCTGCCCCAAGCCATTCTTTTTAAATTTATTATTGTAATTTTGGTACAATTCTACAAAGCAGATTTGTTTTACACTCAACAGTCCATACACATTTTGTTTCATGACATGATTACAATAGCCAAAATGTAACAGCTCTCTTCCCACCTCCTCCTTATGGTTACTCCCTTTCCGTGTCCTTTTTACCTATGCTTTCTTGCCTGCCTAGCTTTCTCCCTGTGCAAATGCTGCCCTTCCCATCTCCCACAGCTGACTGTTCTAAGGAGTATGTCTCCCTGGGGTAGTTGTTAAGCTTATAGGCTTGTCTATTGTTTGGCTGATAGCTAACCCATGGGAGTGAGTCCAATTCCGGACCAGAAGGGATAGCAAGGCTATAGTTTGGAGGCTTGGGATCAGTCTCTAACTGACTGTAATCCTGGTCTTTTTCATGCTTTTGAATTTTCTTCCACATTTTTCTCCTACTCTATCCAGGATTTCCAATTTTGATCTCTTTCTTAGTGGTTGACAGTGATAGCTGGGCAACATCTAGTTCTTCTCTTCTCAGGGCTGTGTAGGCTGGTCCATTAGTCTCTTGGACTATTTGTTTCCACATGTCTTCGATTGTATGCACTCTTCTTTGCTCTGTATGATGAGAGACCAATAGTTTCATCTCAGATGGCCACTCATAAGCTTTTAAGACCCCAGTCTCTACTCAAACCATGATATTTTCGGTTGCCTCATATGAATGCAAAAGTTAGGCAATGACTAAGGAAAACCAAAGAAGAATTGATGTATTTATATTATGGTATTCGTGAAGAATGTTAAATATACCATGGACTTCCAGAAGAATAAACAAATCTGTCTTGCATGAAGTACAACTAGAATGTTTCTTAGATGCAAGGATGGTTTAAAACTGGACCAATAAGCAGCATCATGATAAACGGAGAAAAGACTGAAGTTGTCAGAGATTTCATATTACTTGGTTCTATAACCAATACCAATGGAAACAGCAGTCAAGACATCAGACAATGTATTACACTGGGAAAATCTGCCACAAAAGACCTCTTTAAAGTACTGAAGAACAAAGATGTCTCTTTGAAGACTAAGGTGCCCCTATCCCAAGCCATGGTATTTTCAATCACTTCATATGGATGTGAGAGGTGGACAATGAACAAGGAAGACCAAAGAAGAGTTGATGCTTTTGAGTTGTGGTGTTGGCAAAGAATACTAAAAGTACCATGGACTGCCAAAAGAACTAACAAATATGTCCTAAAAGAAATACAGCCTAAAAGCTCCTTGGACATAAGAATGGCCAGATTTCGTCTGACATACTTTGGTCATGTTGTCAGAAGGGACCAACCGTTCCCTGGAGAAGGATATCATGCTTGATAAGATGGTTGTTGTTGTTGTTATGTGCCATCGAGTCAGACCCAACTCACAGCAATGCCTCCTTGGGTTTCCGAGGCTGTATCACTACGGAAGTAGATTGCCCAACCTTCCTTCTGAGGAGTGGCTGGTGGGTGTGAACTGCCAGCCTTCTGGTTAGCAGTCAAGTGCCTTAGGCACTAAGCTACCAGAACTCCTGAGCTCAGGTATGGCAAGGAGTATGAGGCTGGCACAAAACTGGGCAGTGTTTCGTTTGGTTGTGCATAGGGTCGCCATGAGTCAGAGCCAACTTAACGGCACCTAACAACAACAATATGTACTTTGGTAATGTTTTCAGGAGAGATAAGTCTTTGGAGAAGGCAATCATACTTGGTAAGTAGAGGGTCAGTGAAAAAGAGAAGGAGGACCCTCCATGAATTGGAATGATAACTTTGGCTGCAATGATAGACTCAGAAAGCAATGATTGTGAGGATGGTGCCGAATCGGGCAGTGTTTTGTTCTTTTGTGCATAAGGTCACTATGTGTTGGAACTGACTTGAAGGCACCTAACAATGACAACAACAAACAAAAAATACTGCTACAGTGACTTGAATAAAATCAGGTTTGTTTTTTTCACTCAATACAAAATTCAAAGGTAGGCAGTTCAAAGCTCAGATAGGTCATTATGGGCCTAGAATTTTTTCCAGCTTACCTGCTCTGCTATCTTCTTAAAGCTATCTTTATA
>NW_006921603.1:4913227-4936228 GCF_000298275.1 Orycteropus afer afer | reverse complement strand
GGTGTAAGCGGAGACCCCAGCTCGAGCTTGGAAATAAACTTTTCCTTTGCTTTTGCATTGTCGAGTCAGTGTCACGTTCCTCGCACCGACACTCCTTTCCAAATTTGGGTCCAACACCATTACATTCATTTCCCAGGTAGGCAAATGTGACAGAGTAAGGTGACCAACTCATCCCTGTTTGCCTGAGACTTTCTAAGGTTTTAACAAAGAAATTCTATGTCTCAGGAACCCATTTGGTCCTTGGTAAACCTGGATGATTGGTCACCCTAACAATATGGTGGGACGACAATCATTGGTCATATCGCCAATCAGATACGTGTCACAGGGGCACCTCTAACTTCAAGGAAGATTGAGGGAGTATTTTTAACTAGATACATTGTTATGCTGAACAAAATTACTATTTTCTATTAAGAAAGAGAAAGGAATGCCTATTGGGTAGACAATTTTCAGTCTCTGCCATACCACCTCTTCTCTTTGACCCCATCACACCCAGTCTACCTCTCCATATGACTTTCCATTCTAGCTAGCCCATTAGTAATATATTTATGTTGTGTTGCCATTATGTTTCCTTCCACAAGGACTAACATATAGTAGATAGTAAATGTTAATTGTGCAAGAACACCACATGGCATGTCACCTGTGTGTTTTTTGTTTTTCATGACTGAAAATTGCTATAGAATTACAAATCAAAAGAACTTACTTTCTGCAGATATAAAACTTGATCAAGATGTGCTCACAGCTCTTGTTCACAAATCTGAATTATTACCAAACATAGCTGCATTCCCTGGATCCCGTCATTACCCATCTAGTTGATTATCTCCAGGAAATGATACTCCAGAATGTACTTATTCCTTGAATTTTGCCCTAAGAATGGTTCAGTTAAATAGTGATTTCACTTTTGGTTATTTTACCAAGCCTTTGAAATAACAGTTAAATATTTATGCTATCAAAGAAAGTACATATAGTAAAAATTAAAACAAGCATATATTACTTTAAAGTTTATAAATATAAATCTGAACAATAAAATAAAACCAAATAAGCTCTGAGAAATCTCAACATTTTGATAACCCCAGTTAATAAAATAGTACATAAAAATATAGATATATTAAAGCTTAAAAATGCAATAGAACAATATTTAAATAATGATATTTTAAGGAGGAAACCTGTGTCTTTCATATAAGTGGCTTTGCTTTAATCAGACTGTTTCTGTTTTCAAAGGAGTTTAATGACACACATCAAATCATCAATATGACTATGGATTTCAAAGAAAGTAAAACTTATTACTAGTCCCTTCATTATTTGCTTCCTTTGAGGCATAAAACAGTATCTTAGAGCCTTGTTGTTGTTGTTGGTATGTGCCGTCGAGTCAGACCCAACTCACAGTGACCCCTCCTTGGGTTTCTGAAGCAGTATCACTACAGAAGTAGATTGCCCAACCTCCCTTCTGAGGAGTAGCTGGTGGGTTTGAACCACCAGCCTTCTGGTTAGCAGTGAAGTGCCTTAGGCACTATGCTACCAGAGCTCCCTTTAGAGCCTTAGGAACATGATATAGATCTTTCCATGGTAAAATAAAATGCTATGTAATCTGCTAATAATTATGTAAGATGTCTCTTATATAACCTGATGTTATGCAAGCATAGTTACAGATGTGTAGCATGTGTATAGTGTTGTAAAATATAAAACAAACATCATAGCCAGTGGCATTTTCTTTTCCCTTGCCTCATTTTGTTTTCTTCCCAGTTTTGCCATGAACTCATGATCACAAAGAGTGAATACTAATGTAATCCTCACCTTTTAATTAAAGCACTTTTCATACATTTTCTCTCATGCCTAACAATTATTTGACATAAATGCCTCAGCAGTGTTTCCATAATGTAAAATGTGGGGTGTTTTTTCCCCCTATAAACAAATAATTTGAAAACAAGTATTTCATGTTAATACTAAGGGTCCCTTGGGTCAGAAATTAAGTAAGTTTTTGACAATATTCCCTAAAACTACAAAGGAGTCTCTCTACTGACTTTGACTGCCAAATTAACATAAATGAAAATGCAATTGTCTTGTTTCAAGGGCTTAGAAAGAAAGCCTGCTAGAAGGCTTGGTTAGAACCCCTGGGTGATAGAATTTGTTAAGCGCTCAAAACTAGCCAAAAGGTTGGTGATTCGAACCTACCTAGAGGCTCTTCCTAAGACAGGTCTGATGATCAGTGTCACAGTCTTGAAAACCCTATTCTGAACACATGGGGTCACCATGAGTCGCAATTCACTCAACAGCAACTAACAACAACAATTACAACAAGACTTTGTTTAGGTACATGAGTATATTTGAACAGAATGTGGTCCTGAACAAATTTTAGTAAGTGATTAACTGAGGAGGTAGGAGAGTTCCCAGTATTGTAGACCCCTTGGTGATGACCCCTATCTCGAGACCCGTTCTCTCAACTCTACAGCCACCACCTACTCCAGGTCTTAGACAGCGTTTTCTCTCCTCGGCTCATTAACTTCTCTGGAATGAACTCCACCACTTTCAAATCCAACTCCATTATGAATCCATAATTTCAAGTGTCATCATTTCAATCTAGTCATTGCTCTTAACTCCCAAGCTCCAAAGTCCTTGCATTTTCAGTGTTTTGTTAATAATAACCACCACCCATTAGTCAGTTTGTTGTACTGTGGTGGCTTACATGTTGCTATGATGCTGGAAGCTATGCCACTGGTATTTCACATATGAACAGAGTCACCCATTATGGACAGGTTTCATTGGAGTTTCCAGAATAAGAAAGACTAGGCCTAGAAATCTACTTGCAAAAATTGTTGTTGTTGTTGTTGTTATGTGCCCTCGAGTCAAACCCGACAGTATCACTATAGAAGTAGGATTGCCCAACCTTCCTTCCGAGGAGTGGCTGGTGGGTTTGAACCGCCAGCCGTCTGGTTAGCAGGCAAGTGTCTTAGCCCCTATGCTACCAGAGCTCCAAAAATTAGTCAATTAAAATCCTATAGATCACAACAGAACATTGTCCTAAACAGTGCTGGAAGATGAGCTCCTTACCTTGGAAGGAACTCAAAATACACCGTGGCCACCACAATGAACTTGAGCATACCAGATCATAAAGAGATTCAAGGCAAGGCAACATTTTGTTCTGTTGTACATGGGGTCACCATGAGTCAGAGCCAACTTGACAGCAACTAACAACAATAATTAGTAATAAAGAGAAATTCCATTTAGGATCTCCTTTCTAAATCTTTCCCAGCTTCTGGTAGCTCAAACAGCAGAAATACATCATGATAATTATACTGGAAAGAGTCCTGGTGGCCCAAAGGTAAAGCATTCAGTTGCTATCCAAAAGGTCAGCAGTTCAAACCTACTAGCAGCTTCATGGAAGAAAACACCTGGCAACTTTCTCCCATGGAATATACAGCCTAGGAAACAATTTGGGGCTGTTCTACTCTGTCCTATAGGGCTGCTACAAGTAAAAATTCAGTTGATGGCACACAACAACAACAATTGCACTGGTACACAGCACGTGCAACTCAGAGGTGGTCTAACATACAAAGATTTAGTGAGTTTCTATCACATCAAGACAGCATAACATATGGAATCTCTTTAGTAAATTATTCTTACTTGTGAAATTGCTCCATTTCATCAGAACTTCTATCATGTCCACAATCATTAGAATCCTGATTTGAATAGCTGCCAATGCAACCAGGCTTTATATTTACCCTCCATCATTTTGCATTATCCCAATAGCACAAAACAACCATTCCCTTTATCAGGGCCAAGAAGACAGAGAGATTACATGTAGAACACTCCACCTTTCTCTTTATATTTACCTCTTGCCACATCTTCAAGGCAATGCAAAATTTAGCTCACCTCTAAATTATGTCCAACACACATACACACAAGTTTTTGTCTGATAGCTAGAGAAGGGATAGAAATTAGAAATATTACAGATTAATAAAGTACGTATGTGGAAAATATTGCAAACTGGGGGAAACTACAAGTTTTGCAAACATGTCTACAGGTTCATACTTGCTTTGTAGAGAGGGATTTTGCAGGGGCTATGGTTTAATTACTATCACCCTTTGGCAAGTATTCAATAAAATTCTTATGGAATAATAAGACTGACTAAAGAATGTTTTATTTTCCAGATGAGAATGGTATTTCTATAAATAGAAGCAGCATTTACTATCAGACAGGTAGAGTAGAAAGGCCACTGGATTTAGAGTCAAAGTGGTAGATCTGAATATTTGTAACTTTAAACGAGTCACTTCACATCAGAATTCAAATTCCTGTTTGAAAAATAGTGACTGAAAAATGGGATAACAGAGTGAAATATTGTGCTATCCCACAGTCATTGCTAATTTTGATCCCAGTGTTGCAGCCACTTACGTCCGTCCATCTCATAGAATGTCTGCTTCTTTTTTGCCGACTCTGCTTTACCAAGCATGATGTCCTTCTCCGGGGATTGCTCTTTTCTGATAACAAGGTCAAATTATATAAGGCAAAGACTTACTACCCTCACTTTTAAGAAGCATTCTGGCTGTACTTCTTTCAAGATAGTTATTTTTCTTCAGTATTCTTCACCAACACCATAACTCAGATGCAGTTCTTCTCCAGTCTTCCTTATTCATTTTGCAGCTTTTGTATGCATATGTTGTTGTTAGGTGCCGTAATGAAAATACCATGGCTTGCATAAGGCACACCTCAGTCCTTACAGTGACATCTTTGGTTTTCAACACTTTAAAGAGGTCTTGTGCAGATATGCCCAATGCAGTATGTTTGACTTTTTGACTGCTGCTTCTGTAGGTTTTGATTATGGATCCAAATAAAATGAAATCATTGACTACTTCAATATTTTCTCCATCTATCATGGAGTACATTGGTGTTATTATGTGCCATCGAGATGGACCCAACTCATAGCGACCCCTCTTTGGGTTTCTGAGGTGGTATCGCTATTGAAATAGATTGCCCAAACTTCCTTCCAAGGAGTAGCTGGTGGGTTTGAACTACCAGCCGTCTGGTTAGCAGTCAAGTGCCTTAGGCACGATGCTACCAGAGTGAGGTTCAAATGATATAAAATGTGGAAAATAGTTTACAACACCTAGTATGTATATAAAAGTACAAGTGTACTGTTTAAGTTGGAATTACAATGAAATGTTTAAAGTTTTATCTAAAAATCAAGATTTTTTAGCATCTTTTTTATACCTAGAAAGTTGGTGACATTAAAAATATATGGTGTCTTAAAATTTACAGGGATCTTAGAGATCAGATTTTAGTCCAACTCATTTACCCTGGAGGAATATGATGACTAATGGAGCTAAGTGCCCTGTTTAAGATGGCATTATTTCCTCTTTTCCTCAAATTTAAAAAAATATCATTTTTATTATAGTATTATTTATGTTACCTATAAAAATGATGCAAGGGGGGCATCTGCTCTCATCTAACCTTACAAGGAGGGAAGAGAATCATTGTCAGCATCAACAGCTCAAGGCTGATTCCTATGAAGCAGAGATCAGATACACAGCCTCTCTTCAAACTTTTTACCAATTATGACACCAGCTGTCCCTCCCATAGCATTTCCTACTTCTCTGCTGGATTTGATGATTCATTGTAATGTCCACACAGAAGTCACAGACCATACTCACAGTTATGGCGTTTATTAAGGAAATAACAAATTACTATTCAGAATCAGAAAGGACTTAGGACACAGTTCTTTGATCAGAACAGCCTCTTCTCAGCTGTACTCAGAAGCAGGCCTTTCTCTGGCCACTGGTCTCTTGGCCCCTTGGCTCCTCAGCCTGGCTTCTGCCCTGGTTGGGCAAGTGTTACAAAGCTCTTTAGTTCCACTGATAAGTGCCCAGAGGAACCCCACTCCACCAGTAGCCTTAGCCCAAAGGAGCCCAGCTCTCTCACTACATGTGTCAGTGCTCCTAGCTCTGTCAAATGCCCAGAGACACCCCACTCTGCCAGCAAGCATCCTTCCCAAAGGCACTCAGCTTTCTCACTCACTGGACCACAAAGCCCACTGCACCATCTCCTATGGGTCTCCTGGTTCCAATGCCTGTGATACCATTGTTTCTGTCATTGTTTCTCACTGTCTCAGTGTCTCTAGTGTTGTCTTTCTCTCTCTCTTTTTCTTTCTCTCTGTCTCCTGGATCTAGAAGGTTCTTGGCACAAGGATTCTGAGTCCAAAGGATGTGCTCCCCTCATAGCTCTTCATATCTGGTGGTAGTGAAGTCCTCTTCCCACTTCCCACCTGTGGGATGGCTTATTTTAAGGCTAGCAATAATAAAACAAATTATTATTGCTGGTGGTATGAAGTCCTCTTCCCACTTCCCACCTCTGGGATGGCTTATTTTAAGGCTAGAGGGGTAGCAAAATTGGCCAATCCCCTTGTTAGGATTCCATACACCTTATTTGCATGGTCCTACCCTCACAAGAGGAGCTCTGGTAGCATAGTGGCTAAAGCACTTGACTGCTAACCAGAAGGCTGGCGGTTCAAACCCACCAGCCACTCCTTGGAAGGAAGGTTGGGCAATCCTACTTCCGTAGTGATACTGCCTCGGAAACCCAAGGAGGGGTCGCTATGAGTCGGGTTTGACTCGACGGCACATAACAACAACAACAAACCCTCACAAGGTGCTATGCACCTTATCTGCATTATTAGCAAGCTGGCCAGTCTTGGTGGGCCACAAGAACCTTATTTGCATAAACAAAAACCAAAACCAAACTCACTGCTGTGAAGTCAGATCCAACTCATAGTGACCCCACCTTGGGTTTCCAAGATGATATCACTACAGAAATAGATTGCCCAACCTTCCTTCTGACTGCCAGCCTTCTGGTTGCAGTCACATGCCTTAAGCACTATGCCGCCAGAGCTCCCCTTATTTGCATAGTCCCACCCAATCATTTAAGTTATAAGTGGAAGTTATAAGACCATGGCTAGAAAGGTCGTATAAAAGCAATCTATCACATCATATTACCTCTACTCACTTTAATACATTATGAAAAAGTATTTGTCAAAACCCTTCTACATAATGAAGACTTAGAGATAGACACCATAAAAAAAAAAAAAAGAAAAAAAGAAAAAAAAACTGCCCCTGACTTGATTCTGACTCATACAACCCCCATTGGGTTTCCAAGGCTGTAAATCTTTATGGAAGTAGATTGCCTAATCTTCCTCCCATGAAGTAGCTGGTGGGTTTGAACCACTGATCTGGTTAGCAACCAAATGCCTTATCCAGTACACCACCAGAGCTCCTTAGATAGAGACACATAGAGATTAAAATGTTCTACCTTAGCGCACGGAACACATTCAGGATAGAGTGGAGAAATAACACACACACAAACATACACACACACAGACACCCCATAGTCCCATAGCACCTCTCAATATGTCTTCAAAGGTATTTTCTAAGATGCTTTCAAAAAGTTACCAATATATTTTAATTCAAATATGAATTTAGAAAGTTACTACTCAGATTTTTAAATATTCTGTTCTTGAGAACACTTTTTTTTTTTAATCTGTCAGCATCTTCTCTGCATCCACTGCCCTTTTTCAAGCCTTAATAGGACTACTACATTATTTCCTATCATGTGTGATATACCAGTTTCCCAGGACACTCAATTCTTTTTGACAATTAGGTAGGTATGCCTAAGGCTCTGACAACTCTACTAATGCTGTTGGAGTTGACACTGCTTTTAGAAGATGTACATACAGGAACTATTTTTGACCTGTAGTTTTACTATTGTTTTCTACTGATGATTTGCATTCTTCCACCCATCTTATTTTGTGAGTTGTGGTAGACATCAAAATATTCCCCATGGTTCATTTAATGGCTGTGGTAGGAGAAATATTATTGTTTGTGAAAGAATGTACAATCTTACTTAATGCTGCTTTGTTGGCGACTTGATTAACTGCATCTTATTGGAGTACCTGGATACAACTGAATTTTTGTGTGTGTGTTAGAATCTGTTTGACTTTTTCTTTTTTTCCTTCTTGGTAGTTCCAACCCTATTACCCGGGTGAGAAACACAGATCCTGTTTCCTGGTACTCAGAAGCAACCAAGCCTCTGTGCTCCTTTCATCTGTTCTTTTTTTTCCCTGCTAAATCGATGATGCACGGTTGCCTTTTCATTGTTTTGCTGAGGTTTATTTTGTGGCCTCTCCGTTTTTGTTCATTAGACAAACATAGAGCAGATGATAAATAGTTGTTGGGAAAAAAACTGTTTTATACAAAAATGCAACAATGTGTTTCACAGAAAATGGCGCGTCTCTTAGTTCTCTAGTGCTGCTATAACAGAAATACCACATGTAGGTGGCTTGAACAAACAGAAATCTATTTTCTCACAGGTTAGGAGGATAAAAGTCCAAATTCATAGTTCTGGCTCAAGGGGAAGGCTTTCTTTCTCTGTTGTCTGTAGGGGAAGCTGCTTGTCTCTTCGTCTTCTGTTCCCTGGTTCTTTGGAGATCTCCATGTGTCTTGGCATCTAATTTGCCCCATCTCTACTCTGTTCCCTTGTTTAATCTCTTTTGTATTTCAAAAGAGATTGATTTAAGACACACCCTATACACTAATCCTGTCTCCTTAACTAACAAAGACAATTCATTTCCAAATGGGATTATAACCACAGATGTAAAAACTAGGATTTAAAACATATATTTTTAGGGGATACTATTCAATCTTCAGGAGCTCTGGTAGCATAGTGCCTAAGACACTTGACTGCTAATCAGAAGCCTGGTGGTTCAAACCCACCAGCCACTCCTCAGAAGGAAAGTTGGGCAATCTACTTCCGTAGTGATACTGCCTCAGAAACCCAAGGAGGGGTCGCTATGAGTCGGGGCAGACTCGATGGCAAATAACAACAACAACATTCAATCTTCAACAGCATGTCATAGATACATTATGTCTCGGTTGAACAATTTAAACATTCTTTGTGTGTAGAGAAAAAGCATTTGTGTCCAAAATAAATAAATAACCATGGGAGAGACACCACTTCAGTCCATTTTATAGGTGTTTGATTCTGGGTGAAAGAACAACTAAACTTGTATTTGGTCATAATTCCAATGCCTTTCTCATGCAATCTCATAAAACCACTTTATATACTTCTCTGATAAAATGTAACACATTAAAGTTAACTCTTCGCCTGTCTTAGTCTTCCCTGGCATGGAATCTCCTTGAAGTGATAAATTTTATCTTAGTTATCTGTGTTTTCACATCATTTAGCACTGCACATGGAACACAGAAGGCTCTCAATAAATGTTCTGTTGGAGTAAATAAAATGTTCAGTAGATCTGTTTTATATTGAGCCAGCCAATGTAATTCCTTAAACCTTGGAAAGACAGTACTGCCTCTACTGCTCACAAACCAAGGCATGCATTTAATAGTACACATTAGATATTTTTCCACCCAATTAAGCTGAGTGTGCATTAATAGGCTCTTGAAGGAACTAAAATTTTGAAGCTAATTTGAAGAAGAACAGAAATGATTAATTGGTGGATTAATTTTGTCTATGAGAAAGGTTAGAGAGGAATCTTTATGCTCCAGGAAACAGAAGCATTCATTCAAAAACAGGAAAAGCTAAAGCCTGATGTTTTCCTTTCCTTAGGAAAGAAAAGAGGTTTAGTCAGAGGGACAGGTTAGATAAAATATAGGACTAAAACAGTAACAGAGATGAAATGCAAAGAATCATATCTTTTTTGAAATCATATTAGGTAATTTGATTTTTTTTTTCTCAAGATCTATTTTAGTCCTTCTATTCACGATTCTTTAAAAAAAAATCTTTAAGTTTCCTATTTTGAAATAATTTTAGAATTATGGAGGAGTTGCAAAGGTAGTACGGAGTTTCAGTATACTCTTCATCCAGCTTCCCCCAATGTTAATATTTTACATAACCATAGTACAGTGTACATCTATGAAAATTAAGAAAATAACAGTGATACAATTCCCTAAACCATACACTTTATTCAGGTTTCCCCAGATTTTTCACTAATAAACTATTTCTGTTTCAGGATCCCATCTAGAATCCTACATTACATTTAGCAAACAAGTCATGATTCTTTAACTTTCATTTTTGAGTCCCAAGATTTATGGTCTACAGAGTCCTTATATCAAATCAATTACATTTTTTGGTTATTTCCTGATTTTAACTCTCTGTACCTCCTGTGTTCATCATTTATTCACCAGGTGCAGTAGGTGTCTAGAGCTCTCTCCTCCTTGGTCTCCTGCCTGCTGTACTGTCCAATTCATGGTCCCCCTATGTCTTTACTTCTTTCTACCTCACATCCACCAACCTCCACTCTCTGTGCCCTGTTCTCTATGAAGACACCTTGCCTCTGACCAGACAAGCCATTTACATAAAGTAGATCAGTTGAAATGTGTAATTTTCACTTTCCTTTACATAATTCAGGCCCTTGGAGAAAACACACAAGCAGAGGTTGTCAAATTAATCTGACAGCACTGTTAATGTTATATTTAATTTGTATTGTAATATAAACAGGGTGAATATTTGAATTTTTTTTTAAGTTTGGGATGCAGTAATAACATTCAGTCCTTCCCAATGCTTATCATTTGAGATTGTGTCAAGGTTCTTTTCTGAAAATAATCTTTTGCTTCAGCTAAGCTATCAGTGAAATGAAGATAAAATGTTTTATTTCAGTTTCTTTACCAGGGATTTTGGAGTCAGTGAATGAACTTTAGGATGTCCATGTTCATAAACCACTAAAATGATAAATGCAGTAATTTGTTTCAAATGTATGTTTTTTTTCTCCCAGGAAGGAGGGTCTCCAACTCTCCTCAGGTACTTAAAAGTATTTCATGGCTCCAAAAAGTTTAACAAGTTCTCTGGGACTGAGGGTGTAGGGGATCTATGTCATCTGATAAATCTGACTTCCAAATTTTTAGTGCAAACAGACAAAAAAATTGGAACAATAAAGTAACTTCAAATACCTTAAATTTACATAACCAGTGTTCTTTCTTCTTCACATAGTAATGCAGAAACTTAAAGTTTCTTGGGAGTTGTCTTTGTATTATCATCATTATTTTACTCCTATGTTCTTTTTGTGGCATACTCTTTCTTTTTTCCTTTTATTTCCACAGTCCTTTCCAGCACAGTTATTGTTCCTCCTGCCTTTGCCTGTCCTGGCTTCACAAGCCATCCTTTCATCCACCATTCCATGCCCTATTACCTTCCTCTGACAAGACTGCTTGCTGGGCGTTTTCCCATCACCTCCTACATTCTGCTTCCTACACCTCTGCTTATTCCTGGGAAGTGTTCTGGCTAGCAGAGTGTGTAACCATAGGGACTTTTAGTGCCACATACCTAAAACATCATTCTGGAAAACAAAACAAAACAAAAAAGCAAAAAACATAAGCCTAACCTTTTCATTGGATCTTCTTAACAGAAATCAACACATGTCCCTGGGTAAAGTTAGAAATTAATTGGATGGAAGCAAATTTAAACATAAAGAAAACAGACTGTCTCTCTTTATATGAGAGGGCATGCTTTATTTAGTCATTGAGGGAGGAAGTGTGAGAGGAGGACAAAGAGTGGGATATTGCCCTCATCCATCCTTATTTAGACAAAATGCTCCTATACAGGCTCCCATAGAGTGAGACACTCCCCTAGCAATGCCCTTGCCTATCAAAAGTCATGTGAAATATAAGCAACAACATTTGTCTTTTAACAGATATAAAAGGTTAATCTCAAGTCTATTTTTTTTAATGTGAAACGTAGAATGTGACTTAATAATGAAACAAATGCAGAATAATATATTTCAATGAATGTTATAGTCTTTGTTGTTTTTCACAGTTCCATTTATTGGGCAGTTCCTTTGTGCCAGGCACTCTGTTATGTGCTTTATATACATTATCTCTAAACCTCACAACTCACTCACAGTCATTGAGTTGATTCCGACTCATAGCTACCCCTTTGGGTTTCTGAGGCGGTAAATCTTTATGGAAATAGATCACTCAATCTTCTTTCTGTGGAGCGGCTGGTGAGTTTGAACCACCAACCAGAGCAAACCTTACAACAGTCCTATGAAATAAACACATTATTAATTTCATTCTTACCTATGAGGAAACTGAGGTTGAATTGATTGGCTTAGTTACACGACCTATGACCAGTAAAGCTGGAGGCCTGTGAAAGTCTATTTGTGGTTGAAGCCAAAGTTTGCAATCCCAAAGCTACAGTGCACTTCACTGATTAGTTAGAAACATACTACTGTTCTTACCATCGTGGTAAATGGAGGGAGGGTGTTAAAGGGAAGGAGAAGGTGAAACAGAAATAGAAGGAATATAGAGACAGATTCAGACCCTCACTAAAAGATTGTATCAGGATGTGTTTCATTTAGCAAATTAGATTTTTCTTTTCCTTGAGGACAGTAATTTGATTATACATACCCATTGAATAGAAATGCCCCATAGGGGTTCCATGGCTATAATCTTTCCAGAAGTAGACTATCATATCTTTCTCCCACAGAGCAGCTGATGGGTTCAAACCACCACTCTTTCTGGTTAACAGCTGAGCGCTTAACCTTTGTGTCACCAGGGCTCTTTCCTTATACATAATAGGTGCTTAAAAACAGGGAAAGAAAAGAGAAATGCAGGGATGGGCAATAAAGGGAGTAGGAACAGAATGAGAAACAAAGAAGGGAAATGACAGCAGTAAGTGCGGAATGGGTAGAAAAGAGAAGATAAAAGGACACCGACAAAAAGAAAGGCAGAAGAAGATGAAAGGAGAAACCTCAGTTCATGCTCCAGTCCTGGCGCCAAAAACTATTCATTGAGACTCTGGGCTTCAGGGGATTGTCAGTAGGGAATTTAGCCCTTTGAAATACTAGCTAAGATAGTTCACCTCTGAGCGTAGGTTTCTAAATATCATTTTAGCCTTCAAATCTGTTGCAATCAACAAGTACTTCTTGGACCTGTGTGATTGGCAATGCATTAGAAGTGGTGCCAAGATGACCAGGACACAGCGCTGCCCACAGGGTGTCAAGAGTTTTAAAAATGTACACAAATAATAATACTCCTAAGGGGAAGGTGTTATAAATGCTACATGTGGTCTGAGGAGAGGGAAATGATTTCTTATTTAGATAACGAAGGATACAGAAAAACTTTGTGACTGAAAAAGATTTTCATCATTTTCCAGATGGGTTAAATTAGAAGGATAATCATGCCAGGGGTGGAATTGGAAGAGAAGATATTTTAAGAAGAGGGAACATTGCACAGGTGGGAAAACGGAAATTGTTAATTTTGCTAGAGTGTAACCCCAAAGGGGGTCGCTATGAGTCAGAATCAACTCGATGGCAATAAGTTTTTTGAGTTAAAGTGTAACAGATATATCTCTGTTTGCTAAACAGCCCCTTTCAACCTTTTTCCAATCCCATGGTTTCTAGCACCAACTCTCTAGTAGTTACTGTTAGCCTTCTTAGTTTCCTTTGCCATTTCTCTTCCTGTACCTGTCCCTTAAATAGGTGTAATTTGAAACATTTTGTCCTAGACTATAACCCACTGCCATTGAATTGATTCTGACCCATAGCAAACCTATAAAACAGAGCAGAACTGTCTCATAAGGTTTCCCTAAGGTAGTAAGTAGTAGGTGTAAGGTCACGGAAAGGAGAAGAGGACGCACAAAAGTGAGGTTAAAGAGTTTTTATTCTGCGCTTCCGGGCGAGGTTTACGGGTCCCCAAGAGGCGCCCGGGCAAGGTTCATGGGTCCCTGAGAGGGGCCCCAGAAGTCGCGCAGCCTGGCTGGGGAGGGTAGGGTTTATAGTCTTGTAGAGGACCTAAGTGGGGACACTAAGGAAATGGTGGGGTCCAATTAGCTGTTGGCATGGGTCTGCACCTAATTAGCATAAGGGGGCTTCACAGGAGGAAGTTTATCATCACATGGGACTTTCCAGCCTGGGCGGGTTCTGCCACCTTGGTTGTCTTATCAGGCTGTTTCATCAGTACCTGACACCTGGAGGAAGCTGCCAGCTGAAATGTTGGTGGCTTGAGTTTACGCTGGCCTAACAGTAGGCTGCCTCATCTTTCTCCCATGTAGCTGTTGGTGGGTTTGAACTGCTGACCTTTTGTTAGCTGCCAAATGCTTTAACCACTATACCACCAGAGCTCCTATCCTAGGTTATACTAGATACTTTTTATGAACTAAGGAGCTCTGCTGGTGTAGTGGATAAGGCATTTGGCTACTAACTAGGAGGTTAGCAGTTCAAACCCATCAGCTGCTCTGTGGAAGGAAGATGGGGCAATTTACTTACGTAAAGAGCCTTAGAAACCCAACGGAGGTTGCTATGAGTTGGAATCAACTTGATGACAGTGAGGTTTTTTATATATATAAACTGATAAGTTTTCTTGGTTTCATCTATCTCTGAAATCCTTAGCCACTCAGTTTCACCCTGCAGCTGCTACAATAACCAACTACATGTAGGCTCTACCCAGCTGCTGCCTGACTGGCTTCACATACCCAGCTGGCCAATACCTTACCTCATGCCCACTGTGTGCCTCTCACTTCCCATCCTGAGGCTTCTTTATGGCCAGTGACTCATGAAATAACACAAGATCCTGAAGGGAATCTATGCAAAGAACAACCAGGAAGTGCAAGAAGGGATGTGTGCATTAGAGGATGGGGAGGTGGGAAGTTGAGCTCACTGGGACAAACTTTTGATCAATGGGAAATGTAAGCCATGATTGGGAGGTAATACATCCTTCCTCCTTTCTCAGAGCTCCCCAGACAGTGCTGAAGTCAGATCTCTTGAAAGACAGTGTAGCTTGATACTAAGCAGAACCCTGTTGATTAAAGCAAGTTTCTAATAATGTTTCTTTCTTCCTTGCCTCACTCGCCTTTATCATCCCTGTTTCCGTGGGACTGTCCTCCCTGATAAAATAGCACAGAAGCTCCTTCCTGAGACTGCTTTTTGAAGAACTAAGACATAGACATTATTTACTTTTCTCTTTTTGCTAGTTCTCTTGGAAATCTCATCCACTCCTCTGGCTTCAGTTGCCACCTAAGGACAGATGAGTTCCAAATCTACATCTTTAACCCAAACTTTTCTTCTGAGTTTCAGATACAACTATTTAAATACATTAGGTGTATCTCTACTTTGAATTTCTTACAGGTACCTCAGATTTGTCTGAAAAAGAACTAACCACCTTCCCTTTACCATCTAATTGCTTAAAACCAGATGTCTGACAATTATCTTTAATAATTCTTTTTCTCACTCTTTGATTCTAATTATCATCAAAACTTGCAAGTTCTATCTCCTAAAAACCTCCCAGATTCACTCATCTCTCTCCATTCATACTGTCATAGTCAAATTCAGACCACCATGATGTCCTTTGTAGATTCTTACAACATCTTCCTACAGGTGTCCTGGCCACTTGTCTTAACCCTCTCAAATACATATTCCACACTCAAGCCAGATAGATCTTTCCAAAATGCAAATTTTATTTTGTTATGACCCTGCTTAAAATCCTTCAATAGCTTTACAATAAAGTCCAAACTCCTTATTGCAGCTTCCAGGATCCTAAATGCCTTGCACTCCCTACCACTCATGTCTTATCTCTTGATATCACTCCCTTTCCTTCTGTGGTAGTTAAGATTATATGTCTTCTTGGCTATGCCTAGTTTTGAGTAGCTGGGCAGCTGGTGGTAGTTATTCCCCATGATGAGACTGACTATCAGCCCCACAGTGGAATCTGCCACGAGCAGCTGAGTAGGTGGTTTGGGGATGTGGTACTTTTCCCATATATAAGAAGCAGCTTTGAGAATGGTCCACAGCTTATGGCACACTTGAACCCTGCACATAGCCGAATCGTTGTTAGGCAGCCTGCCATGTTGCCCTGCAGATCTTGGGACTTTTTCTGGACTTGAATCAAGGGCCTGCCTTGTGGTTTGATAATGTCAGGACTGTGCTTTTTTACTTATTGACCTTGGGTTTCTCAGCCTCAGCAGCCAACAGCTGGCTCAGTGGGCTGGGAGCAGAAGGAAGAGCTGAAGGCCAAAGTCAAGGGTGTTTCACCCAGCCCCTATACCCTGGCACTTTGAAATTGGACATCTAGCCTCCAAAAACTGTAAGAATACATTCCTGTTTGTTAAAGCTATCCCATTTGTGATATTTTCCTGTCAGAGCAGCACTAGGTAACCAAATCACCTTCTATCCTGCCATGCTGCGTGTCTTTCAGCTCCTTAGAAGAGTCATGCTCTCTTTCACTCACTGTCAGTCCTTTAGATGTGCTGATTCTCTCTCTGTATTTTTCTTTCTTTTTTCCTATCAGATTTTACTAATTCTTTCCATCTCAACATGAATGACACTTTTACATGTACTACAGTTTGGGTTTAAGATCTGAAGCAATTTTTGAGTAGTTTTTATCTCTGAAATGAGGATTACAATTTAGACCAGAGAGTTGGAAAAGTTATCAAAACTTATTATGGAGATGAAAGGGATGCTAGCTGGTGGGAAGAAAAACTGACTCACATGCTAAAGGCCTTTGCAGAAGGTGAGGGAGTGTCCTGAAGATCAATACACAACAATTGAGGCTTCGGCTTTGATACAGAAGACCCATTACAGATTACCACAGCATGGTTTATTCACTGAGTGGCCAAGACAGTGATTACTCTAGCAGAACATTAAACCAAGGGTTGACTTTGATCCTCATGCCTAATGGTCTACCTCTAATAGAGCCTCAGCTATGTCCAGAGGAAGTTCAACCACTACGGTGGAATCATATGTTGTTCCAACAACAGAAAACAATAGAATCACCGAAGTGGGCATTCTAACACATTCAAGTACACGTTAGAAAGAATTAAACCCTTCCATACACAGGACTGATTTTGTTATTGGCTGTCTCTGAGTTGCTCCTCGACTCATGGCAGCCCCATACACAACAGAATGAAGTGCTCTCTGGTCCTGCACCATCCCCACGATTGGTTGCAGACTGGACTGTTGTGATCTATAGGGTTTCACTGGCTGATTTTCGGAAGGAGATCTCCAAGTCTTTCTTCCTTGTCGGTCTTAGTCAGGAAGATCCATAGAAACCTGCGACATGTAAGCATCCCCTGACAGATGGGTAGTGGCTGCACATGAGGGACACTGGCTGGGAACCCAATCAAAGTCTCCTCATGGAGGGTGAGAATTCTACCACTAAACCACCACAGTCATCCCTCCAGGACCGACTCAACCAAACCAAACCAATTCACTGCCATTGATTTCAACTCACAACAACCCTACAGGACATACTAGAACTGTCCCCATAGGGTTAAGCCTGTAAATATTATGGTAGTAGACTGCTTCATCATGCTACCATGGAAGGGCTGATGGGTTTGAATCCTGACCTTTTGGTTAGCAGCCTAGTGTTTTAACCACTGTACTACCAGAGCTCTTTCAAGGACTAACCAGGAGACCAATATTTAAAAGAAGACAAGTTGGTAGAAATAGACATATTTTATTGATGATTAAATTCTGTGGATCTATCCCAATTTGTCTGTGGAAGGAAGACTGGGCAGTCTACTTCCATAAACATTTACCACCTTGGAAACCCAAAGGGGGTCGCTATGAGTCAGTATTGACTTGATGGCAGTGAGTTTGGTTTTGTTTTTTTTATCCCAATGTAAACCTCTAATCTAATTTACCTGTATAAATAAAGTCTTTCATGTTTTTTATGTCAGGTGCAACATTTTTTAGGCCAATAGATACATTCTATTTAGAAGATGTGAACACCTGAATGGAGAAAAAAGGCAGAGGAAACTTCGACTTCACTAAAAATTAAATCAACCCATTTGAAATATTTGCACCTATCTGCACACACCATTGGTAGTTGTAAGTTGAACAAACAAAACATGACAAGTGTAATTGAATGTTCAATACCTGAGTATCTTGGGATCCATGGAACAACAAAACCATGACATCAGTTTTACTTTTAAATCATATTTTGATTCTTTAATCAAAAAGTCATTTATTCATATATTTATTCAATGTAACAAATATATGATAAATACAGTAAGACACCAAGACAGGTATTAAATCATTGGTTCACTAACTATAGTGTCATTCAATTGTAGAAGTAGAAATACTTTGAGTTCTTTTGATCTTGTGGATTTCAGGGTAGATTAATACAACATTCCAACATCACAAATTATACTAAACTTATATTAAGGCTAAAATATTTTAGATGAAACTTATATTTTAGTATCCATGTATAAATTCCATTTGCTGAAAGAACTGGCTCATCTGTAATTTAGTTAAAAATAGTTTTTAGGTTCCATGTGTGAATTCTATTGTCTAAAAGACTGGACTCACCTATGAGCAATGTGTGGCAATATCTAGGGAGCCATTTCCCACTTACTGGCTCAGGTTCCTGAGTGGCAAAGCACAGTGTGTTAGGAAAGTGATTTGGCAATGTATTCCTCACCTGAAACCTGAGAGGCAGTTCTTCCTCACTTAGCCGACAAATACACTTCTAAATGGCTTTTCTGAGGTCCTATCATGAGTCAACAACAGAACAAAGACTAGAATCTCTGTGTGGCTGAAGGGCCAGACTTTTGTCATAACTCCTCTCCGGCTTTCCTTCCTCTCAGAGAATATTACCTCTCATTTCCAGAATAAATACATCAAAATAATTGACTCCAAAGCACCTTCCTGATGCAATGGACCACAGAAACAGCCTTATAATAAAACAAATGGAAAACATAAACATTCTTATTGTGCTAATCACTCATTGAGCAGTGGAGCCCTCAATGTAGGGTTGGACTTAAATGGCTCTAAATAAATAATCCACAATGGATATGCGGGACAGAGGTGGTCAAAGAAAACTGAGAAAGTGTGAAATAAGTTGAGAGGAAACAAATGGAAACTGCACTGCAACTGGGGGAAAAGAAAAGTAACTCAAGTGAGACTCTAATGTGAATTGTGAAGTTCAGCTAACAGTCCTGCCAAAGCTCAAAGTAGAGAGACGTGTTCTGGGAGCTGACAAATGGAGAAAAAATCTTCAGAATAGGAAGGCAAAATTGGAGGAGCTCTGTGGGATCCTTCAGAGACTCAGAAAGAAAAATGGCTCTTTCAAACTCTGTGAAGCCTGCCTGGCTGGAAGAGTGGGAAGTGTCCCTGGCTCAGAGCCTGGGCCTGAGGTTTGGGGAGAGTTGGAAGCAGAATGAGACACAAAGGAAGTCAGAGATTGAGAGGCCTGGACTTGGGAGTCCTTCAAGGCTCAGGAAGACGTGGGAGGGAAAGGTTCACAATTCTAAAAAGCTGAGGGGAAGCTTAGAGAAAGCCAAGGGAACAGAGGCTCTTGGAATTTGTGGAGGAGGATAACTTGTTGAGGGTAAACTCTTTTGGCAGGATTTTAAAACTGTGGTTATAATTTCACCTCAAGTTTCTGGCATTTACTCAAACCACTAAAGTGTCTCTCTCAATTTTATGGAACCCTTTGGTGGGACTGATGTCCCAAGATTCAGTTTCCTTCTATTTATCTGTATGTAACACATTGTTTCCTGAAGACAGCACTGACAAACTACACTTTTCAACTGCTAATATAATACCACCCCCTTTTTTTTCCATTATTGGAAAATTAATTCTATACCTGATTTCCAACAACAGATTAGAGACACTCAGCAAGTGTCTTTGAGGACACTGTGGAGTGTACTTTCTTATTTTTAGACCAGATATTCTTCCAAAATCTTTGCATCTTCTTTTCTCTTCCCTCATATCCAGAGATTCACACTTCTAATATTACTGCACTATTTACCTCCCAGAAAAAAATCTCTCTTGTCTCTTTAGCATGAAACCAGATATCCTTTTCATAAGAGTTTTAAAAGAGGTTTATTTGCATTTTCCTAGTAACTAATGATGAACATCTTTTTGTATGTTTACCTGCCATAGATGCTACTTAGCACCTATTATAGAATAGCTAAATTAAAAATAATAATAATGATAAGAAAACAAAACCTGGCACTACCAAGTTCTGGCAAAGATGTATAGCCACTAGGACTTTCATACATTGTTTATAGGGATGCTTAATGGTGCATCCTCTCCAGAAAATGATGTTGAAGTTTCTTATGAAGTCAAAAATACACTTATCATATGACTCAGCAATCTCACTTCTAGGCATTTACCCTAGAGAAGTGAACATTTATGTTCAAACCAAAATGGGTATACTAATACTGAAGAAGCATCACTCATAATTACCAAAAACTGAAAATAACCAAGCTGTTTTAAGTGGATGAGTGGATAAACAAAACACAGTAAATTCAATTCATGCAATGGAACATTACTCAGCAATAAACAGGAACAAACTATTAATACACATAACAAGATGGATGAGTCTCAAATGCATTGTGCTAAGTGAAGTTTAAAAAGTTACATATAGAACAGCTGATTTCTCTGACATGGTAGAAAAGGCAGAACGATAGAGACAGAAGACAGATGTGACTGTGGGGGTTTATAGATGGAGGAAAAGTATGACTGCAAAGGAGCAACACAAGGGGATTTTGGGGGTGATGAAACTGTTTCCTGATTGTGATAATGGTTACATGAATTTGGAAATGTGTTAGAACTCACAGAACTGTATCAATTAACCAGTTGCCTATGCAAAGTCATTTGACTGTGTGGATCATAACAAATTATGGATAACACTGCAATGAATGCGAGTTCCAGAACACTTAATTGTGCTCCCGAGGAACCTCTGCATAGACCAAGAGGCTGTTGTTTGAACAGAACAATGAGATACTGCATAGTTTAAAATCAGGAAGGGTGTGCATCAGAGTTGTATCCTTTCACCATTCCTATTCAATCTGTATGCTGAGCAAATAATCTGAGAAGCTAGACTATATGAAGAAGAATGTGGCATCAGGATAGGAGGAAGAGTCATTAACAACCTGCAATATGCAGATGACACAGCCTTGCTTGTTGAAAGTGAAGATGACTTGAAGCACTTACTGATGAATATTAAAGACTACAGTCTGCAGTATGGATTATACCTCAACATAAAGAAAGTGAATATCCTTACAACTGGACCAATAGTTAGCATCATGATAAATGGAGAAAAGATTGAAGTCGTCAAAGATTTCATATCACTTAGATCCACAGTCAACACCAATGGACACAGCAGTCAAGAAATCAGATGTCGTATTGCACTGGGAAAGCCTGCTGCAAAAGACCTCTTTAAAGTGTTGAAGAGCAAGATGTCACTTTGAAGACTAAGGTGCACTTGCCTCAAGCCATGGTGTTTTCAACAGCCTTGTATGCATGTGAAAGCTGGACAAGGAATAAGGAAGACCGAAGAGGAGTTGATGCTTTTGAATTATGCTGTTGGCAAAGAGTACTGAAAATACATGGACTGCCAGAAGACTGAACAAATCTATCCTGGAAGAAGTGCAGCCATAAGGCTCCTTGGAAGTAAGAAGAGCCAGACTTCATCTCACTTGCTTTGGTCATATTGTTTGAAGGGACCATTCCCTGGAGAAGGATGTCATGCTTGGTAAAGTGGAGGGTCAGCAAAAAAGGGGAAGCCCCTCAGTGAGATGGATTGACACAGTGACTGCAACGATGGGCTTAAGTATAGCAAGGATTGTGAGGCTGGCACAGGACCAGGCAGTGTTTCCATTAGTTGTACATAGGGCCCTGTGAGTTGCAGCTGACTTGACAGCACCTAACAACACAACATCTAGTCAATTGTGACTCATGGCAACCTCATATGTGTCAGAATAGAACTGTGCTCCCTAGGGTTTTCAGTGGCTAATCTGTTGGAAGTAGATCATCAGAACTTTCTTCTCAGGTGCCTCTGGGTGGACTCAAATGTCAAATCTTTTCATTAGCAGCCAAGTTCATTAACCATTGGCACATACATGTCTTAAAAAAAAAAAAAAGCATTTTAGTGCATGCAAATTAAAGTAAATAAATAAATGTTAAAGGGGTTTGTCTTTACTAAGTGAGTACATTTAACTCTTGCTCAGATTAGCTCTTAATTGAGGTTATTCACACTTAATCTAGACTTTACCATTCTGTCTTGAAATACTAATTTTTTAAAAATGACTTGGAAAAGTAGGCCCCAAATCCAGGATTTCTGTAGACGTCTTAGTTCTTTTCTGAGTAGACAACTGACATATAATCTTATTGCTATAGGTAAAACAATTTCTACTTGAAATAAAGCTTTATTTTATTCTTTTAAAACAAAGTTTACTTCCCACGTTTAGTTTGTTTTTCCTGATGGGCCAGAGATGAGATCGGGTAAGTCCATAGTGTAAACTGAGGTGACACCCTTCTCCATCCTAGCCCTGTCCCTAACCAAAGACTTAATTGCATCTACTAAGTCTTCTGGAGGCAAGACTGGCGACTTAACCCTATATGCAGTAGCCAATATTTGGAAACAATCTATATGTCCATTAAGAGATGATAGGAAATAAGTGTAGTATATTCATATGATGTAGTATTTGACATTAAAGTGAATTAAATACATTTATATATTTTAACAGGAGCTCTGGTGGCATAGTGTCTAAGGCATTCGACTGCTAACCAGGAGTCTGGTGGCTCAAACCCACCAGCCACTCCTCGGAAGGAAGGTTGGGCAATCTACTTCTGTAGTGATACAGCCTTGGAAACCAAAGGAGGGGTCGCTATGAGTCAGGTCTGATTCCACGGCCATGAATATATATATTTTGAAATTATATGTGGAATAAAAAATGTGTACAGTAAGAATATTTACTTAACAAATTTAAACTTATGAAATAATATGGTATACAATGTATGGAAAAACACAACTAAGTGATAAATATTTTAAAGTGTTTTATGGAAATTAATGTAATAAACAGCTTCAGAAGAATGGCCATCTTTGGGGAGGAAGAGGAATGAGATGGAAAAAATTTTCAACTATATGCTACATTTCATTTTTTTTATTTTTTTTTATTTTTTATTTTTTATTAGGATTTGGGTGAAGATTTACAGAGTAAATTCACTTTTCATACAGCAGTTCACATATACTTTGTCTCATGTCATTGACCAAAATTTAC
>NW_006921603.1:4890413-4905957 GCF_000298275.1 Orycteropus afer afer | reverse complement strand
GTCCAAGATTATCTTCTGTGTCTGTGTTAATTGGTTTCCCTTTTCTTTGTTGAAGAGGGTCTGTGCAATCCTTCTGCCTAGTCCGCCATCTTGCCTCAGGATCTCTACATTTCATTTTTTAATGAAATAATCGGAAGTGCAAACAATCTGAACGTGACAAAATTTTAATATTAGCTGAATCTAGATGGTGGAGGTGAAGTATTACTCTCTTCATTTTTATGAGTATTTGAAATATTTTATCATATACATGTCTTAAAAATTAAAAAGCAGTGGTCAGTGGTATAAGTCAAAAGTGAGCAGGTATCTAGGCTGGTTTTATAAGCATTTGTAAAACACCCTTTGGATAGTTTTTAAAATATTTTGAGGAATCATTTAAAACAAAATTTTAGTTGCAATAAAATTCATCATTTTAGGTCATTTAGAAATGTACAATTGAGTGATTGTTAGTATCTTCACAATGTTGTGCAACCATCATCAGTATCTAATTCCAGAACATTTCCATCACCTTTTTGAGGAATCTTACAAGGAACCCCAGATTCTGTGTTTACAAGAGCAACTTGAGACAAATGATCAAACTGCTAATATGAAAGTGATTTTATATGAATTCACAGAGAGAGATCTGGAATCATTCAACTATTGTATGCTTAAATTTCTGTGTAAGTCAAGATTTAGAACCTAAATATTTTCTTCATAGGCAAAGATACCAAAACACCAAACACACTGCTGTGGAGTCAGATCCGACTCATAGGGATCTCTCCTTGGGTTTCTGAGGCAGTATCACTACAGAAGTAGATTGCTCAACCTTCCTTCTGAGGAGTGGCTGGTGGGTTTGAACTACCAGCCTTCTGGTTAGCAGTCAAATATCTTAGGCACTACACCACCAGAGCTTCCATAGGCAAAGATAGCCTCTACCAATTTCAAAAGTTACTCAGTAGTGCCTTTCCCTGTGTTGTGAGTTCACGTTCTACCCTCACATGATTTCATCCTCCTAGGGTGCTGCCCAAGACAGAAAAGCATAGGAATGTCTGCCGCCTGAAACTTCAATGGATATGTTCTCTTTCCTTGATTGTGCTGGTAGGCATATGTGGGGCTTGTGGGGCAGTGTGCATTTATTTTCATTACAGCAATTACCCTTAGTATTATAATTACTTGTTGGCACAGTAGATCTATTACTTCAGGAAGCTCTGAACTCCTTCAAATCAATGACGATGTATTTTTTAACTGTTGAAACCTTAAAACTTAGCGTAATTTCCAGAACTCAGTAGATGTTAAAATAAATGTTTTTTTTTTTTTTTTTTTTTCTTTAATGAATGACTTGAATGAACTCATTTAATGGTCTGTGACTCTTTTAGGTCTGCACAAGTCCAACAACAAATACAAGCCATACTTGACAAATCCAATCAACTGTGAAAGATGGTACAGTTGTTAAAGGTACAGTATGTTAATCAGGATATAACATACCTCTGGTAAGCAAAGCCATCAAGTCGTCTCCGACTCATAGTGACCCTATGTGCAGCAGAATGAAAACACTGCCCAGTCCTGTATGCCAGCCCCATGATCCTTGCTGTACCTGAGCCCGTCATTGCAGCCAGTGTGTCAACTCATCTTGTTAAGGGCCTTCCCCTCTTTCATTGACCCTCCACTTTATCAAGCATGACATCCTTCTCCAGCGAACGGTCCCTTCTGACAACATGACTAAAATATGTCAGACGAAGTTTGGCTCTTCTGGCTTCCAAGGAGCATTCCAGCTGCACTTCCTCCAGGACAGACTTGTTAGCTCTTTTAACAGTACATGGTACTTTCAGCATTCTTCACCAACAAAACTCAAAACTCACTGCCCTCGAGTGGGACCCAACTCATAGCGACCCCTCCTTGGGTTTCCGAGGCGGTATCACTACGGAAGTAGATTGCCCAACCTTGCTTCCAAGGAGTAGCTGGTGGGTTTGAACCACTAGCCGTCTGGTTAGCAGTCAAGTGCCTTAGGCACTATACCACCAGAGCTCCTGCTTTGCCAACAGCACAACTCAAAAACGTCACCTCTTCTTCAATCTTCCAAGTAAAACCCACAGAAACAAGAAAATGTTCAAATGCCCTCCACTCCCTGCAAGGGTCACCTTAAGTCTTTCTTCTTCACAAGTCCTTCTCCAACAACCTGATACAATGACAGAGAATTTGGGCTTAGTAAGAAACTAAAACCAAACCAAACCAAACTCACTGCAGTGTTCATCCCAACTCAGAACAACCCCTCCTTGGCTTTCCGAGGTGGTATTACTACAGAAGTGGATTGCCCAATCTTCCTTCTGAGGAGTGGCTGGTGGGTTTGAACTGCCAGCCTTCTGTTTAGCAGTCAAATGCCTTAGGCACTATGCCACCAGAGCTCCTAGTAAGAAACAAAGTCAGCTATTTAAGCTTTAGGCAAATGAGTTCTCTCAGTCTTGTTTCCTCTCAGATAAAGTGATGGGCTAGATTCCTTGGCCCACTCCCTTCTCATCAGTCTCTGATTCTGTTTTTTCCTTACTCAGAATTTGAGTGGCCACTATTAGTTGGCACAGCTATTTGTCACTTAGTAGATGCCACATTTTGTTGTTGTATTTTTATCCTTTTATATCTGTGCTCAATATTTCTATATACATTTTTGCATGTTTTAAAGGCAAGTGCTTTAAGAAAGACCTTTTTGTTTTGTTTTGTTTACTTTAGTTGACACTTGGGAAATTTCTGGCACTAAATTAAAAAATTTTCCTAAAACTCCATAATCATATGCAAGTACGTCATTGGGCCTCATGAAGTTCTCTAAGATAAATAAATAGAAATAATTTTAATGATTGTTAGCAAGTTTCTGATTTTTCCCCTAAAGAGAATTTGCTGCTTATAAACTTGGTTCCATTTCTCAAAATCTGTTCGTTATTGTTATTTTCTGTTTTCAAAATCTTGCTTCAGACACATGAAAATAATTCTAATGCTTCTAGAACAACAGGATCCAACTCTGTATTTGCAAACCCCGCTCTTCATTGCAACCAGATTTCTCTTGCTTCCTCTGGCTTCTAACAACTAAAATACTGATATATTCTTCTCAGGGAAAACCACTACCAAGATCTGAAAGACTTTAGCCTCAAAGAAATGAATAAATTACCTGCATGTAGTCCCCAGCTTTTGAAAAATCCCACGCTAAACTCTGCCCATTTAACGAGTCAGAAAGGGGCTCATGTAAAATTCTGTGAGGATGACTTTAGACTGTGAACTTTGTATATTTGGCTTTATCTGTTATGTGAGTATATATGAGGATGAAGTTTGTGACAAACGAATTATGAGACTTAACATTCAGCTGTATCATGGAGCACAGTTTTTGCTTGTTCCGTTTTTAAATATAAAAATACAATTTTGATCAAGGGCTTGGGTTTGGTGGTTGATTTTTACACATATTTGTCTCTCCCAATGTTATATAAGATACTTTTTGCATTTTGGCGGTAACTTTTAAAGCAAAAGTGGAGAGAAAATATGATTTCTTTGAAATTCTTATATATAGTCCTATAATTGCATTAATAAAACAGAACAATGTGCAAAACAAAGCTAAGATTTCTATTTAAGTCTGAAAAGATTTTCCAGGTTTGTATAGTGATTAAAAGTTTAATGTACAATCAGGCAGATTGTGGTTCAAATTTCTACTCTGTCATTTTCTAGTGAGGAGACTAGAAGGCTAGAAACTTCTCTCAGTTTCTCTAAGATTTAATGTTTTTTTCTGTAAAATGGAAGTAATAAAGGAACATACATTATTTGTTTTCTGTGAGGATTAAGTAAATACCTACAAGCATAAGGTCAAGGGAACTTTGTCTAATGTAATTTGGACATGTCAGGAGTTTCTGGAGAAGGACATCATGTTTGCTAAAGTACAGAGTCAGTGAAAAAGAGAAAGACCCTTAACGAGATGGATTGTCAGTGGCTGCAAAAATGAGCTCAAATATGGCATGGATTGTAAGGATGCCACAGGACCAGAGAGTGTTTTGTTCTGTTGTCTCTGTGGTACATAGAGTCTCTTTGAGTTGGAAGGGACTCAGCAGCACCTAAGAACAACAAGGAGATCAGGGTTCAAAACTGAATCTCACCTGAAAGACCTTGGGTAACTCACTTAATTTTCACATCTTCAATATTGGTAAAAAAAAAAAAAAAAAATTACACTGTTATACCAGCCTCCTTTTTCCACAACCTCTCTGAGTTGCTTCCTTCTCCTCTCCCTTGATGAGTACTTTCTTTACATTCCTTTTATCACAAACTGATAAAAGTTCTGGATTAATTAGCTCTAGTGGCATAGTGCCTCAGACATTTGATTGTTAGCCAGAAGGCTGATGGTTCAAACCCACCAGCCACTCTCTCAGAAGAAAGACTGGGCAATCTACTTTTGAAGAGATACCACCTTGGAAACCCAACAAGGGGCTGCTATGAGTCAGAATCGACTCGTCAGCAGTGAGTTTGGTTTTTGGTTTTTTGAACCATCAAATAGAGGAATGAGGACCTCATGCCTCATGCTTGTTATGTCTGGATTAGGCAATGGTTAAAGTTTAACACCACATCAGGTTGTGACTGATTCTACTTGCTGAAGAGGTGAAGTGTCTACCCCTCCAAGCAGGTCAGCTACCTAGCGTAATCAACTAGATTGTTGTTTACATGTGCTGAATGCATTATTGTCCATTCCTTTCCAAAAGAGTTTGAAGCACCATAAACAAAATTTTTTTAAAGTGAAAAAAGGAATTCACGGAAGGGAAGACGAAAATAAACTAAAATAAGAACACGGAAGAGACAGTGTAAGAGCCAATTATGAAACTTGCTTTTGATTTTAATCTCCCTAACTTTATTAAAGGAGCTCTGGTGGTGTAGTGCCTAAAGCATTTGACTGCTAACCAGAAGGCTGGTGGTTTAAACCCACCAGCAACTCCTTGGAAGGAAGGTTGGACAATCTACTTTGTAGTGATACTGCCACAGAAAGCCAAGGAAGGGTCGCTATGAGTTGGATCCAACATGATGGCAGTGAGTTTGGTTTTTGGTTTAACTTTATTCCAATGATCATGAAGATGGCACAGGACCAGACAATGTTTAATTCTGTTAAGAGTAAGATTGCCATGAGCGAGAGCTGACTCAGTGGCAACTAGCAGCAAAACTGTAATAACTTTAGATTCTAGTACTCTGTCCTCCTGCTGTATTTAATGTCCATAGACCAGTTACAAAAGAAAAATGGGTCACAGTGGCCTGGTTAATGCTATGTGAAACACTAGACATTTTTCCAAATTTTCTCATGAAAACATCTAGAAGAATAGTTAGATTTGCTCAGGATTCGGTACGATGGGGAAAATGCTTTTGTTCTCTTGCTGAATCAGACCTCAACAGAGCAATCCAAACCATTGTGCCCTTTAAGATTCATCAACAGAAAAGAAAAGATCACTTGTGCCATCCTGCAAGATGTAACTTGTGAAAGTATTCAAAGCTTCATTGTCATCCATGGTGCTCTTAGAAACAAGTCACCCAATGGATGACAGCATAGTAAATGGATCAGCACAGTCAAATTGGAGCAGTCATGTGTCCCAAAACTACACAATTTTATAAGATTCAAATGATATTTTTCTTTCATATCTTACATTGAGAATACATAAAAATATGGGATATTTGGAAGAAAGCAAGTTTATGAATGAAATATTTTTTGAAGGTGCTCAAGTGTTCTGCAAGATGGATTTTACAACTCTCTAATGATTCCATTTATATGTTCAAACACACATTTGTTCAATCAGATTGATTAAGGTTATTTCTTTACCCAGACACTACAGAATTTTTTCCAGTGTTTCTGTGCTCATGCCCTCTATGCTTTTAAGCATTGTCAAATTACTCCCTAAAATAATAATAATAATGAAGAGGAAAGAACTTCTGCTTCTGGCCAAAAAGAAGTAAGAGGAGTCAGATTTATCCTCTTGCCTAATTACTAAATAATCAATCAAAGTAAATGAAGAACAACTTTCAAGGTATTGAATATCAGGCAATGAAGGGCAGTAATCCCTAAGAGATGATAAACAAATGAAATAAATGGTCCTTATGATTGCCAAAATTTGCTAAATTGAGTTTCCAGGCCATGATGCAGTAATGAGAAACCCAGGAGGAGCCCAGAAAACTCCTTAAATTGAGGAGATGGGAATGAGAGTCTTAGAAGACAAAGCAGTTAGGATTTGCAGGCATAATACGGGAGAGGAGACAGCCGCAAAGGGAGAGTCCTCAGGAGATCAGCAGAGGGTCCTTGAGTAGTCGGCAGAATAATGATCAAGGCATGCAGGTGCAGAAGCTATCTGAGGCTGGGGAAACAAATACACAAAAAGATGAGAGAGAAAAGTACTCAGATCTATACAGCGACAGGAATATTGCTCAATCTCCCTGATAGACAAGAAAACTTCGTAATTCATGGGCCATTGGCTGGAGTACTCAGAAGAGTCTTACCTCAGTAGTGGAGAATAATTAGGCCTAGAGGGAATAATTAGGCTAGGCCTACACTAACACTTCTCAGGTCTTGCCCAATAAATCTTAAAAGGAAAAGCCAAAAGAATCAAACTATTTCCAAATTATCTTGTATCCCAGAATAGAGCTGAAAAATAGTTATGGAAATACAAAATTATCCAGCATCCAATAAGGTAGAACATGCAATCTCTTGAGTCCAATAAAAAATGACCAGACATATGAAGAAGGAGGAAAATATCATCCATTATTGTGAAAAGGTGTATTTCTTGAAGGTAGACAACAATAAGTTAAAAAATGTGTATTACAAGCCCTGAAGAACAACTGAAATGACAAAGCAGCCAATGAGCTAAAAAACAAACAAACAAAAAAAGATATATAATGGAATCATAAAAAACACACAATTTATCCAAAAGAAGAGAGAAAGAGAGAAAAAGGAAACAGAGCAGATGGGACATGGATAACACAAACAGGACGGTAGATTTAAATCTTGCCGTATCAATAATCACATTATGTATAAATGATCTAACTATTTCAATTAAAAGGCAGAGATTGTTACATTGAATAAAATTAATACCCAACTACATGTTGCCTACAAAAAACTCACTTCAAATGTAATAACACAAAAAATTTAAAAGCATAGAAAAAGGTATGCCATGCTAATGCTAACGAAACCGAGTCTGGCTACATTAATATAAGACTGAGTAGATTTCAGAGCAAGGAATATTACCAGGTATAAAGAAGTTGGTCATTTTGTTTTTTTTTTCATAGTGATAAAGGTGTCATACATGGCTTATGTAAATATAAAATTAGAACAATGCCTTCATAAGGAAGTTCTACATGGCATAATCATTCTATTCCTTGGAATAAAAGAGAAATCAAACTATATGTCCATACATTGTCTTAAAATAAATGTTCAGAGCAGTTGTATTTATAATAGCCCCAAACTGAAAACAACCAAATGTATCAATTGGTGATTAGATAAATTGTGTTATATCAACAAATAATGAAATACTATGCAGAGATAAGAAGAATGAACTCCCATGATGCATGCAAATATGGATAAACCTCAAAATAATTATGCTTCTTGAAACATGAAAAAAAGAATACATACTATATAATTTTATTTATATAAAATTGTAGGAAATGAAAATCAATGCCTAGTGACAGAAAGCAGATAATAGTTGCCTGGTAAAAACGAGGTGAGTGGCAAAAGGTGGCTTAAAGGCAGGGAAGGAAGAGAAGGGTCACAAAGCGTCACAAAGAATGTTTTAAGAGTTCTGTAAAGTTCATTTCTTAGTTGTGATGGATACAGGGATGTGTACATGCATCAAAACTTATGAAACTGTGTACTTTGAATATATGCAATTTATTGCATGTCAATTACACCTCACTAAAACTGCTCAAAAATAAGTCAAATACAATAGTATGCATAAAAATTCACCTCAGGGTGCTCAGGATGCAAATATTTTACCGCTTCCTCCCTTCCACTTTACACCATGAACATTAGCATTTTATTTTATCAGCAGAACAACTAACTTGATAACTGTCTCAGAAACAAGAAGATGCTGACTAGGGACCTTTTTTGGGATTATATTAACTGAATATATTATGTAAAAATAATGACTATTGATGTTGGCTTTAGGTATCTTTCTGTGCAACTGTGATTGTTCATTGATTTAAATAAACTTATGATTACCTCACAAAAAGTTTTTCAGAACTTCCTTAAAGTATGACTGTAAACACAGGCATGGACTCAGAGTTTAAACGGGTATCAGAAATATCTGCCTTGCTGCTTCCTTCTACAGAGAAAGAGATTGAGGTTCAGAGAAAGTGAGTGATCAGCCTGAAGTCACACAGCTACCTGGATCCTGATTCCCTAAGTAGGTGCTCAGTATTTCAAAATGCAGAGCACTTCAATATAGAAGCTACTTAAATGCAGAATGAATATCCCAGGTTGAACTATAGTGACCTTAAAGTCTCCTATTTTACAATATACAGTCATTATTTAAAAACTTAAAAAAAAAAAAAGACTCTGGGGCCAAATTCATTTCTTCGACCTCTCTATATGAACAAGTTTCCATTTTTGAGCAGAGACATAGCAGGAAGAGCATGAACTGCCTCATCTTTCTTCATCCTATCACTTCTGCCATGGTATATTCAGGGCATAGCCCATGTATTTGGGTATATGGAAGATATGGACCAGTACCAACCGTCCCATTCTTACAGTCCCTTTTCCTATGTTTGTTTGTTTTTTTTTTTTTTTCCCCTGGACCAGATTTTTGTCTAGCTCTATTTTTCTTTTTATTTAATTGCTGACAATACTCTTTCAGGGATTCTGGGAACTCTCAGATTCATCTCAGATTCTCAGCTGTTTGAGGCATAAACTTTGCGTGAAGTGCCAAAAGAAGGGGGGGGGGGACTACCGCACAGCCACAGATTCATCAAGATGGTGGGACAAAGAAGCTATGCTGCTATCAGTTAAAACTAGTATTAATCATTAAGACACCACAGTAAACAGACACAGAAAAGTTCTTGCTAAGAATGTGCACACACAGAACCTTTCTTAGCTCTTGTTCTTCCTGTTCTGATATTGTTTTGTGTGACTTAATCGAAAGAAAAAAATGCTAGTTCTTTGTGGTCCAATTTAAGTCTAAAATTTAATCTAACATATTCCATATAAAGATGTTTTCAGAAATTCTGACTGAACCCCTTGGAATTGTGAATTTGTAGGTGACAAAACAATGCTGAACTGAAAGGAAGTTTAGTCACAGGATCACACCATGCATTCTGTGAAATAATTAGTAGCCATGGTTGTTTGCAATTATGCTATAGCAGTGATTTTCAAACTGCAGGGTACATAAGAGTCACGGGATGTTTCCTGGTCTTTATCTGGAAAGTATGATTTAGTAGGTCTGGGTAGAGCCCCAGAATTTCAACTTTATAACCATTTCCACAAGTAATTTTGCTACAAGTAGATTTATGTTGATAAAAATTGCCCAAACTCTCTTTTTTGCTGCAAAAAGACATTGGTTAGAAATTCCAGCTCCAATACTTACAGGCTAGGCACCCTTAGAAAAGTCCATGATCTCCCTAAAGTTCATATTTAGAACAATAATAATAATGGAACGTTGTTGTGAGGATTAAATAAACTAAAGTATGTAAAGTGCTTGGTACTTTCCCCAAACACATACCAGGTTCCTTCTCAGTCTGACCTTATACTAGAATGTGTCTCTCCATTAATTGTTAACTAGAGTATAAACAATTCCACAATTTGAGATCATAAGAAAGCACATACTTCAACGCAAATGACCAGTTGCTAATCCAAGAAATATTTTTCCAATTTGAATGAGTAAGGCATGACAGAACATTGATGCATACACGTAATTAGCTGTGATACCAAAGCAAGCAGTGTAAGATTCTGAAACACATTCAAGCGAAAAAATTTTTTAAAGAAGTAACTCTTAACTCATATGTCCCAACCTACATTGGGTGCTATTTTGAAAACTGAGAAGAATTACTTTTAAAATGAGTAAGAAATCACAGAGCATTTTGGCTCCCTAGAAAATGGTTCAGGACAAATCCTGGTCCATTTTTTCAACATGAGTACTGATTACTCAGCTGCTTCTTTTCATACCCATTCAAAGGCCTTAGATTTAAACATATACTCTAGGCACATGTAGGCAGGCCAGAAGAATATTTTTAGAAATGAAGATCATGTTTGGGCCAATAGCCGATAAAGGTAAGGAGAAGCTCAACATCCCACATGAGTACAGAGAACTCCACTTTCTGAGGTTTATGAAGGTCTCCTTCTTATCCATCAGGGGCTGGATCAGTGTCAAAAAGGACTATCAACAAATCTGACCAGGGCCCTTCCAAACGGAACCCTGATCGTACTGGTCTTCCTCATCCTGCTGAACCCACCAAAGTCTTCTTAATCCCTATGCTTAAAAAAGGCAGCCCATCTTAGCACTGTACCACAAAATGTTAACAGAAAGCACGCTAAGCTTGAAGATATTTTTTAATATTTAGTTTTAATTTTTGTCATAAAAATGCAGGAGCAAAGTTTGAAAAGTCAAGTAATGCTAACAGTGTATAATGAAAAGATCACTACTCTTCAGAAGCAACTACTTTGAAATATTTTATATGTTTCTCCTAGAAATTATCTCCAGGTTTCTAAGTAAAAACTTTAGGTTAAACTTCATTTACCTACATAAATATGATTCATTCTAACCTAAGTAATGCACTATAATTTTTATTTCCTTCCTTGGACATACTTTTGTTTTTTTTCTAGAGTTATTCATTTCATTGTTTTTTAAGAATTCACTTCACTTTCTCTGTATTTAGTAAGTCTTTTTTATAATCTCTGGCAGTCGGCATTTCAGTGCAATTGTCCACAAATATAGGAGCTCTGGTAGAATAGTGCCTAAGGCACTTGACTGCTAACCAGAAGGCTGCCGGTTCAAACCCATCAGCCACTCCTCTGAAGGAAGATGGGGCAATCTACTTCCGTAGTGATACTGCCTCGGAAACCTAAGGAGGGGTCCCTATGAGTCGGGTCTGACTTGATGGCACATAACAACAACAACAACAAAGTCCACAAATATAGTGTATCAGATAATTTTTCATTTCTGTTTTTCTGGAGGCCTTCCTCCTAGAGTCAATTTTGGCCTACTATTTCAATTTTGGGAGCTCTGGTAGCATAGTGGCTAAAGCACTTGACTGCTAACCAGAAGGCTGGCCATTCAAACCCACCAGCCACTCCTCGGAAGGAAGATGGGGCAATCTACTTCCCGTAGTGGTACTGCCTCAGAAACCCAAGGAGGGGTCGCTATGAGTCGGGTCTGACTCCACGGCACATAACAACAACAACAATTTTAATTTTAAATACTTAAAAGGCAAACTAAGACTTGCCTTTGTCACTCCCATATGTTGGGTCCTGTATCTGGGTCCACAACTTCTTTTATTGTTATACTCATTTATTTTGGTAGAGCTATTTCATTTTTGATGGCCTGATTTTTATCAGCTCCAAAGGAACCTTGAAATAACAATTATTCCGTTTATATTTTAGAGATACCCAAATTAGGAAACTAAACCAATTTACATATTACTGTTAAGGACAGCAATTAATGTGATCTCTCAAATGACAAAATCAAAGCTGCCTGATACAGCAATGTAAAAAAAAAAAATGGTGACAAGCTCTCTCTAAGAGAAAAACAAAGGCTGTGACAATACCAATGAAGAAGGGTTGGATTTTTGTATTTTCCCCTCAAGTTCTCTATCAGAGTTTCTCTGATAGCTAATTGCCATCTGATTCCAGCAAGCCCAGATAGTTGAACTCCATGTATAAACAACAAGGAAAAATCAATTTGATGATCAGGAGAAAAAAAGAAATGAGCTATAGATTCTCTGGAAAAGTTTAAGAAGTTGTCTCTGTATGGTTTAGTTACTGGTTTTTTATTCTTGAAACAGCACCACTGAACCACAAAAAAATGCCAGTAATTGGGGTCAATGTTCAGTCAGATCCCCAAAAAAGTATCTCAAGCCAACTAGCATATGGTGTGCCGAGACCTCTGTTAGAGGAAAAGCACAGCTTCAGATAAACATGTGGTGCCACTAACTTTTCCATTAGGAAAAGTTAATGAGTTTCTTTTGACTAAAGTGTTGCAAAGATGTGACTTTCAGAAATGAACGTTTGGATACCTCAAACTTTAATGCATGAATAAAGATACTCTTGAAACAAAATACACATTAATTTTTTTTCTGGTGTCCAACTCTTAAATTCAACAGGGAAGAAACTATTTTAAAATGGATGGAGATGAGATTCTAGGTTTTTCCTAAGAGGAACATACAGTTACTAGTCAAGGACCAATTCCGATGACGCATGGCAAGGAGGCTGTAAACTGCTGGTCTGGGGATCAGGCTGCTAGAGCTTTGCCACAGCTGACTTTTCTAAGAATATTTTTAAGTGGCCTGAATATCTGTTCCTCAGAGGTTACCTGCTTGTTCCCCAAAGTACAATCTGTACCTGAAGAGGTGCCATGCTTCTTTAAAGCTCTTACTTCCCTTTTCTAAGTATCATTTCTTAAGCTGAAAATAACAATAGCATTAGCTTCAAGAGTTGTTCTGAGAATTGAAGGCTTCCAGAAATAAAAAAAAATATATATTTACAAAGCTTTTGTAATTTCTTAAAAATTCAGGCCACAAACAAATGAAGTGCTTCAAGCAGCTTCCTACTCTTCTGAAAGCATGTCTCAAAGTGAATGTGAAAAAGTCAAGGACAGCTTTATTGTTTTCTAACCTCTCTAAATCTTTAGTTGCTCCTACCTCCTCCACCAAATCTTTGGCCATTCCAGACTTTGGTGACTTCTCACCTCTGAATTTTAGCAGCCCACTCATCCATCTATCACCTTAAGCCTTTTGGTTATTCATCTATTTACAAGTTTTCTCTCTCTTATAAGGAGCTTAAAGCTTGAGGACACAGGTGAGTTTGGCTCGCTTTTATATACTCTGGTACCTAGCACAATGTCATGCTCAGAAGGTTTGTTTACTGCCTGTTGATTGGTATTCAGAGGAGCATTTCTTCCTATGTTAGCCAACCATGCCTGCAAATTACATTAACTGAGAGATATTTTTTTAATAATGATGTCTAGATCCATCTCCAGAGAGTCTCATTTGTCTTAAGATGAACCAAGACCCTTGTATTTTCTAAGCATTCCTCATGTGATTTTTAACTTACCATTGCTGTATGCTCTATTTTTTTATTGTTATAAAAATTTAGGTAATACAATATTTACCCTTTCAATATTTTTCATGTTGACAATTCAATGAGACCAATTGCATCAATCATGTTGTGCAACCATCACCAATATCAGTCACAAATTTTCCATCATCATAAAATAACATATATTAAAAGAATTTCTTCTGGAAAATTGGGCCTAGAATGGAGCATGTTGAGTGCTAAGAGGAGAGCAACTTGTTTTCATATTGACTGAAATATGCAGAAGCTGAATAGATTGTTCTCAGGGACTAATTACCTGACTGTTTTAAAAGTTCTCTAACACCTCATTTACCTCATGGAGACAATGAGATGTCTCAGCCTGAAAGGTTTCAAACAGGTAACACAGGATTGGTGAATACATATTCTGAACATTTGAACCCTAAGTATTGGTCAGAGGTGTTCCTTGGTGGGGCACATTCCTCTCAAGGTCGTACTACAAAGGCAAGCAGGGAGGTCCTGCCTTGGGTTCAGGCGAATTGTATAGCTCCAGATAGCTCTTCTTCATACACTAGACATCTCCATTTAGGGGTGTAAGAGTTTAAGGGAAGGGAATCCTAAACTGAGTAGGTTGCCTCCCTAAGCCCCATTTTTAATGATCAAAAATCATATTTTAAAAACAAACTATGTGTGATATATAATATCAAGACACTATTTTCAAGGATAACACAACTATCAAAAGAGAGAAAGAATAATGGCTACTAATAATGAGAGGCTTATTTTGTGCCAATAGCCAAATATAGTGCCAAATTCAGTATCTCATTGAATTGTCACACCTCTATGAGGAAGGAACTTGTGTGTGTGTGTGTGATTTTGGTGAAAGTTTACAGAGCAAATTCGTTTTCCATACAGCAGTTCACATACACTTTGTCTCATGACATTGACTACAATTTACCACAATGCAACAACTCCCCTCCCACTTCCTCCTGATAGTTACCTCTTCCCTGTGTCCATCCCTCCATGCACTCCTGCCCCTGAGCTGCCTCCCTGTGGATAAACAGCCCTTCTCTTTCCCATGATTGTTCTCTCCAAGGAGTGTATCTACCTCAGGTAAATGTTCAACTCATATGCCTGACTTTTGTTTGGCTTGAAGCCACAGGTGTGGGTTCAATTCCACACCTGAAGGGCAGCTAGCGGCCATAGTCTCAGTGGATCCACCAGGCTCTGTCAGACCAGCAAACCTGGTCCCTCCCCCGCCTTTTTTTTTTTTTAGGCAGGATCATTTTATATTATCCTCATCTTAAACATATATAAAGGATAACCAAAAAAAAAAGAAAAAAGAAAAATCTCACTGCCACTCAATGGATTGTGACTCATAGTGACCCTGTAGAACAAAGTAGAACTGCCCCATAGTGTTTCAATGCCATAAATCTTTATAGAAGCAAATTGCCCCATCTTTCTTCTGGGAAGTGGCTGGTAGGTTTGAACCATTAATCTTTTTGCAGCCCAATGCTTAACCACAGTGTCACCAGAGGTCCTTATAAAGGTTAACAACTAGATATTGGTAGAGGGAAGATCTGAAAACCACATAATCTTACTCTAACTGCTCTCTGAACCATGATGTTGCATTGATAAGCAAGTAAAAGCAGTAATTGCTCAAGAATCTAGAGATTTGTGTGAAATGTAGAGCGAAGAAAGCATTCAGAGAAGTGATGTGATTTCAGCTGGTCCTTGAAAGCAGTCTGAATGCAGGTAAGGAGCATGGGCTTTGGGATTTCACCTCAGGCATCTCATAGAAAAGGGTTCTTTAATATTCTGCTTCAGAGTATGACCAGGGTCAAATTATGCCCTAGGCTTTAAACTAACATCTGGGTGGTTAATCTATAACTGATGCAGAAGGGAGAAATTCAAAAGGGTCAGATGCTTCAGGAAATGCCAATATGGGACCATCCTTCCCCACCTACTAAAAATGTGTACCAAGCCATATGGTTGTCAGCAAATGTTCCCTTAAGGCAGTGTTTCCTAAGGAATGCTATTTGGTCCTCTTCATTCATTCATTCATTCATCCCTTTATTCAACAAATTTCTTCATTGAGTATTTACTATGTGGATTCTAATGGTGAGCAAAACCAGATCCAAGCCTGCCTTCATAAAGCTTCCAACCAAAACCAAACTCACTGCCATCAAGTCAATTCCAACTGACAGAGACCCTCATTGGGTTTTCAAGGCTGTAAATGTTTACAGAAGCAGACTGCCATATCTGCAAAATGACTGGTGGGTTCAAACCACTGATCTTTTGGTTAGCAATGCCTTACCCACTATACCACCAGAGCTCCTTTTCTAC
>NW_006921603.1:4888915-4889888 GCF_000298275.1 Orycteropus afer afer | reverse complement strand
CTGGAATATGTTCTGTAGCTGGAGTAAAATGCACCCCCAGGGGAGGGCTTTCAGCCCAATAGTTACCAAGACCACTCAACCCAGGATGACACACTTACATACTGTATGGTAATACATCCCTTAGAGCAATAGACCATGGGACACCAGAGGACCAACATTCAAATTGAGGAAATGCATTACAAACAGGAGTGCATAAATATGAGGGTCACAGGGAGAGGGTTACAGCGTAGGGAGGGGAGGAGACTGGGTTAGGGTTGGACATGGTAAATGGGGAATGGAACTAAATGTACACGTTACATTGAATGTAAAACAAGCTCTTAAAATAAAAATAAGGTAAAATAAAAAATAAGAAAATACTGTTCTGAAATACTTTAGACTAGGGTTTGGGATTCAAGCATACATCAGGATTGAGAGCCACTGTGAGTGTAAGGAAAAGGACATTTATATAGGTACCAATGCAGCACATGTAAAGGACTGAAAGAAGACCAATGTGGCTGCTGCAAAGATGGCAACAGTGAACATCATGAAGCGTGAGATTAAGGAAATACTGCATTGAACAAAGTTAAACAGGTTTCTTTACGATAGAACTTTTTAGAATCTTTAGTAACTTACCATATTTTTATGCAAACAATGCTCCTGTTATATGGTTTTTGCAAACTTTGAAACCCTCTCTGCTAGTTTCTTATCAGCGATATGTGTGTTATATGGATATGCTTCTGTGCTTCTGTGGGATCACCAAAAAAGGTGATCCCACAGAATGTGGAAATTATTGAACCATATCATTAATATCTCAAGCAAGTAAGATCCTACTGAAGATAATTCAAAAACGGTTTCAGCAGTATATTGATAGAGAACTTCCAGAGGTGCAAGCTAGATTCAGAAGAGGACGTGCAACAAGGGATATCATAGCTGTTGTCAGATGGATCTTGGCTCAAGGCAAAGAATACCGAAAGATGTTTACTTGTGTTTTATT
>NW_006921603.1:4881259-4888593 GCF_000298275.1 Orycteropus afer afer | reverse complement strand
AAAACAAAAATCCTCACACCTGGGCCAATAAGCAGCATCACAATAAATGGAGAAAAGATTGAAGTTGTCAAAGAATTCACATTGCTTGGTTCTACAATCAACGCCAATGAAAGCAGCTGTCAGGACAATAGATGATGTGTAGCACTGGGCAGGTTGTCCACAAAGGAACTCTTTGAAGTGCTGAGGACCAAGGATGTCTCCTTGTATACTAAGATGTTCCTGACACAAGCCATGACATTTTCAATCACGTCGTATACATGTGAGAGCTGGACAATGAATAAGGAAGACAAAAGAAGAGTTGATGCTTTTGAGTTGTGGTGATGGGAAAGAATGCTGAAAGTACTACGGACTGCTAAAAGAACTAACAGATCTTTCCTGGAGGAAGTGCAGCTGAAATGCTCCTTAGAAGCGAGAATGGCCAGACTTCGTCTCACCTACTTTGGTTATGTTGTCAGAAGGGACCATTCCCTGGAGAAGGATGTCATGCTTGGTAAGGTGGAGGGTTGACAAAAGAAGGGAAGGTCTTCAACAAGATGGATTGATACGGTGGCTGCGACAATGGGCTCAAGTATAGCAAGGATCATGGAGCTGGCACGAGATTGGGAGGTGTTTCATTCTGCTGTGCATGGGGTCGTTATGAGTCAGAAATGACTCGATGGCACATAACAACAACAACAACATGGGTATGATTTTTATTTATGTGGGTGACCTATATGCAAAAAATAGGGTAATGTGTTGAGAATCATCAAGAGGGGGATTATATACAGTACATCTGTTCTGGTTACCTAGTGCCACTCTGACGGGGATATACCACAAAAGAGATGGCTAAAACAGACAGGAGTTTATTCTCTTACAGCTTAGAGGCTTTAAGTCCAAGTTCAAAATGCTAGGCTCGAGGGGCTGGGTGAAAGCCCTTCAACCTTGGGATCCAGCTCTGCCTCCTGCTCCTGGCCCACTGGAGCTGGAGGCTTTTCTTCACTCAGACAATGCTGGCTGTTGAGGCTGACAAACCCAAGGTTGACAAATAAAAAGGCACCATCCTGATGTTACCAAACCACATGGTAGGCCATTAATTTAAGTCCATTGTAAGTCCCAAGGTCGGCAGAGCATGACAGGCTGCTGAACAATCACATGGCTACATGCAGGGTCCAAGCATGCAATAAGCTAGAGACCATTCTCAAGGCTTCTCCTTATATACAGGAAGCAGACCACATCCCAAAGTCAGTTACTCAGCTACTTGTGGTAGATCCCACCATGGAGTTGATTGCCAGTCTCATCATGGGGAATAATTACCACCAGCTGCCCAGCCACTCAACCAGGCCCAACCAAGATGACACACAAACATAACCACCAACCACCACAATTCTACCCGTTGTCAACTTGGCACCTGTACACATCTTCAATGGGTGGTATCTGTACCGGTGTCCTCCACTGGGTGACTCCAGTCCCCTAGTTTCTGAGTGGTGGCCTCACCCCCTTGACCTGGCAGGCCCCGTTCCTCTCCCCCTTGGGCATGGTAGTCCTGCCCCCTCTCTCTTGGGCAGCAGCTATGGCCCCATCCCACTAGCTCATATGAATGAGCAGCCCCACACTCCAGAACCAAGTTGGTGAAGGTCTGGCTCTTTGAAACCTAGGCGCCTGTGGTGGTTCCACCCTCAAAGGCTATGGTCCTGCCCTTAAGGCTGAGGCAGCTCTGCTTCCTGTTTCTTAGTCTCTCTGCTTCTGCCAATTAATGCCAAAGGCAACCCACTCCACTGGAAAACCCTGCCCAAAAAGCACTCAGCTTTCTTGGTCCATGGGCCAGCCAACCTGCTACTCCATTTCATGCCTGTCTCTTTTACCAATTAACACCCAAAGGCAACCCACTCCACCAGGAAGCCACCTACCCAGTGGCACCCAGCATTCTCCTCTGTGGGCTGGTAAGCCTGTTGCTATTTAATGCCAATCTCTGGGCTCTGCTACTGCCATCTTTCATGCTGATCTCTCCACCAGTATCTCTCTGCCAGTCTCTTGGCTCTCTGCTCCTGCTGTCTCTCATGCCGTATGCCAGGGTCTCTCTGCCAGGGTCTTGGGTCAAGGATGCACTCCACTCCTGTTTCCACGTTTTAGGTATCTGTCCGAGCAGCACCCTACTCCCGGTACCAAATTCTGTTCTGGCTACCTAGTGCCACTCTGAGAGGAATATACCACAAATGGGATGGCTTAAACAAACGGGAGCTTATTCTCTTACAATTTGGAGGCTTTAAGTCCAAGTTCAAAGTGCCAGGCTCTAGGGACTGGGCGAAAGCCCCTCAAACTTGGGGTCCAGCTCTGCCTCCTGCTCCTGGCCCACTAGAGCTAGAGGCTTTTCTTCACTCAGACAGCTGCTGGCTGCTGAGGCTGACAAACCCAAGGCTGACAAATAAAAAGGCACAGTCTCAATATTACTAAACCACGTGGCAGACCATTGATTTAAGTCCATTGTAAGTCCCAAGGTTGACAGAGCATGGCAGGCTGATGAACAATGACATGGCTGCATGCAGGGTCCAAGCATACCATATACTAGAGACCATTCCCAAGGCTTCTCCTTATATACAGGAAGCAGACCACATCCCAAAAGCAGCTACTCAGCTGCTTGTGGTAGATCCCACCATGGAGTTAATTGCCAGTCTCATCATGGGGAAAAACTATTAGCAGCTGCCCAGCCACTCAACCAGGCCCAGCCAAATTGGCACACAAACATAACCACCACAACATCAAGGTTACTTTTACATAGGGTATATTGAGATTCTCATGCTTCACATTTTGGAACTTCTACGTACACAAATGGTGGCGAGGTGGTTAAGCACCCAGCATCTAAACAAAAGGTTGGCAGTGTGAACCCACCCAGTAGTTCCATGGGAGAATGACCTGGTACTTTGCTACATTCTATAAAGACTTCAGCCTAAAAAATCCTATGCAGAGGTCCTACTCTTTCCCAAAGGGTCGCTGTGAGTCAAAATCAACTCTATGGGACCTAACAATAAAAACAAAAGTATTGAATAGGCGACATAGGTGGATTGTGTTGAAGTGTGACTCATGGAATAATTTTGTTTCAGAAATTAGGAAGATTGGTAGTAGGTCTTCTAAAATTCAGAGATTTTCCTTTTAATCTCTGAAGGATTTTAAAAGGGACTCAAGTTAGAATTAATGGTTATTTACTCAAAGGTCATGTCATACTACGTGTCAATATGTTCAGTTTTATCAATGGACATTTTACCACTTAAAAAATATTAAATGATTTATTCCTTTTCAAAAATAGTGCTTTTTTCAATGCTTCTAACTGTAAAAGGCAAAACATAATTGCAAGAGGTGTGCATTATATTCATAATTTAAATTAGAATAAAGATTACTAATCTTTTGGGTCAGTCTGTGTTCCTAATCCTCTGGAAAAGAACTGATAGTTAATGTGCACTGGAGGAGAATCACATTTTAGAGGAAAGATTTGAGTAAACATTATTTAGAGAGGAAATGCATGAAATTGGCTATTATGGGTACCTTCCTGTACAAACATGATTGCAAAGATTACTCATTGATTAACCTTTGCATATTAAATACGTCTAACTGGAATTTGAAAGTCATGAGCCTGTTTCATTTAAATGGCTTTGGAAAACATGTCTAACCTATTTAGGTAGTTGGACTATAAGCCTTAAGGCAGGAACTTTTGAGATATATAAAAAAAAGTTAATTTCATTGTACTTACTGGGTGGAATGTTAATTGAATTATTCATTAATATAAAATTAGTCCATTTCATAGCTGTTAGGCCTTGTCGGCTCCATGCCTAGACTCTGTTGATTCTTTCAAAAAGAAAAAACAAATATTTATTCAGCGCATCTAAATTTCCAAATAAAAGTTATATCTCACATGATCCTTACAACCATCCAATGAGGCAGATTACTACGAATGAGGTTAAGCATTTTGCCTAATGTTAAACCAAACCAAAATCAAACATGTTGCCATCAAATCAGTTCTAACTCATGTATTATAGCATACTCCATAGGGTTTTATCAGTTGTCATCTTCATGGAAGCTGACCACCAAGGTTTTCTTCTAGTAAACCTTTGTGGGGAGGGGGATTCAAACTACCATTCTTTAGGTTAGCAATCAAGTGCAAACCAATTGTGCCACCCTAGGGACCTTTTTGCCTGATGTTGCCCAGCTGGTAAATAACCAAATTAAGACTGCCTCTAGAGCCTAAGCTCACATTAAAGATAATTTTTTAACAAAAGTTAAAATTGTGAATCAAAAGTATAAAATGAATACATCAATAATTTTATTTAGCTCATTAAATAAATGAAGGAAGTGATAAGATGTAACAACTGGCTCAGAAGAGAATATAAAAAATAGGCACAATTTGTAGATCAAAACAAAACAAAACAAAAATTACACTCACTGCCGTCCAACTGAATGTCACTCATGGTGACCCCTCCTTGGGTTTCCGAGGCGGTATCTCTACGGTAGTAAATCTACTACCAATAACAACAAATCTGTTGCCCAGTCTTCACTCTGCGGAGTGGCTGGTGGATTTGAACCACCAGCCTTCTGGTTAGCAGTCAAATGCCTTAGGCACTATGCCACCAGATATCAGGGATGTTGAAATGAACCTTAAAATGGACTCCCTCCCACAGTAGAGAAGGGAAATCAATGAATCTCTACTGGACAGAACTTATTTACATGCATGCAATAGAAAATAATTATTTTGTATTGTTATCAGTTATTTATAACTTAAGTGTTGTGAAAATAGTGGAAAGTAAATGAAAGACTTAGTACCTTCACAGAATCAGATAAGCTGGAATGGTGTGGTTTAAACCATGTATATATTACTGGCCAGGAACTATGTGGGTGAAGATAATGAACGGGACCTTTAGTTCAGCAAGGTTATATGCTTCAATATTCACACAGAGGAAAACAAGACACACAGGAGTGCATAATTAAGAAGGGCAGGGAGGCAGGGAGGAGAGTGGGTTAGGGTTGGGGATGGTAATTGGACACTGAAACCAAATGTACAGTGTTTTGTGTAAAACACTGAACGTAAAACAAATTCTGCTGTGAAAATTTGCACCTAAACCACAATTTAAAAAAAAAAAAATAGAGATGTTGTCTTTTTAATATCTGTTTTGCCTAAAAGCTACAGTGCTGGGCATGAAAAGAACTTAATAAACACATGTTGATGTTGACTTGCTTAATTGTTGGGCTTTAGAGTGTTTTTTGTTTCTTTGTTTGTTAAGAATAACTGGCACTTAGATTCCAAATAGATGACTGCATTACAGAATTCTTTAATTCCAAATCAGGATCTCAAACTCAGTAGCATTTTCCACATCTCACTTAGGATCAGGCATAAATCAATCCTTAAATGGAGTCTTGAGCTATGACATAACAATACAGTCAGCTGTGTTTATCAAAGACAGTTTCATTAAACTCTCTCTAAGGGCTCAGCCCTACTCAGTAGATGCAAGTATTTAATGTACTCATATTTTTTCTCCTAGAAGCAACATAGAACACTTTGTTTAAACATTCTTTGAATAAGTATACACACTAAGGAAGTTTAACTAATACTCTATTCTTAGCCTCAAAAAAAAAAAAAAAAAAAAGAAGAAGAAACATATAAAGAACTGGAAGACGGTAGGTATACCCACCATATAATGGACAAGGTTTATCCCTGAGTTTTAAAATTATGATTGGTGTATGTATGTGTCCGTGTGTGTATATGTGTGTTGAAATGAAACTTTATCTACAAAAATAGTTGCTGGTACCAGTCCTTGGGCCATAGTTTTCTGACTCCTGGTTTAGGACATGGGCTCTGGTATCAAACTGCTTGGGTTTGAATATAAGCTCTTCCACTCACTGGCTGAGCGATTCTAAGTAATCACTAAACAATTCTGTGCTTAGAGTTGTTCCCTCTATAATGAGGCTAACAAGACCAAGTCAGGGTTGTTGTGAGGACTCCTGCACATACTCAGAACAGTATCTAGCACATAATAATGAGGATTATCTTCTACTATTCTGTTTTCAACTGGAACCTTTCAAAGGACTGTAACATCACTTATCTAACTGAATTCTCAGTGATCACAGTGAGGTAAATACAGCAATGATGATATTTAACCCATGGGTTGCCCAAGTTGATTTATTAATTTATTTCATCTCATTTTTGTGTATTAATATATATTAAAATTTTTCTACAGAGATAACATATCTTCTTTGTAATAATTTAAAATATTTTTTAAAATTTTAAATACAAAAGTAAAGTTTGATGTTGGAAAACAAAACTAATGAATATCTGTTTTCCAGCTAGTAAGTCAGACTATAACTCCTTGTGGAGTAGACCTGACAAAAAAAAAAAAAAAAAAAAAAAAAATCCCTGATGTGTCTCAGTTTTCAGTGTTCATGTGCTGTTCTTTTTGTCTATTTATCTCTGCCTGGCTCACTAAAAGGAAAAGACTGGTGCTGAGAGTCTAATATAAGTGGTGATATGGAATCTTTTCATCCCTCTTACTGCTACCTAAGGAAGAGTTGATGGTTTTTCAAGAACATGCTCCGTATCTCCAGTTTCCAAGTATTTGGCCATAAAATAAGAATGACCACAAATAGTGACTCTCTTCAGAGTCACTGCACTTCAAACTGAGCCTGGAATCAGGAACCTGCGCAGTGCTAGTGTAATCTAGCTGAAGATTCCCCTGATAGATACAGCTGGCTATTACAAGCTCCATGAAGATTATTTTTCTCTTTCAAATTGTTTTGAAATGTTCAGCCCAACATGGAACCAATAATAACTCTGTGAGTTCTTATCAACACTGAAAAATCATGCCTGAATATTTCAATTTCTGAAACCTGAGAGAAATAGAAAGAAAACAGGGCTACAGAGAAAGGCAAACTGTAATTACATAATAGAAGTCTTCTGTGGGGAAGTGAGTCTATGCAGAGACTGGACTCCAAAATTAGAGCTGTAAAATGCCGTACTCTCTATTTGTGGCCTAATTAAGTAGTCACAGGTGAGGAAAAAGGCTTACTTAGCATATTATGGTAAAAGTCATCAAAAGAAAGAACACTTTAAATTCTGTAGTACTATAGTAAAAACAAAAGAATCTTCTATTTTATGCTATAGTTTGCACTTTTTTGAGACATTTCTGAACTACTTATGATCTAGATGTTTCAACAAACAGATGCTGCACTGGAGGCACTCACTCGTCTATGCCAAGAAATTTAGAAGACAGCTACCTGACCAATTGACTGGAAAAGATTCATATCTGTACCCATTCCAAAGAAAGGTAATCCCACAGAATGTGGAAATTATCAAACAATATCATTAATATCACAAG
>NW_006921603.1:4871641-4877774 GCF_000298275.1 Orycteropus afer afer | reverse complement strand
TATGAACCCCACTTGGTCATGATGAATGATTTTCTTGATATGTTGTTGGAGTCTATTGGCTAGGATTTTGTTGAAGATTTTTGCATCTATATTCATGAGAGATATTGGTCTGTAGTTTTTCTTTTGAGTGATGTCTTTGCCTTGTTTTGGTCATAACATATTTTGGATAACATTGCGAAAAATGGGAATTCCCGAACACTTAACTGTGCTCATGAGAAAACTGTACATTGACCAGGAGGCTGTCATTCAAACAGAACAAGGGAGTACTGCATGGTTTAAAATCAGGAGGGGAATGATTCAGGGTTGTATCCTTTCACCATACTTACCCAATCTGTATGCTGAACAAATAAGCCGAGAAGACACAACTTTGCAAGATGAAAGTGAAGATGACTTGGAGCACTTACTAATGAAGATTAAAGACTACAGTTTGTATTGTAGATTCATCTCAACATGAAGAAAACAAAAATCCTCACAAGTGGACCAATAGACAGCATCAAGATAAATGGAGAAAAGATTGAAGTTTTCAAAGATTTCATATTACTTGTTTCCACAATCAACACCAATGGAAGCAGGAGTTAAGACATCAGACGTCGTAGTGCAGTTGGCAAATCTGTTGCAAAAGATCTCTTTAAAGTGCTGAAGAGCAAAGATGTCTCTTTGAAGACTAAGGTGTTCCTAACCCAACCCATGGTATTTTCAAATGCCTCATATGCATGTGAAAGCTGGACAATGAATAAAGAAGACTCAAAGAAGAGTTGATGCTTTTGAGTTGTGTTGGCAAAGAATACTGAAAGTACCATGGATGACCAAAAGAACTAACAGATCTGTCCTGGAAGAACTGCAGCCAAAATGCTCCTTGGAAGCGAGAATGGCCAGACTTTGTCTGACCTACTTTGGTCATGTTTTCAGACGGGACCATTCCCTGGAGAAGGATATCACACTTGGTAAAGTGGAGGGTCAATGAGATGGATTTACACATTGCCTGGAACGATAGGCTCAGGTATAGCAAGGATTGTGAGGCTGGCATAGGACCAGGCAATGTTTCGTTCTGTTGTACATAAGGTAGCTATGAGTCAGAGCTGACTCAACAGCACCTAACAACAACAATCTTCAAAGGTAAACCCAAATCCAAACTCACCAGAGCTCCCTCTCCCAAGGTAGCAGAGGAGATATTCTTTTCTTTTCATAAAAGCATGGAGTGAGAGGTCAGCTAGGCACAGATGCCAGACAGACACCAAAATTCTTTATTCCAAATGTCAGGCTCTCTACATTAAATCTCATTTCCCATAGTGCTGCTGCCACTGGCATATCCACCCAGTACACAATTATATCCAGATGGCTTGTGACTTTCCTCTAGCTCCCTCTGGGTTAATGTGGAGAAAGGAGGAGAAGCATTTCCTTTCTGTGGATATTTTAAGGGGAATGCTAAGTTTTGCTTACACATTGGAATTATCTCTTTCTTTACCATCCAGTCAGTATCCTCACATATGTTCAGTATATACATTATTAGCACACTAGTACCAAGTCACAGCTGCTCAAATAAAATTATTAAAAAGAAAAAGAGATGCACAAAGTCCAGAGTAGAAATAATCCTAACTCCCCATTGAGAAACCAGATTATTTCCTTCTAGGATAACTTCCATGGACTGAAGATGAAATTTCCTCACTTAAGTTTACGTAGCAGGCATTCCAAGCCATTTAATCAGCTAGAGAGGAAACACTAGAATTCATGAAGCACATCACATGTTATCAATGATATCCAAGAGGTGTCTAGGATTCAGTGAACATTAGAGCATGGAAGGATATAGTGTGCTGATTCAGCACCAGTCAGCCTGGGTTCAAACCCCAGGTTTGTAGCCCAGTAGCTGGGTGATGGTAGGCAAATTGCTGAGCCTCTCTAAGCTTCAGTTTAGTAAGCACTAAAAGTGGGGATTCCAACATAACTTTCTCCATAGTGTTGTGGTGATGATTTAGTGAGATAAAAATCTTATTCTCATACTATACAGATATAAATACACTTAGTATTAAGGGGCTGTTACTTCGAGCATCTCATTCCATTTCATAACATTATATTTCATTATGATATTTGGTCTCCTCAAGCTGCCCTTTGAAATTTTCTGTTCAATTCTTTCACTTCATCATTTATTACATTTACTTTAGCTACTTTATATTCAAGAGCAAGTTTCAGAGTCTGTTCTGACATCCATTTTGGACTTTTCTTTCTTTCCTGTTTTTTTTTTTTCTTTCTTTGCATATGATGTCCTTGATGTCATCCCACAACTCATCTGCCCTTCAGTTATTAATATTCAATGTGTCAAATATATTCCTGAGATGGTCTGTAAATTCAGGTAGGATATACTCAAGGTCAAATTTTGGCTCCTCTGGATTTGTTTGATTTCTTCGGCTTCAACTTGGACTTGCCTATTAGCAACTGATACTCTGTTTCACAGTAGACTCCTGGCCTTGTTCTGACTGATGATTTTGAGCTTCTCCATCATCTCTTTCCACATGTGTAGTCAACCTGATTCCTGTGTATTCCATCTGGGGAGGTCCACATGAATCATTGCCATTTATGTTATTGAAAAAGGTATTTGCAATGAATAAGTCATTGGTCTTGCAAAATTCTATCATGGGACTTCCAATATGGTTTCTAAGGCCAAATATGCCAACTACTGATCTTTCTTCTTTGTTTCAAATTTTCTCATTCCAATCATTACTAATTATCAATGCATCTTGATTGCATGTTTGATCAATTTCAGACTGTAGCAGTTGGAGAAAATCTTTAATTTCTTCTTTGGCACTCAAGGTTGGTGCAAAAATTTTAATAAAAATCATAATATAACTGGGCATCTTACTAGGTCCATGGATATTGTCCTATCGCTGACAGCATTACACTTCATAATAGATCATGAAATGTTCTTTTTAGTGGTGAATGCTACACCATTCCTCTTCAGTTTGTCATTCCTGGCATAGTAGACCATATGTCCAATTCAAAATGGTAAATACCAGTCCATTTTAGCTCTCTAATGCCTAAGATATCGATCTTTATGCATTCCATTTCATTTTTGACAATTTCCAATTTTCCTAAGGAGCTCTAGTGGCATAGTGGTTAAGGCATTTGCTCACTAACCAAAAGATCAGTGGTTCAAACCCATCAACTGCTCTGTGGAAGAAAGATGAGGCAGTATGCTTCCATAAAGATTTACAGTCTTGGAAACCCAGTGGGGGTTGCTGTAAGTCAAAATCAACTTGATGATAGTGAGCTGTTTTTTTGAGTCCAGTTTTCCTAGGTTCAAACTTCATAAACTCCATGTTCCAATTCCTAATGAATATTTGCAGCTGTTGCTTCTCATTTTGAGTCATGCCATATCAACAAATGAAGGTTCGAAAAGCTTTACACCATTCATGTCATTGATGTTGACTCTAGGTGTAATGCCTAAGACATTGGATTGCTAACCAGAAGGCTGGTGGTTCAAATCCACCAGCCACTCCTTGGAAGAAAGACTGAGCAATCTACTTCCATAGAGATAGATACACCTTGGAAACCCAAGGAAGGGTCTCTATGAGTCAGATCTGACTCAAGGGTAATGAGTTTGGGTTTTTTTTGGTTTTCTGCTTTGAGTAGACAGTTCTTCCCTAGTCACATTTTGAGTGCCTTCCAAACTGAGGGGCTATATCACACAGTGTTTTACTGCTATTTATAAAGTTTTCACTGGTCCATTTTTTAAGAAGTAGACTACCAGGTCCTTCTTCGTAGTCTTAGTCTGGAAGCTCTGCTGCAACCTCTCTGCCATATGTGACCCTGCTGGGATTTAAAGTACTGGTGGTATAGCTTTCAGCATCACAGTGACATGCAAGCTAAAAGCTATCACGATACAACAAGCTGACAGATGAGTGTTGGGCTTTATCCCTAGCACCTAGCAGAATGCTTAACATATGGGTGTATACTATATTTACTAAATGAATGAATGACTTGCCAATTTTAAAAACATACAGTGAAATACTATTCTACTTAAAATTAAGCTGTATGTAGATCATTATTTACTATAGGTTATTAATTTTAAAATAGCAGCTTCCTAATCAGTATATGGGAGCTCTGGTAGCATAGTGCCTAAGGCACTTGACTACTAACCAGAAGGCTGGCGGTTCAAACCAACCAGCCACTTCTTGGAAGGAAGATTGGGCAATCTACTTCTGTAGGGATACCGCCTCGGAAACCCAAGGAGGGGTCGCTATAAGTCTGGTCCAACTTGACAGCCTATAACAATAACAACAACAATCTCATTTTGAAGGGTTTTGTCAAGAATAATAATACAAAAATAATTTTGATTGTCTTTAGAACATGGGGAAAGGGCATTTAATATTCTTTTCCAATAATTTCACCTATTTTTCCCTCTACAATTTTCTGGTTTTTCTCTACAATTAATATGTATTTCTTTTCTTAATGAGAATGAGTTTATTTTTAATAATAACAATGATGTTTATGAAACTCTCCTGTTGTGACTTATTCTGGCAGATTTTTATCTACATGGAAAATCAGATGAAATCATTATTTCTGTGACTTAGAGTGGAATAATGTAATACTAACTCTAGGCTGTGGTTCTCAATTGGAGGTAATTTTGTCTCCTTTGCTGTAGTGCCTAAGGCATTTGACTACTAACCAGAAGGCTGGCGGTTCAAACCCACCAGCCACTCCTTGGAAGGAAGATTGGCAATCTACTTCTGAAGTAATACTGCCTCGGAAACCCAAGGAGGGGTCTCTGTGAGTCAGATCCCACTTGATGGCAATGAGTTTGGTTTGGTTTTTTGGGGGGCACGTTAAACAATGTTTGGAGACATCTTTGAATGTCATGATTGGGGGTGGGCTGCTACTGGTTTCTAGTGGGTAGAGGCCAGGGATACTGCTAAACATCCTACACTGTACAGCAAATTACCCCACAACAAAGAATTATCTGGCCCACAACACCAATAATGGCTCCATTCAGTTTTCGCTCTAGGGTAATTTACATTTGGATATTGGAAGACTCTCTGAGAGTAAAGCACAAGACTTTAGCTAGCAGCTATTGGAGAAAATGTGTTTGGTCAGCAAACATGTAACTGTTCATTCTGGTGAAAATATATCTTGTAATTCAAAATGGAGCTCTTAAAATTATTAAATTTTTTTTTTTTTAAATTTTAAGAGTCTGTTTTACATTCTACATTATGTGTACATTTAGTTTCATTGCTCATTTACCATGTCCAACCCTAACCTAGTCTCCTCCCCTCCCTACCCTGTAACCCTTCCCTTGTACCCCTCATATTTATGCACTCCTGTTAATCCTGCATTTCCTCAATTTGAATATTGGTCCTCTCGTGTCCCATGGTCTATTGCTGCACAGGATGTATTACCATAGAGTATGTGGGTGAGTCATCCTGGGTAGAGTGGTCTGCATGTACATCTTGGTAACTATTGGGCTGACAGCCAGCCCCTGGGGCACAGAATGTATTCCAGGGCTATAGTATTGGGGGGGGGGGGCTTACCAGATTTCATCTGACCAGTAATTCTGGTCATTATTGAGTTTTTGGATTTTGTCCCACGTTTTGCCTCCCACTGTATCCAGCATCTCCAGATTTGATCCTTTCCTAAGTGGTTGGCATTGGTAGCCTGGCACCATCTAGTTCTTCCGGTCTCGAGGGCCATCGTGTCCTAGGGCTGACTACCTCTAAATGCCCCCCTCCTTTTTTTTATTTTTTGCATTCTTCTTTGCTTCTGACACTAGGAGACCATTAGCTGCATCTTAGATGGCCATTTGAAAGGTTTTAAGACCCCAGTCACTACTCACCAATGTAGGATGTGGAGCAAGGCTTTTATGTATTTTGTTGTGCCTTTTGAGTCTGGTGTCCCCCAGTATTATGGTCCTGAGGCAATAGATCTATTGGATCTCTCTCCCATAGTGTCTGGTTGTCTGTGAGGGATTACTCTTTGTCTGTCTTCTATTGTTTCTGTAAGGACTGCAGTTATTTAGTATCACTGGTGTCTGTGCAAGATTAGCCTTAGCGGAATCTATCCTTGGTCTGGAGTATACCTCTGTTCATTGACTCCCATCTGATCATCTCAGGGGTTTATGTGTTTATCTGTAGCCTGGTGTTTGGTG
>NW_006921603.1:4868778-4870376 GCF_000298275.1 Orycteropus afer afer | reverse complement strand
CTTCTCTTCTATCTCCTGTACATTCTGGGTTATGCTTGATAGTTAGTCTATTTATGCCGTAAATTAGGGAATATATAAAAAAATATATTTTAAAAGATATTTCTTTACATTACAGCTATGTGTACAAATGGTTCATTATAGAGGGAGGAGAGATGGTATAAAACAAACAACTAAATAAAAGAAAATGATAGGCTATTTTCATTTGGTAGGTTCATGATAAGAGTAAGCTGTTGAGGTGATAGCAATCTCTTGAGGGCCAACAAATGCTCGCTAAACAAAGACTCAGTTCCATTGGTCACATATCCACAAGCCCTGGCAATCAGGATTGCTGAACAGTTCCGTTGGTCAGATATCCACAAGCCCTGGCAATCAGGATTGCTGAACTGTTCACGTGGGAGGGGTTTCTCAATCTTACGTACCAAAGATCTGTAAAACAGAGATGGGGGTTTGGTCATTATCTCTAAATTCAAGTCCATTTAATTTATTTATAAATCACATTTATTAAGGGAAAGTACAAGATACAATCTAGAAGAGTCAGAAGAATATGTCTGCACATTTACTTGCTGTTTGAGTGAATTAGTTGATTTCTGTTATCTGCCACTTCAGGCAAAACCAATAAAATCATTTAAACAGATTCACTTCTCTCTATTCCCACAGAGCAACAATTCTTCTCAGGCATTTTACTGCAAAAGCATCCTGAGTGTTCTCCCAACCTCTACTTTATAATGTAGAAACTGCTCATGAATCCGGGTTAACCCCTCTGAGTGCTAGTTCCCTCAGCAGCAAAAAAAGAGGATAGTATGTATTTCACAAGGTAATGGTGAGAATTCAATGAAATGGCATATCTACAGCATGTAACACAGCACTGACAAATAGCGGATGCTCAGTAAAAAGAATTTAAAACAAAGGGAAAATGCCTGTGGCAATGGAGTGATGCCTTTCATCCCCACCCACTATTTGTATTTACATAATATACATAATATGTAAACCTGGTTCTGAAATCCTGAGAATTTGCCAGAATGCAAGAACAATAAAGCTCAGGGGACACTGAAAATTATTTGTTTCAAACTCTCTCTGACCCTTTCCATTTTCTCCAGTTAATACCAGATCTTGGATTAGTGCAAAATATCATCTTAAGTAGGAATACCTTTTTTTCTAAGTTGTTTGGTCTGTATAAGAAACAAAAGTAACTACATAAGACAATAGTTTTCCTTCCAGTCACTTCCAAAGACAATGGAAATATACTGAAAATATTAAATCTTAGACAACAATCTCTTCATCAGTAGTTAAGAACTACTATTTTTTGAGGTTTATCTTTTTGCACAAAAACCCTAAAAACAGCCACTAAGCACACTATTTTATGGATGAGGGAGTTGAGGTTTAGAGAAATTACGATATGCTCAAGGTCACATGGACAGTAAACGACACAGTTTGGATTAAATTCTAGTCTCTATGATTGGTTCACAGACTGCCTTTTAGCAGCAGTGTATTGGAAGAAATGAGATACATAAACTAAAATATATAATCTGTCCAGAGGTAACTGAGAGTTCAGAAGAATTTAAAGTTTTTCTCTAGACCAAATTAAAAAAAACAAAAAA
>NW_006921603.1:4858726-4859824 GCF_000298275.1 Orycteropus afer afer | reverse complement strand
TGGGAGGAGAGGTGTATTCCATGCAGACCGGTACCTCCTCAGCACCCCCTCCCTTAACAGCCGCTGGATATGGGGCTGTATGCTTTCCCGGGCTTCCCTGGGCATGGGATACTGTTGGACTCTTACCAGTGTGGTAGAGGGTTTTAAGTTCATGATAATGGGTGGTTGATGTTTCGCTAACCCAATTCCTCCAGTTTCTGCTCAGGTTTGGGGAAACTCTTCTAGTTACGGAGCTATATCCATTAAGCTTGCACATTGGTTTTCCATACCTTTATACAAGTGGTATTCATTTTGTAAGGTGACCATCAGGACCTGCAGAGGGGAGCTTTCCCCATCGGTAACCTGGACACTATCTTTGTGAAAGAATATATGGGCTTGGGCTTTGGATAATAAGTTTCTTCCTAACAGCGGTGCGGGACAGTCGGGTACAATTAAGAATGAATGGGACACTTGCTTAGTTCCTAGATTCACTTGTCGCTGAGTTGTTCAGTGATACCGCTTTGCTCCTGTTGCTCCCTGGACCAGGCTAGTTTTTGAAGAAATCCTTCCCTCCTTCTTATTTAGGATGGAATACTGAGCTCCTGTGTCTACCAGGAACTCTACTGGTTTCCCCTCCACCTTCAAAGTTACCCAAGACTCAGGGAGGGGTTCTGAGTCCCGTCTCCCCTAGTCGCTGTCCTCGCTTGCTGTTAAGGTCCTAACAGGAGCCGGTTTCTCATATTTTTTGTTCTCTTTCTTTGGGCATTCATTCTTCCAATGTTCAGTTCCCTTGCAAAATGCACATTGGTTCGGAGCCAGGGCTGGATCTCGGCGGGGCCTGTCATGTTGGTTTAATCTCCTTCCTCTTCCTCTGTCTCCCCGAGTTCCGGCAAAGAGAATCTTTGCTAACTCTTTCTGATTTTGTTTATTCTCTTTAGCTTGGAATTCCCTTTCCTCCCTCCATATCCTTTCTTCCCTTTCCTCTGGGGTTTCCCTAGTATTATACACTCTCTCTGCTACTTTCATTAAGTCCTGTAGGGTCTGCTCACCTAATCTATCTATCTTCTGAAGCTTTCTTCTGATATCAGGGGCTGCTTGGTTTACAAAAGATAGGACCAC
>NW_006921603.1:4829182-4857091 GCF_000298275.1 Orycteropus afer afer | reverse complement strand
GACAATGCAAATGCAATAGGAAAGTTTATTAGCTAAGTTAAGTTAGGGTCTTTGCCCTTACCAGGTCAGTGGCTTAAGCAAAAGACCCCGTGCCCCGGTATTCTCACAATTTTATGGAACAACATGGGGAGGGGCAGCACCAGGGCAAGAGGGTACAGATGATTGGTTGTTGCTAAGGGATTTAGGGCAGTGATCTAAGATGTTGGGGGACGTAAAGAAATCCCCTGGCTCTAAAGTTCACTTAGGAAAATATTATCTAGGGAGGATGCAAGGCTCAAGTATGTGGGAGACTTTCAGGAGTCGAGCAAATCTCCGATACGTGCTGAATCCAGATGGCTTTTGTGATGCGTGCTGAGTTCGGAGGAAGTTCCTTGAGACCTGCTGAGACTGGAGGGCAGATAAAGGCCCTAAAGAGTCCAAAAGTTCTGTTAGTAATGCTGACACTAAAAGGTTTCTGGTTAAAGATTTTCCTGGAGGCTACTAGAGCTCTCAGACTCACACAGTAAAATCACAGTTCACTGCAGGGATAAGGTGAATGCCACCAAGGCATAATCCATACTGTGTTTAGCATGACCTTTTAGAAGGCATAACTAAACAGAGCTTGTGAACACTCTGAAAAGAAATCAGTGCTTTCTTACTCTCCCTTCCAATTGATATAGTCATTACTCCCATCTTTTGCCTACCCTGGCAACTAGTCAAGACAATCTTTCACTGCCATTCACTCTCTTTATTATATCTGCAATATGTTTGAATAGTCAGAGTTCTTTGTTCAGCCTTGTAATTAGTTGAAGTTAGGAAAATAACTTTTACTTGAGCCAATTTTCTCTGTATAAAAATAACTCTCTGAGCCTTTTGATGTAATAAATTATAGAAAACTTTAGGTGCAACTATGTCTAAAACTGTAATCTGCTTAGAGCCAGATGCTTCTATAAGTGGTATCAGGACCACATTTTACATTTTATTCTTAAATTGTAGGCTTGGATGCTATACCATAATCAATCTAATAGGGTTCTGCAAATTTGGAGATGATGATTCTAGTTAATGGCCAGTAGGACACTGATATCCTTACACATTATCCATGTCCAATAATCACTCTGGGTCTCAAATAGCAAATTTACAAAGTCAGCAGGGTAAGGATCATATCCTACAGTTCCTTTTAGTCTTGCTGTTTGCAATTGGACTTACTTCAGTTTCCATACCCAGATATATAACACAACAAATCACAATGAAATTTGAAATTTGGATCCTGGTCTCCTTAAAATTTTCTATTTTCTAAAAATATATCAGGAGTAAAGACTCCTTGTCTTTCCCTCAGCTTACTGGAGACATTTAATGGTATTCATATTAATATCTGACTCCATACCATAAAACACTTTAACTTGATCCAACAATCACAACAATAGTAAATATTTTACATTTTTATAGCACTGTAATGTACAAACTAAACCTAGAGTGGTGAACTGAAATCTCTATAGGGCCAGTCAGGTGACCTGAATGAGTGAAGTTGAGTAAATGAGACAGAGCATGCGTGAGAGTTCACACACTGGGATAGCTGATGCAATTCAGCAATGCCAAGATAGCACTTTTTCTTTCTTATCCAAAACCAAAGCTGTAAAATCTGAATGAGTAGTGAACCGCTCAGTGCCTGGAAGGCCATCCATAAAAGTCCCTGGGAAGAGAGGAGTGACCCCAAAGAGTCAAGTTGTCTTTATTTTCTACAACCCCCCTCTGTGTGCCAGAGACATCAGGACTCCTGGGTCAGCCTTCATTTGGAAAGTGCAAAAGAACTGGAACATTTCCATGCTGGAGCACAAAGGCCCCTTTCCTCCTTTGTTGGCTCAGAAGCTTCAATCAGCCTCGGAGTTTCAAAGGTTCAACAAGTGCCGTTCCAACTGGGCTGGGATAGAGTAGTGCCCTGGGTACTGAGTAGAAAAGCAAGTGTATCTGCCCACTAAGTAACCCCAGGCTGGTGAGATCTCTCCACAAAGGTCGAAACACAATGTTTTATGATTGGCACCATCAAAAGGGTAGCTGAGAACTGGGTGATGAAATTCCACTGGAGACTTCACTTTCAAACAACTATTTACTGTTTGTCAACCTTTGAAAGAATATAAACAACTGTTCTTAAGCCCTCACCAAAATCTACTCTCCAGCATCACACATTCAGAGCAGGCAGCTTCCTTCGAAAATTAAAAAGAGACAAGCCGTCCTAGCTAGTAGTTAGAGAGTCATTGATGGACAGCTATATAAAAGCCAAGTTAAGTGAAAGGAAAAGAGAAATGAACCATTAGAAAGGGGCATTGCAGCTAGGAAGAAAAGTCATAGAGGAAGTACTGAGGAGAGCAAGCTCCATTGTTTGTTATCCCAGCTCTTAGCCAAGTCAGGAGGAAGATGGAAGATGATCAGCATACAGAGAATCCACTTACTGTCAGGTTTTGTTACATTTCATTATGGGTAAGAGACCAGAAAAACTTTGCTTTTCCCTATGATACTTAGAGGAGGGCAATTATGTATGAAGGACAATTACAAAGAGGTGACTTAGTGTGAGATATAACTCACTAACCTCCCCTGTCATGCACCCATCACTCAATGCCCATTTACATAAATTAAACTACTAAATCCTTCTATTAATTTTATTAATCAATTCCAAAAATATCTACTATCTTTTAAATCTACTATGGGCAAGCTACTGTTAAAGGCACTGGTGATATAAGATAAATGAAATGTTAACCCTGTGCTCAAGTAGAGCACAGTCTGTGGATGGGACAAAGTGTTCCAAGAACAATGACACAATGGCAGGGTAGAAAGTGATCAGCCTTCAAATTCAGAGAGAAATGGATTTGATTCCTGGCATTGCCACCTATTAGCTAGCCTAACTAGCTGAACCTCAGTTTTCTTACTTGTAAAATGGGGACAACAGTATATATAATGTAGGACACTTTTACAAACTATTAATATTTGTCAATAAAGTAGATGTTCAGTAAGTGGGCACTAGCTTCACTGGATACCTTTTGTTTATCCCATCGAAGCCACACTATACCCCTTTCAACACTGTTCTGTGACCCGGGAGGCTGATGAATTTTATCATTCTCTGTTTGTTGTCTGGTTTCTGGTTGGGTTCAGCTAATTGGAATCATTGGCAGCAGGTTAGAGGCAAGAGAAATATAAAGTTGGAATACCTATTGTCCAGGCTCCTTCCTGTGGAGTTGCTGTGGATTGTCCTACCAAAGTCCTCAGACTTCATAAGGTGGCCCTCTCCATCATCTTCTTTCTCTGTTTGTGGTAACTGCTCCTTCTCTTCCCATCATCAGACCTAGGATGGTAATACTTTTTGATGTTTCTAGCATCAGGGTATTGTACTAACTCCTGTTGGTTCCCCAAAGCATGTCCATATCGATGCTTTATGAAATTCTCCTCAAATTGTCTGGGAGTATGTCATCATTTTCCTGCTAAGACACTGATTAATGCCATTATTACTGTGGATAACAAGGTGCCATGACAACAGAGGAGGAACAAATAAAATTATCCTGGAAAATATCAGGGGAGTATCTAAAGCATTTTCTTGGAGGCAGTAGTATCTGAAAGACCACATGAAAACAAATGGGAGTTAGCAATGTTAGAAAAAGTCAGGAAGGAAGTGTTTCGGGCAGGCATACCATATGCAAAGGCCCATGGACAAGAAAGAACACAACATTTTGGGGACATTTCAAGTGTCTCAGCTTCACTAGAGCAAGAATAATTGATTGAGGCATTACAGACAGCTAAGTAGGACCCAAATCACAAAAGAAGATGAGCCAATGAGATATTATTAAAGGATGTTAAGATGAGTTATAATATGATTACATTTACATTTTAAAAAGCAATATAAAGAAGAGATTGAAAAGGAGCATGGCTTCAAACAGAAATATCAAATAAGTAAATCCATATGAAAAAAAAAGCAGTCAATATCAGGAGAAAACATCATGGATTTACCAACTAATAAGGAAAGAAGCTGCATGAGATTTAGTGAGCAATTAATGTAAGCATGAGGAAGAAGTATGGAGCAGTGAATTACTTAATATGGCCCTTTTAGCCATTCATGATCTTGTGACTTCTACAAAATGATTGGGTGGAACTATGCAAATAAGGTATTTATGGCCCATCAAGGGCATTGGACAGCTTGCTAATAATACAAATAAGATGCATGACAACCTTGTGGGTGTGGGCCGATGCGAATAAGGTGTGTGGAACCCTGACAAGGGGAATGGTCAGTTTTGTCATCCTGCTGGGCTTAAAATTCCACAGACAGAGAAGGGGGGGCCTTACTACCATCAAGAAAGAAGGAACAGGAGCAGAACTCATCCTTTGGATCCAATGATTCTGTGCTGAGAACTCCTAGACTCAGGACACAGAGAGAGTCATAACACCAGAGACAGTGATAAGTTTAGCAGCAGAACAAGAAGACTGCTGTGATATGGCACAATGGGCTTCCCAGCCTGCAGAGCCAGGCAGCTCTGTGGTTGGGCCAACTCACAGAGTGAGACAGCTGAGTACCTTTAAGCAAGAGGCTTCCTGGCAGAGAGGGGTGCCTCTGGGCTTTTGCTAGAGCTAGGCTCACCAAACCACAGAGCGAAAGAGCTCATCTCCTTTGAGCCAAGGCTTCCTGGCAGAGTGGGGTGCCTCTGGGCACTTACAGTGCTAAAGAGCTTTGTTACATTTGCCCGAGCAAAACAGAGGCCAGGCTGAGAGGCTGGAGGGCTGAAGAGATGAGGGTCAAAGAGGCCTGCTTGCAGGCACGGCTGAGAAGAAGCTGTCCTGAGAGAACTGTGTTCTGCGTCACTTCTGATCCTGGATTATACCTGTTACTTCCTTAGTAAATTTCATAACTGTGAGTTCTTTGTGGTCATTGCAAAAAATTATCGAACCCAGCAGAGAAGTAGAGCATGTTATGGGAGGGATGGCTGGTGTCAGAACTGATTAAAAAAAAAAGTTTTCAGAATGGATAAAAGTGTTAAAGAGAGATGATATGTCTGACCTCCACCTCATAGGAATCAGTCTTAGGCTGATGCTGATCTTGATTCTCTCTTGTCCTCCTTGTGAAGTTAGATGAGGTCTGCCTTTTGTGCAAGAAGTTATAGAAGCTTGATTAACCCATAAAACTATTTTTGGTTTCAGGTTTAAACTATTTGGTTCTCCAACTATTTAAACTTCTCCAGAACTCAATGTCAAAAATAAGCCTTAAAGCAAAAATATCCCATGGAGTTTTCTTAAAATCAAGCACTAGGGTTAGGTTAAGTAGTAAAAAATTGTCTGCCTTAGCATTATGGCCTTTTAAGAACTATCTATATTGGATAAAATTGACAACAGTAACTCAAAAGATTAGATAGGAATTGTGGTAGTTAAGGTGGTGTGTCACCTTGGTCAGGCCTGGTTGAGTGGCTGAGCCGATGGTGGTAATTATTCTCCATGATGAAACTGGCAATCAAATCCAAGGTGGGATCTAACACAAGCAGCTGAGTAGCTGCTTTAGATATGTGGTCTTCTTCCCGTATATAAGAAGCAGATTTGGGAATGGTCTCTAGCTTATGGCATGCTTGAACCCTGCATGTAGCTGAGTCATTGTTCAGCAGCCTGCCATGCTCTGCCAATCTTGGGACTTTTAATGGACTTGAATTAAAGGCCTGCCATGTGGTTTGGTAACATCAGGACTGTGCCTTGTTATTTGTCAACCTTAGGCTTATCAGCCTCAGCAACCAGCAGCTGTCTGAATGAAGAAAAGCCTCCAGCTTTAGTGCACTGGGAGTAGGAGACAAAGCTGAAGGTGAAGGTTGAGGGGTTTTCACACAATCCCTAGAGCCTGAGACTTTGAACTCAGACTTAAAACCTCTGAACTCTAAGAGAATAAAGTCCTGTTTGTTTAAGCCCACCCATTTGTGGTATATTCCTGTCAGAGCATCACTAGGTAACCAAAACAGGAATCTTGGCAGGCAGTGAGTTTATGTTAATGAGTAGGAGCAGTGCAGAAAAGGAGTGTGACAATAGTTGCACAACTCAAAGAATGTAATCAGTGCCACTGAAATGTATACATAGAAACTATTGAAATTGTGTATGTTTTGCTGTGTATATTCTCAGAAATCAAGAAAAGGAAAAAAAAAAAAATGATGTCAACTTCCAGCTTTCATTCTTTATATAGTTTTGACCTATTCTTTTATAAAGTGAATTGTTCATCCTTAAAGGAACTTTGGAAGACAAGGGTGATTTTGACTTGGGCAACTGGATGACTTGTTCTGTAATTACTCAGAAAGAGGCTAAATTATATTTTAGCAGTGGTGTGCAAGCTCTGGCTCCCACTGAGATCGTGCCCATCTCTTGCCAACTGAGTTCAGTGATACCACATTAGGAGCTTAAAAATGGCCGTGGTGGAAGAATTTACACCATGGAAACCATTGAACATTACAGTTGGAGCTTTCCCCCTCCTACCTCAAAGGGCCCATTGTTAAACATTTAAGCAGCCAGCACTGATAACACAATTTTTAAAAGGGACGGATGCTTCTAGCAGTAATGGCAGAACTGAAGTGGAACTGGAGTGGGTGGAAAAAAAAAAAAAAAAAACTTGCAGCAAGATCTGATAGCAAACCAAAACTAAGAAGGAAATTTTTGGGATCTAAATGAAGGGCAATTTAGGACATGTAGGAAGAGCCAGCTGAAGATGGATAAGTTTGTTATCACTGAAAGGATAACTGAGGTTGTTAATCAGTAATAAAAAATAAGAATAGAGTCATAATAATAGGAGTTACTTCAAACATTAAAGATGGGGGAAAAGATACATTATGGCAAAGCTAGAGCTAGAGAGAGCCCTTAAAATAGTGGACATGCCTTCTTGCCAATCTTTATTAATTGTCCCGATTTGCCATATGTTAGGGAGCTCTGGCGGCGTAGTGCTTAAGGAATTTGACTACTAACCAGAAGGTTCAAACCCACCAGCCACTCCTTGGAAGGAAGGTTGGGCAATCTACTTCTGTAGTGATACCGCCTTGGAAACCTAAGGAATGGTAGTTATGAGTTGGATCTGACTTGATGGCAGTGGGTTTTGGCCATATGTTAAGAGCAACTTTGAATGCCTTACCAACATATACCTGTATTAGACATTCTCCATATAGAAATGCCTTTCTCGAACTACAATTTAATACTATACTTTTTAAAATTATGAGTTGATATTAGAAGTGGTCATAAAAGAGCATCTTCTGTAGATCTGTTGATGAAGATATCTGTAATCAGATAGTTTGGCTTCATGTCTTTTATTCTTATGATTAACTTCTCCAGAACTCAATGTCAAAAATAAAGTTCATCTCTTCTGAGGGTCAGGCATTTTTTTCCTTTTATTACAATGAGAATTGTATATAAACCCCAAACCAAACCAACTGTCATTGAGTCAATTCTAATTCATAGTGACCTTATAGGACAAAGCAGTATTGCTCCACAGGCTTTCTAAGGCTGGAAATCTTTATGGATGTAGATTGTCTCATCTTTCTCCCATGGAGTGGCTGGTAGGTTCAAACTGCTGATCTTTTGGTTCATAGCCAAATCCTTTAACTACCATGCTGCCAGAGCTCCTGAGAGTTGTATATAACTTTATTTTCCCCTTTCTTTTTTTTTTGGGGGGGGGTTGTCAGGAGCTTGAAGATAACTATATGCTTAGTTACTATCAATAACTCATTCCTGGCTTAATTCTCTCCTTACCTCTCCCCCCCAATTTTGTACTTCTTTATCTTGTTCCCACCCAATTTCCCAATGAGTTGGCTGAAAAAGGACTCATTTAGGGAAAGATCATGTGGTCGAGGATGAGGATCAGTTTAGGTCCCTGAAGTGGCTATTGTTTTTAAGGTGATCATCCAGACTGCCCTTTGAGAGAAGTTGTTATTCTCACAGTGAAGTCCTTGGAGATTTGGGACTTTCCTCTGTGTGATGTTTGATCTTTTTTTCTAATTTATTTTAAACTCCATGTAGGAATATATATTCATTTTTATTGTAAGACACTTGAAATTACTTTTGGAAGAAGGACGATTTTAAATTATAAATAAATGGTCATGAATTATAAATATTTGGCATTAAGATTTCAGCAGTAATAAGTTCTCTCCCTGAGAAATGCCTTAAACTTGCAACTAAAACAAAGTGGCCATGAAGGAGCACCAACAAACACTAAGCTCCTACCTGTAACAAATCGTTTATACCTTGGATGGCACTCACCCAGTGACACAACATGAGCATGGAGAAATCATGCCTTTAATGTTTTTCCCCCTTCAAAAGGGAAGGAAGCATTTTTTGCTTCTCTTCACATTAAATGAATGCAGAGACCTGCTCAGACAGCATACATACAAAACAAACAAACAAACAAAACCCAACAGCAACCCATTGCCTTCAAGCTGATTCTGCCTCATGGCAATTTCATGTGTGTCACAGTAGAACTGTGCTACATAGAGTTTTCTTGGTTATAATCATTTTTTTTGTTTGTTTTTTTATTGTGATTTGGGTGACATTTTACAAAGCAGATTCATTTTACATTCAACAGTTCATATACATTGTGTTTTATGACACTGGTTATATTTCCCACAGTGTAATATCTCACCTCCCACTTCTTTTCTATATAATCCTTTCCTTGTGTCCTTCTTGCCTATCCATTCTTGCCTCCTTACTTTTCTCCTTGTGCAAATGCTGTCATTCTGATCTCCCATGGTTGATAGTTCTAAGGAATGCAACTCGCTGGTGTAGGTGTTCAGCTCATAAACCTGTCTCCTGTTTAGCTGAGAGGTAAGTCATGGGAGTGAGTTCAATTCTATGCCCAAAGGATGACTTAGGGTCATGTTGTTGTTGTTGTTGTTGTTGTTGTTGTTATGTGCCATCGAGTTGGACTCAACTCATAGCGATCCCTCCTTCAGTTTCTGAGGCGGTATCACTACAGAAGTAGATTGCTCAACCTTCCTTCCAAGGAGTGGCTGGTGGGTTTGAACCACCAGCCTCCTGGTTAGCAGTCAAGTGCCTTAGGCACTATTCTACCAGAACTCCTACTTAGGGTCATAGTCTCAGGAATTTCACCAGTATCCAGCAGACCGGTAAGCCCAATCTTTTTTATATTTTTGAGTTTTGTTCCACATTTTTCTCCCATGCTTTCCAGGATCTCTCATTTTGACCCTTTCCAAGTGGTTGGCATTTGTAGTTGAGTACTATCTAGTTCTTCTGGTCTCAGGGTCATATAAGTTCTCATGGTTCTCATGGTTCAGTAAGTCTTTGGACTTACGGTTCCCATGCATCTTTGATCTTCTTCAGTCTTCTTTGCCCTGGATGAGGAGAACCAATAGTTGCCACTTCAATTGCAGCTCACAAAATTCTAAGACCTCAGTCATAATACACCAAAGTAAGATGTAGAACATTTTTGAATACCATGTTACGCCAATTGAATTTGATGTCCCCTACAACCATGGTCCCAAGTCTTGGCTATACTCTTTACAGAAGTAGATCACCAGGCTTTTCCTCTGAAGCTCCACTGGGGGGTTCAAGCTGCCAACATTTAGATTATCAGTCTAGTACAAAGCACCTGTGCTGCCCAGACAGGCTGCTTCTGAGACAAGTAGGGATGAAGCGAAAGCATTATCTGCAGTATTCTTCAGCCTGAGCAACTTTCCCAGGATATTTTTATTTGGTGAGCTACCACTTCTTATTTCAAATCCTGCTGTTAAACTGAGTCATCATGTGAAATCAAAATGACAGTGAAGATAAATTACTCTAACTTCTGTACATTTAAGTGACTTCTTGTCATTGCTCTCAATTCTCTGACAGAGAGCCCTAGAAGGGTGGACCTTAAATTTGGACTATTAGGCACCTGAATTGTGTCATGGACTACACACGCAGGAGGAGTCAAAGGAGTGAGAGGCCAGAGGAATAGTAGAAGAAGGTAGACTCTGAAGAAGGAGGAACCTATGGTTTGAGAGGAAAAGCAAAGTGCATTCAGGTGAGGGAGCTAGAAAAAGGAACGGTAGGAAACAAAAATGTCTGAGGGGAGCCTGAGTTTTGGTAGGGAGGAGTGAGTATACAAAATTCATGAATCTAGTAAGATACAAAGGAGCTGTGGTAGTGTAGTGGTAAGGGATTTTGCTGCTAACCAAAAGGTTAGTGGTTTGAGCCCATCAGGCACTTCATGGAAGAAAGATGAGACAGTCTGCTTCTGTAAAGATTTACAGCCTTGGAAACTCATTGGGGGTTGCTATGAGTTGGAATTGATTCGATGGCAGTAAATTTGGTTTTGGTGAGTATGATAGAAAATGTGTAGTGTATGAAAAATAAAATTTTGAAGTAGTGAAAAGAGAGTAGGTTGGGACAAGACCAAGAAAGGCCTTAAAATGCAATAATATTTCTACAATGGTCTATAGTTGCAAAAAAGAAAGAAAGAAAGAAAAGAAAAGGCAAGAGGGCAGTGTCACCTGACCTCCTCTAACTTCACAAAGGGGAAGAAGGATCAAGGTCAAAGGCCCATGTATGATTCCTATGAAGCAGAGGTCACCACCCTCCAAATTTCTGGCCAATTCTGACACCAACTGTGCCTCCCACAGCACTCTCTACTTCTCTGCTGAGTTTGATAATTCATTGCAATGGCCACACAGAACTCACAGACAATGGTCAGGATTATGGGGCTTATTAGGGAAATAACAGGTTACCATTCATGATAAGAAATAACTCAGAATGCAGTTCTTCCATCAGGACAGCCTCTCATCAGCCATGCCCATAGGTACAGCTCTTTGGCCCTGAGCCCCTCGGCCTAGCCTCTGCCCTGCTTGGGCAAATGTCACAAAACTCTTAGTTTTGCTGTTACGTGCCCAGAGTGACATCCCACTCTGCTACAAGACTTCAGTCCAAAAGCACTCAGCTTTCTTGCTCCATGGGCTGGAAAGCCATCCATTCTATCTCACGCTGTTTTCTTGGTTCTGCTGCCTCTGCTGCCACAGTTTCTCTGCCACTATCTCTTGTCCCCTTTCACTGTCTCTTCCTCAGCAAAGTGGTACAGCTCTCTGTGTCTTGGATCAAGGAGGTTCAGAATAGGGAGCTCAGGTCCAAAGGATGCATTCCATTCCTGGCTCTTCTTTCTTCATGATAGTGAGATTCCCCCTTTCCACCTCTGAGATGGCTTATTTTAAGCCTAGGAAGATGGCAAAGCTGACCAGTCCCCACAATAGGGTTCTATATACCTTATTTCCATGGACTGACTCCCACAGTGGTGACATGTATCTTATTTATATTATTAACAAGCTATTCAGTCCCCTTGGTGGGCCACAAGAATCTCACATTTGCACAGTGCCTAAGGCACTTGACTGCTCACCAGAAGGCTGGCGGTTCAAATCCACCAGCCACTCCTCGGAAGGAAGGTTGGGCAATCCTAGTTCTGTAGTGATACTGCCTCGGAAACCCAAGGAGGGGTTGCTATGAGTCGGGGCCGACTCGACGGCAAACAACAACAACAACAACAACAACAACCACCAGTCACTTGGTAGGTGTTACAAAGATTATGGCTAGAAGGGCCATATTAAGTAATTCACTGCACTACGATAGGGGCATGCAGTATGGATTAAATGATGTAAAAATTGCAGCAAAGAGGAAAATCAAGAAGGTATTATAATAGTTCAGCAAGAAATGAGGTATGAAGGTGATAAGGTCTTGCACCAGGGTGATGACCATAAAAATAGAGATAAAATAAGATTAAATAGAGTAAATACTAACATTTTTGAAGTACTTATCATGTACCTGGCCCTTTATATTATCTTACTTACTGAATTATCTTCCCCACTTTTCATGATAACTTTGAAAGACAGATAGAATTATCCCAAGTCTATGTTGTTGTTGTTATTTTGTGCTGTCGAGTCAGACCACACTCATAGCAGCCCCTCCTTGGGTTTCCGAGGCAGTATCACTACAGAAGTAGATTGCCCAACCTTCCTTCTGAGGAGTGGCTGGTGGGTTTGAACTACCAGCCTTCTGGTTAGCAGTCAAGTGCCTTAGGCACTGCACTACCAGAGCTTCTATCCCAAGTCTATAGATAATCCAAAAGTCTACAGATAATGCAAAAGAGGTAACTGGTTTTCAGAGATTCATTCAACTACTATGAATGGCCAAGATTTGAATTAAGTGCTTTTCATCTCCAAAGACTACGATCTTACCATTTCAACTTTAGCTCCCCTGAAGAGACATTTTAAAAGAAGAAAAGATGGGATTTGCTATCAAAGCTTATATCTTACTCAGAAAAAGATGGTTTCTGGAGCTTCTAGGCTTTCTATCTGCAATGTAAGAAGTAAAAATGGTGTCACATATAGAGACAAAATAGTTAAATAAAATTAAATGAAGAAGGGAGTGGTAATAATATTCCTAACTTGTATTGATAACTCACTTTGTTCTAGACACTGTTCTAAGCACTTTACCTCCACTATTACATTGAATGTCTCAAAAATCTTATAAGGTAAATGCAATTAGTATATTTACTTAAGTCAGGAAGCTGATGCTAGTTTGGAGAAGTGAATGAACTTGCCTGATCTATTAGCCTGGGATTTCTCAAAGTAGAAACAGAGACAAAGACTTGCCTGTCAGGTAGTTTATTTTGGGAAGTGACTCAAAGAGATAGGAATAGGGGGCTGGGAAGAGGGAAATAGAAAAAGCAAATGTAAACCGTGCATAATTGCATGATCAGTTGCTGCAGCTAAACCTTTATATTTGGACAATTCTATAACAAGCTCTTGAATTTTGCTAAATTTATTGAATACCTATTAAATATAACAATGTGAAGATAAATAAGATTCAATTCCTACTTTCAAAGAATTTACAGTTTAGTGAAGATAAAAAACAAGAAAGCAATTAAATTACAAGGCTAACTGGTAAATTTGTAGAGGAAGGAACAAAAATCTATGAGAATACAGAAAACAGAATAATAAAATTGTCTGAGAGAGCTGGGAGAATATTGCCCCATCTTCCTTCCAATCTACTTCCGTAGTGATACTGCCTCGGAAACCCAAGGAGGGGTCACTATGAGTCGGATCCAATTCCATGGCAGTAGAATATTTTAGCAAGGAGGTACAATTAAACGTGGTTTGAAGGAGGAATGGGTTTGCCATTAAATTATGAAGGAAAGCACATTCTGAGCAGGGGGAATGCCATGCACACAGGAATTGTGAAGCGCCTGAAATGTGTAGGAAACAATGTCAAGCTCAACTTGATTGAAGGGTATTAAGATATATACTGGGACCAGAGTGTGAAGTTGAGTTCATATGCTAACTAAAAGGTTTGGACTCTATCTAGGAAGCAGAAGAGAAATGTTGTTGTTGTTTAGAGAGGTGTTAAAGTAAAATTTGACACAAGTAGATTTATTTCTTAAGAGTTAATTTTTTAGAATGATTTCTAGATGAAGTGTTGAAAATGAACTTGATTGGAAAGATGAGTTTCTGAACAAAAGCAATAGCAACAAGAGATAGAAAAAGGGTGCAGATTCAATGGGCATGGAAAGGTCAAAATCTAGAGTCCAAATGGATGAATGAAGGGAAAGAGAGGAGAGGAAAGAGTTCAGGCCTCAGTTATTAGTTTGAACAACCTTTGCAAACGTGTGAGTCCTTTGTCTGGTTCTCAGAATCATGTACCAGGTTTTCCCATAATGCTTAAGGTTTTTTATTTGTTTACTTTGTTTTTCTTTTAGGCATCTAAACATTTGTATCACAGAGAAGCTAAGGTAAGTCTTCCCATAGTAGTCTTTAGATCTAGAAGATAGAGGTAGGACAAAAGTTTCATAGTCAAAGTTCCCAAGTTCCTTTATTATACATTAGAATGCTCTTTGTAATCCCTGTTTCCCAAGTTGGCCTCAGAACCTTTTATTCCCCACAAACCTTCTCTTAGTACTTTTGTTCCATTGAGCACCTACATCTGGGAGATACTAGTTTAGGAGATTTAGGAGTCGGGTAACTATTAGCAAAGTGAAAGGAGATTCTTTCCTCAAAGCAGTCCTCTTGTTAGCAAAAAGAGGAGGTGGGCTTTAGAGACAGCCAAATTTATGACAATATCCCTATTCTGCCTTTATTGTGTCTATGATCTTAAGTCAGTTATATAACTTTTAGGTCTCAGCACATTAATCTGTGAAGAGCAAATAACAAAACCTATACCTTGCAAGGTTGTCATAAGAATTGATGAAAATGTGTATAAAGTATCTGGCACTTAGCAACAAATTACAGCCGCTAATTTTATAGTGGGAGGCACAGAATTTCAGCATATATCATTGCTCCTGTTCTAGCTTTTGCTAAGGTTGGGGATGTCCTTATCTCCCTTCGTATCCTGTTACTTGAAGTCATTACCTTCTTTGTTTTGGTCCTTACCCTTCACATTGTTCATAAGTGTTATTTCTGCTTGTAACCATCTATTGATGTTTGCTGTTAGTTGTTTTAGCTCTTGTTCATTGAACTGAATGGTCAGTTCATTGGGAGTTCAAGTGGTCTGTAGTGTAGATCTAGAACACAGTGACTTCTCAGGTCAAAATCATGAAGTTGGGAAAGTTTGCGTTTGAAAAAAAAAAGTTGAAGCAGAGTGAGAGATCTGGGGAGCTAAACTATGAGCTATTTCTGTACAATTCCATGGCTCCAGATACAATTTCTGTTTTGCTAAGAATGATGACTCATAAGGCTAAATCACAAGTGTGTCAGAAAAAGTAACTAGTATGACCTCTTCAGGTTGCAGTAGAAAATGATTAACATGCTACAGTGAGGATACTTCCTCTGGCTGGAAGGTAGATTATGTTGACTTAACTGGAACACATAACTTGATGTAGCTGTATTTTGTTTTCAATTTCAAGATTCTAAGCCAGTGAATTAAAAAAAAAAAAGTTGCATGTTATTTGTTTTAATATCAAGCTTTCAGCTTCCACTCAAATTCTCTCACAAGACAAAGCAATTTAGAAACCTTGGTGCAAGAAGACTAACGTTGGTCATTGAGATGAACTAATTTCAGCCATGTGCTATTTTTATTCTCCTGCTCAAAAATTTTCCACGGCTCCCCATTGTTTACTCAATTAAACACAAACTGCTTAATGTATGATTTAAGGCTCTTCATGGGTACCAGGCACCAAGGGACACTAAATTATGTGTCTTAGGTCAGTGCTTCTCAAACTTAAATATACATGTGAGTGACCTGGGGACCTTGATAAAATGTGATTCTGATTCAGTAGGCCTGGGGTGGTGCTGCTCAGAGCAAGTGCATGGCAAAATCTTAGGTGACAAGGAATTCACGAAGCAAGGAAAAGTCTTAATCATTATATCCCAAGACAAAAAAATCCCAAACCCACTGCCATTGAGTCCAGGCAAGAGAAAGGACTGAAATAAAAAAAAATAGTAGTGAAAGATGAAGAAGCCGAGGGAGATTTTCCCGCTAGTGTCATACTTCTTCAGATAAACCGAGGCAGTCTCAGTTATTTGATCTTGTTTTTCTAGGTTACATTTTTCTCTGCCCAGGAACTTCACACTGTTTCCCAGTGACTTGGGACTACTAGTGTGAAACTACCTGAGCCTTTTATAATCAATACTGGAGCTGTGTTCCATAATGGACAGCATGTGCCCTGAGTTTCCCATATTTTAGAAAAGATTCTCCTCTTCCTGGGGTGGAGGTCATCATTTCTTTGGTTTGAGAATTTTAATCCTGATATTCAGGGGCCTGACAACCATCACAGAGGCTAGGCACCTGGGAGTTTTGATGGGCATCAGACTGGTCACAATAGTCCAGAAATCTAAGAAGGGTTAGGATGATAACTATGAAATGGACACCATGAGAAGTATTTGCTATACATTACCTCATTTGAATCATATTATATAAGCACTGAATGAATGTCTATTCAATTGAACTGAATGTCTTATAAAATAAGACTAAAATCATTTCCAAGGAGCTCTGGTGGTGTAGTGCCTAAGGCACTTGACTGCTAACCAGAAGGCTGGCGGTTCAAACCCACCAGCCACTCCTCAGAAGGAAGGTGGGGCAATCTACTTCCATAGTGATACTGCCTCGGAAACCCAAGGAGGGGTTGCTATGAGACAGCACATAACAACAACAATAACAACAAAATCATTTCCAGGGTTTTAGTTCTAGCTTGTCCTTTGCATAACCACTACATAGTTGTTGTGGTTTTGCTTTGTCTGTTAGTGGATATTGATTATTTAGATTTTCTTCATAATTTTGAGAGTATAAGACTTAAAAGTAATTACTGTGGACTCTTCCTCTATAACTGGAGGTGATTTTGAGCATTAATAATGCATTTGAAGTTTTCTTCTCATTTGGTGTTTAGAGAGCATACTGTTCTAAAAAGTTTGAGGCCTACTATCATTATTTCTTCTTCTTTCAAATCCCTAATTGAGTCATTTTCCTTTTAATCAAACTGTTCTTTGGAGCTATAATAATACTGTAGAAAGTCCTAGCATGAGAGTCACTTCAGCATTTACATGGTTAACACTCCATTTTGAAATTCAATCCATGGGTCATTTTTCCCTTCACTGACTTCTGTTAATCTAAAACATTAACAACTGTTAAATTGTTACTTACTTACTTGACTTTTTAAGAGGAGTGCAAAGGTTAATAAAATTAAAATGTTTCCTCACAGAAGCCTACTTATAATATTTAACTTCCAGTTATTCCAGCTTTTTACAAGGAAAGCATCTTCCAACATATAGGATTATTTAAACATGGATGCTTTTGATCATGGTCCCTACTGCAGTGGTTCTAACCATGACAGTACATAACATAACCTTGAGAGATTTTTGAAAGCATAGATCCTCATTTCCCACCACAGATCTAATGAATAAGAATCTCTAAGGTGTGGTCTGAGCATCTGTATTTTAAAACCACTACCACCATCATCACCAACAGGTCACTGAGTGATTTTTATGCCCAGTGAGGTATTGGATTCACTGCTCGGAGCAATGAAATGGTCCCAGAGGATCAGAAAATGGAGAGGCTATTCATGTCCTAACTTGGCCAGTCTGGAAAGTCATCTCTCCCTCGTATTCTCATAGGTGAACATCTGCCTAAGTGTTTCTAGAATGGTCTCTGAACAATTGTATCAGGATCTCCCATAACCTATTAAAAAAAAAAAAAAGTCAGGTCCAGGACCCTGTCCCTGACTTACTGAATCTGAATTTTAATGCCTCAAAAATCTGATTTTATCAGGAGCTTCTAAAGGCGTTTCTATGCACACTGAAATTTTATAATCTCTCCCTACATTAATGAACAATCAACTTCCTAGGTGCATAATCTATTGAGTTCTCTGATGATATTTAATTCTATCCTTGATCTGTGAAAACCATTGAGATTATCCTAAGCTTTTGAATTGTTCTCAAGCTTTTGAATAGTATGTCCCTGTTTGTGAAATCTACAGATCATCTCCTTAAGAAATTTCACACAGGCACTGTTTTGGTTATCTAGTGCTGCTCTGACAGGAATATATCACAAACAGAACGGCTTGAACAAACAGGAGTTTATTCTCTTACAGTTTTAGAGGCTTTCAGTCTGACTTCAAAGTGCCAGAGTCTACGGGCTGGGTAAAAGCCCCTCAACTTTGGATTTCAGTTCTGCCTCCTGCTCCTGGCCCACTGAAGCTAGAGGCTTTTCTTCACTCAGGCAGCTACTGGCCACTAAGGCTGACAAATCCAAGGTTGACAAGTGAAAAGGCACAGTCCCAATGTTATCAAACCACATGGGAGGCCATGAATTCAAGTCCAGATGAAGTCTCAAGATTGGCAGGGCATGGCAGGCTGTTGAATGACAACTTGGCTATGTGCAGAGTACAAGCATGCCAAAAGGCTAGCTACCATTCCCAAGGCTGTTATATACAGGAAGCAGACCACATCCCTAAGACAGCTACTCAGCTGCTTGTGGTAGATCCCGCCATGGCGTTGATTGCCAGCCTCATCATGGGGAATAACTACCACCAGCTGCCCAGCCACTCAACCAGGCCCAGCCAAGCTGGCACACAACCTTATTTAAGTTAAATAGTTAAAATGCACATTTTACATTTTGGGAAGGTCACAGACTTGGGGCCAATTCATATATGTCAGATTAAGAACTGCTATTCTGGAAGAGGTAGATTGGACTACATTGATCAACTTCAGTAAATGTCTTGTCTTGTTGAATCTACTCCAGGACCCAGCAGGGTTAAGAAGATGCAGAGAACTAGATTGAAAGTAAGTAAAGGAGAAAATCCATCTGAGAGTTAGGCCTGGTCAGTATAAATACTAGCCAAATGGAAGCCTTCTTTTATAAGGCCCAAGGATCCAGGAGTGTACAGAAACACTCTTTACTTACCTCTTTCTAATAGGACTGCAGTAGGTAATAGGCATTTCTTCAATGCAACAAATATTTTTAGCACCTATTGTATGACAGGTGTTGCTAGCAGCTATAGGTGCACATGTTTATTTCAAGCAGCTGGCAGCTAACGGTATATTCCATACAACTAGTTTTACACCCAGCCTGCCCTCCCACAAAACTCACTATAATGATCATGAATTATTTAGCCAAAGACACTGACCATAGTTTGTGTGATTGGTCCCCTATTTTTTCTCTCAGTCCACATGCTGTGCATTTCTCTGCTGACCTTCTGCTACTCAGATCCATCCCCAGTTCTCCATATCTCCTCCCCAAAATGGGTTTATTGACCCATTTAGACTTCCTTCTCTGGCATGCCCTTGGACATTTGGCTCTAAATGCTTATATGGATTTAGTGCTCCTAAAGCATCTGGCCCCCAACATCAACAGTGCTGGCCTTTAGAATCCTCAATAACACTGCTGTTCCCAACTAGTGTAGAAAGACACTATCATTCATTCTTTCAATAATATTAAAAATATCAGCTACTATTACAGGCACTGGGAATACAGCAGTGAAAAAAAAAAAAAACAGGTAAAAATTCCCAGGCTCATGGAGTTTACATTTCAGTAGGGAGAAACTCACAATAAATACATAATAGTTCCATACACAAATGTGAAAGTTAGTAAATATATGGCTGTTAGTAAATATGTGGATAAAAAATAAGACTGGAAGATGTATACATTTGGAAACAATTAATCCAAAGATATGATGGACCATGAGGACCTCAGCTTTCATGACCCTGAGACCAGAAAACCTAGATGGTGCCTGGCTACCAATGCCAACCACCCAGAAAGAGATCAAAATTGGAGATCCTGGATAGAGTGGGAGGAAAAATGTGGAACAAAATCCAAAAACACAAAAATGACCAGAATTACTGGTTGGATAGAGACTGGTAGAACCCCTGAGACTAAGGCCCCGGGCTATCTGTCAGGCCTGGAAATAGACTCACTTCTGTGGATTGGCTCTTAGCCCAATAATAGAAAGACCTAAAAGCAGAACATCTACCCCAGGGAGATGTACCCACCACCCTGGGGAGATGCACCCCTTAGATCAATCAGCCATGAGACATCAGAGGGACAGCATTTACGAAGAGGAAAAGCTGGACAGATAGGAATGCTTATGTAAGGGCACAGGGAAGGGGTAATCACAGAGAGGAGAGGGGAGGAGGAGAGCTTTTATGGTTGGGGATGGTAATCGGGGCTTTGAAATCAAATGTGATGAGCCTTTGAGAGTAAAATGAATCTGCTTTGTAAATCTGCACCCAAATCACAATTTAAAAGAAAAAAAAGAAGAAGACTAGAAGATGTGTAGGGGATGAGTTTATAATTTACAATTAGATGCTAAGATGTTATTTAAGAGAAGATACAGAAGAGGCGAGGGAAGTCCTGAGAATACCTGGGGGAAAGAGCATAAATGTCAGAGAGAAAAACAAGTATAAAGCCCATAAAGCATCAGCATGTCTGGGTTGTTTAAGGAATAGAAGGAGGACAGTGGAGTTGGAATGGAGTGAACAAAAGAGAAAGAAGTAGAAGCCAAGCCAGAGTTAATGTGGAGCAGAAGTCATGGAAGACTTTGGCTTTTTCTTGGAGATACTGTATTCCAGAAGTCCCTGGATGGTGTGAATGGTTAAACAAGCACTCAGCTACTAACTGAAAGGTTGGCAGTTTGAATCCACACAGAGGTACCTCAGAAGGCCTGGTGATCTACTTCCAAAAGATAACAGCCATTGAAAACCTATAGATTACAGTTCTACTCTGACATACATCGGGTCACCATGAGTTAAAATTGACTCAATGGCAACGTGTTTGGTTTGGGGCTTTAGTGGTAGGCCTTTGGAGAGTTTTGAGCTGAAAGGTCAAAATGATCTACGTTTTAACAGGATCTTCTGTGTTGAGGACACACTGAAGGGAACATGAATGGAAGCAGGAAGCCCATCTAGAAAGCTCTGAGAACAATCAAGTCAACAGATGATAGTGGCTTAGCTAGGGTGGTAGGAGTGGGGATGGTAAGGAGCAGTTGTATTCTGAATATACACAGATTATTTTCTGCTGTTGTTGTTAGGAATATAAACAGCAAAACATACACCAATTCAGCACTCTCTACATGTAAAATTCAGTGATACTGATTACATCGTTCAAGCTGTGCAACCATTCTCACCTTCCTTTTCCAAACTATTCCTCTTCCATGAACATAAAAGCTCACTACCATTTAAGTTTCCTATCTAAACTTTTGAGTTACTTCTGTCAATTTGATCCCATACAGATAGTTCTTAAAAGAGCATAATGCTCAAGGCAGACATTCTTTACTAGTTAAGCTAAATGATTGTTTGGTTTCAAGAAGATTTTAAGGGATATTTTTGGTTTAAGTTTTAAAGATTATCTCAGGGCAACAGTTTAGGGAGTATACCCAGCCTCAGTGGCTCCAGAAAGCCTGGGTTCCATGACAATTTGAAATTCTGTTAAAATTTTCCCTGTTTTGATCAAGATTATTTTACAGAATCTTTGATCAAAACATCCAGTAATGGTAGCCAGGCACCATCCAGTTCTTCTGGTCTCATGGCAAAGGAGGCAGTTTTTCACACAGGTAATTAACCATACATTGAACTTCCTCCTCCTATTTCCAACTCTCCTCCTTCTTTTGTGCTCCAGGCAAATAGAGACCAACTGTTATACTTTGGATGACCACTTGCAAGCTTTCCAGACTCCAGGAATTGCTAATAAAACCAAACTAAACTCACTGCCATCAAGTTGGACCTGACTCATAGCGACCCCTCCTTGGGTTTCTGAGGCAGTATCACTATGGAAGTAGATTGCCCAACCTTCCTTCTGAGGAGTGGCTGGTGGGTTTGAACCAACAACCTTCTGGTTAGCAGTCAAATCCATTATGGAAAACTAAAAACAGAAGTATCATATGATCCAGAAATTACACCATTAGGAATATACCCAAGAAACTTGAAAGCAGTGATGTGAAAGATAAGGGTACACCAATATTCAGTGCAGCATTATTCCCAATAGCCAAAATGTGGAAACAACCTAAATGCCTATCATTGTATAAATAGATAAACAAATTGTGGTTTGTTGTTGTTGTTATGTGCCGTCGAGTCAAACCCGACTCATAGCGACCCCTCCTTGGGTTTCCAAGGCAGTATCACTATGGAAGTAGGATTGCCCAACTTTCCTTCCGAGGAGTGGCTGGTGGGTTTGAACCACCAGCCGTCTGGTTAGCAGGCAAGTGTCTTAGCCCCTATGCATACATGCAATTGAATACTATTCAGCCAAAAAGAGGAATGAAGTCTTGATGCATGCTACAACATGAATGGAGCTTGAAGACATTATGCTGGGTGAAATAAGTCGATGACAAAATGACCGATATGGTTTGACCTCAGTCATATAAAAAGATAAGAACAGGTAAAGGCATAGAACCCAAAATTTATCAGTGCTCACCAGGTGTGTGGGGAGCTCGGGTAGTGTATAGTGCCTAAAGCATTTGACGGCTAACCAGAAGTCTGGCAGTTCAAACCCACCAGCCACTCCTCAGAAGGAAGATGGGGCAATCTACTTCTGTAGTGGTACTGCCTCAGAAACTCAAGGAGAGATCGCTATGAGTTGGGTCCAACTCGACGGCACATAACAACAACAGCAACCAGGTGTGTGAGGAAGGAATGGAAATGGAAGGTTATTGCTATGAATCACTGAGTTTCAGTCTACAGTGATGGAAAAAACATACTGAGTAAAGGTAGGGTAGCATGGCCAATCAATGTAATTGCTGTTAATAAGTTGTACACCTGTACAAAGCTGAATTGGCAAAAATTTTATGATAGATATATTTACAACAACAGAATAACCACCTAGTAGAAATATATTAGTAGCAAGGGAGAATATGGGGGTTAAGAAAGATATTTTAACCATGATAGAAGAAATTACAGCAAACTTATTGTTGAAAGCAATCCCTTGGTGGTGCAAATGTTTAATGCACTCAGCTTCTAACTGAAAGGTTGGAGGTTCAAACCCAACAGTGTCCAGGAAGAAAGGCCTCATGATCTAATTCCAAAAAATCAGCCACTGAAAACCTTATGGAGCACAGTTTTTCTCTGATGCACAGAGGGTCACTGTGAGTCATAATCAACTCCATGGCAACTGGTACTGGTTGTTGGAAGACAATTTTCTATGGGTCTTTTGCATTTCTACATATCTTGTGAGCAAAGACACTGACTGATTTTGTTCTGGACTCTCTTTTCAAGAATGTTAGTATAGTGAAAAGCCTTGGAAGATACAATGTCTTCCACCCTTTAGGGCAAAGACCAGGAATGGCTATTGTCCAGAATAATCAAAGACTCAGGTTCCCTAAGCATATGGCTCCATTCCTATAATGTAATGGATGTACTGTATATGCCCGTGTTGTTTGACTCTCTTTGTATCACCCTGTGGGAACTGGGCCTCAGGGAATCAGCACAATATAATGATGATCTATTACTATTGCTATGGATAAAAAGCCCTTTGTATCTGACTCAGGAATCTCATGTCTTCTGCCAGCAGTCATTAAACTATGATAGACTAACTGTGGTTTACAACTAAGATAAAATCTCAGAGCCTTCAGAGTTCTTGACACTTGTATATTGGTAAGAATGATCCACTGGAGAGGGAAAAAACAAACAAACAAACAAACATCTATTGATACAGTAGAAAGAGGGAAGAATTTCTGGACCAGTCCCTTAGCAGGTTAAAGGGTTGGGATCTAGTGTACAAATACTAGGTTTCTCCCATACTAATAGGGCAGAATGCAAAATAAATAGGTACAGATGCAGATAGGTGGATAAGTGTGGTTGTGGGAGTGTGTGGACATCCTCTTGCCATTGCTTTTGTTTCCGTAGTGAAATAAGAAGCACACCATTAGCAGAGAGTGAGGATGGGGAGGAGATGTTGGAGACTGAAGAGACAGGAAAAGGTATAGTCATCTATATATATGTGAGAGAAAATGGACTAGAGGAGAAACAGCTGGATTGATGAGCATTCCTACAGTGCTAGATCTCACTAGAAGTGAGAACTCTTAACAGGATGCACTCATACTTGCCTCCATGAGTCAATCATAATAAATGAAGGCTGATGACTCTCACCCCCTGGGCATTAATAAACCACTATGGTCAACAAATCCCTTTTCTCATCCCAGGTATATCTGATGCACAGTCAAATCAGATGGGGCTAATTCACCAATTAAGCCCCAAATGTTCAGGTTTATGTCTCTGTGAAAATAAAGCTTCATATTCACATTTAAGTAACAAATTACTCTCCTGTTTACATTGTGAAATTTTAATTGCATTACTAGAGAATGTCTGTTCAATTTGTCTTTTATTGGTGATGTTCTGTTTTGTAGCTTACTAGACATTTACTTTACTTCCAGATAATTACTATAGCTTAGATTTTAACGTCTTAATTAACTGTCCTTTTGAACTTTATGGTAAGAGCTGCAGCATAACAATAATTTCTTATAAAAACATGTTTGATAATGTAAATATTATAGCCTTTTCACCTGCAGAGAGAAGAGAAAGGCGACACAGGCAGTATTCAATTAGGTTTAGTCACAGTGAACCAATTTCTTTTAAAGCCCAGGCACGTGGTCCTCCATTTCATGTTGAGACATTCTCACCAAGGCAGCTGTCTTGACTGGGCAGCTTCTTCTCAATCAAAACATTCAAGCCTCAGACACTTTTTAAAACTAGAAAAGTGTGCCAAGAGGAAACATAAAGATGCTTGTATTTTTCAAAGAGACTTTATTCAGTTAGGGCTCTCTGATATCTTTATTTGTTGTGATGATTTAATTAGTCAACCAACAGGCATTTCTCACCATCTCCCATGTGCCCACATTGCTTTATATATTAGTCAAGATAGGCTAGGCTCTGCTATGGCCATAAATAAGTCCCTGAATCTCAGTGGCTAACAGAGTGAATGTTCATTTTTCACAAAGTAAAGCCCTGTGCAGGTTGAGCTAACCTCCTTCATCGTGTAGCTACTCAATGAGGGTTATAGGGCTCCTAAGTTTGCCATGGCATGGATGAACTCCTGGAGGAATAAGCAGATGGATTTGGTCAGTACTGCTTTTATTCATATCAAGCTGACCAGAATCCAATACATGATCCTAACTCTAAATGCCTGGGAAACTGGAAAATGTAACAAGCATGTGGATTTTTGGATGGTTGGAGAGTGCTAACAATCTCTGTCACATTGTGCCAGGTGCTGAAAAGGAGCATATGGAAGAATGAGGCTAAGTGCTTGCTCCTGAGAAGATTTTAATCAATTAGGGTGGTGAAAGGAAGGGCAACTGACATTTACTAAGTACTTCTCCATGTCAAGTATGTTGCTAAAGGTATTATAATATTTCAGTTCATTTTTATTACAGTGTATTTACCATTCACCCACTAATTATTGAGCAACTGCTATGGCCTAGGGACTGCAGCAGGCAGTGGATTTCAAAGATGACCAAAATTCAATCCCATTTCTCAAGGAAGAGGGAGAAAGACAATTAAATAAATAAATAAATCCTAGTTAATGTAATATAGTTTAATAAGTACCACAGTAAGCATAAGCCCAGAATGTTGGGAAAATAGACAGTGACACCTGGGTGAGATGATTTCTTAGAGCAGATAATGTCTAAGCCACATCTCCAAGCAAATAGGGAATAATCAAGGGAAAACATGAGAAAAAAAGACATTTAAGTCATAGGAACCAGCATGTGCAAAGGTCTAGCAGCAATAAAGAGTCTGATGAACTGTGCAAGCAATTCAGTCTGGCTGGAGATGAACTTCAAGGTGGGAGATTGTCTGGTGGGTGGAGAAGGGATTTTATCATTAAAGAGCGTTGAAAGGGTTGAAACTTTATTTTCAGAACAAAAAGGAACAAAGTTGAAGTTTAAGCAGGGAAGTTACACAGTCAGAATTTAAGAAAGATCATCCTGGTTTCAAAATGGGACAAGAATTGAAGAGGGACAAGGTGGGAGTTAGGAAATGGTATGGATTAAATGTGTCCCCTAAAAAGATATGCTGAAGTTCTAAACCCTGTACCTGTGAGTGTGACTCTGTTTGGAAATAAGGTTTTTCTTTTGCTGTATTATATACCAGTGTAGGGTGGCCTGAAACCTAATTCCTTCTAAGTGTTATCTTATAAAAATAGAAAATAGGCATAGAGAGACACACACAAGACAGACACCATCTGAAGATCCTTTTACAACAAAGGAGTGCCCCAAAATGCCCAGGGCTACCAAAGGTGAATGGGAGAAGGAAGAATTTTGCCCTAGAGCCTGTATAGGGAAAGCATAGCCCAGCTGACAGCCTGAATTAAGAATTCTAGCTTCCAAAACTGAGACAACAAATTTCTGTTCTTTAAAGCCACCCACTTGTGGTATTTATATTATTATAGTATTATAGGGAGTTATTGGTGTGTGTGGTGGTGGTGTGTGCTGTAAGTCGGACCCGACTCATAGCGACCCCTCCTTGGGTTTCCGAGGCAGTATCACCACGGAAGTAGATTGCCCCATCTTCCTTCCGAGGAGTGGCTGGTGGGTTTGAATCACCAGCCTTCTGGTTAGCAGTCAAGTGCCTTAGGCACTATAAGAAGGGGCAGCAAGAAAAGTCTGCTGAGAGGAAACATAAAGATTTCTTTATGTCTGCATTTCTCAAATAACCCTAAGAATGGTAGCAGGAATGGCAGTAACATCAAGTAGGTGGATTCTGGAGATATTTAGAAAGTATAATTATACTTTAAAATTGTTAAAGTGTGAAGGAGAAATAATGGTAAAAGATAACTCCCAGTTTCAGGCTAGAGGGTAACACATAATTTAGTGAAACAAAGGAAAAGGAGTAAGTATGACTAGGGTGGATTGAGGGTAGAAAAACTGGTAAAAGTAGGAGCTGGAGACACCTGTGAGACATGTCAAAGGAGATAGTCCCAGACAGTTGGTTAGCAAAGTTGGCTAAAAGCCATGTGCTCCTTCAACCACATCCTACTAACTGTCAAAGCCCACTAGAAAAATGATCATTGTTTGTTGTTATTATTGGGTGCCATCAAGTCAACACTCACTCATAGTGATTCCATATGATGAAGTAGAACTGACCCTTAAGGTTTTCTGGGCTGTAATCATTACAGAAGCAGATTACCTGGTCTTTCTCCTGCAGAGCTGCTGGGTGGGTTCAAATCGCCAATATTTTGGTTAGTAGCCAAGCACTTAACCATTATGCCACTAAACCAAACCAAAACCAAACTGACTGTTTTCGAGTTGATTTGACTCATAGCAACCCCTCCTTGAGTCTCCTAGACTCCAATTTACAGAAGTAGATTGCCCAACCTTCTTTCTGAGGATGGCTGGTGGGTTTGAACCACCAGTCTTCTGGTTAGCAGTCAAGTGTCTTAGGCACTATGCCACCAGAGCTCCTGATATAATTCCATAATTTCCACATTCTGTTTCATCATTTTTCTTTGAAATGGGTACAAATATGGATCTCTTCCAGTCAGTTGGCCGGGTAGCTGTCTTCCAAATTTCTTGGAATAGATGAGTAAATGCCACCATGTAGCTAGCATCCATTTGTTGAAACATCTCAAAGGGTATTCCATCAATTCCTGAAGCCTTGTTCTTCACCAATTCCTTCAGTGCAGCTTCAACTTCTTCCTTCAATACCATTGGTTCTGGTTCATACACCACCTCCTGAAATGGGTGAATATTGACCACTTCTTTTTGGTACAGTGGCTCTGTCTGTTCCTTCCATCTTCTTTTGACACTTCTTGCATCATTCAATATTTTGCCCATAGAATCTTCCAATATTGCAACTTGAGGTTTGAGTTTTTTCTTTAGTTCTTTTAGCTTGAGAAATGCTAAGCATGTACTTCCCTTTGGTTTTCTAACTCCAGGTATTTGCACATTACATTATAATAATTGAATTTGTCTTCTCAAGCTGCTCTTTGAAATCTTCTGCTCAGTTCTTTTATCTTGTTATTTCTTCCATTTGCTTTAGCTACTCTTCATTCAAGGGCAAGTTTCAGAGTCTCTTCTGACATCCATTTTGGTCTTTTCTTCCTTTCCTGTCTTTTATTTATTTATTTTAGGCATAGGTGCAAAAGTTTTTTATTGTAATAAATCTCAATGGCATATTTTTAATAATAACATTTTTATTTTGGAATATGTTCAGATTTAGAGAAAAGTTGCAAAGACAGTACAGTGATTTCTAAATACCCTTCACCCAGCTTCCCTGAATGTTAACTGTTACATAATCATTGTGTATTTGTCAAAAAAAGGAAATTAATGTTGGTAAAACATTATTCACTATAATATGGATTTTATTCAGATTTCAAGTTTTCCCAAATATAAAATCTTTTAAGTTCCAGGATTCCATCCAGGAGACAACATTTCAGTTAGTCATTAGGTCTCCTCCAATCTGTGACCTTGATCATTTTTTTTAACATTCCAAAAATATTTTTTTAAAACTTTTTTTTCTCTTTCTTTCCAGGTTTTTTTTTTTTTTTTTTTTT
>NW_006921603.1:4823634-4824736 GCF_000298275.1 Orycteropus afer afer | reverse complement strand
TCTAAAGAATAGATTTGATGCATTGAACACCAGTGATTGGAAACCAGATGAATTGTGGGATGACATCAAGAGCATCATCCATGAAGAAAGCAAGAGGTCACTAAAAAGATAACAAAAGACAAGACCAAAATGGATGACAGAAGAGACTCTGAAACTTGTCCTTGAGCAGAGTGGCTAAAGCAAATGGAAGAAATGACAAGATAAAAGAATTGAACCGAAGATTTCAAAGAGCAGCTCTAGAAGACAAAGCCAATACTATAATGAAATGTGCAAAGACTTGGAGTTAGAAAACCAAAAGGAAAGAAAATGCTCTGCATTTCTCAAGCTGAAAGAATTGAGGAAAAAAATTTAAGCCTTGAGTTGCAATATTAAAAGATTATAAGGGCAAAACATTGAATGATGCAGGGAACATCAAAAGAAGATGGAAGGAATACACAGAGTCACTGTACCAAAAAGAACTGGTCAATTTTCATCCTTTTCAGGAGGTGGCATATGATCTAGAACCAATGGTACTGAAGGAGGAAGTCGAAGTTGCAAGGAAGGAATTGGTGAAGAACAAGGCTCTGGGAATTGACGGAATACCCTTTGAGCTATTTCAACAAAGGGATGACCCATTGGAGGCACTCACTCAGTTATGCCAAGAGATTTGGAAGACAGCTACCTCGCCAACTGGCTAGAAGAGATCCATATTTGTACCCATTCCAGAGAAAGGTGATCCCACACAATGTGGAAATTATCAAACAATATCATTAATATCGCACACAAGTAAGATCTTCTGAAAATAATTCAAAAACGGTTGCAACAGTATATTGATAGAGAACTTCCAGAGGTGCAAGCTGGATTCAGAAGAGGACATGGAACAAGGAATATCATAGCTGCTGTCAGATAGATCTTGGCTCAAGGCAAAGAATACCAGAAATATGTTTTCTTGTGCTTTATTGACTATGCAAAGGCATTGATTGTGTGGATCATGACAAATTATGGATAATATTGAGAAGAATGGGAATTTCCGAACACTTGATTGTACTCATGAGAAACCTGTACCTTGACCAGGAGGCTCTCGTTCGAACAGAACAAGAGGACACTACATGGTTTAAAATCA